>NC_134962.1:15093186-15694688 GCF_965638725.1 Aptenodytes patagonicus
TGGGACACAAGGTCAGTTCTGGCTTTGGTACTCAGTGTGAGACCAAGGGGGTGTGGGCTCAGAGGTCTTAGCATGACCCTGTCCTCTCTGTGGTTTTGAACAGTAAAATACAGCTCAGCAATGGGAATTCGAGGGTCTTTGCCAATTTAGTGCCATGGCAAAAATATTAGGAGATTCATGCCAATGTCTGGAGGTGTTTAATATGAGGGAAAAAGAAAGAAGTAAAACCCAAGTGTTTGGAAAGCAAAATTTGACATATCTAACCAGAAGGTCCCCAATTTCCTGTGATGGGAGTGGGCTCTGAACATTCCCCCCGTCAGGACTGGGCGTTTCTTCTCTGGGGAGAAGCAGCTCTGCAGGGCATCCACCATGGACAGGATCTGCTTTTTGGCAAAAGTCAGGTAGAAGAGCAGGGATGGAAGATGGGAGAGCACCAGCTTTTGCTCTGGGATGCCAGGCAGCTGCTCCCTGCCACCAGGGCATCTATTGCTTGACAGTAGGGGGATACCATCTCTGAAGCAAGCCAGCAGCCCTGGGTCTTTCTCTGGGGAATCCTGGTGGCCTGTTCCCCACATTTGGCTCTCAACGTGCTCCTTCAACAGCTGTGAAAAGCAAGGGGTGATGGGGAGTAGCGGTTCCCCACCAGTGATTGCCACCTCTCCTCCCGTTGGCCAGACACGACCCAGCTCAGAGCTTGGGTCACACCAGGAGCCCTCTTGCTTGGGGCTCATCTTTCCTTTTACAGCTCCTCTCACCAGCACCCCCTGCGTGACACCACCGCGGTCACAGGCTGCCCAGGCGTCCTGGAGTTCAGCTCCCAGCGACAGCACATCTGTGGCAGTCCCCATTCCTGCAGCTCTCCAGGCTCCTTTTTTCTTTTCTTTTCTTTTCTTTTTCTTTTCTTTTCTTTTCTTTTCTTTCTTTTCTTTTTCTTTCTTTCTTTTCTTTTCTTTTCTTTCTTCTTTCTTTCTTTTTCTTTTTTTTCTTTTCTTTTCTTTTCTTTCTTTCTTTTCTCTTCTCTCTCTTCTCTTTCTCTCTTCTTCTCTTCTCTCTCTTCTCTTCTCTTCTCTTTCTTCTCTTCTCTTCTCTTCTCTTCTCTTCTTCTTCTCTTCTCTTCTCTTCTCTTCTCTTCTCTTCTCTTCTCTTCTCTTCTCTTCCTCTTCCCTTCCCTTCCCTTCCTTCCCTTCCTTTCCTTTCCTTTCCTTTCTTTCCTTTCCTTTCCTTTCCTTTCCTTTCCTTTCCTTTCCTTTCCTTTCCTTTCCTTTCCTTTCCTTTCCTTTCCTTTCCTTTCCTTTCCTTTCCTTTCCTTTCCTTTCCTTTCCTTTCCTTTCTTTCCTTTCCTTTCCTTTCCTTTCCTTTCCTTTCCTTTCCTTTCCTTCCCTTCCCTTCCCTTCCCTTCCCTTCCCTTCCCTTCCCTTCCCTTCCCTTCCCCTTCCCTTCCCTTCCCTTTCCCTTCCCTTCCCTTCCCTTCCTTCCCTTCCCTTCCCTTCCCCTTCCCTTCCCTTCCCTTCCCTTCCCTTCCCTTCCCTTCCCTTCCCCTCCCTTCCCTTCCCTTCCCTTCCCTCCCTCTTCTCTTCTCTTCTCTTCTCTTCTCTTCTCTTCTCTTCTCTTCTCTTCTCTTCTCTTCTCTTCTCTTCTCTCTCTTCCTCTTCTCTTCTCTTCTCTTCTCTTCTCTTCTCTTCTCTTCTCTTCTCTTCTTTCTCTTCTCTTCTCTTTCTTCCTCTTCTCTCTCTTCTCTTCCCTTCCCTTCCCTTCCCTTCCCTTCCCTTCCCTTCCCTCCCTTCCCTTCCCTTCCCTTCCCTTCCTTCCCTTCCCTTCCCTTCCCTTCCCTTCCCTTCCCTCCCTTCCCTTCCCTTCCCTCTCTATTTTGCTTTTTTCTTTCGCTCTTTCACTCTTTCGCTCTTTCTTCTCTCCCTCTGTCATCCCGAAGACAGTAAACACTTCCTTATCCCACTGCTATTTGTGCCTATAGCTTAGCAGATAAGATGGCATGCTTGATTAGGCTCCTAAAGCTGCAGTGATTCCTTGGTTCATGAGTGGCTTATTTTCTCTCCGTGGGTAGCTGCTCTACGTAAAGCTGCCCGTGAATCACATGTCATCAATGCACTTGTGCCCGGAGCAGCCTGACAGAGCGGGAGCGGAGGGAGATGTATGGACCAGCAGGGTTTTTGGGGCTGCTTGTGGCCATTTCCCTGCTCTCTCCAGAGATGATGGGGCTGATGTTTCTGCCCTGCTGCCCTGCAGAGTTGCCCCCTCCATCCTGCAGCACCGGCAGCTCTGGGTGGGGTCTGCCAGGAGACCCATCCTGGCTGGAGACTTCCCAGTCCAGAGTTAACTGGGGCTGGTCAGCGGGGTGCCGAAGCCGGCAGCTGCCTAGTGAGAAGGCAGGGGGTGGCAAAAAGCATATCTGCAAATGTGGCACATTTATTATTCACCAGCATCAGAAAAGGAAGAGGAGTAAAGGATCCGGTCCACTTGAGAGGGAGGCAATCCTTCAGGGTCTGAGCGGGAGAGAAGGAGCTAACAAAGGAGCACAGCAGGGCTCGTGCCCTGCCTCCGTGCAGAGCAGAGGGCAGAGCTGGGGGGCTCTGCCCTTGGCCCAGCTCTCCAGGAGCTCCTGGGTCCTGGCCCTGGTGGTGAATCATAGAATCATTAAGGTTGGAAAAGACCTCTAAGATCGAGTCCAACCATCAATGCAATACCACCATGCCCACTAGACCATGTCCCTAAGCGCCTCATCTACACGTCTTTTAAATGCTTCCAGGGATGGTGACTCCACCACTTCCCTGGGCAGCCTGGTCCAATGTTTCACCACTCTTTCAGTAAAGAAATTTTTCCTCACGTCCAATCTAAACCTCCCCTGGCACAACTTGAGGCCATTTCCTCTCGTCCTATCGCTGGTTACTTGGGAGAAGAGACCGACCCCCACCTCGCTACAACCTCCTTTCAGGGAGTTGTAGAGAGCGATGAGGTCTCCCCTCAGCCTCCTTTTCTGCAGGCTAAACAACCCCAGTGCCCTCAGCCGCTCCTCATCAGATTTGTTCTCCAGACCCCTCACCAGCCTCGTTGCCCTTCTCTGGACACAGTCTAAATACCCTAAAGGATCATCACCAACAAACACAACTAACATCAGTGCTGGATGCACAGGCAGAGAGGAGTCTTTGGAGGTTAGACTAGAAGACCTTCAACAGTCCTTTCCAACCCAAATTATCCTCTCGGCCTATGAGATGGGGCTCAGTCAGCTGTTGGGCAATCAGACTCCCCAAGACTGTATCTCAAGAGTTTCTTCACCGCGAGCCTCGCTGGTGGCTTTCCCCACTCACCCTCCTGCCTGAGCACAGCAAGAGGCTTCACAGGCAGGTGGGGCTCTGGAAGCTGCCAGTGAACCAAGCAAAACTACTCATGTTGGAAAGTCTCCTTCTTTCAGGAGAAATAAGCCCAGGCCTTTGATTTTCACTCGGAGTCCTAGCTCATTTGCTCTTCAGGCTCAGCAGAGCTCTCCCTTTCGGGATCTGCCAGGTCACAGCACTGCCCCCATCACAGTCAGATACCTCTGATGGAGCAAATGTCCCCAGCTGTCATCTCTGCCAAACCCAACTTTTCTCTGTCCTGAATTTTCAGAGAAAAGCTGTTTTTTCAGCTTGGAATCTCAAGCCAAATTTTTTTCCAGTTTTGACAGTCTTCTTTCCAGATTTCAGCCAGAAGTTGGCCCATTTATACCCAGTAGGAGCAATCAGTCAACTTGTAGGGGCTGTGGCTTCCCCAAAGCATCACCAGGCCCCAGAGCTCAGCTTGCTTTTAGTTACACTGCTCAACTCAGCTTCACAGAGAGCCGTTTTGTTTCTGCCAGAAAGGAACAACAAAGAAAGTCATGCAGTTCAAGTAATGAGAGAGAAATCGCCTGCAAGGATGCACCGGGGTTAAGTATGACATACACTGCATAGCAGGTCGTATATATGTGTGTATATATAAATACATGAACAGACATATGTATGTGTGTGTGTATATATATATTGACATTACCTATATCACTTGTGCTGTCACCCATTCCTGTAATGCAGCTCCAGAGTTAATATCACAAAGGATTTGTCTGTGTGCCACTAGAGGCCAGTGTGCACCTTGAATAAAGGGGCCAATGCACTAATTAATAACTGCCTGTTGGGAGGACAATGTTTCTTGCAGGATGAGGTCTTGTCACACAGGGGATGCTGGCCGGGTCAGGGGAGGCGGCTGCCCACCGCTGGCAGCCTGGTGGGATGGGTAAAACCTTCCAGCTACAGGCCCTGTGTAATCCTGGCAACTTCTTGCAAAATCCTGCTGCACCGTGATGGCTTGAGCACGGTCCTGCCCGGGACCTGCTGCGTGTCCAGGGTGTAACGCAGCTGTAGCGTCCTCTCCTCCAGCCCTGTGCAGCCAGGCAGTCACATCCACCAGGAGCCAGCCCTGTCCTCGCCGCTCTTCGGGGACTGCTGGGACAAGGCGGCGGCAGAGCAGGTCCCAGAGCTTCCCCTCCCCATGCCACTGCCGCCCAGATGCCAGGCTGGTGCGGCAGCAGAGCTCCAGGCTGGAGATGGGCAAATAACCGCCTGCCTGCTTCTCTGGCTGAGCTGCAGACAGCGAGTTTTGGATGGCCCTGAAAAGTAAAATCAATTTCTGAGAAAAAATGGAAGACCATTGCAACACTTCGTTTGACTAAAGATGGAGGGTTTCATGTTGTTTCACAGAAGTTTTCACCTCGACGTCAGCAGTAGCAGCAGCAAATTGAGACGCCTTTCTCCATACAAGATCATTTTGACACGGTAACAGCAGAACCTTTGTTTAGTGAATGTCAAAATGAAACATGCAGCCTTTTAAAATCTGTTCTGAAATGGGTACGTTTTAGCTCGAATTATTTGCCAGCCCCAGACCCATGGGGGGTACCCTGTTTGCAATGGGGAGATGAGGGGGGAGATGGGGGTCGAGCCAGGGAGGGTGGCACTGGGGTGGGAAGCAGTGCTGGAAGGGCAGCAAGGAGGGAGCGCTTTGCTGTGTGAGCTCCTTGATAATGCAGCTGTATTTTGGGAACTCTTCATTCACAGTTGATGTTGTTTAAAACCTAGTTTATTGCTTGGCTGCTTTTATCTTTGGGAGATGGTGGATGAGACCAGAGCATTGCTCCTGTGTGTAACAGCTTCTCTCCTTTGGCCATCCTGGGGGAAACAGCAAGGTTCAGAAGTTGACTTCATGTCCTGTTGGAAACCCAAACCCTAATACTCAGCCCTAAGTCTGGTTTTTTTTTTCTGTGGAGCAGAAATAAAGACAAGAAATGAAAGCAAGGGGGTTTTTTTCCCAGAATTCTTCCAAAATCTTTTCTTTCTGCCTCTTAGGTATGTACTTGCACTCCTGCTCACAACCTGGAAGAGCTGAGATTTACCTCGACATGACCTGAAACAGGTTAAGGTCCCAGGAATGACCCCTCAGGTTGAGACCGAGCGTCCATCCCAGTGGTCACAGGCAGAGACCAAAAAAGCAAGAATGGGGCAAGTGTACATGATATCCCATCTTGACCTTCCATCTGTTTTCAGATCAGTGGATTCTCCTGCTTAAAAACATGCATTTTCACTTGCCTCGTGCTCCAGAGCAGCTACTGGTAGAGAAAACCAGGGATTTGATACAGCCCAGTGCCAGCACACCTCGCTCCGGATCGCCCCGAGTGACCTGGGGTCAGAGGAACTGCCAAAAAAGCGGAATGAAAGCCACGCAGGAGAGCTGTCTCCCTGGGGTTCCTGGGAGGGAGATCTCCCCTCACTGTGTCCCTGGAGCAGTCACAGCCGTTGCAGGAGATGTGGCAGGCTCCGGGCTGGCTGAAACTTCGAGTTTTGTTGAAGTCTGATTTTGGTTGGAATAGGACAACCCCCGCGCCAGGCTGGGGGTCGCTGCTGCCTGCAGCTTTGCTGGTCAGAGACCTCGCGGGAGCAGACAGTTTGTTTAACCTGGGACACTTCAGCTGGGAAACGTCAGGCTGAATGAACTGCCATTTCCTGCAGGACTTCGCTCCCTGCGGCTCTGCTCCAGAGTTGCAAGAGGAGGATCGAGGAGGAAAAGCTGTGGCCCTTTGCTCTGGGCAGCTCGCAGTGCGTGGCACGGCCAGCCTGGCATCCCTGTGGCTGGGGTACAGCGTCCTCCCATCGCTTTCTGGAGCTGGGCGCAGAGCTGCCCTGCCAGGATGGCTGCATCTCTTGAGAAAGCTTTGCTGGGCGCCGTGCAGGGCTCCTCACGCCGACCGACACAGCTCTGGTGGAGATCCGCCGGGTCCCAGGGAGATCTGCAGATCTGCTGCTCTGGCATACACCATCTGAGGGCATCATTCTGGCAAGCTCGGCTGGCACAGTCTGCTGGACTGGCCTTGCCACTCTACTCTTCTCCTGGTGCAGAAAGTGCTGTTGTCTGTATCTGGCAGTAGGGCGGGAGCCTGAGGAGCGTGTGGAAGATGTTTGTCCCACCTTACTGAATGTCCATCCTCTTGCAGGACCTGCCATGGTGATGCTTCTGTGAGCAAGGAGCTCCTGGTTGTCGCTGTGTCACATGGATGGAGCACAGAGCTGAATAATCACATGAGAACCAGCATGGCAATTGCCTCGTCTTCCTCCTCCAGAGACCTGCCAGGGAAAGATGCCCCATGGCACCATGTGCAATGTGTGGACCACCACGGTCCCAGCGATCCCTCCAGCCTGGGAGCACCAGAGCCCAGGGCCAGCACAGGAGCCCAAAGGAGCTGTAACCCCCTATTGCTTTTTACAGAAAATCCACTTGAGCAAAAGCCTCCCAGGGGAGGATTCAGGCTCGCCGTGTCAGGGCCAGAACAAGCAGGGAGCAGCCCTGAGTTGAAACAACATTATTAGACCCACCTTGCTTTCCCCCCCAATCCCAAAGCACAGCTTGTTGCTGAGAACGGTCTGACGGAGGGGGCCGGGGGCTGCGTCCTGGGGGCACGTGCGCCCCAGTGATGTTTCACAGGCAGCGCTGCTCCGGTCACCCACCCACATCCAGGGCTGCGCCAGCGCTGCAGGCAGGAGCAGGGCCCAGCCGGGTGTCTCGAAGGAGCGCAGTCACACGGGGGTTAACCGGGATCCTCTCTCCATGCACAGCTCTCCTGCCAATCTGCTGAAATCCACTAACAGAATTAGCACTGGAAATTTGTGCACTGTACTGTGTTAAAAAAAAAAAAAAGCATGAAGTATATTTAATCTCTCATTTCAGAATTGCATTTGACATCTAAGTTAAATAAAATGTTCCTGAGGTCATTAAAAATCAGAAATAGTACAAGATTTGGGTTTACTATAGTTTCAGAATGAATCAGGTTTCTGAACTTGTTTTAAGCTCTGTATAATTGCTTTTCTGTATACGGTAACCTTTAGAAAATGAGTTTAATAATTAGTCATCTCAGACTAGTTAAAGACAACATCCTGCCTTCAGTTCAGTTTTATTTTCAACAAAAAACCAATGCCAAAGTAAAGTCTTCACTATAGCTGGAAACACAGATTCAGGCTACATGTTCGGCAGGTGGAACAGCTTGTGTTAAGCCCCCTAAGAGCTTGAAAGTTTAGCAACGCTCATCTTGATGGCTTTTCACTCTCCCTCTGCAAGAAGAACTCGAAGAGAAGTGGAAAACATCAAGAAGCAGTGCCAGCCATGGCCAGTCCCTCGGCTCTGCCCCTCCTGGGCACGGAGCCGCAGACCAGTGCAAAGCGAGGGTTTAACTGGACAGTGAAACAAGGGACCTTGTGCCTGGACCCCCCTCTTTTCCCAGGACAGCAGGTCTGGGCAGAGTCCAGGCACAGTTTCGAACTCCTTTGGGCCCATGCACGGTGTCTGCACTGCTAGCATGATCCCCACAGCTGGGGCATGCTCATGGTCCTGGTCCTGGTAACGTCACCATCTCCCCTGCCCCCTCAGCACCTTGCTCATCTATATTAAAATCTCATCTTTCTCTCTCCCCATCACATTTCATGTCATCATGCCAGTCTGGATCTTTCCTGTGTTTATTAATTTCCCAGTGCCCATACGTTATCCTCCCCGGTGGGTCCACATCCTCCAGGTCAGCAGCTCTGCAGTGTCGGTGGCCCCTTGGTCCCTCGCCACTCCTGCAGCATGGGGTCCCTGCAGAGTTTGGTACCTGGTCCCCAGCTTCTTGCAGGGTGTGGGATACCATCCCACACCTCTGGGACTGTGCTGAAGAAAGAGGCAAAGCTCAGCCTGTGCTGACGGCATGTGCTGTGCACGGGCACTGCAGGGACGGGGCACCCCGTGTCCCCAGCTGCTCTGTCCCGTAGGGCTGCCCTTGCCCTTGGGAGACAGAGATGCATCCCAACACTGCCATCAGCTATCCAGCTCCTCTTCCCTCTTGACTTCTGGCAGTCCAGTGCAAATCTGAACTGCAGGTTTCCTTCACAGTTGCAGAAGGCAGTGGAGGAGGAATGTTCTCCTCCATATTCTGTTTCTTCATCACACTGGAAACGGCACTGCAAATACATTCCTCTACATTGTCTTGTCCTTTATTTAATTTAGTTTAAATTTCTAAAGGGATGGACCTGCCACCATGACCCTGGAGGGATTATTCCAGCACCTGATAGATCTCACTCTGGGAAATGCTTCCTGCTACTCACCTTCTATTTTCCCTTTCTTAATTTCATCTCATTATTCTCAGCTCTAACCCCTTGGCTGATAGCCATCCCTTTCCTTCCTGCTGACAGAGCCTCTGGCTGGATTTGCAGGATCTCTTGGCATTCATTGACCAGGTCATTCCCACTGAAGCCAATGGTTTCCATGGTGCACTGGCTAATGACAAGTGCTCCTGGCTTGGAGAGATCTTTTTGGTCACCCTGTTCCCCTTGGAGGGACTGTGCTGCCGTCCTGTTCACCCAGTGTCTCCAGAAATGGGTTAACCCCACCCCGGGTACTCCAGTTACTGATCCAGTTCCCAGCCCTGAAGTGCCCATTGAAGCCAGTGGAAAAGCTCACATCAGGGGTTGGATGAAGCTGTAATCCCACAAATGTGCTAATCTTTGGATCAGGAGCACTCAGTACTTAAATGTCTCTCGCAGACGGCTGAGAGTGTGTTTTGCTAAAGCAAACTGCAATTACATTTAGTATCTTCAATTTAGCTTGACATGTTGCCTCTAGAAAGAAGAGATGTCTTGTATTAAGGGCTCTGCAGCACAGACAGTATCTTTGACCCTCTCCTGTCTCCTCTTGCAGCCCCCCCAAACCTTCTCCCAGGCTGCATGACCAGGCGAGCAGAGATGATGGCAGCAGGCAGTCCTGGCCAGCAGGAAGGAGCTGCTAATGCACAGCTATTTCTGTCACAGCAAGGAGCATTGTACAGCGCTGACCGAGGAAATGAAACCAGAGCCTGTGTGGAGGCCAGAGCAAATCCAGGAGAAAAAGCCAGTAGGAACCAGCTACTTCACTACAGAAACCAGAGGAAGCAGCTCACCAGAGCACAGTGATGGATAAAGGCAAGCACCGGTACACTACAGCTCTGCACCAGCACATCTGAGGCTGTGGGGCGAAGGAGTTTTCCCCAAGCTGAGAGCCCACCTAGCAGTAATGGAGATGGATCTCTTTTCACTGTCTTCATGGAGTAAAGGTATAATTAACATATCCTCTGTATTGTCCATGGGCCATGCAAAGGTGAAGGTCTCATCCCTCTAGATCTTCTTAGGGATGAGCAACAGACTGGAGGCAAGGTGATCCACCTTTGGCTGCTTTGTCCAGGAAGTTATTGTTGGTTCAGAAACGTTAGATGATCTGATAACTCCTTGTAAATGTAGCAGTAAAGTCCCTCGCCCAGTCCCATACACTGACACTCATGGTGGCCTTTTTTCCACCACCTTCCCCTCTCCCTTCCTTGTTACAGTTCTCTAACTTTTACAATATATGAGGCCATGAAGTTTCTCGTTAGCCCACTGTTAAACTGGACTTTGGGAACAGCCATGCCTTAAGTAAAGATCTCCTTGGGCTCATGGAGAGGAGCAGACTCCCTAATGCGTCAGCCGATAGTCTCCTAATACAACCTCATCGTGTCAATCCAGGTTATTTGCAGGAGTATTTCTGTTGCCAAAGTTTTCTACAATATTCTTTCAAATCACTCATAGCTTAGGTCAGTTTTTGGCCACACTCCTACCCCATGGTCCTCTTACACTGCATCCACCACATGTGGGATGCAGGTGTGCAGCAGATCCTGTACCAGCCATTAAAACATTCTCACTGGAAGCCAAAGAGAAAACAGGGGTGTGTGAGTAAAGTGCCTTAAGACACATATCTAAGGTGCTTCAGGATGTCAAGAAGGGTGTGGGTCTCCCATAGGTCCCATTGCATCCATGAGGAAGTCACAGCTACCCCATGCCATTTCTGTGATGCAACACATCTATGTTTGGTCACCCAGTCTCTCCCTAGGTTTCTGGAGCCCCAGGACTCATGAGGAGCTGTAGTGCCATGTGTTTGTATAGACCTCAAAGATAGAGCAGCTCTGAGTTTTTACAGAAAATTTAAGCAATGAGAATGCTGATATCTGGAAAGACTGATGGTTGGCAGCAGGAGTTTTCTGGACTGCTTGGTGTGAAACATGTTTTCAAGTCCACAGCGAATGTTGAACATGAGGAAGAACAAAGCACCCACAGGAAAAGAGGCAAACACAGCACTTGGCGAGCATCTCCACAGCAGGGTGGCATCGGAGCGTGGCTGGCTCCGTCTCACACAACCCCTGCTTTCCTGGAGGACGTTGTGCAGGGGGAGACAACTGGAGTGACAGCTGTCCAACCGCAGGCATGGGCTGGGGTCTCCCACAACTTAGGGATGAAAGCGCTCACCTGTTGGTGCCCAGGGAAGCTGAGCTCACACGTGTGCTCAGGTACTTGCTAGTGCAAGAGCCCTGAGATTGCGATGTGTCTAACCAGTTTTGAAAGCTGCACATTTCGAACCTGCTCCTCTTCTCAAGACCTAGTGGCACAGCTACCACTTAAAAGCACCACGTCTCACTGAGGTTGTCAGAGATCCTGCTGGCAAAGCACCCCTCCATCTCATCCCCAGTCTTTTATATCGCTCTGCTCAGCAAGGCTCAAAGGCGCTTAGATGTGGAGGGTCCGTGTGTCCTGGCTGTGACCAGGGCCACAGCAAAGCAACTTGGTGGGAAAATTAATGTGGGTTTGGATGGCCGGTGTGACTGGTGGGAAAGGATGTATGGGAAGCGGGAGGGAGAAGGAGGAATGCCACTGTCCTTGGACTGTTGTCACTCTGTCATAGTGGGCTGATATGTTTAAATACATGCCGACAGGCTCCAAAGCTGTGGCTGGGATACGCCCAGAGGAATTCACCAAAGTCAGCATCTAAATAAGGAAATACTGGACTTGGAAAGCTGGTCCATAGTGTGTGTGTGTGTAAGCAACGGCAGCAGAAGAAGGTCCCTTCCCCCTCCCTTCATTGCATTAACGTTTGCTTTCATTTTACTACTGAACAAATGAAGACAACAGCTGTGTTATTTAACAGTGTGCTTTTTACTACCAACAAAGAATGGTCCTTTAAAACATGCAAAACGCTGTGTGCCCTTCCAGTGAAAAGTGGAATTGCAGGTTTGGACAGAATGACCTAAACAATAAAAGTGCAGCTGGAGCATTAAAAATATAGTTGGTGGCAAGGATGGTTGGGTTTGGCTTGACTAATCTGAATGATGATCAAAAGGACAGTTATGCTGCTTTAGGAGCAGAGCCGTTTGCCACATATTACAATAATGGCAAATCTTAAGGATTGGTGGATATTCAAAGAAGTGATCCAAAGTAAAAACCCATATCTCTATTGTTACTGTTTTTCTAAAGGTCATTCAGCTACCATAACAGTTGCTTCGCAATGAAAACCTTAGATGCGATAAATGAGCATAGGTTATCATGCCTGTGCTGAGTGAAGGAGATGAAAGCAGCTCTTGGGGCCAAATCTGAGCTGGCCTGAAAACAGCCACCGTGGGTACCAAAAGCGGTGAAACCATGCCTACACATGACTCCGCATGTGCTCGGTCAAAATATTTCCCCTGCTTTCAGCTTACTGCTTGCATTTGCCTCTTTGAGCTGCCTTGACCCCAAAATTGTAGTATAGGCTAGCACTGAGTCTGGGGAAAAGAATAAGCTTGAATATTCATGCTGCGGTTGCAAGGCAGGTTGTGCAGAGAATAACTCTCTGACATGAATGACACAACACATCCAACATCTTGTCTGAAGCACTCAGAAATGAAGCTTGAGCGTGCAAGGCATTTTGAAACCTAAATGGGAACGTTTGTGTAAGCTCAGGTGACAGTCAAAGGAGATATGATGCATCTTTGGGGTTAGTTTGATGCAAATGGGCACTTGAAAAGAAATGTGATGGTTGGTTAGCCAAAGGCGAGTGGTAATGTGTGCTAAAAAAGCTATTGTATTGATTGAAATGCATCTAGAAAACATCAGTCTGATGTAAAACATGAGTAATCAGCAGAAGCTAAAGGCTATTTCATAGAGCTCACGAACATGTGTTTTTGAACACCCTTCATTAATAAATCAATGAAATGTTCTTGTTGGCAGAGGGTTCAAAGCAGCCTTCGGCACGCTGCTGGAGGAGGTGGCTATATCTCAGGCTGCTGGAGGAGGTGGCTGTGCCTCCGAAGGGGTGATGGGTGCTAGGGTGCTCAAGGACACCAAGGTCTCCACTGGCAAGTGACCAGCAGTTACGGAGGTCGGTGGTCCTGGGATCTGTCAGGGACAAGATGCCGCAGAGCACTAATAGCAGAGAGAGGGATCTGCCTGCAGCGCCGGGGCTCACTCAGGATGAGCAGCCAATTCCTGCCGTGCTGTCGGACCCTGGACTGGGAAATCCCTGCACCCCATCAGTGTGGAGGAAGCTTGATTTCAAAGAGCAAATCCATCACTCTCACCCTGTATCCATCGCAAAGGAGATCTCCAGTGGCCTCTTACAGATGTCTCTGATCCTGGCAGCTTGCAGGCAGTCAGAGAGATGCTGTGGCTCGTGTGAGACAGAAATTTAGAAGATACACGCAGAGCTTGCATGCCAGAGAGGCCTGTGATGTGGCCCTTAAAAAGAGTACGTTTTCTGATAAATGATTGAACTTTCACTGCCTCCTGTTGGTGCCTCCATCCACCGGCCCCTCAAAACTTCTGCTGCTGGTTACCTGACGGACTCAGACTGTTTCTGTCTATGGGACCTTCTGTACATCCTGGGGACCAAGTGGGCTCCCTGAGTCCTGAAGGACAGGCAGGACCCCTTCCTCTCTCCCACGCTGGAACTGCACAAAACCCTTGGGAGGTTTCACTACAGAACTGACAAGCCGGGTTTGTCCCAAGTCACGTGTGGGGTGCAGAACCCCTGCCCTGGTGCAGACCCCATGTGAAATTTTTTGCATAGGGAGCGCTCCTGCTGCAGCTATTCTGCATCTTTTGTGGCCCTGGAGCTTGACTTTTGCTCTTCCCCAGCCCAACGAGCTGCCCTCAGCGCTGGCCCGGAGATCTGGTTTCTCCCCACAGTCTCTTTCTTACTGAGTGATTTGTATAAAATCCAGCATCTCTGTCTAGAGCTGGTTTTGAAGGGAGAGGCCACAAGTGAGTGATGGGACCAACTTCATCCCCAGGGCATGGGGTACCGATTCATGGATCTTTGCCTGCGTGAGCTGGAAGCAGGACCAGCCAAGGTCAGAAGTAAAGGTGTTTTCCGGCTGCCCTCCCCTCCACAGCACCCACCGCTTGCAGAGCAAAGCACCTTTTAAGCACTTCTCCGTGCTGCTGAAGAGCTCCTGTCCTGGCAGCATTTTTAGCTACTGCATCCTTCCACTCCTGGGATTTTCAGCCTGTAAATGTGAATTAAAATATGCACTGGTGTGAACTGCAGCTCCCTGTTCCTGCGCCTGCCTGCCTGCATCTCCTGGATGCTCCACTCCGAGGGGGAGCAAGGCTGGGAGCAGGCTGTGCTGGCAGCTCGAGAGGTTTTTGTGCAACAGCGAGGTAAATGGCTTTGGGATCTCAGGAAATATTGCTTTCTCCATGCTGTTGGGTGATGTAGCATGAGCTGCACTCAAGCTTTTCCCCTCCTGATTGTAATGCAGGCTGATGGCCCTGTCATGGCAAGAGGCTGTGACACCGGCTGACTCCGACGTGGCCCTGGGGTGTAACCATGCAGTGGATGTGCGCTGTGGCAGGCGTGTCACTGCATCATGACAGTGATGCCGTAGGATGCGAGGTCATCACGGCAAGATGGCGATGGGCTGTGACGGCTCCTTCACAGGGACTGGCAGCAGTGGCTGGAGAGCTCTGCAACATGATGCTGATGCGGAAGGAGCGTGATGGCACTGCGGTGCCAAGCGATGTCCATCATATGTGGTGGGTGAAGAAATGGATGTAACAGGTGTGTTGGGTTGTGGGGACTAATCTCCTCCATTGATGACCTCCCTGTGTGACCATGGGCATGGCTCCAATGTTCAGCAAATGGTGGGGCCATAGGACCACATCCATGCTGACCTCGCTTGAAGGAGCTTGAGCCATCCACCAACCCCAGCTCTCCAGCACAGGGCCCAGGATGCATGCCCTGCAGAACCCTTATGGCTGTCATCTCCCTGACTTTGTAGTCTAAAGGTTGACTTTCCTAAGGATCCTAGAAATTAATGTGTAAATTAAAATTCAGTTTGGTGCTCATGGCTTCGTGCCTCTGTGGTGAGCAAACCATGCACTAAGGACTCACGTGTCTGAGCAGCACATCTTGGTGTGCCTCTTTCTCCATGGTTTCATCCAGGCACGAGCAACACTGTCCAATAGAAAAGCTATCTGCAAGCTCGGTTGGTCTTGGTGCAGCGCCACAGCCCACCTCGGTTTCCTGGGGAGGGGGCTTCCCTGAAGAAGAAATGTCCATGTCTCCCTTCAGAGCAAAGGCCCAAGACCACCACCCCAGAGCACATGCTGTAAAGGTAAAGCTGAAAACAAAGTTGGCCTGAACATCCATGGCTCTCGGCCAGCTCGTGGCTCATTTTTGCACTCCTTGCCCAGGAGGGAACTGGGAGCCGATGGGACCCCTGGGAGCAAGGTCCTGCCCACGGGCAAAACTCTGTTTTTCTGACCTTTCAGACATAGAAAAGTTTGGGAGAGTGTTTTTCTGGAAAGGGTAGTTTTTTGGAAGGAGTTGCAGTTCAGTTGCACACGTAATGCCCCTTGCAGAGACCTCCAAAAGCAAGATACTAAAAAATGAAACAACCTGACTATTCTTGGCCCTCTCCCTCCTTCTACCAGCAATTTGTACAGTAAAATAGAGATTTTACTTCAAGAACTGTGCATTTTTAATAGATTTTATTCACATAATTTTTCCATCTAATAAGATGTGTTTTAAATGCATTAGCTGCAGCATAGTTCGCTCAGACCTTTGGAGAAAAGAAACTACAATAAAGATTCTTGTCTCCTAATGTTCTGGGTTTCAGGCAAAAATTATACTATAAGATAGGAATGCTTAAAAAAAACATAGTTCCACTGAACAAGAAAACACAGTTAGAAAAAACTGTATTGGAAAACATCTATTTGCCCACAAAATAATGTAAAAATAATGAGTCCATATTCCTCTTTGATGTGTGTGGCACATGCTCCTTTAAGAAGAAATTCTGTATTTCAGAGATAGTGTGCATATCGTGGAATGAAACGGTTGTTATGGCAACAACTCTCAAAAGCAAGTACTTAACTGAGAAATGTGTTCCACATAGCCATAGAAAAATGAAAACATGAAAACAGAGACAGGAAGAATGGACAAACAGAAGCAGTATGAGATGGCAAAGCCATTTCTGATTTTCAAGCGCACAGAGAAGCCGCACTGAACTAGCTTTTGGGATTTTTTTTTTTTTTAAATTTAAAGCCAAAGTTTAAAGCTGCATCTGTTCCTGGAAGATTTAATACGTCTTTTATTTGATGTTGGTGATCTAATAATTAAAAAGTGCCATACTATATTAGTCCACCCTTATTGTTGTGGACCAAAGGACGGGATGCAGTCAGGCTGGTGTTTATTGCTGCTGTGTTCAGATCAGACAGCACATCCAGCCCAGGGGCACGGGGAGCTGGCACCCCGAGGCGGCTGCACCTCCAGGACCCCCAGCATGGCCAGATCCAGTCTCCTATGGCTCAGAGCCTGTGGGGCTGGGGTCCCTGCCAGACAGGTCACCGGGGGGTGGTGTAACCATCTGCACTTAACCACCTCCACGCGGTCTTGTTGCAAGGCTGAATCCCAGACCCATGGGCCAAGCCTGGTCCATGGAGCCCCTGGCCACCACCCGGCAGAAGGTTGGTCTAAAGCACTGTGGAAGAAAGATGGAGAAGCGCAAAGCATTGACTCCCCTTGATATTGCTGGTGTCTTCTGCCATCACATTCTGTCCTGGTTTTGGCAGGGATAGAGTTAATTTCCTTCCTAGCAGCTGGTACAGTGCTGTGGTTTGGATTTAGGATGAGAATAATGTGATAACACACCGATGTTTTAGTTGTTGCCAAGTAGTGCTTACACTAGTCAAGGACTTTTCAGCTTCCCATGCTCTACCAACTGAGCAGGCTGGAGGTGCACAAGAAGCTGGGAGGGGGCACAGCCAGGACAGCTGACCCCAACTGGCCAAAGGGACATTCCATACCATGTGACGTCATGCTCAGTACAGAAACTGGGGAAAGCTGGCCGGGGGGGCCGCTGCTCGGGGACTGGCTGGGCATCGGTCGGTGGGTGGTGAGCAATTGTACTGTGCATCACTTGCTTTGTGTATTCTATTAGTATTAGTACTAGTACTATTTTACTTTATTTTATTTCAATTATTAAACTGTTCTTATCTCAACCCACGAGTTTTCTCACTTTTACTCTTCCGATTCTCTCCCCCATCCCACCGGGGGGGAGTGAGCGAGCGGCTGGGTGGGGCTCCGTTGCCGGCTGAGGTTAAACCATGACACATTCACATAGTCTGGAGACCGGACCATTTCCCAGTGCTACAGAGAAAACCCCTCTGGTCTATCTCCACCTGGGAAAAAAGTCATTCCTGAGCCCAAATCTAGTCATGGGTTTAGCCCAGGACAAGTAAATGAGGCAGAAGATGTTGCGGCCAGACCCCGTTTTATTTTGATATCTGTTTCAACATTTCCAGTATGGAAACCTGGAGTCCCTCAGCACTGGCAATACCTTCTAAGTTCATAATATCCCCCATTCCATAAGCACACACCTAACTTTTGCATGAAGACCCCAAGGCTGGTCCCTGAGCAGCACCGTTCAGCACTGCTCTCTAGGCTGATAACTTCGTTCTGCACGGCCTCCCCTTTAATGGGATCCACATCCACATTGTAACTCCTGTAACTCCTTCAGTAGAGATACTTCCCAGAATCTCTATTGAAAGACTAATTTCCCATCAGGCTCTGCATGCAATATTTTGTTTAAACCTAGATAGATTAGCTCCTCTGCTCCTCTCTGTTTTCCTATTAAAATGATATTAAATTAGTCTAATGTGATCTACTTTTGATAAAACCTTCATGATTTTTTCCCTCTCATTTTGTATTTGTCTCCACGTCCTCAGAGATCCATGTCTCGGTAAAATTTTCTAGGATGAATGGAAGGGCCTGAAACCAGAAAGTGAAGCAGCATAGAAAAAAAAAGGATTAAAAAAACCCTCTAGTATTTGAGGTGACCCAAACTGATCATCCTGATTTCTTTAACTACCCTGTTACATACTGCTTATCGAAGCACCTATAGAAATGACAGAGCCATAGGAACTGACTCTGTTGCAAAGTGAAATGTGTCGGTGTGTTAGGCTGAAGGTTTCCACTTTGCAGTCGAGATGGGCTAAATGCACGAGCAGTAACCAGGCAAGCTGCTGCAGCTCAGCTGTTTTCCCTGCCCGCCCATACCCATCCTTACTTTACCTGCACGACTGCCTCTTCCTGGCAAAAGATAAGCCGTGCTGGAAGCCTGACTTTCTGGGGGAAACCCGAGTTTGTGGTCTGGGTGACTTTGCCCAGTCTTGTTCTGGCTTTGCCCGGCCTCAGCTGGATTTGGGTAGGGTCTAGGATGGGATCTTGCTCGAGTGGTGTTGGCTGTGGCCGGTTGCTGCTGCACACCCTGCCTTGACTCATCACACTGAAGCACCCGGGGAGGACGAAGGGTCATCGCTGGTGGGTGGCATCTTCTGTTTAGCGATGCCAGGTGCATCCACGGCTGGTGGGACCCCACTAGACCCATCTCCAGGAGGAAGAGCAACAAAAAGACTGGGAGAAGTGGGGATGGCATCACCTGGCTTCACCACTCCTACTCCTCACTGACCTCCTCAGACCAAATTTCTGAAGGTGTTGGTGATCCTCAGGTTCACATCTAGGGCAGGGTACATCTCACCCAAGCTCTCTCACTACGAAGCCTTTCCTCTGAGCTGTGTCCCACTCCCCCTGCAGTTGGTGGGGAGAGGAGGCATCTCCAGAGCACAGGCATCCTAAGACAGTGTCTAAATCGGCAGGCTGACACCCCTCCAGAGCATCCATTCCTCTCCATTGACTTTTCTGGAGCTCATTACTAATCCCAAACTTCGTTTGGGAGACAGATATAGACTGGCTGGATGACGATTTATCCTGTGTTGTGTGTGACGAGTGAAGGGAAGGATTTCGCAATGTAACCCAGGTCTGCCGAATCCTCCTTTGCAAGTAAGTCACTTACATGTCCCAAAGGCAAAGCAAGAATTTGTAAATGAAAACTTTCTCAAATAAATCTTTTGTAGGATTTACAAACCTTCTGATCGGATTTGTAACTCCAGACACAGATTTGTATACTTGCTGCGAGATTTGAAGGATTTAAAAATCCATCTCTTGACTTGTGAAACAATCTAGCATTTTAGAAACAGGTAGCTAAACCTAAGACTAAAAGCACACAGCACTTGGGCCTGAAGGTTTAGTGACAGGATTTATACATTAGAACAGAGAGATAATGTAACTCAGGTGTATTAAATCCTGATTTATTAACAAACTCAGAAGTAATAGCTTTACAAATAACTCCCAAGACATTTAAAAGAGCTTAACCCTTAGAGTACTAGCATTTGTCAGACTGCCACCTCTGCGAATGCCAAGCAATATGTTTAAATATACCGGGGAAAATTCAACTGCACTGCAGACAAGCCCTGCAGCCTCTCTCCCTGGTGTTTCCCTCTCCCGCAGGAGCTGGGAGCAACTCCTGAGGGTCTGGGAAGGGGCTTCCCCAGGTGCTGCAGACACCCCTGGCATGTTTCTGGGGTGCTTTTTGGTCCTATTGTGCTCAGACACTCATCGTGGCTGCATGTGTCTGCCTGCTCAGTGGGATGGGGCACTGTCACATCCCTCTCCTGACATGTCCCAGTGCCATGGCGCTCTCTCTGCCTTTAGGGGGGTGATGGTTGGGCTCAGAAACCTCTGCTGGGGAGGGTGCTTTGGTGGGCTGAGATGTGTGGGGAGAGGGATGGGAGGGTGTGGGGACCAGGACAAGCTGTCTCCATTATTGAGGGCTCTGTGAAGAAAGACTCTTTCTGGGGATGCTCTCCCTGCATGGTCTTTTTCTCCTCTCCAGCAGTCTCAGTTTTTTTCCAGTTACCTCCTATCTAGGCTACATGGCTTTGAGCTCCTCAGGGGGTGGAGATGGGGGACCTCCACTTTGGGATGATGAGGCGAGGCAGGATTTCATCCAGCTATTCAAGTGGTCTTTGTGCTCTCGTATCTTTAAATCTCCTGGGTTCAGCAGTAACCAGAAGCTGATTTCTTCCTGGTCACAATCAATTCTGCAGTAATTTTACCTTTGACAAACCTGTTCGAAGAGAAAGGTTTTCACTGCAGAACCAACTCTTCTCCATTCATGTTTAGGCCAAATGCACCAGCATAATAAAACAGCATTTCCAGAGCAGTTGTAATTTTTAGATAGAAAAACCATAATTACCTGGAGCACTCTGACAGGGCTGCTAATTCCCCTTTCCTCTTTCCTCTGGTGCCCTATTAGCTTTTGTTTAGCATAATTGAGTTCTCACGGCAGTGGCATGCCCCAGCGAGCAGCATGTTTCAGGATTGCCCTGGGCACTCGACAAGCTCCACGGGTATCCAAACCCTCGTACGGGGAGAAAAGCCCAGGGTGTTTTCAGCTGGTGAAAGAACCCGATGCTGTTTGTGTCCAAACTTGCTTGGAAACAAAATGACCATTCACAACAGCTTGCTCCATTAATGGTATAAAGTGCACTAGAAAATGATTGTGAAAATAATAGCTACTTCTTAATGAGAGAGCCAAGAGCAGCAGGCAATGACCGGAGCGCCACGTGCAGGGGGAACTAGAATGGAAAAGGCACTTGACTTCTCTTGTGGGTTCAGCTTGCACAAGCAATTAAACATTTTAAAAACTTAACTCTTATTCCCTTTGGTGAGCTTTTCTCTCTTCCTTCTATTTTGTTCTTCCACAAATGGCTGCTCATTATTTTTGGAACGTTTTTCTATCCTACTTTGATCAGGACTTATTATACGTAGCATGGGAACACCCAGAAACCAGCCACTGAGTAAATGTGGATGAAGCCTTCCCTCCTGCTGAGGGGTATGTGCCACTGCTCTGCCTGCAATCCCTGCAGTATCTCCGAGAATCTCGCCTTGACCTCTCTGTGTTTTTACAAATATATTAAGATTTGAAGTACGTTAGGGATGAAGTATCTGCTGCGCTTCCCCTTACGTGTTTAGCTTTTGCATTTTTCACTTTAGACACTGAAAGGCATCAGGAAAGGTTTTCAGTTTCTCTCCTGAGTTGGCTCATGTTCGTGGTGGACCAAAGCCCTGATTCAATAAAGCATTCAGTTACCTGCTGAACTTTAACCACATCCTTAAGCTCAACTTTATTCAGGAAAGCTCTTAAGCATGAGATAAAATCCCAAGAGTTTTCAATGATTTGGTAAATCTCGAGTGAGGGAGTGGTCTGCTCCTTTGTCCTGCCCAATGCTCAACGAAGCTCTTACTGAAGGCAGGACCGGGGTCAGTGTCTCTCTCTGAGCACGTTTTTCATGGTGCTGGGCCAGGATGCAGTTCCCGAGGGCACTGCGATGGCTGATGCCTCACAGTGAGAGAGCAAAGGGACTGCCCCTCCCTCGGCCCATCCATCCATCCATCCTGGGCCACTCTGTGCTGAGTCCTGCCCTACACAGGCTTGAACACCATGGTTGCATCAGGCAAGCAGAAGGGCAGTTCCTCTAAACATGGCAGCAGGTAGGGAAGAAGAAGAGGTGGCAACGGCACTTATCGATTTAACCCAGAGCAGCTGAAGAGCCCTTGGGTCAGCCATGTACACCCGGCTCCATCTGGACCATCTCCCAGCAGAGACGGTGCAAGCACTTGGACAGACGCAGCAGCTCTGCTGGGCACTGCCTCCACTTCCATCATCCTCACAATTTAGGTGACCAGAAGAAGGGAAAGGGTTAAAAAGAGAGTAATTAATATAAGAAGACTGTTCATTACTATAAGACGTCTGTGTATCATTAAATTTCATTTGAGCTTTAATTAGACAATTTTTTTTTCATATAAGAGTCTTTGTTGTGTCAATTAGTTGATTGACTATCATCTGGTTTCTGGGTTAGTGAAACCTGATCCGTTGTGAATGAATTTGTTTATCAGGGAAAAGGGACCAGGGGATGGAAAAAAAATTCAATTAAATGTCAATGTGTGGAGTGACAAGCAGCATTCGATAGGGCTTTTAGTTTAATTGCTTGTATTTCATTAAGAGATGTATTTATCAAGAGAATTCTTCATTTTCAAAAGATCTTGGATGTCTTCTTGTTTGCTTCTGGCTTTTTAGGTACTCTTGTAGTAATCAAAAAACCATAGAGAACTCTTTTTTAATTAGAAAAAGGACTTTATTGTGACATGTCCTGAGACTGTTACATCACTGACGTGCGGTGACAGCGTTTTGGTGACATCCACATGCAAATTGCAGGGGACAGGGTGTACCCCTACGTCATTTGAAAGGCTATCACCAAAGATCTGCCGCTCCCTCTGCTCTTCCGTGGTCCGTGACCATGCTGAAAATAGTGTGTTAATCCTGAAAGTTCGTGTGAGGAGGAAATCATTCAGCTCCCAACCCTGGGAACGTTTTGGAAGGTCTGTTTTAAATCTTTTAAAGGCCGTAAATCCCTTTGGGAGGAATGGTTTTCATTTGTGTTTTATTTGGATTCCAGCTCATCGCTTGCGGTTGACAAATAAAAATGAAATAGCCTTTGGTAGGGGGCTGGCAGGCGCCCTCATAATACAGCGTGTTTGGCCTGAGCTGGTGTAGTTATATAGAGACATCTCCTGGAGTATACACAGTCACACTGGAATAACGTGCTGAGAGCACTGAAGTTTATTTTGATAACTCTCTGTTTATTTCTAATCTAGCCTAAAAACTGTAAGTAGATAAGCATGCAGCTGGGTTTGTTTGAGAGATGGCAACAGGATTCCAACAAAGCTTCCAAAATGTTAAACGAATGGTTATTTTCCTGAATGTCCAGGGAAACGGAGGAGCAAGGAACCCCTGCACGCAGAGCATGGTGATGGGGCTCACCCCCAGCATGCTTGCTGCCGCGGGAGGAGCATTGGAATGTGGATGCAATGGCACATGCCCCGTTAGCGTAGGACCTCCAGCAACACTGCTCCAAGGGCGAGACATCAAAGCCCAGCTTTACTCTTGTAGAGCACTGGGGACTGGATGCATCGGCCAGCAGCTTTTGTGAAAAGGAGTATCTTTTGGCCTGGATGTAGGAAAATACCCATCCAAGTGATCAATCTATTGGGTGTGGAGGAGAACTGGAGCAAAGGAGCCCCTGTGACACCAAGTCCTGCCCTCCGCTCGTGCAGGAAACCCTGTTGTGTATCACTTTGGTAAGGTGATCAAGCTTCACCTCAAAACTAGTTTAATTCCTTGCCCTTGGGAGATTGTCTTTTCAGATATTGAGGCTTGGGAGCCGGGAGTATCTCTCCGTGGATTTGCTCAGTGCCCGGCAGAAATCCTTGCAGGGCCTCTGGGAGTGTCTGTATGATAAGTAGCTCTAATGAGTACTAATTACACCCAACACATGGGTGATCAAGCTCTTTTCTGAAACACATCAGTACAGTTCAGTGTTTTCTGCCATGTCTGTATTCTGTGCCCCCATTTGCTCGGAAAGTACAGCCAGGACAAGGTCTGTTCTCAGAAACTCATTATTTCTCTCATTCTGTGATGAGAATTCACTTTCAAAGAGTTCAGATAAGATGTTGGGAGGCAACACATGAAGCAACTGGCAATTATATCCTCCCTGAACATTTTGTCTGCAGTGCTACAACAGCATCACAACAACGACTGGGAAGCCGGGGCTTTTACATGAGCAAAACAGAATGGCACGGCATGGAGAAACGCTCCAGGTTGTTCTCTGTAGGGGCAAACTATCACTTTCCAAATGTACTTGGACAGACCCAAAGTTTGGGCAGAGCAGAGCTAACATGGGTGAAGACTCTGTATTTTACCCAAACCTACTGAAGAAGGAAAAATAAAAACCAGACCAGCCTTTCCAAGAAGGCTTCATCGTAGCAGCAGCAGCAGCAGCAGCAGCAGCAGCAGAAGAAGAAGAAGAAGAAGAAGAAGAAGAAGAAGAAGAAGAAGAAGAAGAAACTGTACAGAGCAAGGCAATACTGTGTGATGTTTGGGAATAATTATGCAGAATCCTGCTCTTCCAAAGCTGGACGAGAACTCTAGAAGAGCAATGGGAGCGTGCTGTGAACATCATACACCTGCATCACATACTCCTCCATGCTTCCAGCTGGGGTGGGATTGGCAAACTTGGCTTCATTTTGAAGGCTGAAGGAGGCAGCTCAAGGTCTTTAGGTCTGGCCCTGCTCAGCATCTCCTCCCCTATGCGGTGGGAGGAGGCACACAGCGCTCGTCTTCCCCACCTGCCCATGAGTGGCGGTGGTTGCACAGCCATGTTGTGCAGCCGTGCAGCCCAGGAGAACACCCAAGGGGTTTCTCTGCTGACTTTTTGGAGCATGTGGTCCTGCAGGGTGCTTCCCTGTGACCGTCAGGAGCTGGATGTTCAGAGTCAAAGGCCACAGGTTTTGATCCCTGGCTGGCAAGCCATGGTCCTTTTAGATATGTGTGTCTTCATGGATGTCCAGACATAGACAGACTGTGCAAGCTGGGCCAGGGGAAGCAGAGGGGCTTCTTCTCATTTGTTTGTTACTGCAAACTGAGTTTTCATTAAAAAAAAAAAAAAGGGAAAGAAATCTTGTGAAAAATGGCCTAACTGAGAAACAAATACACACCTACTCACCTCCCCTGCAGCAAGACCTGCCTGGACATGCCCATACCATGTCCCTAGGAGAGGTCCCGAGTCTGGGCAGGTGTCCCTGCAGTGTCACCCCCAGGCGCCAGAACAGCCTCTTTCCTCTTTCTTTGGCAGCATTTGTCAAGCTTGTGGGGTTGATGCCTAGGGTTTTTAGCTATTACTTTTTCCTGAAAACTAAAAACATTCTGTTGGGAGAAGAAAGGTTTTCCCATCATGCCTTCTCAGTGTCCCCAGTGAGCTGCTGGTTGTGTGCAGGAGATGGGGCGTTAATATTGCTCTGGAAGTCCCCGGCCTGGTGGAGAGCCCCATGGCAACTGGGCAAGCTGACAGCCCCATGGCTTTGAACCAGGACCTCTGGCTCATTAGACAGACATCATTACCCTGGGGAGTGTCTGAACCTATCAGACTTTGTGGCTACTCCATCCGTCTTGGCTCCTGTGACAATTCAGCGGTGTGGAAAGGTTCCTGGTAAACCATTTAGACCTGCCTCACCCCATCAGTTTTTGGGGTTTCCCTGGTCAGGGGAAGGAGGGACCGTGTCCCACGTGTCACCTACTAGGCATCTTCATCCTGTCCTTTGCTCCACAGAAGCTCCTCCGCTGCAGCGCCCGTTGAGCTATCTCCTGAGGTCCTGGCTGTGAGCCCATGGTGGTGAGGACTGCTGGGAGGTGCTGCGGGAAGCAGGTTCAGTGTGCCGAGCAGCTCCAGCCCCTCAGCCGCAAACACTTTGTTTTCATCTCTAAGTAGCTGAAGAAATGTGTGCCTATCAGTAAATCTCCATCATCCCAACTGCAGCGTGTTTCCTCAGATAAGGGTGCTGTGTAATGGCAATTATGTTTTCATTTGTTGTGAGAAAACTTAATACGCAGAGTGGCAGAGATGTTATTCATCCTCTTGTTAATTATGAGCTACTTACTGTAGGGAATGATGCAAAAACAAAAAAGTGTAATCAAATGAAATAAAGGGGAAGCAGCTTGTGCACTTGCCTTCATGCCGGGTGGAATTAGCTCCTGCAATGCTCCGCCACCAATTATCATTAATAATGTTCCGTGGCCCCATGCGTGACCTTGCCTTCAGCTCCACGGCAGCACAACTGCCCGGGGACGTGGGTGCAAGGGCCTGCGTGTGGGCAGATGCTGGGGACTGCGATCCAGTGGTGCTTAATGCAGCAATACTCCCATGGGACTGAGCTTGCATGAACTCTGCTTGTTCCACCATGAGCTCTGAAATGGAGCTGCAGAGCCCCAGGTGGATCAAAGAGCTCGGGCCATCGCCTTTTTTACGTTGCGGTGTTTTCCCCCTCCAGGCTGTGGGATGCACTGGGAAAGAAAAGGATGGGGTCGTGCTGAGGATGGCTGTAGGTCCATGAGCCCAGGAGCAGGACTAGCTGTCCCTGCAGGTCCAGAGCCAAGCAGGTGGCAGAGGCAGCCACGGTCCCACATGGTCTAGCGGTCAGGATTCCTGGTTTTCACCCAGGCAGCCCGGGTTCGACTCCCGGTGTGGGAAAACAGTTGTATTTCATATTGTGCCTGTTTTGGGGCTCTCCAGGACAAGGAAGACCGTTGGAGCGCCTGCTGGAGTGGATCCAGTGCAGGCTGCCAAGGTGGCCAGGGCTGGAGCACAGGACAGATGAAGGGAGGCTGAGGGACAGAGCTGGGTCTGTTCAGCACCAGAGAGAAGGTGAGGGGAAGATTTCATTGCTGCCTGGTGAGAAGGTGCACAGAAGATGGGGCCAGGCTCTTCTCGGAGGCACACAGTGGGAGGACAAGAGGCACCAGCTGGAGCAAGGGAAGTTCTCCTTAGTTATGAAGAACAATTTTGTCACCGTGTGGTGGTGAAACACTGGAACTGGGGCTCGGGGAAACTGTGGGGTCTCCATTCCTGGAGATATTTGAAACTCGACTGAACAAGGCCCTGAGGAACTTGCTCCAGCTGGACATACCGGAGCATATAGGCTGGACTAGAGACCTTCAGAGCACAACTCTGACCTATAAAGTTCATTCTTGGAAGGTGTTAGGATGGTTTTAATTTCCCCAGGGACAGGATACTTGGTGGTTCCTCATCCTAGTTGAGCTGCATGAGCTCTCTTCACCTCTCTGGTGACCCAGGGGACAGCTCCGTTGCGATGCTGGATTACATTAGAAGTCAGTGAGACACAAAATCTGCCTTGGAAGGTGTGAGAATTACACAAAAACATATATTTGACATGGCAAAGTACAGACTGTCAAGGAGGCAAGGCTGGGACACTGCTTCCCTGATAGAGCTGCTGCTCCAGCAGTGTGCACCCTGCCCCTGCAGCTAGCAGCACATCAGTTACACCAGGCCTGTGTAATACTCATGCACGGGTATAAATTTGTCCTGTGGGTAAGAAAGGAATGAAATAACCAGGGTGTGATCTGTACAACAGCTCAGCAACTGATGAGGATTGTCAGTAATGCATTTTTGAGCACTGTAAGCTTAACAGCCTGGCATAATGTAGCAAGCACTTTAATTCCCAAAGAAAGGGGTTTTTTTCCAGAAAGTAATAAATAGCATCCGTAACTTCTCTGAGGGAAATTTCACCGCAGATCTATGCCATATCTAATGAGAAACTTCCTTCTGAGCTCACACCATTAAGAGGAGGGATGCTACCTACATTTTGCATCCCCTGTAAGTACCTCTGCATAAAGAGAGAGCCTTTCACAGAGGTGTCCACCTAATATGTCTGCATGGTATTACAAGACCTGGATTTTTCAGGGTTCAGTGCTACCACTGAATAACTTTGCCTTTGTCACAGAAGTATTCCAGTTGAGTTCCTCAGACCATAGCAGGGGACCCACCAGACCTAAAACTCCATAAGCACGTTCAAGCCTTAAAATGGACACAAGCTGCAAACAACTATATTTGAGTCATTTGAATAATGACTACAGTCTTGATTACTTGGATCTTTCCAGGAATGACCAGGAACAAAAAAAGAAGTGAGATTCATCGTCTCAGCCCTCAGCTGTGAATTTTCTGCTCAGCTCTGCTGCTGATACCGAGAGAGCAGATGCTTCCTTACTCTGCAGAAATGCAGCGTGTGAAACAGTATTTTAACAGCTTTATCTGATATTTTATATCTCACTGTCAAACATAGCAATGATTCCACTTCTATTTGGGTAAGTAATCTGAAAAGAAGGCAGCAATAATCTCTCAGGAGAGCCAGGCACGGGACTAATTATTCCAGCTAGAGATTTGTAAAGACACATTTTCAGTGCTGGGATTTTATCATTCCACAGGGTAATTAAAAGACAACCCTGTCAAAGGAAGTTTTGCAGTCTTAAATATTCTTTTTCCTCTATGAAGAATAACCCTTTCCAAGCTCAGCATTGGGACGGCTTTATTTCCCAGTGATGAATGAGGGCTACCCATGGTGCCTGCCTACCAGCCAACTCAATGCCGTGCTCGGGAGCTTGCAGCGGCTGGGCAGAGCAGTGGCTCTTTCTGTGTCACCTCTGGACGTCAGGCGTTGGGAAGGAGGGATGCTGTTGCAGAGGGATAAACCCAAGAAGAAATTATCTGGCCACTGAAGAGGTTTAAAGAGACGCTTCTCTTGGGCATGTTGATCAGATTGTCAAGCGCTGTAAGTTGGAGTCGTGCATCAGCGACCAACCAGAAGCAGAATTTCTGCTTGAAATTTGTTTCTTCAATGAAGCACTTGCTGAAATCAGAACAAGGAAACCTGCTCGTCGCAATGGGTTATGGCTCAGCCACCTCTTGAACGGTGGTCCACAGCCTGGGACCACAAATAACATCCTTGGCTGCTGCAGAAAAGGGATCGGTGTGTGCTGTTATGGGCAGATGTTGCCCTTAGGTAATTCCCCTTACCCCTGGGTGGGAAACAGCCCTCATATGGGATGAGCAAGGTGTTGCTGCTTTGATCCCCTTCTCGAAGTTTATACAGCACCATGCTTTCTGCACCAGGCTGGCTCGGTGCAACCAGCAATGATCTCAACAGGAATATAAAGCAGAGTTCAAAGGATGACTGATTGGCAGAGGGGATTTAGGCACAGGTTTGCAAATGTCATGGAGGGACAAGTTACATTCAGGGCAAACTGTTTGGTTATCCAAGGCAGTTCAGATCTCTAGTCAAAGAGTCAAACTGCTTAATATCCACAGTCTCCTCCAGGTCTGATGCTGGGTTTTCCAAAAGGTATCACTGAGCCATTTACTCTTTTGGGTGACTTGATAATTTAGATAACTTGGGTAATTTGAAAATCTGAGTGTAAGCATTGTCTCCAGGTCCCTGTGATTCCCCATGGCAGCGGGGGTGCTTGTGAACAGTATGGCAATGATACGGGATGGTCCATGCAGATGAAAGCACGAGAAGCACATCTGCACTGCCTGCTCCATGGGATGCCAGGTCAGCCTGAGACCTCTGCTTCATGCCTGTGTCCCATGCAGCCACTTTCTGCATCTTCCTGCTTAGCCCCCCCTGTTTTCTACGATGGGTTTTATGTCCAGCAAAGGATTTGGAAGTTAAGGAATTAATTCTTAGAGAAACAAAAACTTTGGATCTGATTTTAATGTCCTTGAGCAGAAAAGGAAACCACTGGCCATAGTCTGAGAACAAGGCACTGCACCTGCACCTTGTCTCGTTGTCAGCTCTTCCTTCTCCTCTCCATTAGTGCCTTTTGATGCATGTGGGGACTGGGGATACGACAGGCCAGTGAGCCTGATGTGACGTGTGTAATGAGAAAGAAATAGCATAAAAGGCAATGTATCACAAAATTAGTGTCACCCAACTGCCTGTTCCTTGGCATTCTGCCGGTTTCCATCTTTATCTGGGCATTGTTTAATTGTCTAATTGTTATACTTAATTTATTTATTTTTAACTTGCCGTGAGCATGTAGAAATGTAAATTTAGCATTAGAAGATCACTTAACAAAGGATTCCCTTTCAGAGACGTTGACTTCTCACATTGCAACTTGCAAGTTTTTTCCCCGGGATGTGAAAATTTCAGGGTCCAGCTGTGCCAATTCCAGCCAGACCCTGGCAGATGGCAGTTAAAACCGTGCGGCAAGACTGGCGATTGCAGAGCGGGTTCAGTGCAGGGGGGGCGTGTGTCACCGAGCTCTCCCTTTCCCTTCCACCAGTAGCACGCTTTGCTCACGGTCCTCTCTCCCCCCTGCACGGGTCATTTCTCAGCTTGAGGCTTCTTGCAGATACGACAGTGGGAAAACCCGAGCATCAGAGAGCTGCTCAGGCTGCGGAGGGGGACTTTGTGGCATGAGTTTGTTTAATTGGTAAAAACGGCAAGAAAGGATCCTCGAGGAACATGACAATCACTCGAGCTGAGTTCAGCTCTCTGAACTCAGGGGGCTTCAGCTCTCTGACCACGGAAACACACTTCACCGTCAGCCCTGGGGAGGGCACGTCCGCGCTGTTCGTGTCCCAGCAGTCTCCAGATTTCCAGTCCAATTTTAGGACTGGTGAAAGTGGAGGGACTCCACATTCCTGTGGGCAAGTCAGAGCCTCCGGAGGAAGAATAAAATAGCAAATTAAGATGAGAGTTTCCCATTTACTCCATCCTAGTCAGGCCACGGAGCCTTAGTGCAAACGGCATTAATCTACACGGCCATTTACTGTGTTTTTTTCCCAAATCAGTATTTAGAAACTTTGTCATATTTCTGTGAAGACAATTCCTTATCACTCTTTTTATCTGCTAGGGAGTGCTCTGATCAACAGGAACTCTATGCTGGGAATGGCCTATTTAAGCAAAATTAGAATTCTATCATATAATACTAACATTTAATCCTACATTCATGCAGCCTGCTTTAAATATACTCCCTGCACATCCCTTCCTGTAAGTCTCTCATGCTATGCCAGCTCTACTCTGTTTTTATCTATAAGGAATTGAGCTCGTACCTGTGACAGGTGCAGAGTGTGTTAAATCTTTTGATCATCACACAAACCACTCATCCTGATGTCCTTTAATCTAAGCAATGCGAAGAAAATCCTATGCACTAGCTTTATGCTTCTTCCATCTCCCTGAGTCTAAACAGGAGGCGCCGCAGCTACAGATCAATGGACCTAAATTGTTTGTCTTTAACTTAGGTGGGTTTAAAGGAAAGCTGCTCGGCCCAGCTGTCTGGAAGTTCACAAGATGGGAAGGGCTGCGTGCTGTCTAGTGATGAGGGAATCTGAGTTACCTTTGAAACTTGGTTGAGTTTTTACAGCAGTCGAGTAATTAAACAGGAGAAAAAAATCACAGCGAATCACTTACTGCTACATTTTTCACATCTTTCTGGTTGTTATTCAGAAACTAATAGTGAAATTCTTTAATTTATCATTTATTAAGAATTTCTGTAATTCACAAATGCGGTTGGGAATTCTTTTTTTTTTTTTTCCCCCTCTGGGAATTATTCCTGAATAATTTGTATGGAATAGCCAATATTCCAATATTGCTGCTGGTTCACATGGGTGGCGTGAGCCATCTGTGCGTTCCTGCCTCTAGATTGGCTGGTTTTGGTACCCAGCCAACGAGGCGTGAAGAGTGGGATGACGGAGGATCCCACTTAGTGTGATAAAACACATCTCTGCTTTTGGTGAAGTGTCCGTTCTCACATTTTCTCTCCATTAAGTGCCTGAGTGTTGTGGGAAAAGAAGAGGATGGGGTCAGTGCCTGCACGTTCAAGCGAGGATCTGGGGCTGGTCGCGGTGCTCACGTGCCTTGGGTGCAATCCCTGTGAACCAGACGTTTCACAGGGAGGGGAGACACTGGTTAAATCCCAACCATCATTTCTTGCTCTTTGATGCTTTCCTACAGCCACAAGCTCATGGGCACCAAAACATTGTCAGAAAAGCCTGAAGGGATCCCAAAAGAGAGGTGGGCCGTCAGGTAACTCCATACAATCATCTTATTTCGCCTGCCCAAATAAGTGTGTGTGGAAAGCAGGTCCCCAGGAGAACCCCTAGACTGCTGAAAACGAGACCCACTATTTTATCTTATGGTTAACTAAAAAGATAATTTCAAATATAAATATGCTTCTGTGACTGGGGAAAAAACTTTCTCACTCTGAGACCAAAAATTCCTTATCTAGAAAAAATAGGTGCCATTCCCTTTAATACTGCCATCAGGATGTTACAAGCAAAAAAACCTCCCAAACACAAAAACCCACCATGCTATGCAAAATATCACAGAAACCTTTTTTCCATTACAGTGGTCACAGGCCATTTTGCTCTTCACTGGTGACAGGGGACCATTAGAATACAATCCCTGATGCCTGCGTATCATAATGAAAATCATATTTCTTCCTGAACTGGTACATCAATTGTCTTTTTAGTAACCTGGGAAGTGCAGCTGTATGCAAACCAGGGCACGGTCCTTCACTCTTAATCTGTTCTCCTGCAAGATAAGTGATAACTTCTTAATGTAACTTTCCAGTCTGGTAAATAAGAAGTAGCTACAACATGATCCCGTGGTTTAAATAGAATCGTCTTCCTGAGGCTGAGTAGCTGCTTTCCATCCTCCCCTGGGCAGGAAAACTGGTTTTGATAAAATCGGAGCATTCCTCTCTGCCTCTCTCTCTCCCTCCCTGGCACCTGCCTGAAAATCTGCAGGCAAACCGATTTGCATTTCTAAAATCATGTGCTGCGGGAACTATTCCTAAAAAAAAATCGGTGGCAAGACTGTCCCAGCTCCTCGCTGTAGCACTACGTGTCAGGGGGATGGATGAAGTGAGGAGTTCGGGGCTGGCGAGGGAGAGAAGGCTGATTGAAATGATGGGGGGGGGGGGATGAAGGAGACACAAGCCGACCTGGCAGCTCCCTCGGGGTCCCCCACTGCCACCCCTGCCACCAGGTGCCGGTGCCACCAGTCTGCCCACGTCAAACGGCACATATTTCTTTACCTGTGACCTGTTTGCCTGCTAAACTCTGTCTGATGCCTGCATCCACCAAGCCGCCGGCTGTAACCGCTCTGGGGGCATCTGGCGCATCCCAAATTGGAGGTTAGCACAGGTCAGGGCTGGCTGGTGCCCGCGAGGGGCAGGCGGGGGCACGGGGCAGGCAGCAGGCACATCCTGACCCACTTCGGCGATCGCCCACCGCCAGCCCGGGGGTGTTTGCGGGCGTCCAGCTTCTTTGCGTGGACTGCAGGCTCAAGTGCTGCGTTCCACTTGCGTGGTACAAACGATTCGATCAATAGGAGTGAACTTCAAAGGGAATTTCTGGCAGCGGTGGATACTCAGATGCACTGCATGAAAGTGGCCCCCAGTCCGACCTCTGCAGCATCTGCTGCAGGACGGGGACACCTGCCCAGCTGAGGGACAAACCTCGCTCTGTATGTGAGCCTCATCTCCCCCCCAGAGGCAAAACTGAGAAACCAGGGAAAGAGATTTGAATGAAAAAACTAGAAATGTTTTATTGCGAACAGCACTGTAGCTGGCTTTGGAAAGGTTTTCCTCCTGGAGGTTTTATTTTTTGTGTTTCTACTTTTTTACTGCCCCGAGCCTGCATTTTTTTAATAGAAACGTTAAGATTTCTTTTTGCAAAAACTTGCTTGGCTCCAGACAGCAAGCCCTCTCGTCGTGCCAAACCCTCCCAGAAGGAGCCAGCAGAGGAGCGGTGCCAGCACCATGCGCCCGCCTGGCTGCACTCGCCACCGCCGGCAGCTCCCCGAGGGCCCCGATTTCTTTAAATCCGCAATTAAATGGTCTGCACCCAGCCGGGAGAGGAGAGGACAGATCCTGGCTCCGGCTTTGCTGGGGTGGGAGCGTGCTGCCCCGCGGCACTGGAGCAGGTCGTGGCTTTTTATCTCTTCCCTTTTCTCCCCTCATTCACGTGCACAGGGAACCTCGAGGAACAAATAATTCAATCTGCTGCTGGATTGCGAAAGACTTTAATGAAAGCGCTATTTATTTAGTGTCGTCTGATACCACATCTACAGTGACAAGGCAGGGGACTGAGTAATAACAGGTCTGGAAGCAAAGCACGGAGCAGAATGTGCCACCAGCATAGGAGTGTTCCAAAAATATATGATTTCAGTTTCTGGTTTAATTAGAATTTATTTTAAGTGGGTTTGCCTCCACTAATGAAACAACTGTCATTGATGAACTGCTGCTGGGCAGGCTCGAGTAGATTTTAATCTCTAACCAGCAGCTCAGGCAGCTAGTGTAAGGGAAGCCTGAGGAAAGTCTATTAGAGATAGACATCAATTTAAAATTACTCATCTTAAGGGAGTATCGATGCAGAGGGGAAACCATTACAGAATAGAGAATTATGTCATTAGATAACTGATCCAAATTCAGGGCTCACCTTAAAAACTAAATGATGTTGTGGACAGCTTGTTGCGTTAACTGCTGAAAGGGAGGTATTTCTTACGTCAAAAGTTCATGCTGTGCATGGGGAGGAGTTTTGCAGATTGATGGCAAATGGCCATCCGCAGGCCAGATGTGCACCCCCAGATCCCCCACAGCTGGTTTTGCAGACAGTCCAGGGAAGTGGTTTTCCCCTCCCCCCCAAGGGAGGACTGAAAAATGCCATCCTGCTGATGGGGAAACTGAGGCACAGCAAAGCTATGCAAATTTCTCGAGGTTAACCCATCTATGGAAGACCACAAGAATAAACCCAGCTGGGCTGAGGATTGCTCCTGCAGTCCAACACTTGAGTTATCCTTCAAGAACCTTAGGTACTTCACTCTGGTTTTTTAGAAGTAGCTGGATACTCCCGTGCTTTGGAAAAGGCCCTGATGTTTATTTTTCAGACCTGAAACTAGCAGTGCCCCGGGTGGGTGCTGGCAATGGCTGATGCAGGGACAGTCCCCAGGCCAGCGGCCCCAGCGGCTGCCTGGGGCAATGGGCAATTCAGCAAAGGTGTGAAATCACAGGGGACAAGCGTCTAAATCGCTGTGGATCACTAAGCTGCTGTTTCCCATCGTCTTTCACCGAGGCTTGGGATGAAACTGTCTGTCACACCCCTGGAGTCAGTTCTCAAAGGTGGTGAGGGCTCCCCTGGGCTGTTCCTTGCTCCCGTGAGATGTTCATGCCAGACGTGGCTCCTGGGGGCACCTTTCCAGCAGCAGGTACCAGAAACAGGCCTGGCCTGCAGGATGGGCGCATGGGAGAGCTCGCACAGAGCATTTCCCACCTGCTTTTGCGGAGCTGTGCATGGTGCTCGCAGGCACCAGGTGCTGGAGACGTGGGCTTTGTCCCAGGGAAGACCCGGGACTGTTAGACAGAAGCTTCTGTGGCAGATCCAGACAGAATTAGGGCAGGAAGGGAAATAATCCAAAGGATGTTTGACACAGTAGAATTTGTTTTTACCTCTTTCCTTTAAAAAGCAAAGTAAAGCAAAGCAAAACAAGCTAGGAAATTACATGCATGCTTTTGGAATGAGACAGTAGCTCAGGGTCATCTGTGTTTATTTCCAACATTTTATCTTATTTCCGTGTGCACTTTTTCAAAACAAGGCTTTTGGGTTTTTCCTTTTCCCTTCCATTTAGTCTGCACGCCCAGCAGCCTGAGCTCTGAAAGGTAAGCTTAGCACTGAGCTGTCATAAACAACCCGAAATCACACAGCAAACACATTCCTCCTTCCCTGCGACCGTCACTCTCCTCTCCTGTCCACTTTTCCTTTCACCATTTATGGTCCTGGAAAAGGCTGCAAACAAGGATGCAAACACAGCCTGCGTTATTCAGGAGCACTCCGATGACCCCCGAATTTAGATGAGACTGTCTGTTCTTGTGTTCAAAACAAGAATTGACCTGGACATTGCTGAAATGGGCTGGAGCACTGTGGCCGGGGCAGCGGCAGCCCAGCTGGGGTCCCAATGACGTGCCGGGGACCAGGGCCCGGCATCCTCCTCCCTGCACCAGCCTCCGAATCTGATGGAGATGCTTTCTCTAAGCCACCACACTGGGAGTCACCAACCCAGCCCATACCTCCTCCAAACCAAGCACCGCATCTTGGGTGGGATCTGTAGCATCAGAGCTTTGGAAAGCTTCACCTTCCATCTGAGCTAGAGCCTGGCCTGGCAGCTGCTGGAGGTTTCTCACGCTGTCCCCACTGTCCTGGCTCCCTCCCTGGGAAGGCAGTTTGGAGGGGAAAAGAGTTGGGTGTTATTTAATTTTTTTTTTTTTTTTCCAGCACGAAGCAGGGAAAATTTATGTTATATGTATTTTTTTTCTTTATTATTTTTCTGGAATGAAATGGAGTTTTTTTGATATATTGAATATATTTAATATTCAAATGCTGAGATTTTGCAGGACGGAGCAGAGAGAGACTGCCTCTTGCGATAAGAGACATTATTACTGTTGTGAAGAATTCCTTTAAGATTCCATCTTAATCGTTCTGCTATTGAAATGAAAGAATAAAGTAATAAAATTAGATGTTTTGAAAAAACTTGATTAAAAAAGTAATTATCCTGCCAGCTCGCGGGTTTCCACATCCCGTCAGGTTCCTCCAGCTCAGCCCCTCTCCTCGCCGAGCCCCTCCCTGGCTCCCCATGGGGCAGCAGCCCCTTTGTGGCCGGGCATCTCCGATCCACAGCCCCTTCTTCCCTCCTTCCTCTGGACATGCTTTGGAGCTGTTCGGGGGTGCAACTTGCCTACTGGTCCTGTCCCCCAGCCTGGGCACCCCAAGCACCCTTCTCCTCCCTCCCTAGCCAAGGTCTCCCACATCAGCATCCCGGGGAGTCCCTGAGCCGAGGCCAAGCAGCTCCACACAGCCCATCCTTTTCTGCAGGAGCACGCTGCAGGTCTGGATGCCCGCCGGAGTCTACGCACGGGAGCACTGAGCCCACGGGGCTGGGGCATGGCTGCCTCGGGGCACCCTGCAGACCCTCCTGGTGCAGGGCTGCTGCTGGGCACCGTGGCGGTGCTGTGGTCTGGCTCTTGGCTCGGGCCATCGCGCTGGAGGGAAAGGCAGAGCTTCCTCCCGGCAGCCTCAATTCCTGCTTTGTGGCTTCATCAGCCCATGCGAGTGTGCACAGGAACCCTCTGAGGTCTGGGGCATGTGGGGAGCACCCCCGCATCTCCTTTGAAAATGCCTCATGCCAACGTGCTTCCTTTCTGCCAGCACCCTTGTGGGGTGCCAGCCTGGGGCTGGGCTCCCCCCACACCCCAACACTGGGCTCCCCAGAGCCTGCTGGAGGTCCTGGCCCTGCACATCTCTTGCCAGGAGAGACGGTGGATGCAGGGTGATGCTCCATGCCTGGGAGCACCCTCCCCGTGCATGGGACGGGTGCGGGGTCTGCCCAAGCACTGACCCCAGCAGCAACTGGCCATGCTGAAGGGACAGACTTTCCCAAGGAGGAGAGGAGGGATGGCTGCGTGCAGAGCTGTGCTGGGCCTCCCAGACCCTCACAGCTGTAATTGTGAAGCTTGTTCATTCTGCATTTCTAATGGGGAAACACAGATGGTGACAGCTGAGTGCAAAATGCATCTATTAAAATCTGCTGCTGATTGTTCCTCATAATGGGCTTTGGGTTTTTTGAAATATGCTGCAGAGAATACATGGCCTCATTTGGGGATGTAGCAGGTTACGGGAGGCTTGTGTCTGTGTCTGTCTCTGTAGCTTCTCCATTGCTAGACATTTTCTGGCCATTATTTATTACTTTCATAGTAGAATAACTGGAGATCCATCTCTGCTGGGGCCAAATGGGAGTTAGAGATGTCCTGGCTGAATAAGTTCTCCAACTGGAGACATGAGGCCATCCAAGGAGGATGTCCTTCCCAGGAGAAGGGCTAGCTGTACTCCAAGGCCACCCTTTAAACGACCGGAGGCTCTAGTAGCAAGGCGGTGGGGTAACATGGAAGGAAGCCATGCAATGAAAAGAAGATTCAGCAACAGAAACTTGCTGTTTGAGAGCTGCAGGTGCTGGGAAGCCAGCTCTCCCTTTGGAAAGCCTGGTGGAAAAGGCAGATATAATTGGGAGCTGTGATCTCCCCCCACATGCAATGAGCAGGGTTGAGCAAGTCCACCCGGGCTGCCTGGTGAACACAAGGCATTTGCACTGTCCCTCCACACCATGCAGACCAGGGTGTTGTGCACCACACAGTCATCTCACTGAGGTCCTCAAATGCCTCCAGGAAGAGGAGTGGGATGTAAATGCTCACTGGGCCTGAAAAATCAGGGTGAGGTCTTCTGCTGGCCATCCTGAATGCAAGGACATTTAATTTAGCGGATACTCTTGAGAAAAGCAGCTTTGCCTGTCTCTGTGCACGAGCTCCCCACTGGGGGTGGATTCATTTTCATGTATGAAGCTGTTTGCCCTCAGCTACAAGGGGCTGATCTCCTCCTTAATCACTTCAGGATGGAAGTGGAAAGGTATTTGGTCACAGAGAGATTTGAGGAAGCCAGAAGTGTCCATGAGAACAGCCTCATGTTAGCCAGGCCAGGCTCCTTCTGCTGGGGAGGAATAGACCTTTGTGTTAATATTCACCGCTTTCTGCCTGGGGAGCTCGTGTGGGTGTGGAGGAGAGGAATCACAGTGCCACTGGGGCTCTGACTCCTGCTGGGTGCAAGAGGCTGCTGAAGGCATGAAGGAAATGAGATGCCATCTAACTTAAGCCTGGGAAGCCAGCTCAGAGCTATTTATCAGCAATGCCCTTCCATGATCCACCACCTGCAGGTCAGAGGACCGGTGGGACCAGCAGATCCATAGCGGGACCAAAGCAAAACCTTGCAGATGTGGAGAAAATTTGATGCCAAGTCCAGACATCTCCACTTGTGCCCGGAGCAGGGAGCATGCCAGGCTCCCCACTGCCAGACTGGGGCGACGCGTGGCTTGCTCCGACAGCCCTGCCCGGCACTGATGGCCATGCAACCTCATCCCAGGGCTTTGCTGACCCGCCTGGCTCTGCCCGCAGCCGTGCACCGCCTCGCTGCTCGGGACCTGCCTGCACTACTCATGCTCTGCTCTCTTGCCATGAAAAGCCACCACTTCACCGGAGGAAATTTCAGAGCTGGCAAGATTTCTCCTGAGTCGGAGACTCAGCGAAGCTCCCACTGCTCTGGCAGTGACCTTATAATTAAGCGGTGTAGAGGACACTGCTCCCAGACGGCTCCCTGAGTGCTTATATTTCAGTTTGGGCTACATCCAGCTCTAGTAAATCCATTAATTACACTTCATACAGTGGCATTTACTGACGAATGAAAGATTTCATTAAGTCCACCTGCTTCCTAAAGCGCAGTAAGACCTCGGACAAGCTCTCCTGAGCCCTGGCCCCAGTTATTTAAGTAGCAGTGCTGTGCCTCCTTGTTACACACACGCCTCACCTGCTGGGAGGATTTAGCCAAAGATCTTTTCTCTTATCTCCGCTGTGTTGCTCAGTCCCAGGCAGGGAGAAGTGGGGCTGCAGAAGGCAGGACTGGCTCCATCCTCACCAGCCGTGCAGTCTTGCTTTTGTTCTGTGCAGGGACACAGGAGCCAGCTCACTTCCAGGGAGAGAGAGGAGATGCATTAAACTTTCATGAAAACAAGCCAGCGACAAAGGCAGAACATGAGCTCTTCCCACCATGGCAGCTTAGGAGGGCTCTCCAGGCACCAGCCTTACAGCACGGGGACCAGGCACTGATGCAAGGTAGGGCAGCTTCTTAAAGAAGCTCTGATCTGTGCTCCAGAGGATGTCCATGTGTCTGTGGCATCTCCACATTTATTCTCTGAAATCTTTCTTTGTCCCATCAGCATGTGATTTTAACCTTCAGAATATATTGAGGCAGTCCAGAGATAAGATAGCTTGAAAGGATGGGGTCTCAGCTCCAGAACAAGTCTGGGTTTAGACTCCTTAGCTCTTTAGAGTTTCACTGGAGGATGTGACCTCCACCGTTAGGGATGCTGGTGCTCTTTCCATTGGAGGATTCATGCGGATCCTCCCTGCACCGGCTCCAGCAGCCCTTGGCCAGCACAAGCAGCGAACGGGGCCGTTCCTGTCCTTCATTTCTTACCTGGTGGCCATGCTGTGCCCTGGGAGCCAAGTGGGCACCGAGCCGGAGGAGAGCAGGCTGGAGTGAGATTTAGTGGCTAACACAGCTGTCTTCAAGCACCATGAATCTTCTGCATTTCTTCGGTGTCAGGACTGGAATTGCCTCCCAAAGCAGGGCTGCTGCACTGCCTGGCCAAGTCCCACATGCTCTCGGGCACAGTGGCCTTGAAAGACGTGGCATGAGCCACAATTACACACTGTCACCACCCCACTGGCCATCACCGATTTCAGGCTCAAACACTGATGGGTGAGAGAGTTCATAGCAAAGGTTTATCTGTGAGTTCTTCTTTCAGGGCCTTGGTTTCTCCGGGAGGTCCATTTCAAGCTTTTCTCCCCAAGCAGAAGGACCATTCTGGGAACCACCAAGCTGGGACTAAAGCCCAGAAATCTTGCAAACTTGCTGGCATCACTCATTGCTCCAGCAGGCTCAAGGACTGGGAGTCCCGTCATCCCCTCCCCTGCAGGTCATGTGTTGAGAGCAGGGGAGCTGCATCCTCTCCTCCACCCAAACCCGTGATCAGGCTGGGAATGGACATCTCTCTCCCCATCTCGAGCTCTGGGCGCACTTTCCTGTGGATATCTTTAACACCTGTATGGCAGCTGCTCACACAGAAAAGCATCACAGGTGAAAGTTTCACGATTTCTACACCAGTGCTTCGCTTGAGGAACAAATGCTATTTCCTCTGCTCTGCCTGCAAAGCAGTGACCAGTTCCAGGTGGTATAACAGCCTCCCAAGGATGTTTCCTTGGCATGGGAACAGCTGGAAGCAAGAGATTAGAGCAAGATAGGTTTGGTTTGTCTGCCATCTGCTAAGCCCCAGGAGACATGCCCTGGGGTCACCACCGTCCTGCAACTACCTGATAGGAGTATTAGAGCCAGAAATGTTCTGACCTAACCAAGTTACCTACCTACCAGTCTCCAGGCTGAAAGAGGCTTTGTGTGGTGCAGTGATGGTTAGGTAAGATTTTCTTCTCTCCAGGCTTTACTTGAGTTGCCTCCAACCTGGACACAGAGGGCAGATTTTCCCACATTGACATCTTCCTCAGTAGGATGCCAGTGAGCAGATTGGGAGGCTGATGAGCAGCATGAATTCTACAAGAGCAGGTTGCGATCAAATGGAGTTTGACTCAGTGCAGAGGCCATTTTCCAGGACAGGCTCCTGGTGTAAAGCCTGTCCTTCTCTCCTCTGCTTCAGCCCAGAGGCTGTGCTGCCCTCAGCTCTAATCAGCCAGTTGAAGACACTATGGTGGGAGAGGAGAGGATGTGGAGCACAAATACCTGTTGAGCATTATGTCTGAGCAGCCTGTGTTTGAAGCAGCTTCCACAGCAGCTTTGAACAGTCCCTACCTAACCACCTTCAGACACTTTAGTTCAGAGCAAATTTCCACCTTCAGACATTGCCCAGCAGGGCTTCTGCTTCTGCTCCTGCCAGCCCTGTTCACGTCCCCTTCCCAGGGGTCCTACCACACTCGTCCTGACCCTGACCCCATGACAACCCCTCCAAGCAGAACTCATCCCACATCTTCTTGGGTTCACTTCTTGCCCTTCCCCAGGAGGGCTGCAGGGGCTCTGGACCATCTCACACCACAGAGTGTGAGGATGTGCTGCTTGCCTGCATCCTGCAAAGGTCCATGGCTGGGACAAGCCACAAGCCCTACTCGGGACAACCAGGGACCGCTCCCTGCGGTTGCTCCCTGCAGCCGAAAGCCACAAGTCTCTGACCCTCGATAGCTGCTGTATCAAGTATTATTTCTGGCAGATCACTAGCGCTTAAATGACAGATAGATTAGCTGAGTCAATGCTGAGGATGTAAATGTGCAGCTGGCAGAGCTGGCGTTTAAGCAATAAGACATGACAGCGGTTGGGTTTTGGAGTGATTAGCGCCTGTCTCAGGCGTGCAGAGAGGGAGGAGGCTGAAGGTCAAGTGACTCGAAGCGCTCGCGGAGCACGGTAATCATCGCGGTGGACACTCGAGAGCCCTGTGCTGTCAGGAGCGCGGCCACGCTGCCTGGCCAGACCCAAGTGCTTTCTGAGCATCCTTCACCCAGAGGGGACCTTGCCCACGGTGAGGCAAGCTGAAGCTGTAGATGTGACTAGAGCTTGTACGGTGCCATGTCATTTGTACTGTGAGGACTCTGTTGGGCTGTACAGCCGTCTCTGGCACTGCTCTCCCCTTGCTGCCCCAGCGGCAGGTGTCCATGGGTCCCGTGTGCTGTGCCCCCTCCATCCCGTCTGCTGCCGCAGTACAGAGACTGGCTGGAGGCAGGTAGCATACAAATCATCCCATGCTGGAGTACAACCTAACTGGTCTCCTCCTCTCCTATTATGGTTAGAAATCCTGGCCTAAATCCTGACTTTTCAGGTTGAACATCCCTGCCACAGCCTTGTCATGAAGATGGCAGTGAGCTTCCTCATCGACCGACCCTCTCCACGAGACAGCTCTGAACTCAGCTTCAGGCAGCCCTCCTGCTCCTGCTGCAAGGAACAGCAGAAAGGATGTCCCAGCCCCTCGCTGTAGCCCCTGCAACACCACACTGCTTTATCACTTTCCTTCTTTCTTCTCCTTTTTCCACTCAGCACATGAGAGTTTTCCCACCCACTTGACTTTCCTGCCGTCCTGTTTCTGAGCCTGGAAGTGGTCCTGTGCCCCCGCTTGAGGGGCAGGGACAAAAGGGAGCTGAGCAGCCAGGTCACAGCAGGACTTGAGCTCAAGGGGCTGCAGGTCAGGAGGCTGCAGGCTGCTCTTTTTTACTGCTGGGTATTTCATACCTATTGCTAACTCATTTAATGAGGGCAGAGTTGCATAAGAGTGATTTTAATCCCTCCTTTAAAGAGACACTAAATTAATATAAGCCCAAGAGGCAGGTAGGTGTTCCCCAGGAGTGGGGACTACCCAATTTATTGCACAGAGTGCAGCATGTCTGGTGACCTCCCTCTCTTCTGCACTTCTTTTCTCCTGCCATGAGAGAGGCTTAATGGGGTGGCTCAGGGGAGCAGCAACTCCTGCACAAGGTCTGCAGGGATGTCACACCGCAGTCCTGGCTCCACTGGGGCAGCCCCTGTACTGCTGAGAAAGGTGTAAGTACCAGAGAAGGAGGAAATCTGCTGGCAAGGGAGGATGTCAGGTAGCTGAGAGTTGCCCTCCAAGGTCTTCTTACACCAAGGATGCTCCCACAGCAGAGAGGATCCTATAAGACAAGGAAACACAAGTGGTGGCATTGGGAAATACAATTATTAGTCACACAGTGCTGGCCTGTGATATCAGACTGGACTCTGTGAGTATTTGCTGGGTACAAAGGAAGCAGACCTCAGAGAGATCCAGATAAATTACTGGCGCGTTCCTGGGGACAGCTGGTAGTTGTGGTCCATATTGATACCAATGATGTAGGCAAGAATAAGAAGGCTATGCTGGCGGTTAAACGCAGGCTGCTTAGCAGGGTCCTGATTTCCAGGACCGCTGCAGTAGCATCCTTCAGTGATACTGCAGTGCCATACCTGAGGTCTGAGGGACAGGCAGGAGTAGGGAGGCTCGGTGTGAAGGTGAGATGATGGTGCACAGAGGAGAGATCTGGCAGAGGTAGGAGCTGAGGATCCAGGACAGGAGGGAGGGACTGCACCTTAATCATGGCAGAGCCAGGGTGATAGTTAGCGTGGTCCGAGGAGTCCTAGGGGCATATTTAGGCTAGGGACTGGGGAGACCTGACAGGCGAGGAAGAGCACCTGGTTCAGCTGACCTGTTCAGCTTGGTGGACATAGCTCAGTGCACCTCTGAAAGGACCAGCGGGGCATGAGCATCACAATTAAAATAAACGAAGGTGGCAAATGAGGCGACCTGTGATCCAGCTGACTGGCAGCCTTAGCATGAAGCACCAGAGCCATAGCAAAACTTCCACGATCTCCTGCGCCAACATCAGAGGTCTACAGTTAAAACAGGGACCGAGGTTGTTCGGCATCAACACCAGTCCCAACTCAGTGGGCATCGGGGAGCCCTGGTGGAGGGAGGATAATCCAAGAAATGCAGGGAACGGCAGAGCAGGACGGTGGGAGTGTGGCAGGGCATGTGATAATATAAAGAAGAAAAGCATTAAAATACTAGGTGGAAAGAAGAGCCCTCGGGAATCCCTGTGGGTGGAAAACCCGAGGTCTAATAATAAAAATGGGCTACAGGACGGTACTACCCTGACAACAGTGGCGAGGAAACGTTAAGTGGGATGAGCAAAGCTGCAAATTTAGGCCAGGTAGCGACTGCGGGAAATGTCAGCTACCCACGCACAGGCCAGGTCGGTGCCTCATTGGGCGCAGATGAAGAGACTGCACTTTTGGATGTGACCGAAGATGCGTCCTAGAGCGACCAGCCTTACAACACACGAGGAGCGATGCTGGTCTGATTTAGTCTTGATTCAGAAGGTAGCGGCGGGACATCCCCTCTACTCGGTCAGGCTTGGCACATTAGCACGGTCAGCAAGGCGAATAGCCCCGCTACATGGATGTTTGGCTTCAAGAAGAGAACTACATAAAAATGAGGCAAAAGGACAAAGGAGCAGTGCAGAGAGCAAGAAGCTGCAGGGCAGCTCAAGGGGAATTCAATAAAGCTAGTGGGAGATTGGTTTAAAAACAAGTCAGACAAAGCACTGCTTTTCACAGCAGACTTTTGGAGCTGACTGCCCCAAAGAGGCGGCGGAGGTAGGTGGTATCAACAGGGTCAGAAAGGGTTGGCACAAATTCATGGACAACAAGTCACTGAATGGGTGAACAAGACAGGGCGATGTTCCCTATAACATCCCTCATCTAACGGCTGCTGGCCACCCGCCAGGGCTAGCGTGGATGCTACAGCCATCGGCTGCTCCTAAAGCAGAACAGACAACTTTTGATGGCCCTTCACCCTGTTCCCTTGCCTTTGGCACAGCCCTTTTCTTTGCAGAAAGTATTTAGGATTTTAACCAAAAGCGGCTTTTTAAAACGGGTGCTCAGGACCACTTTTTTTTGTTGTTGTTTTTCTCTCTGCAACTTAAAAATATCTTCGGCAAAAGCAAATAAGCCTAAGCAGGTTTGTCAAATCCTTCACATGAAAAAAAAAAAAATGGTTACCTACCAGCTTTATGGTAAACAGAGCCCAATAATGGGCAGATGCTCTCCTGGTAAGAATGGGGATGGCTGCACGGAGTTGCACAAAGTGCCCAAAGTGCAGAATTTGCACCCTGATCTCTGCTGTCAAAAAACCAAAACAAAAGAGCAAAGGAGAAAGCAAACCCCTCCCCTCCCCTGGACACCCTCTGCTTTCACCTACGTCACCGAGCGCCTCATTAGCCTCACAGACTTCCAACGTGCTCATTAAAACCTCCACCACTCCCGCGGGAAGCAGAGGCCCATCCACCAGCGTGCTGTGACACGGGTGGCTGTGGGCATCCCGCGCCACCGGGGAAGGTCCCCCCGTGGGTCCTACCGATGCCAATGTAAATCAGGAGCAATCCACTCACCTATTTATCTAATAAGGAAAAATTATTTCCCTTGTGCTACAACTCCTGCCTCGGTAGATTTGTCCTGGCACTTCGTGCCTCCTCGCCGCTCTTCCTCCTCTTCCTCCCCGCATGACAGTGAAAGCTGCAGCGATAACGAAGCCTCTACCCTTCAGCCCCAGCCTTTACATGCAAGCTTATAAAGCTCTGACAGTAAAAAATGGTCTTTTATGTGCTGCAGAAGTTCATAACGTTCCAGTGTTGATAGGGATTGAGTGCAAAAGAAATAAAATCAATAAAATATTCAAAGCTTTTACATTATAAGCTCGAGCAAAACTTTTTACCAAATGTTTACTGTATAATAAATTCTATTAAAAAGCCTGAGCCTGCATGGTGAAGAGGGGTGGAACGTTGTCACTTTAATTGCAATGGCATAAATATTTGATATTCAGTAAATTAGATCTGTAGCTCTGAAAACATTCTTGCAAATGGATTTTTACCTGTAGCACAGTGCCATTAGCAGGAGAAAGTCAACACAGCCCCAGGGCCTGTAATTAACTCAACCCAAGCAGAACTAAACATTTTTGACAGTTTTCCTGGTCTGGAATTAACTGTCATAGCAGAGAATGAAAGGAAGTGCATTGTCACATTATGTTTACGTAAAGTCTGTAAAATGCTGTGTTTTGTATTTTTGTTTTGTTAAGTCTGGGTTTCATGCCCCATTATTTTTTTCATCATTAGAGACAAGCTTAAAAACAACTAATGATGTATTTTATATCCTCAGACTAGTATCAAAGCCGTCTGAAAAAAGGGGGAAGACATTAGCTCTGTAATTCAATTTTTTTCTTTTTCTCTATAATGAAGCATGGTACGCTGTGTACTGGTATAAATCATAATGCTGTGACATTTGAAGACATTCGAAACTCTGGTTTTCCTATCTGATTCAAGGTTCTCAGATAATAAGCAGTTGTCTAGCCCATGTCTGTCTATTTTACTGGGGCTGGGGGAAGGCGTTATGTATGTTTTTTCCTTCTTTTCTTTCCTTCCTTTCTTTTTTTTTATTGTATTTACAAAAATAACTGTCACTCTACTGAAATGCAAACCCTTGAGGGCAAATCTACTTAATGCTTCCCTGAAAGCTACTTATTGTCCAGTAGCTCAGAGAAAATCTGTACAACAGTAATTGAAGGGATGTGTTGAGCTTTCTGACATTTTGTCCTAGAAATTATCTTACCTGTAAAAGAAAGGGGTATTTAGCAAGAGAACTCCTGTGCAATTTGAAATGTAAGGATACTCATAAACAAGCTGATTAAAATAGATGTGGCTTGCTACATCTATAGTAATAACTTGGGCAAATGTGATAGTTTACATTAAAAGGGGAAAACCAGCCTGTTTGGATGGCAAATATGTCTTTTGCTGAAAGCAGGGATTGTGTTATAATCTTTTTTGACATATTGAGAAGACAAGCAAATAAGGAAACAAAAATGTCAGGATATTTTTTTCCTAAAGATTGCCAGATAGGGAGAAAAAAATCAAGGCAAAATTAACACCGGTCTGGGATCCTGCCTGTGCTGCTCTGCCTTGACGCTCACCTAAATTAAAAGCTTTTATTTTGAATTTCTGAATATCTCAGGGAAAGAAGAGAAACCCCTCTTTTCCCAAGATACATCATGCAAGAAATGACCTCAGCTAGATGTAATTCTTATTTTGCATTCCATTTCAGCATAGAAGTCCCTCTTGTTTTGCTGCACCCGTGCCAGTTGCAGAAGGGTTTTTTAATGGTTTCTAATCAGCGTGCAGTTGCCTGTTAACTTCAGTCTCCTATTATGGCAGTTACCACATCTCTATCCGTATCCAGAAACACTTCTTTGATGAGCACACAACATTTTCATTAAGAGAGAGAGAAAAAGCAAGGAAGGCAGGAAAGCAGCCTCTGGAAGAGGGGAATCTGTGCAAACCCCCTTATGCCGGGAGCTTCTAATCACAACAGGAAAGGGACCCTAACGCTGGGAGAATAAACAAGCAAGAGCAGATGAGGGTTTAACTGCTCTTGACAATCAGAGGCTCGGTTTCAAGTGACTTCATTCAGGTTAGAAATTGCAGCCTCTGCGATGAGGAACCTTTTTTTTTTTTTTTTTTTTTTTAAAAAATCTGTAGCTCCTTAGGGGCTAGACACGGCATGGTGCTGAGCCTGCGACGGGCATTGATGGGTTTGATGGGACCTGCAAGGGTTTTGCAGGTGCCGGAGGGCGCTCAGCCCCTCGCAGGACCAGCCCTGCTGGAAGATGATCCTTGCTAGCAGGACTTTCTGCTGCTGTGTATCTTCTTACCGAATTAGGCAAATTACAGTGCACTGTATCTTTGCTAAATTAATTAGCTCAATTAGGCTGGGAGGGATGGAGAGGCGTGCGTGTGTGCTGCTTCTCGCTTTCACTCTTTGATCACTTACCTGCTCCTGGAGGCCCTGAGGTTTATGAACAGAAGACACCAGCTCATCCCCATCCCCCTTGGGATGACCGCCCGTGAGGCACAGCCACCGGCCATCCCCGGCAGCACCCGGGGGGGTTCCCAGCCCCAGCGTGTGTCTGGGAGCCCGCAGCACTGAGCGCCCTTGAGCCCGAGGATCCTGCTCCCAGCTTAGCTTTGGGCTGAGGGCTGAGCTTTTGGGCAGAGGGGAGAATTTCCACTGGAGCCACGGCCCTCCTGGCTGCCTGAGGGGTCCTGTGCCCTGAGCGCTGCCGCTGGCGTCTCGGCGTGGAGCATCGCTGGTGCTGCCACACGTCGGTGGGTCCACAGCACCACAGCTGGAGGGAGGGTATCCCTCTCCTCTGGGATGGGGCACATTATACCCTCTCATCCTCTCAAATTCCCCTGCCTCTGGCTTCCCTTTGGCTGTGGGTTTGTCACGGGAAAGCCGGATCTCAGAGCACGTCATCTCCCAAATATGAGAAACATCATGGCCACTTCTGAAGCTTTTCTGTTGCCTCCTGCTCGAAGCGTTGCAGGTCAGGCAGCCATAACTCCAGCCTCGGCAGGTGAAGAGGTGTTGAGACCTCCCTTTTGGTATCAGACTATGCCTCTGCCAAGCCCTTTGCCTCCCATTCAGCAGCTGTGTAAAATATCAGCATAAAAGCTTGGAATCCCATGAGTGAACAAGGAGCCGTGGGAATGCTGAGTGTGGCCGCGCAGGTACCCCTGCCACCATGGGTGGTCACACCTTGCTTCCACCACCAGGAAGGTGTTCAGGACCCCTTCCTCGAGCCCCGTGTTGGAGCAGCACCGAAGTGTCCAGACCCCCGCCCAGCTCCTCGGGGCAGGCCACTGCCAGGAAAACACCCCTGGGAAGCTGCAACGTCAAAAGCTCCCTTTTCTCGTATTTGTGCGTGATAAAGGACTCAGCACATGGAGAAGAAACCAAGTTCTGATTTATTAGTAGCAGCTAAACGGCAAAAGGCAGCGCAAGGTCTATCAATACTGCCTAGCAGTAAAACCCAGTGTAATCCACTGCATGGTAAAATAATCAAGAATGTCACTTTTCATAGGATTCATCAGAAACAATAAGACATTTCACAAACAATTGTCGCCCAGCATTAATGATCAGATGTAAAGAGACCTGAGTGCAATTACTAAAGAAAACAAATATATTCATCTTCATTTGATCTAAGCACCCACCTTCTATGGCTATAAAAGGTATCTGAATATTAACTCAATTTGTGAGGTGGAAAATTGAGACAGCACGAAGATGATTTCAGCAAGGTGGTGAGGGATAGAGCAGACACATGGATGAAATGAAGCTCCAGGATGGACGTCCCCATCTCAAGGCTCTACATAGGAACCCTTTAAAAGACCTGGTGGCTTCCCTTGTGCTAGGTGCACACTGTGAGATTGACTGAGCTGAGAGCTGACTGCAGCCTCTCTGTTTTCAGCTGTTTTATTCTTTTACTTCCCCTAAATCAAGATTTTCCTCTGAAAGAGGACATGTTTGGCAAAAACTAATATAAATGTGTAACTGGTTTTAGATCAAAAATAATCTCCATGAAAAATTTGCTCTTAAAGCAAAGGATAGTAATTTTTTTCTGTAAGCAAGAATAAATATGTTTGCTTCTGCTTGAAGAAAGCATCACTTTCTGCAGCTCTTTATGCTGGCCACAGCCTGGAGGCTGAGATACATGGCAGAACCAGGGGCTTTCTCCTGAGGAAACCGGTTCCTGGGCTCTGATCTTCAAATACCTGTGCGTTTTGGGGTATTCTCCAAATCTTGAGTTTCTGCTACCCCTCCAATATGCCAGCTGTTACTTTCTCATTCCAGCTGATAGCATCAGCTCCAGTTGTACTGCTGCGCTGCCACAAGCCACAGCGCTGTGCCTCTGCACCTCGGTGACCTGCTGGCAAACCGTCCCTTCCTGACCCACCTACCTGGGCGGGCAGAGGACACTTCCCACCAGGCTGATCTTACGAAGAGAAGAGAAATGGTGGCGATTTGTCTGCCTGTTTTAATTTTGCTCATTTTGGGTTCAAACGCTTGTGATCAGGTTGAAAGGAAAAGGAAAGTAATACCAGAAGGGGAGAAAAGGCCATTTTTTTTTTTTTTTTTTGTGGAACTGTCGCATCGAGTCCCACACAGTCAGTTTAATTTTTTTGCTAGTTTTGAATACTTACCCTTTCCTAGTGATTAGCTCTACCTCACCCTGGCACAATGCTCAGGTTTTTTCCAAACCCCTGCAATCAATTGCATGCTAATACATTTTCCTGCTGCCTCTGCCTGTTCCCTGCCCCATCCCCCCGACACGTACCAGCACAATATTACCTTTCTGAATGCAGAGAGAAATGAAGAGAGACTCACAGAACATGTGAATCACAAGGAAGTGGTTTCCCTAGTGACAGTAACCACATGAAAGCTCTCACCATTTACTCTCACGGGACCTTTTAGCACTTTGGATTGTGGGGAGAGCAAGAAAGCCGGTAAAAAATACTGTGGTTGGTAAAGGAACAAGCTAACCCTGAAATGCTAAATGGTGTTGGCAACCCATGAGGAGACACCATCATCTCCTGGGGATTTTCATGAGGTTCACCCATACCACGTCGAACTGCACTGTGGCTCTCAGGTCCCTTCTCCAAGGGACCTCAGAAACCTGCACCACAGCTTGCTCAGATCCTCACCCCAATGAGCAGTCTGCCAGGACGACAGACAGCTCCCCAACATGCACTTCATTTTATGTCTTCTTCCCATGTTGGCATTTTCCCTTTGGAGCACAATATGGGGAGGCTGTGGGGAAGCTGGAGGTGATGGTGAGTAGAACAGTGGCACTGGCGCCAGCACTTGGGGCACTGTCCAGATTTCCATGTGCTGGAGACCAGTACGAAACCCGGTATGGAAGTTTAAGTGTGCTTGGAAAGAGTACAGGAGTAGACAGAGAGACAGATGGAAAGGGTGAGCAGACAGTTATCAGTGTCTTTGGCTCACACTCAAGAGTTTTTCCTCCTCTCTCTGAAATGTCTTTAATTTTTTGAAGCATCTCTGAAAGCAAATGAGAGCAATGCCCAGAGCAGTCATACTGAGAGACCCCAGAGAAGTGGTGTCCACATGGGAAACTAAGAAGAAAGCATCCTTTACTGACGCAGGACTGTCTTCCTCTTCTGTGTTGTCACCCTGGGCACATTAGCTTAATAACGAGCTTTTTAGCAGATTTCAGTGAACAAGAAGCAATTTATTTGTCGTCATGGAGACAAAGAAGACCTTCTGGAAAAGAGCGTTGAATGAAGAGAAGAAGGTTTATTGTGCAGAGCAATGAGGCATTCACTTGGAACATTAGCATCACACAAAGCAGACCATACAAGAGGTCTTGCTAACTTCTGGATGCATGATTGGATGCATTTTGGGTCCTTGCTTTCCCTGGAAAGGCAAAGAGGACACTGGCACTTGGTGTTTTATACATGTTATTTGATGTCCAGCCCTGTTCCTAGATGGCTCTGGGGGAAAGACGAAGGTTCCTTGTTGGTAGATGGCTGAACCTCACTGGTTGCATTTCTGGTGGGTATTTCCATGGACTGAATTCTGAGATTCAGCTGCCAACTGAACTAACCCCAAATAAGCCAAGAGCATGCGTCTCAAAGTGTACTTTGTTCATTTATTTTGACAACTCTAGTGTTTCTTTAATTATTTATAACACTTCATACTGTACTGGAGTAGATTTTTGTAAAAATAATGAAGCCTTAGTAGTATAGCATCTACGATCAGATCTGCAGGGGAAGGGGGAGATAGGCAGTCACTCTCTGACGTGACCAGAAAGTGAAATGTAGGTTGGAAGTAAATTCTTTGCTAGCAAAAGTTTTCAAGCACCAAAGCAGAGAAGGACAGACCTGGGAGACCCAGCACTGCAAGGATTAAAAGGAGACTTTTTGCGGTGAGGATGAATTCCAGAAGAGCAGCTTCCTTCAGGACATGGTGATTCAACAAAATCTGGATTTTTTGCCATCGTGCATGCATCTTTGGAAAGCTATCAATAGGGAATTAAGGTAGAGAAGGAAGCTATGCTAGGCAAAATGGTGTACGCTTCAGTAAGGTGCACACATCACTGCAGTTAGGTGAGAATGTTTTACCTGAAGCATTGTCCTACATAACTTCCAGGGCACCAGGAAGAAACACCTTGGAATACCTGATTTTGCAAATTAGCCTGAATTTCCTCCTAACTCAGGGCACAATAAAAAGTTGCAATCTCAGGATTCCCGGCAGAAAGGAAACACCTTTCCCCAGTCCCTTCCAGTGGCAAGGTTAAGGCTGCACAGCTTACCCGTGGCAGAGGGTGCACAGGTGAGCATCTCGAGGGATGCTCAGCTGGCTGTTAGCAGCCTCTACAGCTTGCCGACATTGGCAAGGGAGTCCTTGCCGATGGGAAACCTGCACTTTTTGCCCCAGTTCCTGGGGGTGCTTCCCCCAAGGGAGACGGGAGCACTGTGGGTCTTTCCTCCTTGCAGCACAACTCACTGTGGGCATCTGGACCCACTGTGGTTGCCCCAAAGAGGTGGTGAAAGAGAGAAGATCCCAAAAGAGGTGATGCATCTCCCAGAGGTCAGAGCAGACTTCTGGTAAAAATCTGGGCCCAAAGCAAGGCAGGAAAATATCGGCAGTGCCTGGCTTCAGGTGAGGGGCTGCCATTAGCCACAAGCCCTCCCTCTGCCCCGAGCAGAGCATGACGGAGGCCACTGAGGACCCAAACCTCATTGCCAAGAGGCCGCTCTCCTTCCCACATGCGAGGCATGCGCATATTGAAAAGAAAAGCTTGCTCTAACAGGCAAATGCTAGAAGAATGCAAAACCACAAAGAGTTTATATATTTAACCCACCCAAAGAATATAATTATTCTTTTTAATCAAGTCTATTCAAACCATTTATTACTTTATTCTTCCATTTCAATAGCAGAATGATTAAGATGGAATCTTAAAGGAATTCTTCACAACAATAATAATGTCTCTTATCGCAAGAGGCAGTCTCTGCTCTGTCCTGAAAATTCTCAGCATTTAAATATTAAATATATCCAATATATCAAAACCCTCCATTTCACTCCTATAAAACAATTCAGAGGCTATGAGGAAGAACCAGAAAAGGTTCCATTACAGTCTGCAAACAAATTCAAAAAAGGAGAAGGGAAAAACTCCAGCATACGTAACAAGCTGCAAATGTAACTCCTGCTCCAGAAGTCCATCTTCACGGCAGAGCAGGCCTGGGGGATAAGGACATTATCATTTTGAAGACTCATTTATTTCAGCACACGCTGTACATTATATAAGAGTCAGGCTTCTTTTAGCTCTTGATTTGTTGTCGTCTTGTTTTTCAATGCACCATATATTGGTAAGAACAAAACTTTATCTGCACCCTGTCCAGGACACTTTTTTCAAGCTTTTCAGAGCATATAACAGAATAATAAAAAGGTAGAAAGTAGTGAGCTATGAATAAAATCTGTATCTTCTCCAGTACAAGGGATATCTCAGCAGTAAAGTCACAGCACAGGCAGGTCTGGCCGAGCCGGTCTGGGCATTCAGGTATCTCAGCCCTTTTGGGATGGCTCTCAGGACACATGTCATGTTCTTATTACGTTTTTAGGTTCTTAATATGCTTAGCTTGCAAGATACAGGTCTTCTGGCTGAGATGGAGGCATGGTGGTTGTATTTTCTAGGCTAGTTTTTCCTTCTGCTTTTGACTAGTCTGTGAAAAGATTTTGGATGGCATGAGATGTATCTTACATAATTCTAGAAGAGGTCTTTTTGAGGCTTCAGTTACGAATGTTTTATATCGGATTACTTCATGTATGGTTGATAAAGGCCTGAGTACTACTGAGTAAACAATAAATAATACAAGCATAAGCAGGGATTTCTAAGTCTCCGAATTGAATTTATTGAATAGCTCCTGGGACCAGCCGCCATCCATGGCTCAATGGCCTGGCAAAGAGGTTTCAAAGCTGCAGTAAGTTTCAGGAGGCTGAAAGTGTTTCACTTAACCTGTGATATGATGGGGGTCCCAAACAGGCAGCAGTCATGGGAGGTCATCCTGTGGAGTGGGCGAGACCAGCCAGGGACCTGCCCTGCTGTCTGTGAGCACCACTGGACACATGAGCACATGGCTGTCTTCAGTTCACAAGGTAGTGCAGCACTGTGGGGATCTCATCCAGAGCATTGGGATGTCAAAGCCTTTGCCTTGATCTTGATGGCCTTTTGGATCTGGCCTCTGTAGTCCCAGCATGGGATCATGTCCATTATTTCCCATGCCTTTTTTCCCAAAGGTTCCCAAAGCATTTTTAAGCCTTCGTTGGCAGCTGTGTCAAACATCAACAAAATCACAGCTGCAGGGTGGTCCAATGCCTGCAGAAGTTTAAGTTGGCTGGTTTTCTGATGGCTTATACAAGGAAGGGCATGGAGGAGGCTGAGTGTGGTTACTGGAGCGAGAGCTGAGCCAGGACACAAGGTCCCCCTTGGCAGAACCCACCATGAGCACAAAGACCCCAAAGTTTGGGTTGGCACCTTAATCCCTGCCCAGGCTGCCATCTGAGGGTGAAGAACTACAGGTCTAAGCCCTTCACCATCATGTGGGTGTGCCTGAGCATCTCCCGAGCAAGTGCTGATCCAGCTCAGATCCTCTTAACACATGGGGGTAGAGAGACCCTCAGAACACAGTCACTGCAGCATCTCCTAAATATTCTCACTAATGACCCAGAGAAGGAAATGTTACAGTTTGCGAGTTTATACCTTTATTCATTTTTGCCCCACATGTATTTATTTTTATCTGGAAGCAAAAGGAAGAGGCTGGCCTGCCCATGCAGAGAAGGAAGAAACCTTTGGGGAGCAGTAGGTAGAGCTCTGGGTAGGCTGAGGGCTGTGACAGCTCTGGGCAGGGTGGCAGAGACCTCCTGGATGTGGCGTGCACCTCAGCTTTGGGTACAAACTTTGCATGCAAGCTTGCAATATCCCTATTAAAGTCTTCTCTGGGCAACTCCAGCCACCTACAGTGCCTTGGGATGGGGTGATTCGTTCAGAGGTGGGTTTCCTGCGTGAAAGGGATGACTGCTGAGAGCAGAGGGGGCCCCTTGAACCAGAATGCCTTTCTGTGGTTCAGGTAATATGAACAATATCAAAACAAATCTGACATAGCTACTCTAATCCACCTAGTGCGCAGCCTGATTTTGTATGGACAATGCACTAGCTATGGCCTGGGATCTAAGAGCAGTACCTCCAGCAACCCTCAACCCCTTGAAACACCCATGAATAAATCAATAAGGGTCGGGTTAATAGGCAAACGGTGAGACCATGCGTTCCTCCTGAGCGAGCAGGACTTCGAGTGAAATGAGAAATCAAACATTTCTTCAGCAATCTTTGCCAGGCTCCTTCCCTTTCCGTTATCATTATCGGTATTGATTTTTTACATAGTATTCAAGGTTAAGCAATCTGTCTCCACTGTTCAACCTTGCTGGGTTAGGTGTGAAGGAGGCAGGCCTGGAGACAGACCTCCACAAGGTGGAGGTACACAGGTTGTAGAGCAAACCCCCATTGCTCAGAGATCAGCTCCCTTCAGTCCTTTTTGTCCCCTCTCTGTCGGCAGCATCTTGACCCTGAAAGTTAAAGCCTTTCCTCCCTTTGCAGCTTTTGGCTCAAAATCCTGCCCTCCACTCCAGCTGTGTCTTTGGAGAAGTTTGACTCCAGATCAGCAATGCTCTGACTGAGGCTTTTGATATCTTTCATCTTTATTCCTTCCCTTCTCCCATGCAGAGCTGGGACTTGCTCTCCAGCGAGGCTCCAAGACAGGGACATGTCCCCAGCATAGGGCACCCCACCAAGGCAAGCACCCAAAAAGCCCAAAAGCACCAAGAGACACCGAAATCTGCAACTCCCCTGAAATCAGTCATTCCTTCCCAAAAGTGTATTCTGCCTCTTTTGTCAGAAAACCTCCCTGAACTACCAGCCCCTTGCTAATTTTTACCATGTCCATGTAGTTATCCCCACAGCAAGGCAAGGGCTTCACCCTCCAGTCAGGGCTGTCTGTCCATCCCTGGAATAAAGGATACAGTGGTTTCATTTGATTTTGGGGTTATGGTATTTAAAAGAGAGGAAAAAATGGATTGATTGTGGAGAAAAACAGACATACCAAAAAGAAGGGAAACGCACAGGGATGGGGATAGGAGCAGATCTACAAGAAAGGAAACTGGATGGAGCAGGATTGGGAAGGAAGAAGGACCAAACCCTGCTCCTCACTGCATGAGAAATCTGGACCACAGTCACAGGTGATGTATGGGAGTAAAATCAGCCCCTTTGTTCTGCACTCATGTCTGGGGATATTTTCCAGCAAGTTTTGTCTCAGAATGGTAGAAATTAGATGCAAATTTTTGTTCTGCCTCTCAGGAAACAGCAGGGATATGTCTGTGTAGGAGGGAGCTTTGAGAGGTACGTGAGAAGGAGCAGGGGGCTCACAGGCTTGGTGTGCCCACACTTTGAATGGGACTGCTTCTCTCTGGTGGGAGAGGCAGAGCATTTAATGAAGAATTAAATCAGGCTGTAAAAAGGGCTGAAACCCTTCTTGCTCCCGCTGACATCAACAGGAGCTCTGGGTGTTTGACACTTCTGAAAGCCAGAAGAAGTGGTCCCAAAGTGCCTTCCAGGAGCCTAACTCCAGCCTGAAGGTTTCCTTGGTGAAAAACCCAGACGTGGGCTCCACAGCCTGTCTCCATTGGCATTGCTTTCCCAGTGGGGAAGGAGCCTTTTGTGGCTGTGATGGGGTCAGCTGGGAGCTGAAGGACATTGACTTCTTCCAGTTGATTGTCCATGGGATCAATGGAAATTGCAGGAATGAGCCCACAGGGCTGGGATGGAGCAAACTCCTTTTACCCACGTCCACCACAGGGGCTCAAAATGAGCCTTACAGCAGGAGAAGCAGCGCTGGACGCCCGCACACCCTTCCCCAGCTGTGCTGGGTCTGCGCGTGGACACAGCAGGGACTGCAGCCCCCTGCACTGCCCCTTCACCAGCCAATTCGCAGACCCCAAAAGGGGTAGGGAGCCCAGACACATCCCAAGTGCTTGCCCATCTCTACACCAAATGCTCTATTATTATTAATGATCATAACGATAATTCAGCCTATTACTATTGTTATTGTTCCTGTGAAAAAAAGAACTCCCAAACCTGGATATAGTTACGAAATTTTCTTTTGGACTCTGTAAAACATTTCCAAATAATTATACAAAGAGTAGAGTTGAAAAGAAGCTACACACAATTGTCATAAAATGTAATTAATTTTGAGTAATTCACAATGGAGAAAAAGTGCTGTAGAGAGTAAATTGGACAGGAGACTTCTGTGCCGGGGAGATGAGGTTTTGAAAGGCTGCTGACTAATACAGCACTGACCTGAAAGTAAATCCTTACATTCATGCTGGACCGGCTGTTTCCATGACAACAGTTGTTATTAGTAACTGAAAATGTATTGCTGTTACGAGTGGCAGCATATTTTTTTCAGTTGAATTCAAGAGCAGCTGGGTACTTTACTCATGAAGATAAAGTGCTCAGATCGCTACAACACTAATGTTATGTGCTGCACCTCTCATAATACGAACCTTATACTTACACATGATACAAAGAGATGTGTGGATTGCTTTAGGGAAAAGACCTCAGAAGGCATAGCGTAAATAGCAACTTGTATCAAAGAAATCAAAAGAAAATAACCATGGTCACCACTGTGCTTTAAATTAACTCTTTAGTGAAATTCCCTGAGGATTCAGGCTGACTGGAGTGTTCAAGTAACAGGTAAATCCTGTTAGGAGCTAAGCGAGCTAGCCTGACATCCCGAGATGTAATGCCTGCCTCCTGAGAGGCACTGAGGACATCTTACCCTTTAAGTTAAGCTACTTCTCATGCGCTACCCCCTCTTGTTCCTGTCTTGAGAGCAGCAATTTTTACGATCTTTGAGGAAACAAACTTGCAGAGAAAAACTCTCGCCTGGTTCAGACCTGTGCAATGTCACTGACTTTAATAGCATCCCTCTGATTTTTCCTGATGATGAACAAGACCACACGTCAAAGGGCTCGGGGCTGAGCCAGTGCCACCACCCTCCAGGAGGGCTGGTCGTGCCAGTCGTCTTGGCCTCTCTCCAACTCACTGCCCCTCGACAGTAACCAAAATGGTTAGACACCAATTGCACCTAAAGCAATTTAAGCTCCGTCAAGTTTGACTGTGGCCGTTGCGCTGGTATATATTTCAGACTTCCCCCTCTGGGTCCTATGAAGGGAATGTAAATCTTTACACCAGCATAACTGAGAGAGGAGTATAGCCCAGGAAAAGATCAGTTGTCAAAGTTGCTCATGTAGGCAAAATTATGTACGTTATATCGTATGAATGAGTCTGTGAATAGCAATAACATATTCAGGAAGCAAATAAGTTACAATCCATAATCAAAAAATGTTGCAAATTACATCCTTAATAGATTACATTTATAATCTACTTGAAAGAGATCTTTAGGCACTTAATTGACATATTCCAAGATAGCTATAACATATTGGCTAGTTAGATACCAATTGACATACTTATTAAATATCAATTAGCGCATTCCATAATTTGGTACCTAATTAGCTTGCTATAGCTATTCTATCAAATGCCAATTAAATGCTTGAAATTTCTTACAAGTTGGCTGTACTAAGATAATAATTAAGAATGCATTGCTTAAGTCATTTTTAGTTAATTACATGGCAAACTAATTTTGGCTACACACATTAGACCTTTCAATAAATCCCTCTTTATCAATCAATTGGTATCTAATGAACTCATTATTCTTTTGCTACATCTGAATGAAAGGCTGCTTTGCCATTCTCCTGGTAGTTGTCTTTAGATGTATCTCAGCATGGATGTGGGGCTCCGTGTGCCTCCCACCCCAAGGTCTCCAGCAGGGATGTGAAATGCCCCGTTCCCAGCCTGGGGGGCAGTCCCTGTCCCTCTGTCCATGGAGGCAGGAGCCCTGTGGAGTTTGGGGAGGGGGTGGGTGTGCAGGAGTCACTGTGGTCCCCCCTCTGCACTGCCACCACTCCAACCACCTGCAGCATGGAGGGCTCAGCACCGACCCACCTTGTGGCAGCCCCATGCAGGCTGGTGTGCAAAAGCCATGGTGCCCGAGAAAGGATTGAGAGTCATGAGCTTGTGCTAGGAGGAAAGGGCCAGCTGTCTGAGACTTCTCTGTGGTGTGGGAAGTGAGAGGGTGGAGGAGGTTGGAGGTGGTGGAGCTCCTTCAGGTGAGGTGGAAGAACACGGTAGCATGAGCTTGTGCTGATCCAATACAGGGACATGTCTCCCGGAGCTCTTCATGTCCCCTATGGCAACAGAGCACCACTCAAAAAATAAAAATAGCATGCTGTATTGATGTCTTCTCTCTTTTCTCCAACAGTTATGAGTCAGCTGCCTGATTAGGCTATTGCCATATGTGGAGCATCTTTTATGTCGGAGGAATTTATTGCATTCAGGTAGGCAAGTTTTACAGGTACTTGTGGATGTGACGAACCTCTGGATGCACCGTTCTTTGTTGAAAGGAACTGCACAGTGCCTGCCCCATTCCTGTGACTCACTGTGCTTAGCTGGGCAGCTGTGGGTCCTACTACAGCTAAACTGTCATCGTGGCCCTGGGAGACCTTGCGGGGGCTGCTGGCTTTGAATGGCAGCTTGGAAGTTTGGCTATGGACTGCACTGAATATGAAGACTTATGTGGTAAACTGCAACTCACATCACTCCAAGAGGGTGCAAGTGGGTGGTTTCACATAGTCTGAGAAGATACACAGAAGATGTAGCCCATGACTCTGCTCTATCAGCTTGTTGAACCCTCTCTTTGTCTCATCTTTGACTGTAAATAAAAGGACTTTTAGTGCCCACCATCTTGCCCATAGGTTCTAGTCTTCTTTTTCATTACTTTTACTAAATATAATGAAAGACATGCCAAAAATACCCATATTTCCCATTTTCCAGTTTTTGCTCACATGTATGTTTGATGTGCACATGCTTAATTTAGCAAAGAGGAGAGGGGTTTTACAAAATGGTAGGGGATGTCTGAATTTCCCTTGGGCACTCAGAGAGTGCACTGCTTTCCACTCACCACGAAAACCAGTAGCAGGGTCTGCCCTGCCTCGAAGCGTGCTCCTGGAGCTGTGCTGGCCATTGGAGGTGGCATATAGATCCCCCCACGGGCCACGAGGCAGCGATGCTGACTGAATGCAATACGCTGAGTGTACAGGAGGGATGGCTTTGCTCAGTGCAGTCATGGTCTGTTTTAATTTCTTGTCACTGTACAGGCTGCACCGTAGCCACCAGAGAAGGACAATTCATCCGCGCGATTTCTGTGAGCCTGGCGCTCCAGCTGCTTCTGACCACTCCAACTCAGCACTGAGGAACATTGCCTTTCACATTCTGCAGGGGCACATGGCCTTGGGAGCAGTGCAGAGAAAGAACATTATTCACCTTAGGGAGAGTTTATGCCAAACATTGAACAAAAAAAACCCAGAGGGAACTCACTATTGCATGCTACCAAGTCACCCTGTGTTGCATCCTGCTGCAGAACATGTCTCAGGATGCTGGTGGAGGTGACCTGGGGCACAGGGAAGGGACACGCACAAGCCCGGGAGGACTGGAATGAGTCTTCCTCAGCAGTAGATACAGTCAGCCTGGGTATGCTGCTTCCTCTTCCCCATGGACCATCTGCTGTTTGTTCTCCACACCAGAGCCCCATTCAAGCAGTGTTTCTCTGCAGTGGCAAGACTCATGCCCCTTCATCCCTGTGCAGAAGTGAGGGGTTGTGTGCTCATGCTAACGGTGAGGAAGAGCAATTCACTGTGTGGGGCTTGACAACTACATTTTTTACGTCAAGCAAAGCCAGAAGCTTGAACAAATGCCTTTGTGGTGACAGAATGAAAGGGCTGCACAATTTTTTCTTCGTTTTGACATAATGAAAAAAGGCTTTTGACAAAATCCATTCTGCCCTTTAAATGAAGTTATTTGTTTGACTAAATGCACTGACTCCATCCAAATTATTTATTAGACTTGCTTGACATTGCAGGCAACCTGGATTCCCGCAGGGCTGGGGGCAAGAGGTGGGTTCTGGATTAATCTCATCAACTGATAACAAGGCAAACCTAGTAAAGAGCTGCTTTTTACTTAAAAAAAGAAGGGGGGATGGATCCAACCACTACACATCTTGCAGGCTTGGTCTGGTACACTAAGGTTGGGCTATTTTCTTCCCACAGGTCCATGACACTGTCAGTAAAACTCATCACTGGGTACCTGTACTGCTAAGGTTGTCATCATCAGTTTTTCAGAGGTTTCACTAGATCAGGACTCAGGAAAAAAAGGACTGATGCACTGGAAGAAGGATTCCAGCTCCTCTCCCCGTGGGCTTAGAAGAATTGAAGAAAGGAGAAGAGATCTCTGCTGAAGACAGAGGAAAAGGAGAAACAGGAAATAAATAATTTGAGAACACACAGTGGAACAGAAAGGAAAATAAGAAAATCGAGAGAAAAGGACTGTATAAAAGAAAAGAGCACAGTTAGCCAAAAGGATGCCACAATTACAATGGGGGTTGGGAAAGGCCTCACAAAAAGAGGTTAAGTAAAGTAGTTTAGAAGGTATGAAGAAGAAAGGGAAAGGACAGTAGGAGTGGGAGCCATGCTGAACATTACTGAGAAGCCCCTGTGTCCCCCTGTTACGTTTGTGAAGGTGGTGTAAAGCCAAGTCAGTCTGTGTTCATGCTGGTTCCCCAAGCACCAGCAACATCTTCCCTCTCCTACAGTCCCTGCCATCCTCTTGATTTCAGCATCGAGACAGCTCTGCCAGCTCTGCAGAGTGCCCTGAGTGGGTGGGACACGTGAACCCAGAGACAAAGAATTTTAGGTGTATTTTAGGCACTTATTGCCCAGGTGATAGTGTGGGAGAATGAAGAAAACCTGAAGAGACATAGGAGCTGAGGGCACTAAAAGCACATACAGCCAGAGCTCAGCAGCTCTGATCCAGGGGGATCAAGTCCTCTGACAGGCCTTCACTCCTGTATACCCATTGGAGATCCCCGGGGTGGGATGGCCCCTGTCCTGGGACTTCTCACCATCCTCTGGGCCACTGACCGCAAGGCTCATGCTATTTAATGTACGGTCCCAGAGAATTTGTCATGTCTGATGTGCCAGAGCCTGCTCTGCCAAGGGAGTTTGCCAACACTCACTCAATCCACGAGCGCACTAAGAAGGAGAACTGCCAGTCCATAAAGCCTTGGCAAGCACTGGGTGACTCATGAGTACATTAAGAGGATGCTGAGACCCCAAGAACTGTTTTGGTTCTTACACCTCGGCACAGCAATGCAAGTCAGTGAAGTTCATGTTAAGTTCACGGTGAAGTTCACGATGTTTCTTTCTTGGTAGGAAGAAAACCATTTAACCTGTGTTGTTCAGGAGACATGCCTGCTGTTCAGAGAAGCCAGCAGCCCCTGCTAGAAACTGTTGTCTTTCTCTGGACTAACAGAAATGATTCCTCCAGCAAGACACACCTGCATCTTCATTGCTTTTCTTCTCTTTCCAAAGCTTGAGCAAAGGAGGTCCAGAGAGCGGTCAGTTTTAAAACATACCTAAAGTATCCACTAATAATATGGACCCAGCTTCAAAGAGCTGATTTTTGGAAGGCATGCACTAAAAAAACCTTCAAAACATGTAGAAACTCAGCAAATCAGGGTCAAAATACCACAGGTTCCTTGTCCTCCTCATTCCCTACTGCCCACCCTTTTAGAAAACAAGGGCAGCAATAGAAACATGACATCTACTACTGGGAGACTTCCGTGTTCTCACATTATGTTGTTTTTTAGCAGAGTGAAGCAGGGAAAGACAGGGAACAAAAGAAGATAGTTATAATTTTCTTTACCTTTAGTTTTATTTCATATGTAAAAATAGTAGCTTAAAGCCTTAGAGGAGCAGAGAGCTCACTTCTGGCCCCTCTCGTGGAGCAAGGATTAGAGAGGTCTGGAGCATCCTACAGTCTCCAGATGGCCCCTGTGCAAGTGAGTCATCTGTCATATCTGCTGGAGAATGAGGAGAGCAACGTCCAGGCCCTGTCTGCATCTTTGCTCTGAAATAATTTAGGACATTTCTGTTAACGCTCGATACTGAGGAAATACGGCCTGTGTATGTGAAACTGTATAGAGGGAAGATCTGTCCCCTGTGGCTGTCAGGGAGATGGCTGAGCCTTTAGCTGGGAGAGAAAGTCCTAGGCAAGGCAGGGGAGGTACAGAAACTTTTATTCAGGATCCTCCACTATAGACATCCTTGATTATTCACTTTTTTCATGTTTGTGTTTCCCCTTTCCCTCCTCTCTTCCTCCCTCCTTCTCTCCCTCCCTCCCTCAGGTGATGGTACTTCACTCCACAGGTTTGGGGGTTGGCCATGGCTAGGCATGCTTAAATTGAACACGGCTTCTAACTGCCTGACATCTCCTGGTAGAAGGGATACCCGAGACTATAAAAGATGTGATCTCTCCTGGGGCTGAGATGATAACATATCACTCACACATGCACGATGCCTGTTCAACCACCATGCTGATGGCATCTCTTTCCTAGTGTGTCAGACCTTCTGTTGGGTTCCTTATAAGCAGAATCTTAAAATGAATCCAGGTGTTAATAATGAATAAGACAACAGGGAGGACCGGCCAGCCCCGAGCAGAAGTCCTCCCACTGGGGCCCTGATGATGATCCCACCAGGGCTCATGGAGATCCACGTAATAGGGTTTTGAGTGGAGAGCCCTTCCCACAGCATTTCCTCCTTAACCTGAGGATCAATTAGTTTGCAGTCCTGTAGCTTAGGGATTGATTAATTTAGAACCCCTTTACTGGTCAAATGCAACCACTCTAGTGCTGTGCAAGGCTCTCCCGTGTGGCTCTCATCGGGGAAGGAGGGAGGCGTGTGCCTGCCTCCCAACACTTTGAACACAGCCATCAAACGGGGTCAGTTTGTCAGAGCTCAACATCAGAAAGGCGGATTTTTCCTGGCAAATTGCCTTGCGCTTCCTGAGCAGAGCAGTGCCCAAAAGGAGGTGGATGACCAGAAAGCACAAGAGCCCAGATCCAAACACAGGACTTGCCCAAGCAACAAGGCATTTTGCCGCAATTTAGGCATCTGAGCCCAAACTGCCAGGCTGCAACTCTCCCCGCTGCTCTTCCATGACTGCTACCTACCACTGGAGCTGCCCATACTCTGGCACCTTTTTATCTGAAATTGTACCCATACCTGACCAACTTGGGACAGAGTTGAAGAAGTCACAGTGATGCAGGAACAAGGTGCTCCTCCACCGCCACTGAGTGCTCCACCAGCAGACACAGCCGGCTCTGCCCCAGGTGCTCCCAGCTCTGCAATGCTCCCTCCAAGCACGGCTGGAGGATTGGTGTGGTGTTTAAGTCTTGGCAGCCATTGCAACACCCAAACCCAAGTCAGTTGTCTGCCTTTTCTTGGGCAAGACCCGTTCTGGCAGTCTATGTGAGAAAAGTGGGCTGGGTGGAGTGATAGTTCATCTAGGTCTCTTTTCTGTTTAATGTGACTTTTCCATCAACCGAGCATAAATTTTTACCCCTATTTATTTGTGTCCCTCACTGGCTTGGCCTGAGCTCAGTCACTGTCAGTGGAAACTACTGACATCTGAAATGCTGACTCTGAGGTTACTGAAACTAAACTAACACAACCAGCCACTCATGTACTGCGTGGAGGCAAACAGCCTTCTCCCCTTCTCACTCTTCCCCGTTGCTTGGTGCTTTTGTGGTGCTTCTCAGTCGGGGTTTTGCGCCTGCATGTTCACAGCTCCTGTACCCCTGCCTGGTGGTGGTGGGTGGCTGGGGCAGGCTGGGATGGGCTCGTTCACTCACAGGTGACCTTGGAGTTACTTTTTCTTGAAATCAAGGATCATGCGTCACAGGGAGCGGGACCTTCCATTTACGTAAGGGGAAAAATGAAATCAGTCTGTTTTGCGGCTCTGCAGTTACGGGAATGGGACGGCTCCTCTCCCCCCACCAAAAAACCCAGCCGTGCCGTGGTCTGGTGTCACATTGACTAAACCTGAGAGCAAAAAATGCAGAAAAACTGTGGAAATTACCAGGCAGAATGAAACCACCGGAGGAAAAGCGTGCAACTTTTCATGTTTTACTTCAGTGCGAGGATCCTGCATTACGGGAAATATTTGCCATGGTGCTATTAATAAAACCTGCTGAACAAATATCAAGCTACTAAACAGTTATCCTGCACATTAATAATTGGATACAGCATAATATTTAATCTAACCATTTAGTCTGTAGCGGGACTAGCTGTTCCTTTGCTTTTAATTACAGCTTTCATTTTTAAGCTAACTGTACAAATTGGTGAGATTTATGAAGCATCACTGAACACCATACCTCTGCCTGCCTTGTGGCTCTACAATTAAAATGCTCATTTTTGAACACTAGATTTGTTTAATCTGCTAAAGAACCCTTGAAGTAATTTGGACAAATATTTTAGCCTTCATTCCTTTCTGAATGAACATGGGTGCGTGGGAAATCAAAACCAGTTTAAAGTCAGTGCACTGTAATGGCTGTGGAGCTTTGTCTGACTCTTAAAGGGCAGCAAAAAGACCTTCAGTATTTGGCATGTGTTTGGGATAAGATGGGCATTTCCACTTGTTTTTCATTGATAAATTCTAGTTTTGTCCCCGTGAGCAAGTCTATTGCTTCTGTAAGCGAGTTATTTCAAATCTATGGGTAAGTAGCTGCACCATGAATAAGAAAACCAAGACATCATGTCAGTGAGTGGGAAGCAGGACTCCTGTCCAGGCTGTCTGAAGACTCAAAGTTCCTGTGTGTTGGTGCAATGCTCATTTGGGTTTGTGTTTGGAGCACTGCACAAACATGGAATACAGACGTTGTCTTTGCCTTACAAAAGAAATTATTCTCCATGATGAGAAATACCGCTGGTTCTTCCTTAGGAGATTTAGCGATAAAGACTTAGCTCTTCCCCACCCCATCAGGAAAAAACTCCATCCAAATCTCCACAATGGGCAGTGAGTTATCCAGCCAAACCTGACTGTCTTCTTCTCCCTCTATCCTTAGGTAGAAGTCTGAAGTTGAAAGTCTCTGCTTTCATTTTCTGCATTTTCCCAGTAATCCAATTGTGGAAATCCGGCAGCCTCATGTAAGGGCTGCCTGGGTTCGCTTAACTCCTGACCAGCTTGGCTCTGGCTCATGTATGGTCTCCACACTTAGCTCTGGCCATGCAAGGAAGACAAGCTTTGGTGCACGGGAATTGCTTATGGGAAAGGAGATTGCCGTGTAATTTTTATCAGGGCTAAGACTGAATGATATTGCCTTGGAACAAAACAGGGCAAGAAGCTGCATCTCCTGGTATGGGCAATGGAAGATGACGTGGCAGCCCTCCTGTAACACAGGCAAAGCAGGCATTTGCCCAGGGCAGCAGCCTGAAGCACAGGCATAAGCACACACGGGATGCTCCAGGGCTTGTAAAAGCTACTCCACACCCATAACAGCTCCAAAGTGAAAACAGACTCAACCCCTCCAGCACCACTTTCTGCAAAGACCGGTGGAGGGGAAGCTCTTTCCCTTCTAGCATCACCTCTCCACCCTTCCTAGACCCCTCCTCTGCACTTGCAAACATCTTCCCTACATTCACCCTCTCTTTCAGAGCTGAGTGAGAGCTCAGCCGGCCCCACGTGTTCCCCAGGGCTGTGTCCGCTTTGTGCATACCCAGCCCAGCAGCCGCCCTGTCCCTGCATCGTATGACCTGGCATTATGGCTCCTTGCATCTCCGGCAGTGCTGGCATGTGTCTCTCTAAGTTTCGTTTCTGAGCAGGGCACCCTGTGTCTATGAGGAAATGAAAACTAGAAAGAGTGATTTCCAGTCCCAGCAGCCCCCTCACATGGCTCTTTTCTCACCCAGCCCACCTCCTCACCCTGGCAGGTGGGAGGCTGACTCAGCCTCTGCCAGGCTCCTGCCGCCCGCAGGTCCGTCCTGCCTCGCCGTGGGGACTCTCAGGGGAAACCTCCCGGGGCAAGTGGTGGGGAAGTCATGCCCGTGGCCACCCGAGACCAGGCAGGTCTGCAAAAGCCATGTGTGCTTGCGCTGGCACTTCATGCTGAGTGATGCCACCATCACCAGCAGACAGCATCAGTGCTGTGCTGCCGCCATGCTGCCCTTGCACTGGGCACTCACTCTCCCACACCCTGTCTTGCTCCTCTCCCTTTCAGCCCTTGCTCTTTTCTGTCACTCCTGTTTTCAGTACTTTTACCCCTCTCTTTCTTTTTTTTTTCCTTGCTCTGCTCCATTTCCTCCTGAGGAAGGGAGGAAAGTGTTGGCTCTTAAAAAGCCCCTTCCCCCACTGACAAGGTGGTGCGTGTCCTGGGGGTGAGGGTCTGGATCGAGGATCCCAGCGTTCTTTGCACGCGCTCCGAATCTCTCTGCCATCAGCTGTCGTGGACAACCTGGAAGGAGCAAAGCATGGGGAAAGCAGCCCCCATGCCCTCTTCCCAAGTTGGAAGTCTTTCCAAGTCATGCCACTGTGGGTGGCAGCGGTTATCTTCATGAAAGAGGGCTGAGCTCTTCCAGTTCAGCTAACTCGGGACCACTGAGGTGGATTCCTGTGTGTCTTCTATAAAGGACCCTCGGCCCCACCTGAAGACATCAAAAGTTGAAGGAACACCTCTTCCTTTGGGAATTTGTCCCAGTGCTTTTAATTGCCATCTCTCCTGAAAATGTGTGCCTAAGTTGAAAATGCCCACCTTCAGCTTCCAGCCTCTTCTTCTTCTGCCTTTCCCTGGCAGATGTGTAAGCTCTTTAGTACCAGACTTTTCCACTCCAATCTAATTTTTATTCTTCGTTTTGCTAAGATAAACAATGAGTTCTATAAACCTCTCATTTCAAGACATTTTCTCTTGCCCTGTTATGATTTATTTGGCTGTTTTCTGAACACTTCAACATCTGATTTAAAGTATGGATGCCAGAGCTCTGCACAGTTTGGCCACACTAGTTTCAGCAGTGCCGGGAACAGGGGTAAAAGCACAGCCTCTCTCTCCCTCCCTCCTCCATTCCCTGTCAGAGACGCCCTGTGTGCTGCAGCAGAAACTCATGTTCAAGTGCTTGACCAGCCTCTGAAGAGATTTGGCTTTGGGAAGATCCTGCTCGGAGCTCCTCTTTTCCAGGCTGGCTGTGTGCTCTTTTCTTCCTGTGCAACATTGCATTCGGCTGTATTAAAATGCTTTCCTTTCCTTTCCTTTCTTTTTAACCAGGCCCTGTTTACCAGGTGACCCAGATGACTCCCTATGACTGTGTGGGTCTCTGCTACGCACCGGTTCACGAGCCTTTGTGTGATCTGTAGGTCTGATCAGCAGGACTCTCACAGTTACCTCCAGGTCTTTGATGGAAGGACTCAAACTGGACAGCCCTCTGACTACCAGCGGTCCCTGCTTGTAGCCACCAAACATCCTTCCTTCTTGCCCTCCCCGTAGCGACTCCTCTCTGGCAGCTGCTCAGCCCTTTACTCTGCCTGCTCTCCATTGCAAAGTCACAGAGTTACTTACAGCACTGAGAGTTTCAGTCCTGCAGTGCCTGGCACCTCGGCAGGCAGGTTGGCTACCTCCACACATGGGAGAAGACCCACTTTGGGCACAGGGTGGAGGTTATTCTTCAGTTATTATTAGAAATCATCCTGGAGTCAATCAATAATTGCAGACTTATACATGGGGTGAGACTCAGAGCCTCCAGCAGCTGAAGGCAGCAGCCTATCAGCTCATATCAGACAGCACTGCCTGAGACAGAGTGTGAAATTAGCTATTGAGTGTAAAACACAGAAAGGAGAGGGGTTTTTTATGCAGGTCATGACCTGGAGCAGAAAATCTGGGTTTTTTTCAGTTCTTTCCATAGATTTTCTTACGCTCATTCTGTCCTGGAATAAAGACACTGATAGTGGCTGGCAAACAGCCTGAGTTCACATCTGTTCTGGGATCACCCAGCTTTTCCCTGGTCCGGCACATGAAATTGTAGCTACCTTCAGAGCACACGGGAGAACCTGGGGATTGCATGAGATGAAGCAGGCTCAGCTTCATCCTCAGCTTGGAAATCCAAGCAGGCTCAGCCTGCTTCATGATCAGCCTTCAGATGAACACAGCACAGTGTCACACCTTATGTTGCGCTTTGTGTCCGTTGGTTTAGTCCAAGAGAGTAAAATGCTGATCATTCAGTTCATCTTCTTTGAACAAAGAACCATTCCTGAAGCATAGTATGGACAGGATGTCTGTTCCATGCGCTCATTGAGCTCCCTCATCAGCTCTGCCTGACTACTGGGGTTCCTTCTAGGTACCGAAGTCCTATCTGAATGGCTGTCCACCTTCACCCATTAAAAAAAAGATACTGGTTATAGATGATCATGCTGGTTTAACTAAAACAGGATCTGGCCAGCACTAAAACCTACTAGAGGTGGCAGAAAAAGGTAGAGTCCATGTATGCATGTCTATTTCAGTAGTAATACCTCCCAGTGAAGGTCAGGAAAGAAGAATACGAGGCAAGATTATATATCTAAATGGCCTGTATGAATAGCTAGAAGTATTCTGGAAGACAGCAGGTTAATACAGGTTTTGCAGCATGATAATAAGAATAAAACATAGTCATAGGAGTAGTTAAGCCCTGGAGCTGAAAGACCTTTCAAGCTGAATGAAAGTCGAGCACTGTCCATCTAAATCATGACAGGGGTACAAGCAGAAACAGAAGCAGCAGTTCCAGTTCTCCAGTGCTGGAAGACACTGAGAGAGTCCTCCAGTGTTGATACAATGCGCAATGCCCTCCCAAAGCACTGGTTATCAATTAAGGTTTCTGGAGAACATCTCAGAAGTTCAACGTAAGTTGTGACAGGACTGAAAGGAAACAATGAGGAAAAGGTTGAAATATTGGCATGCCATGTTGCACCTTTAATGAGGTCATTACCACAACAAGTAGTTGGGCTAGATTCAGTGAATGAAACATCAGTAGTGAAGCATCCCTGCTCATTATATTTGCATTCTTGTACCTTGAGGACATAGCAATGAGATGGAAGCTCTCCAAAGAGGACTCTGTTGACCTGGGGGTGGGCGGGTGGATGGCGAAGAAGCAGCAACATGTGTACACAAGTGTCAATTTGTCACTAAACCCAAAATGTTGAAGAAAGCAGTGAAAAGTCATTATAAGTCTGTGGAAGAAAGACCTCATACAAGAGTCTCAGGGGAGACTCCCATACATATAGGCTGATGCAGATCGGAGAAGATAATTACATACGTAAGCCTGTGTCATTTCCATAAAGGAATGATATGGCCAGCTGAAATGTTGGAAAGAAAGCATAGTTATTCCATCATAAAAAAACCACTTTTATAAACAAGTAAGTCTGAAAGAATATGATTTGGGCCACAAAAAGGAAGTAGAAGACTGGAGGGAGAAGTAAGATCAAATTAAATTTCAGAACAACTTGAACATCTCATCATACTGTGTGCAATTATTATAAAACCCAGAGCAGTCTTGGAAGGTCTTGGTTTCCCTCCCTTCACTGCAACAAATGTGCTGTGTGACTTACAAGAGAAGTAAGTCATGCTACTCCCTTTTGCCTTCTGACTTTTTAATTTGGAAGGACCGGTGTTTTCTCCCTGACTCCACTGAGCCCCTTGAAGAGAGAAAAAATTTTTCAAAAAAATATTCTTCAAAGGTAAAGCTTTGTCTTTGTGGAGACTAAGGATCAGTTTTGATGTATCTTGTGCATAAAAACTTCTTTTGGAGAAAATATAAGAAACATTTCTTGATAGTCTTCAAATAGAAGGTTTGGTTTCAATTTTAGAAGTACTGTAATCATAAAGGCTTTTATTAAGAATTCTAAAATAGAGTCACATAATACTTATAAAGTTGTAGCAGCTAATCCAAACTGAACTTTTCAGATTCACAATATTTGAGATTTTGACTTTTCAGTCAGTTCTGTAATCTGCATGCCAAGGAGTCCTGGCTCAGCAGGGAGCCCTGACATTGTGTAGGAATCTGAAAGCTCAATGGCGAGTGATGGGACCTGCTCTAGAGTCATCCATCCCCAACTTTCTTCCAAAGCCTGTAAAAAGGAAAATCTACAGAGCCTTGGAAAGAAGTAGATAAGGAGGTCAGAGGAGGGAAGAACAAGGACCAGATGAGAATGTTGACAAGTAGAGTGTTTTGAAGGCTCACAATGGAATTAAAAACTCCATCAAATCAGAACCAAATCAGTGAAAGGGGTGAAAACAGCCTCCCTTTGGATTGTGCTGTGCCTGTCTGATTGTACAATGGAACAAATGGAACGAAAAGGTGCATGCCTTTCCCTGCAGCTCAACAAGGTGCTCAGGAAAGATGGAGAGATGTCTTGGATTAACTCCCATCATCATGACTTGCCTCTATAAAATGTTCCTAAGTTGGAGGCATTTTTTTCCCCAAACTAGTGGGAAAGCACAAGAAAAGGCCCCAAAAAATGGCACCTTTAAAGACAATAAGGGTTTGAGTCTTTTTTTTTTTCCCAAGGCTCTGAGATATTTGCGTGGGATTCTGTTCTCAAGCACATAAAAGGGAGTAAAGACTTACAATGTGAGTGAGAGCAAAGACAGTGGAAAATAATAACATAGGCCAGTAGCCCACACAGACTCAAGAAAGTATCACTGGTGTCTGCTGCAAACAAAAAAGTTACTAATAAGCCATGCACAGATCCTGCCATGGAGCTCGAAAGTCTGTGTTTTCATCAAACTTTGCCATTGCTTCTTTCAGAAAGACAAAGTTTCCCCATCTCTGTGCTCTTCATGACTACTCGCATGGCCTCCCCACCTCTGTTGCTGCAGGACCATCCCCGGCAAACCCATCTCACGCATCGGCACATGGGCATTGTCTAGAAGCTGTACCACAAATTGTAGAGATGAATTGCTTGTGCTTCAGCTTCTGGGTGGAAAATGCACATAGAAGACAGCCCGTAAAATTTCATCTTTCAATTTCCTCTCTCACTTAAGCTCATTAGCCCTGCATGTCTCTCCCTGAAAATTGTAAATTAACAACTTGCCAAGGTGAAACACACTGCCCAAGCCATGAGAATGGGCAGCCCTGCTGTTAGCATCTAGGGACTTGGCGCAGGACTCAGCTGCACTGAGATTTGACCTTTAAGATGGCTGATCCCAAGGTTTCCTTGCCTGTTTGCAGGCATCAGTGCCCTAGGATCTTCTGAAGTGCCCGTGCAGGTTTCCTGAGTGCTTAGGGAAGAAAAGTTTCTCTAGATGAACATTAAAGCATGCAAATTTATGGTGTCTGAGTTAGGAGAACTTGGAAATCCAGCGTTAAAGGAAGCTGAAGTCTAACGCTACCGCAGAGAGAGTGAGCTCAAGGCTATACAGGAGGTTTCAGAGGCTACAGCACAGTCAGAGGGAGCTGGATGCACACGTTGAATTCCCTCCCCTACACACACACATGAGCTGCCAGGGATGTGGTAAGAAACCTCCTTCCCTGTGCAGCCCCTGAGCTGAGCCCCCAAACTCCCAGAGGTAACAAACGCATCTCAAGACCATTTTATCAACACTTCAGTCCAGGAAGCAGATTTGGTTTCGGTTTGATACCATCCCTCCACCATCACCATTTTCTTCACAGCAGCTTTGAAAGAAGGCATTCTGTTGTTAAAAAAACAAGTTAAAAAGGGAGAAAACAATTTTAAAGGGTAGGAAATACATATTTACTGAGTGACTAAATCAACTGCTTCAAAAGAAAGTGGATTAAAAATTTTGCTGGGTTGGGGTGGGGCTTAAGTGGGGGAGAAAACCAACAATAACAGAAATGCCCTAATGAAAAACAAGGCATACTGAAAGTCCCCAAGAGCTCTCTTACAACAAGCCTGGGTCATTTCACTTCCAGACCTGTGGCAAAAAAGAAGGATACACAAGAGCTGGCCGCTTTATAGGTGCATGTAACTCAATACAGGGACATGATTGCCAGCATGCGGCAGAGTGCAGTTGCAAATAGGTCAATCAACATTATCTTCACAGCTTTTATCTTTGAAGGATGGACTTGGGATGTCTTGGACCCAGTTGAACAAAGTGATTTGCAATTAGCTCAAGTAAATCAGCCTTTGTTTTGAATTTTCTGCTGTAAACATATTTGTTGTCCCAGCTTCCTCAGCCGCTAACGTAGTTTTCCAGCACGGAGGCCAGCAAAACTTGCAGGCACAGGGCCCCATCCTGCTAAGCTTTATGCAGAGGCTGATGCAAACGCGGTTGCTAATCCCAAGTGCTTTCCACCCTTCCTGGGGAGAATTCTGATCTGAGCTCCCATTTCAAAGATGTGCACAAAGGCTGCTGGTTTCAAACGGCTGTCTCTGGAGGGAGCACGTGCTGCAGCACCAGACCCCCAATAACAAAGGGGAAATAAAGCATGAGCCAATGCTGAGCCCCCACTACTGGTATTTATCATGAGCTGAACCTTGTGCTTTAGAAAAGTTCTATCCCGTAAGACTCTGCGGGACTCACTCCAGTCCAGGTTACCGTTTGATGATCTTAGCAAGCTGGGATTCAAGGCTCGGTGAAGAAATGCTTCTTCTTCCATCGGCCCTGTTACATGTCTGCGTGGAGTGGGTGTTTCCTGCTGCTACGCAAGAAACAGCAGCTCTCAGCCCCTTCTTGCCATGAGAAAATACTTGCCCAAACACTCCCCCATAGGGTCTTCATTGCTGTTGTTGGACCCATCGTCAGAAGAGGCAAGTGAGTTGCCATGGGCGAGGCAAATCCTCGTGGTCCAGCTGGCTGAGCTAGGCAAAGCCCTGACCAAAACCATCCCCAGCCCGTGCGGGACAGCCCATCCTCCCCCTTCCCTGTCAATGAGTTTTGAAGCACCGTTCAACGGCGCTGAGACATTGGGCTGAGCCAAGCAGCACAGGCACAAAGTGAAAAGGTCATTTGGTAATACAGTGCTCACTTCCCACACGCTGATTTTCACTTGACTAGAAACTGTTAATAAGTTACACCCTGGCTAGCACCAGCCAGAACAGTGCACACAGACGCCACTAATTAATAGGGTTTTTCAGTATTGGTCTGAGATGAAAGTAGTCATCAGAAATAGGGGTGGGTGCATTAGGGATAAGAAATAGACACATTCACAGAGCAGACTTTTAGCCACAGAAATCTTGACTTAACGGAAAGCCACAAGTGTCTGAGTGGCAGTTTCCAGAGCTGATGCATTTGTCAGACCTCCCTGGAAAACTAGGGGTTCCTCAGGCTTGAACCCAGCCTGGGGCTTCTTTCTGCCTGCGTTAGTGAAGCAGGCCTGTAGGTAGGAAGGCACACGTACAACTGCTCCCACTGGAGGTTCATCTGGATGGGGTACCCAGTGGCTGATAACCATGTAGAACATGAAGGACCCATTTGGGATTAGGAGCAGCCTCACCAGCTGTCCAGGGACTCATGATACATGTCATGAAACATCACTCAACCCAAGGTCGTTCTTGTCTTGTGAATTCCAGACTGCAGAGGATGTGTGGACATGAGAGCTGCTGCTTGATTTGAGAGAGGAAAGCTCCTTTCCAAGCTAAGGGATGCACCAGGGAGAGATGCAAGGGCCAAGGAGAAGGCAGTGCTCTCGGTTCTCAGAGCTGGGTGGGTCCTTCTCATTCCCGGAGTGCTATTCAGGTGTTATTAGCTCATCTCATCTTTCTTTTTGAAAGATTTGGTTCCAACCACCAAGCAGACTCTGAGAATGTGATCCTTGGCCAGCCTGACACCAACATTTTTTAATATTTTTAAATCCCATGATATTGTAAACCCAAGTTGGCAGTATCATCTGGAGTGTGGGCCATGATCACTTGATGTTGACAGAACCAGAGATGGTCATGCTGGCTGTGCTTTGGGAATCGTCCCACCAGCTGAGCTATGAGGAAGAGGGCACAGCATCAGGAGAAAAGAGGAAGGAAAGAAGGAAAGCGGACAGTCTGATGGCAGGCCCACACCAGTATCCTTGGGGGAACAGAGGGTGCCTGGGATCTGTGAGTCCTCAACGAAAAGGAAATGGCAGGAAATTCAAGGAGGAAACAGAGTAAGGCATTATGTCCAGATTAAGACAAAAGAATGCTGTCCTGGGTGCCCAGCCCTATTTCAAAGGAGTGCCCATGGTGGCAGCACTGGGAGCATGAAAGTGAAGGGATGGAGGTGATTCTCATCGAGTGGCAGTTCCCATTCTGGGCAAGGATGTCCTACATGGCACTGGCTCCTTCTTGCAGTGCTGGACCCCGCAGAGGGTATTTGGGGAGACTAGCAGAGCGAAGGCATGGCAGAGGCAGTGCAATGACTGGGATGGGGTGGGAAAGGTGACAGCACTGTCAGGGTGGGCTGGAACCTTTCACACGGTAGCTGTAGTGTCCCATCTGCAAGGAGGACCTCACTCCTGAGCTCCTTATAAGCTGGGTGGCAGAGCCCCAGCAACAGCCTGTCTGTTAGGGTGTGAGGCCATCCTGCCCCAGGGGTGCACAACAAGCTCTGTGCGTAAGAGAGGAGTGGCTGCACAGCTCAGCAGCCTGTTACCACTTTGGGGACTGGTCCAGTAATAGCTTACATCGGTAGGTGATGACAATCTTGCCTTGGTTTTCAGATGCTGCTGTCTCACTGAGTTAATCTTTCTTCTTTCATTGTTTTTTTTTTGGACCCTTGGGTTTATGCTGGTGAGTCAGGAGATGATGCTGATCATGATCACTGAAAAATGAGTTCTCAGCTGTAAGTCAGCCAAGCATGACGTTGGCTTGCTGGGGCACCCTGCAGAAATTGAAGCATGCCCTTGAATGGACGAAACAACACCTGGTGGAGGGGTTTGCAGTGGATGGCCAGATTTGGTTCACAGACGACATTTCTTCCTCGCCAAATCCTACCAGCAGGATTTCCAGCCACAGTTATGATGCTATTGGCCTTCTGCTGACAGTAATTTTTCTTCTTCAAAACCCCAAACTTAAGATAAGGAAAAAATGAATTCAAGATGACCTCAGACATTGAAGTTCTGGCTCCCAGAGCATCTCCAGAAACTTTACTTGGGATCACACAGTATGCAGTTTTGATCCGAACTAGACTTAATAGTTTTTTAATGTTCTCATTATCTTTGTTGTTTACAAAGAGCCGTCTCCTGATACTCCTGTCTTCCAGTCCTCTTTGTGCACCTTCAGTCCCCTTCAGGTCTAAACACTCAGCTTCATACCTCCTCTTTTTTTTGGCTAAAGATCATGCCAACTTAGCTCTTCTTTGGGCAGGCTTCACAGACGGATGTGGGAATCTCAGTTAAAAATTAAAGCCCCAGGAATTCCAGTACCAAGTGCATAAATCTCTCCTTTAAGAAAGTTTTCCAGGTCATGCGACGGTGATTGTATTGCACCTCTTAAAATTCTAACTACTAGTAACAAAACATCATCCTTTTTGGTAATTGTAGTAAAGCAAACGTTCTTATGTTTTTTCTGTATCTCCACTGCAGGATTAGAGCTAAAGGGATAGCTGAGGGGACCAAAATATTTCCAGTCTTGAAAAAACACTCAATCAGAACATACAATTTCAACAAGTATCTCAGTGACAGATGGGACTTTCCATTACGGCCGCTTCCTCTGTGAGAAGGAATCCACTAATATCGGAAGCACAATGCACGGCCTGTACAGCCTCTCTGTGCTCATCTGGTCCCCTTAATACGTCAAATGTGAAATTCCATCTGGTAACAATGTGCATTTGAAACACATTTATGTGGAGACAAATTACATAGCTGTGGGAGGTATTTCAGGAGCTCCATTCACAATTCCATCAAGGACTGTGGGAAACGGGTTCAGAAAAGCCTCGCCTCTGAAACAATACCAGTTGCATCCTCTCTCATTGTTGGCAAATGGGGATTTTATCAGACTGTGAGAGATGGAGATGGTGAAGGAATAAGGTTTTGGTTGCTTGTTCTTTTATCGAGTCTCATCGTGTCCTGCCCTATTTGCAATAAGGTCTAATGGGCAGCAAAAGAGCAGCTGTCTTGCAGGCTCCTGTCCCTGGTAGCAAGCAGAGGTAGCAGTGGTAGTGGACAAGTGCTGAAAAACCTGGAGGGACTGTATTGGTGCATGACTCTCAGTTAGCTACTGTTTGATCTGGTGTACTAAATATGATCCTTTTTGTCCAGCTACCATGCTTTGATTACAGGCTAAAAGCTGCATGCGTACTTAAATGCGTGAGCAAATATAGTGAACTGTTTCTTGGAAAGCAAGCTCTCACAGTTTAATTTATCTCACTTATCCCTCTAGTCTGGCAGCTTATAAGTAACTGCTATGATCAGAGACAAGTTGTTTCCCATTCTATCTGGAGGCAAATAATAGTTTCACAGAACAGGATCTGACACTCTCTGTAGCTAAGTGTTTCTCACATACAGAACATTTGAAAATCGTGATTCAAGTGCTGGGTGTCAGGCAAGGCGTCAGCCTTTGCTTTTTGTGATGAATCTGCTACCTGGACCTGGGCCAGCATGATGTACCATGGATCAGGTACATACTGCGGTTAATGAGGCAGCGACAACACAACTACCATTGTGTTCTTCATAATAGGAACAAATGGGGCATTGCTGAAGAGTGAATGATGCCATGTATGTAATTGTTAGATGGATGTGTGAATTTAATAGGGCACAGATTAGAAAGTAATCGATAAGTCTGGACCATAGCCTTAATGGAGCTGATACGGTGGAGGAATACTGGGTAGCAGAACTATGTTTGCAAAACAGCTACAATTCCCGAATGGGGTTTCCAGGTTGCCTTCAAGAGGGGCTGAGTAGGATGCCTTACCCCTGAGAACGCAGCCCCTGGAGGAGGGATTTACAGATGCTCCTGAAAAGCTGGGTCTTCCCTAATGTGAGATACTCTCCTTTGACTCAGGGACCGACATCTGTAGTGACACTGCACAAAAGTGACCCCCTTTCTTCACACCAGCCATTTCTGTGCTTGCTGGGATCCTCACAGTCAATTTGTGACCTACATGGTCCGATGTGACTTTGCTCAGGTGCTAACACCTGAGCAAGAAGCATGCATTGCATGGGATGAAAGTACAAACTGTGTTTTTACAGACTGATCTATTGGCTACAAAAATATGTGGGTTTTGAGTAAAAGCCCAACCCAAAGGGCTTTGAAAAACTGTCTGTTGAATGTGCGTGCATGGGACATGTCTCCGGTGATATCCCTGGGCTGGGGGAGAGTTGCACCATGGTAGGGTATCTCCATCTTCTCTGGACACTAAGCTAGAGTGGATCTGTCCTGCTGTGCGTGAAGAACTCTTTGTAAAACAATGTGGAAAGAAGCACGTTACATCCTTTTAACTGAATGACACTAGCTTAGGTAACAGTATTTTATTCCCTGTGGTGCTAAGCAAGGCATAAATCCTTTGAGAATTGAAGTAATAGACATAAACCCTCCCCTCTCCTTCCCTGTGTGACTCCACTCTTCTCCACTCCTGTATTAATGGATATTTTAAATCTGGAAGGAATTCAAGAGTCTGTAGTAGGTAGTTAAACATCCAGATGTATCAGTAATAATTATGCTCAGCTTGGGGAGGCGAGGCACTTGAATAACAGGCATGGTTTCCATGGATGGCTACAAGATTATAAACATAAAATTTATAAGTGGAATGGGAACATTTGGTTTATTTTCTCTTCCCTTTACAATCACTGCAGTTTAAATTGAAAACAGTGAAGGGTAGCAGAGCCAGGCAACAACCTGAAGACTGTAAACAAAATAATTCATGTCTTACTGATGAGATATGGTCATATAATCAGTAAATTAATTTAGCCTACTCTAGTTTCACCATTAACTTTCTATTTTCTCATTTCATTGGCATTTCCCTGCCCAGTTTATGTCTCTCCTCAATACATATTGTGCTATAAACCAGAAGCAAATATCTTGAAGGGTAAATAAAGAGGTAATGAGTCTACAAAAAAGATGTTATTGAGGTACATTAACTCCTACTTACTATCTTTTAAACTTTTCTTGATCCAAGATTCGTTTTTACTATTTGATCGGTTTCCAATATAAAAATAAAATGCCAAGACATTAGATTTTTACACTGTGTCCTTAGTACCTAACAGCACCAAATATTTCCCTGGGACAAGACAAGTATTTACTACACAGAAAGGAAGGGAAAGCTTGCAAGCCTGAGGGTATGAAATCAGGGTGACTCAGAACAGAAGCTGGAAAATCACCTCAAAAGGTCTTCCTAGCCATGTCTCAGACGGTTGTTGATCTAAGCCATGGTCTGGCAAGAGAGGAGCCAATAATTCATATTGATTTAAAGCCATCTTTGCTACAAAACAAAGCAGACACCTGATATCCATGTGCAAAACCTGTTTGTGCAATAGCACATCTGTGAACGTGTGCAATTAGATGGCAATTTATATGTAAATGCCTATCCAGTCAAATGTGCCTTTACTTAATTTGTGTATGCACTGGAATATTATTTCAGAGGGTATTTCTGCATTTAAAAAATCTGCCCCTTAATAATTGAATGCAAGCTTTTGCACAATGCAAACCACATTTTAATCACCAGCTTGCAGTGCCCTGACACGGCAGGAGCAGGAGCCAGGGAGGTGCCAGGATGAGGAGTTTGTCCCCGGGTGCAGTAGGGTGCAGTGCCGCTCCCGTGGGTCTGTGCCAGGGGGAGCAGGATTCGGCTCACAAGAGCTGGGTTGCCCCCTGGCTGAGCTGCTCTCCTCCACTAGCTCTTCAAGCAGCAAGGTCTGTGAGATGAGCAAGCCCAACACCATGCCCAGACCCTGCTGACTATCCAAACGCCTGCTTCTCCTGCCCCTGCATGGGGAGGGTGCCCAGGGATCTCTCCTCCACTCCCAAACCATGACAGGCTGGCCCAGCACTGAGGGACATGTGAGCATCTCCAGCTGCTGCCCCACGTGTGCCAGCTGCATCTGGCCATCACTGCCACGTGTGAATTCAGGTCATTTCAGGAACCCCAGTGATGTGGGTATAACCTGTCTGAGTGAAGTGTGATCTCCCATGGGCCAAAACCTGGATCAGATTTGGGCTCTGGTCTTCTACAAGAACAAAGTTTGGGTGGTAAAGCTGGGAGCTTGTCCATAGAGAAGTGGCTCATAGGCCATTACTGTTCTGAGAGACCAGGCTGTTACTCAGGATTCAAGCTTTGGCTCTGACTCACTGTCCTTAGGTGAACGTCAATTGGTCATTGGCAAAAAATTGCACGGTAATTCTCCTTTGTGTCTTTGACATGCACCTGAGGACAAGAGGACCTCAGTCTCTCCAGGTGCAGGAAAAATACAACCTCTTCATTGATCTCTGCCGTTATCATCTGAGGAACTTAGACTGGTAAAACATGTAGGTCCATGATAATTGGCAGCGCATATCAAGAGCAGGTTAGATGAGGTAAAACACAACCTCTTCTCCCTGCAGAGGTTAGACCAGGCTGCTGAAGTCTGTGCGCGCGGAGGGGATAAGTAGCAGTTATGTGAGTACAATATGCAACTTGTACACACAGGTTTACCAGAAGGAGGATAAATTTTAATAGCAGGAATATTTTAACTGTTCAACATGTAAACAGCATTCGGGGCTGATCTGATCAATGCTGCTTTGCAGACCACATTTGGTATGGTGCTATATATAGTGTTCCTGGAGTTTTATTTAATAGGATGGTACATTTGATCCTAATGTGCCATCTCAGAAGTAATGAAGCAGAAAAGATCTTTATCTTCTGTGAAAGTTGCAGTTATTGGCAACCATTCAGAAAAAAAATAAAAGTAATTGCACAATCTTTGGAGATATTGTATTGCTAACTGATTTTAGCGCGAAGCTTGGGTGGTTTTCATTCTGAGTTAATCAGGCAATGGACCATATATGTTGCAAATACATCACTTTCAGACACTCTCCACATATTGACAAATACAATTGCTGGGGCTGCTGCCTGAACGAAAGCTTTCTGTATCTTTGGATCCCTCTTTTGGAGCAAAATAAATAAATAAGTGAGCAGAAGAAGGAAGACTCTTAACAATGTGCTAAAAGCATCCCTCTTCCTAGAGTACAGCATCGTTTGCCATTCAGTTGCCTTATTTTTGAACAACTGATGCAGATGGCACAGGAACTCGTATGTTTGTGATTGCTCAACATGCTAAATATAGAGCTGGGAGTGAAGACAGGGGCCTAAATTCAGAAGAAGGACTCAGTGACGCAGTGATTACATTTTAGTGCTGCTACCTATAACACAGGAGCTCGACATCTTGTGTATGGCATGAGGAGACCTCATTGCCTGCTAGCCCCAAAGTGTGCATGGGTCAAGTAGCTGCTTAGTAGTAGTGTTTACAAAAGAGCAAACCAGGAGCTGCTGAAATGACAGAAGGTGCTGGGGAGAGGTCTGCAGTGTTAGCTCTGCCCCCTGAAGATGTGTCTACATGACTCCAGGCCATCCACACTGAGGGGAGGAGGCAGCACCAAGGCTTGCAGCTGGGCAGCGAGTTTCCACTGCACCCTCAGTCTCAAGCTAAGTGAGCATGGGGAGGACACTGCAGGGAATTTTAGGATTTTGAGAAGCTACATTCTGAGTTTATGCCCCAAAATGCTACTGCAGTTGCTCACATCCCTCTTGTGAATCTAGTTCCATAAGCTCTTTGAACAGTAGTCTCTCCTGAGCGTTGGAGGAGCTCACCCTTCTCTCCCCCTGAGGACTTTTAAGTTTCATTTTCTGAACAGCAGAAGCCCAGGATTATAAGCCCAAATATATGTGTAATTACACACCATGCACACATGGATGTGTGACAGATGTGTGCATGGAAAAGCAGTACCACAACACCCCTCTTTGATTCCTAGCCCTGGAGTCACAAAGGCAGCTGTGGGGACAGCTGCATTCATGTCACGAAATCAGCTGAGAAACAATCAGGAGGTACCAGCGGATGGGTGGTTTCCTCGTTGCTGGTAGGAGATGCAGAGGCTCTTCTCTGCTTTCGGGCAGGGTTGTCTTCCCCACCATTCCATCACTGTCTGCTACTATGTTTGTTGCTCTCAAGATTTGTCCAGCCTGAAGATGCAAGGTGCTCCTGACCCATGGACATTGAGGTGGTCTGGTTCACGCCATGCCTTGCCCCACATGGCCACACTAGTATTTTTCACCTAGGAATGTTACTAATAATTCATTGGAAAGACAATGAACGGAGATTGCGCAATAGGAGCTGTTATCAAATGGTCACGAGAGCTCTGTCTCACAGGGTCATAGGTAGAAAGTCCAACCATTTTCAACAATGTTCCCTAAAAGGTATTTGGAACCAACCTGAATCCCTTTGTCTACCTATAACTCATTTGTGGGTCACCTTAATAGGTCTTAGAAAATAATGTAGCTTGGAAAGGCCCTCTGGAAGTCTCCTGTCCCACTTCCAGCTCAGAGGAGGGCCCACCTCAAAGTAAGGTGAGGTTGCTCAGGGCGATGTCCAGTTGAAATCTGAAAAATTTCTAAGGATAGAGATTCTCGGTGTCTGTCTTCCAGCTTACACACAACGCATGCAACGTGAAATGCCCCCTTGCGTATTTACACTTCCTGACCTGCACAGCGTAGAATTTCACCCAGAATTTGGTAAATTGGCCTAGTTACAGGCTCTGCTGATGTTGCAAAGGCTGTGGGAATAACCCTTCTTACAGAAACTACCAAAAAAAAGTATCACAAAGACTACTCCTTCCCAACATGCAAGAAGCCAAATGAACAACATGCTGTTGGCAAAGTTCAACTAGCAACGTCCTCAAGACAGAGGCACAGCCAGCGTTGGCACCATGGGCAAGGGCCTGGCTTTGAAAATGAGACCATGAGTTTCAGGGCAGGAATCTGCAGTGCCTTGTTCCTCCCCAGGCTCTGTCACAACCTGGAAATATGGGGTTTGTGCCCCTGCTGCACTGTCCTTAGAAAGGTTACAACATGATCTGCAGATCTTTCCATGAGTGGTGCCCTGCTGAGGCACATGAGCACTGGTGGAGATGGAAAATAATTTATTTTACAATGGAAACTTTATGTAATGAGAATGGTAAAGAATGGGCTATTTCCTAGCAACATCAAACCTCCAGGTTTCCAACTGATGAGTTAACCTCCCTGTCTCTCTCTCTTGAAGATACCTCTGTCCAGCAGCATTATGACCTGCCTTCACGTACACTCCTAAAATCTTAAGTGAAAAACATCCTAAAAGGGCAAATGATATCCCACATGCTAAATCTCCTTGTACGATCTTTCACACCTTGTTAACTGCTCGGCCAGAGGGGTGTTCACAGTCCTGGAGACTGGGTACCTGCACTCAGCATCCTTCACTAAGGGGAGTCCAGGATGAGCATGAAACTCATCCTCCACAGAACCGGGAGGGGGTGCAGCTCTCTACAGCCTGCTCAAGCTCTTCTGGCTTTTTAAGGGTATTTCCTGGGAGTTTTGGGGGCTCTGCTGGTTTGAATCATGTTACCGTGAAGCTCTCCACAGGCACTGCAACGCATTCAGCAGCTTTCCCCCCTCCGTTTTGTCATGTAAATGTCAACATGAATCATCAGGACAGAAGCAAGAGTATCAAAATGGCTGGGTTTCCTGCCCCAGCAGTGACATTTAGAGCATTATTCAAGCCAGCGATCTTGATAGCGGGGACTTGCAGGAGCTTGTCAGAGGATCCAAATCACGTGTGAGGAGCCTCATCAGAAGACATGCGGTAAATGGCACCCGATAAACAAAACTGTGCCTAAATATGAGTGTGTTTTGGCCTGACTCACAGCACACACATCTTCCCTGGGGTGTTTCCAGACACCTGTCTCCGTTTCCCTACCCTGGGCTGCCGCAACGCATCGGGGCACCTTGGCTGCAGCTCCAGGCACTTTGGGCTGCTCATGTAGCATTTCATGAGTGCTGGTGGAGGGCAGATATAAACCACCCTCTTCATTGTACTCTCACCCCAAGGCCTCCAAACACCATCCCTGGTATAGCCCGGCCTCAGTCCATGTTCCCAAGCACCCAGGTGGAGGGACTCTCTCTCCCACCCCGCTGCCACTGCCTCACTCTTGAATTGTGTTGGTAACTTGCTGATTTTTCCTTGGGAGAATGGCAGTCCCAGTTAATCCAAGTATTTAGCAAGAATCATAGAATCATAGAATCATTGAGGTTGGAAAAGACCTCTAAGAAGGGTGCTGCTGAACTGGGAGAGTTGTTTCCCATTTTCTTTGGGTGAATTACGTAAAAGAGCTTCTGTGCTCCTACTCCCTGCTTCCAGCACTCAAGCTCTGGTTGCCATCTCAGTGGTCCCAGTGAAACCCATGTTTTTCAGGGGTTTATTATAAAGAATGACAAAATTCCCTTTGGGGCAGTAGCTCGGCAAACACTTCATCAACACAAAGAAGGGGACTAAGTTTTAAATTATCCATTTTCAATCATTTTCTCCCTCAGACACACTCCTGCTTCCAAGATTTAAATGAAGAAAGAATTTTTAAGAGAACTAAATAAAAAATAAAAAGTTCTCCCTCCAGCCCCCATACTGGCAATTATTTCTCCCATCCTAAAAACCTGGTACAGCCACTCACTGGAGCGAACTGAGCTGAGCAACGCGGTCTAAAATCAGTAAAAGCCCCCTTAGGCAACATCTTTTTAGGTTCGCTATTTTCTTCTCTGAAACTTCTTTCTGTGATTTGTGGAGAAGGAATCTTTCTCTAATTTTAATCACCATCATCATCATCTCTGCTCTATCCTTCTCCTGGCTCGGAGTCTCCTTCCCAGGAGTGGCCTGACTGTCTGTGTGTTGGTCACGGTGAGCTGGTGAATTTTGAAGAGTGACAGATTGTCAGTTGGAAGGAAGGCACGGTCTGGGAGTGCAGTCTTTAGCTGATAATAACTATTTCATCAACATCAGATCTTCTGTTTTACAAAGCATAATTCATAAAAAGAAAACACTCTTGGAGATTCTCACAATACCTAAAAGCATATAAATAAAATATAAATGAAGAAAACAAGACATGTTAATTACATACAGCAGAACAGGCTCATCTAAAAAGCTTGCTTGTCAGTTTTGATCTCAAGTTTGCTGGTGATATACTGTTTTTTTATGGCTGGTGGAAGCAAGTTGGAGAATAATCCTACCCAGTGATGAAAGGCCAGTGTGGTTTGAGCCTGGACAATAGGGCCATCCAAAGGGCCTGGGGTTAGGTGGATGAGAGAGCAGAGGAGAACAGAACTTGAGGACACCAGACTGCAGAGAAAGAAAGATCATGGATCCCTTTCAAGGTGGGATGGAGACTTTGGAAATTCAGTGGAGTCTGAGCATAGAGCTAGCAAAGGAGGCACGAAGCAGGGGAGATGGTATGAGCACATTCGCAGCTAACGGAAAGCTGGACAGCTGCTTTGTGCACAGGGAGAAAAGGAATGTAAGGAAGGGACCACAAGTGTAATTAAGCCTGCAAATACCGGCGTATGAATCAGTGTCTCTATGAGACAGAAAGAAGCTCTAAAACAGCCACAGGGGCTAGCAATAATTCATAAATGGTACAAAACCTGATCTCCTTCTATGACCAGGTGACCCACCTAGCGGATGAGGGAAAGGCTGTGGATGTGGTCTACCTGGACTTCAGCAAGGCCTTTGACACCGTCTCCCACAGCATTCTCCTAGAGAAGCTGGCGGCTCACGGCTTAGAGAGGTGGACTCTGCGCTGGGTCAAAAACTGGCTGGACGGCCGGGCCCAGAGAGTTGTGGTGAATGGAGTTACATCCAGTTGGCGGCCGGTCACGAGCGGTGTTCCCCAGGGCTCAGTACTGGGGCCGGTCTTGTTCAATATCTTTATTGATGATCTGGACGAGGGGATCGAGTGCTCCCTCAGTGAGTTTGCAGATGACACCAAGTTGGGCGGGAGTGTTGATCTGCTCGAGGGTAGGAAGGCTCTGCAGAGGGACCTGGACAGGCTGGATCGATGGGCCGAGGCCAACTGTATGAGGTTCAACAAGGCCAAGTGCCGGGTCCTGCACTTCGGCCACAACAACCCCATGCAGCGCTACAGGCTTGGGGAAGAGTGGCTGGAAAGCTGCCCGGCGGAAAAGGACCTGGGGGTGCTGGTTGACAGCCGGCTGAACATGAGCCGGCAGTGTGCCCAGGCGGCCAAGAAGGCCAAGGGCATCCTGGCCTGTATCAGAACTAGTGTGGCCAGCAGGAGCAGGGAAGTGATCGTGCCCCTGTACTCGGCACTGGTGAGGCCGCACCTCGAATACTGTGTTCAGTTTTGGGCCCCTCACTACAAGAAGGACGTTGAGGTGCTGGAGCGTGTCCAGAGAAGGGCAACGAGGCTGGTGAGGGGTCTGGAGAACAAGTCTTCTGAGGAGCGGCTGAGGGAACTGGGGTTGTTTAGCCTGGAGAAAAGGAGGCTGAGGGGAGACCTCATCGCTCTCTACAACTCCCTGAAAGGAGGTTGTAGCGAGGTGGGGGTCGGTCTCTTCTCCCAAGTAACCAGCGATAGGACGAGAGGAAACGGCCTCAAGTTGTGACAGGGGAGGTTTAGATTGGACGTGAGGAAAAATTTCTTTACTGAAAGAGTGGTGAAACATTGGACCAGGCTGCCCAGGGAAGTGGTGGAGTCCCCATCCCTGGAGGTATTTAAAAGACGAGTAGATGAGGCACTTAGGGACATGGTTTAGTGGACATGGTGGTGTTGGGTTGACGGTTGGACTCGATGATCTTAGAGGTCTTTTCCAACCTCAATGATTCTATGATTCTATGATTCTATGAAAACAGAGCCGGCCATGCAATTGATACAGAGACAGAGCACGCATTGACTCCAGGAGAACATGATGCCAGCAGTATGGAAAGCACAGATACAAACTGCCCCCCTAAACCCTCCAGCCCCTGGCACGTATAGTTGGCCGTCACAAAGAGCATCTCCCGCTGCGCACACCCCGCGAGTCTAACGCCTGGCCCCCTTGCACACACACCACTGCTGGGTGGCGTTTCCCCAGCTCTAGCACTGCTGGCAGCGTGGTGGGGTGAGCTGTGTTTGCAAAGGGGTGCGTGTGGAGTGGATGGTTAAAGAGAGAGGCAGGAGAGGGAGAGTTGACGGGCTGAGTTAAAGCAATGAAAGGGACCAGAGGTTAACAGAGTGGAGTCACGGCAGAGGACTGACTGTGGCGGATGCCACAGCTCTTGGGGTGGTGGGAGAAGTCCTCCTGAACCCAGAAGGCCACTGCTGACTTGTTTTCCTGTTGTAGGACTGGAGGAGCACCGTGGTGCGGCTGCTTGGCAATGAGAGTGCTCAGCAATGAGGGCTCAGGAAGTGCAGACTACTACACTAAAAGCAAACGTGAAGATAGCATCTGAGGAGAGCACTATTTGGCCACACAGGGAGAAATGCTGTGGAGCACATCTGGACTAGATATTCACAAAGTGCAGACTTGACATGACTTCTAGCACAGCAAAGACAAAATCTGACCTATATTCTCCATGTCTTGAGCCCCAGAAACATTTGGAAGGGTCCTACACCATATAGAAAAGCCTTTGAAAAATGTTGTGCCATCGTTTATAAACCTTGTGTGCAGGCACAGAAATTCAGATGCTCATCACTTGTGAGGGTAGACCCAGAGGCTATTGCTGTGACTATCAGTATGTGCGGGACATGTGGATAAACATATGATCAAATGAGTGTCACAGCTCCCTGGTGCCGTGCCAGAAAGCATCTGTGTCAGCTGCTGGCAGTGACTTTTGCAAACTTGCGGCTCTCTGCATCCCTGGGTTTATCAAAGATCACACAGCAGCCAATGGCCTATCACAGCTTAAAGAGCAAATAAATCTGCGGCTTGTCTCCCAAGGTCTTTCCTCTGGTGCTCTTATCTCTGCCAAGAGGAGCAGAGATGTAGGAGGGCGGCAGGTTCACACACACGCTGTTGCCTTGTACCCACTGTCTGAACCCTCTGGGCTGCCCGTCTCGTGGGCGTAAAAAATGGTATAAATGCCTGGTGAGGGCTGCAGAGACAGCACAGGGCTCTGCTTCTCCATAACGGCCACAGCAGTCTCTGGGAGGGAGTTTTCCATGTTGGCAAAACAGAAGTGAGAGGGGGTATTTTTTGGTTGTGGAGACTGCTCAGGTGGAGGGACTGGGGACAAGCATCACCCTCCACAGACCTTTGCTGCTTTGATGACCTGCTAGATGTAGGTTCAGTACTAGTTTTGCTTCATTCCTCTGGGTATTCTGGATGTAACTACCTTGTTTGTATAGCTGGCAGGGACATTTTATGCATTTTCTTTCAATGTTAATACTACTGTGTCAGCAGCACCACTGGGGAGCGGTTTCAGAGAAAACCTTATTTGGGTGAAAAAATTGCAGGCATCTGAAAACATGAAATGCATTCAGACTCATTACAGTTATGAAAGCTTTTTCAAATTCTGAAAAATATGAAACATATCCCTTTTATGATTTGAAGTTAATGCAGTTTTATTGAAAACATTGTAAAAAATGAAGAAAAAATTGAAATGAACAGCTCTATTTTGGGCCAAAGCAAGCATTCCATTTTCTCCACAAAGATTTCTTCCTATATTTGCTGGTTGAACCACCACTGGGTGGCTTAGCTCATGGATCCCAGCTGCCATGTAGCAAGGTCTGTTGACATGTGGACTCTCTGGCTGTTCAGGATGTTAGTGGGGAGGGACCTGCGTGGTGGGTACTAGTGCAGCTGCAGAAGGACAAAGTCTGCATACGCACAACTGTGGGTATCTGTGCTAGGGCACCAGTACCCAAAGCTGGGCGTTGCCTGTTGTATGTCAACGGCTGCACATAAAATCCTTCCCTGTGCTGTGCAGAGTTTCTTCATGGTGGCATGTAAAGTGTATGAAGGCAGCAAAGAGTTTACAACTCCAACAGTTGCCACGTAAACTTCCACGTCTAACAAACAACAATCCCAAGTGATGCGAAAGCTGATAAAATGGACATTCACACTTCAGGTTTCTGCAAAACCCACTAGGACAGGTCTTGCTATAAAACCCTGCAGAGATGCACAAGGATTTGAAAATTATACTGGTTACTGAAAGACAATCAGGCTGCACGGGGAAAATTTCAGACACAACCAAGTTTCAGACACTTCCTATTTAAAATATAGAAAATTGCAGAAAATTACATAGAAATTTCAAGCTGAGATGTGAAAAATTTAATCTGTAGAAAGACAAAACAGACATTCCTGACCATTCACAACCTGTTTTTGGAGTGAAACCCTGAACATCTCCTTGCTGGCAGCAGAACTGCCATTGCTTCAATCTTGAACTCCACAGATCCAGAAGTCCAGGGTGGGAAGGGGCAGATTTCTCCTCCAAACTGGAGAAATATCAGCAGATGCTGAGATATGATGTGGCCAGTATCACACAATTTTAAACCAGGGAGTAAAAAGGAAGCAGCTAGATTTCATCAGCTGCTTTTTTTCTCCCTGTGTCCCAAATCCTCTGATCTAAAGGAGAAGCCTGAGCCGGGAAGCGCAGCTGAGCTGTGGATGGCACAAGCATGCCTGGGCCAGCAGCAGCCCCCAGCTGGGCTGTGTGTGGCAAAAGCCTGTTTAAATGCTGTTAAACTACTGCTAGTTTGAGAAACCCCTGTGGGTCTCGGGTTGTGAAGTGCAAAGACTCCCTCAGTACTAACTGCTGTCAAATATTAATGCTGTTCCCCTTCCAACTCTTATTCACAACAAATTTTCATTGCAGCAGGAAATGTTGCTACCCACCAGCTAGCCTGAATAGCAAAAATGTGGGATTGACAGCTGTAAGACTAAACAAGGAGGCTTCTAACTAAGAAGATACTGTTCCCTGCCACAGAAGATGCTATCAGTCCCGACATGAATAGCAGTGAGGGACAGGGAACATGCCTTCAAGGAGAGAGACTTCAGTATGATGGAAAAGAGGCTTCTGGTCAGAAATCCCACAACCTCTTGACAGCACTTAGCCTCTCCTGCCTGGGAGAGAGGCCACAACACACAGGCCCCATCAGCACACCATGTGCCCCTGCCTCAAGCAGGCTGGAGCAGATGTGCTCCAGTGTGGTCCACCACCTTGCTGGGGCACCTGCAGAGCTGCGGGCATGGAGGAAACCCCTGGCCTGCTCCAGCCCCACAGACAGCACTGCAGGTTGTCCTGGATAATGCAGAAATCCCCGTGCAGCAGCCCCCAAGCCCATGGCGCACACTGCAGCGTCTTCTCCCCTCCCACATGTCCTTTGCGCTCCTCCTGCCTCCCTGAGGGGTTACCTTGGGGGGGCAGAGCCCTTTGCTACAGCTGCGGGTCTGCAGAGAGCATGAAGTGCTGATCAGGCTAAATCCTGGGGTTACTCTTATTCTTGGACTCCCCAGACCTTGCACTGTACTGGTCTATATTCCCTCTAGCTTGGCAGTCTGGTCTTGTTCTCAAGCCCAGGACCTGAGCCAAGCAAGGCTGTTGGGGAAGTAAAACCTCACTGGGGCCCAATCCAGGCCTGATGGCAACCCTTTGGATCAGGATCTGATCTCACTTACCTGAGTGCATATCTGAGGTCTGTCTTGATAAAAGTCTGGTTCACCCTGGAGCGGAGGAGCAGTAGGCACCGTTTCTCCAGCATCACTTTGCTCCTGAGGATTCACCTCATTTCGCCCGCCCTCTGTGTGCATGCTGGCTCTGCTTGGCAACAGTAATACCCTTCTTTCAGCCCTCATGGAGGGATGGGGATGTGTAATGGGTACTAGTTTGCTGAAGGGAGAACAAATCATGCTGAAGTCCTAGCTAGACTAAGGACCTCTCCCTCCTGAACAGCAGCTGCAGTTACTGAGCTGCAAGCAAGCTGTAGGACACGGGCCAAGGATGAGCAGATTGTGATGCTGTATAGGCAGACCTTTTCTGCAACTAAGCAAGCCTGAAATAACAGGGTGCATGAGTCCATCCTCCCTCTTTACAGCAGCCTTCATTTCCTTGTGACTCATTCAGTCTGGGTAATGAATTTTCTTTATTAGTCAGAAATCAATTCCTCCTACTCCTGACCAGTAGACGATGCACTGTGCCATATTATGTTATCTGCACTTCTGTCTGGCCTGCCAGGGAATGCGGCAGTGACTGGAAACTTCAAGCTGAAGATGGTTGGGAGGCAGTGAGAGCAGAATGGGCTGTGCTCTCTTCTCCACAAACGTCTGAACTACCCATTTCATTATTTGACTGTAAATTTCAAATTCAATCACACCTGCTTTCTCAGGGTGAAGCACCATTAGAAATCATTGCCTGAGTAGAGAGGACTGGGTAGAGACATGCGTGTTTGCTTTATGTACCCCGGTAAATGCATAGAAAACCTTTATTTTTTCAGTGGTAGTAGCATGTAACCGGTGAGTATCTTTGCCCACATATCACTTCACTCCTTTTGCAACACTCAAAAAAAAATCTAGTGTTACAGATTCTCCTTATAATGCGCATTTGCACTTTTCCATAAGTGTGTCTGCATCTGAACATTACAGATATTCACAGTTACGCTGTATGTGTAAATGCTGCAATGTAGGAATGTTATAAAATCCCGAGGAGAACCACAATGGTTTGCTGAACATACACAATTGCAGTGTCCCAGGGACTTGTGCAATGCATCTAACCAAGCCCTGGAGAGCCATCCACCACCAACACACCACGGCACGCAACCAGCCCAGCCCCAGGAGTGATGCCTTCAGCTCTTTCCCACTTTCTTTCTTTGTTACCTACAAAATGCTTCTGGCTGCCACTGCTGAGTGTCAGGAAGGTTAACGGTTACAATCACTGAGGGCAAAACTGGGCAAATACTGGAAGAGTTGGGTCTGCAAGGTAAATGCGGGTCTGCAAGGCCAACAGGTTCCTGTTGTTAAAAAACTAGTTCAAGGGCTTCCTTTGACCGCAGTGGAAACAGGGCTCAGGAAACAGATGATAAACTCAGAGAGAGAAATGATAAACTCAACTAGTCCTACTCATTGCTGTGTGCTTCTTCACAGTAAGAACTACGAACTTGTAAGGTTTTCATATTCAAGGCACCCAAAATTCTTGTAGAAGCCAAGAAATGAAAGGACGAGTCCTAAATACATATTGACTGCTCATTAGAGGGTTATGTGCTTGAGACCTAAATACTGCAGTAGCTCTGCTGGAAAACTGCAGTGATCTGGGCTATTGCAGTCTGCTTTGGAAAGTCAGTCCCAGCAGAACAAGCACCAAGAACAGGTTCAGCCCTTCCTACCCAGGAACATGCGAGTAGAGGAGGTGTCAGTAGGGATGCAAAAGGTGGTTATTTGTACTAAATTTTTGATGCTTTTGAAGGAATGCACCTGAACAGCCTCATGAAGGATGAATACAGACAGCCCAGCAGAATGGAGCAAAGGAAAGCGCTCTTCTGCAAAAGAGGCAGTTTTGGGGAAGAAAAAAAAAAACAAGAAACAAAATAGAAGGTCTAAATAGCTAGATCTGAATGAGACAGTGCTATTTTTTTTTTTACAGGCAATAGTGAGGTGTCTGTAAGCCTGTACTTTGCAGTAAGGAAGAAAGAAATCACACTGTTCCACAAACAGCAGCAAAGGTTTCCCAGAAAGCCCAGAAGAGCTGATAATCCTAGATGGCAGGTCGTTCCAGCACTGTCCCACTGTGCCAGGATAACCAGGTGCCATTAAGGCATTAACAGAGCTGCAGGTTATAAGGTCGGAGGGAACACTCTCATCAGAATGAGATACTTGAGAAAATATTCACCGTTCAAGGTGAATCACTCTAAAAAGAGAATTAATGCTAAGGAAGCACTGAAGACCTCTGGCAGAAATAATCTCCAGAAGCCTGGTGTAGTAAGCTGGAGAGCTGCGAGGAAGCTGTTTATTTACAGAGTTCAGCAGCTTTGCCTGGTGATTGATAATATTACTAGTGTTCGTCTTCACGTATCATCCCATGTGTGAATCCGTGTGAAGAATCTAGGCCTGTTCCTGGGTTTAACAGGAGACATACAGAGCCTTGCTGGAAGTGGTGACATCTGGGGAAAAGGAGACATTTATCTCACAGACCTTCCCGCTGCTTTTGTCAGTGCATGCCAGGGCCCTGTTCTCCCATGTCCCAACTTGTTGTATGTCCTGTTCTCTGGTCCTTTGCCCCATGCGTGTTCACGTACCAGCTCTCTGGCATTGCGGGAATGCTGGAGACCAGCAACTGCCCAAGAAGCAGCTACCATCATACCACATGCATCTTAGCACTTGAAGTGTGTCATGCTCTGTGACTTCCCCATCATCCTAGAGGTGGCAGCTCAGCTGAACGCCAAGTCCCAAGCCTGGAGGAACAGCTTGCAGCTCTTTGTAGACTCCATGCAACGTAGACCTAGGGGCCTGCCAACAAGAAACCGGCCAACTAAGCACGACAAAGCCATTCAGTATGGGAAAAAGGATTGCCAGAATATTTGGAAGCTGGCAGCCCCGAGCTCTGCTGTAGATGCTCACCTGTCAGATGGACCCACGGACAGGCAAGAATTTAAAACATGACCCCATGTGGGGTCTCACAGGTTGAGAGAGATGAAAGTGGATTCATCTGCATGCACAATGCAGTGGAGTTCACACCCGCATGTGTATTCATACAGGGGAGCAGGAGATTGAAAAACACATTGCTAAAGATTTTCAGTACTCAATTCCATCTCTGTGGCATTATTTTATCCCATCTAATCAGAGCAGATGTATTTTTGCTGCTGCAATAAATTGCCCGGTCTCTGATACATGTCTGAGAGATACACATAGATGTCTGACAGTGCATTCAGTTCTGAGTCTGTGTTAAGAATTACAGGCCTAAGGGACTCCAGTCCAGAAAATCATTCTTTCTGTAAGCTGGTTTTCTTCTGCTTGATAACAATCCAGGGAAGAGACATGGACACACACTGGAGTTTTCGCTAAGGGCAGGATGTATCAGCATTTGGGCCACAAACTACCTTCAAAACCAAGGAATCATACCAGCTTCTGAAAGAGACATCTTTAGGAATGGTCTAAAAAAACCCTAAACATTTAATTTTATTCACACCTTGACTACAGGGTAGAGGTTTTGTTTCCAGACCAGATACGGTTTAAGGTTAGATTGTGGGGCCTCAGCCTTTCTTTCATCTGGCTTCATGAGGTTCTTGATTCAATGGGCACCTATTTGGATAATTAATTTTGCAAGATTTTTCAGAAGCCATCAGAGATTAAAACAGTGTTGACATGTAAATGGCATCGCTCAGAATGGCTATAGTTTCTACCTAGCCTCCATTGCAGGGATGCCAACATCTAAGAGATGGCTGAACCCTGGGATCAGGCTGGCTTCGGTGGTTAACAATCCTTGAGAAATTTGTGGCAACACTGGAAATCACCAAGGAGCCAAGCAGCTTTATATTTACATCTCTGGCCTGACCAGGGCTTGCTCCTAAGTCCCCATTCCCTGGCAGAAAACTGAATCTGGTTTTTTTTTTTGCTTTGACCAGAGCTGGGCGAGCAGAGCCAGCATCCCAGAGAGGGCAGCTATAGGCAGGGGATTGCTCATGAAGACATTTTGTTTTTCTTTCACAGACTAGTTCCTGGTGCAGGTATTTAGGGAACAAACAGTCCTTTTGTAGACCAAATATAAGCAGTTTGTCATTATCTTGAGAACAAACTGTTTGTTTCTACATTGTAAACACACTGAGGACAGCTATTTAGTCCTGCCACTACAATTAATAGCAATTTGGGTCACTTTCGCAAGAAGTTAATGTCTTCTCAATATACACTGGCTGTAGATCTAATCTCCCAGAGCTGGTAGCTGTCTTAGCAGCAAAAGGATAGAAGAAAAAAGACAATGTACCACCTCTTCTCTAAAACATACAAGTTATACAACAAAATGCAGAGAAGATGCTGCAAACAAGCAGCTTCTTCATGTCCATGTGTACATGTGTGTGTGTGTTACAGAGGCAGAAAATCTATCCATGGTTCCCTCAGAGAACATTTCTTGTCAGACACCAGAGAGGCTAAGAGCTTATTTAACTGAACATAATAAGAGGAATTTGCAAAGCACATGTTTTTGTCCCGTCCCCCCCCCGCAACACAGTAGTCTCACAAATGTAAACTCTTCTTTCTCCCAGTCCCTCCCTCTCTGAAATCAGACACTGTCATACATAACATTGTGTGCTAATTTTTCTTCTCTCAAAATATTTTCCAGCAGGAGCCATGTATTTGCGGGAGAGAAAAAGTCCTCTTCTAGGTGGTAGTGATCTTATTATCTCTTGTTATGTTTCTGGGTCATCAAGGATCTGACTTATGCACTAAAAGAAGAAAATAAGTCTAATTCTCCAGTTAGGGACTGGAATTGCATGTCTTGGCTTTCTTGGCTGGCCCAGCTTTTGGCCTGAGTGTCCCAGCATGGTTGGACAGCCCACGGAGCTGGGGCAGCGAGCAAATGTGTCCCATGTGCAAGCAGGTTGGTCGCTTGATACCAAACCCCAAATTTGCTGGCCTGTATGGAAAGGCCCTTTCGAGGTCTGCAGGTGGGTGTGTTCGCATCAGAAAAGGAAAAATCCCTGGGTTTAAACAACGTAAGGCTGCACCATTGGCCCCGGCCCTCACTGTTCATAGTAACACAGGCTCAGCACTTCCATTCATCTGTCTGTCAATGTTTTGGGGCTGTTTCTCTTTCCAATCAATCAGCTCTAAAAGACCAGTGATAATAGTAGCTGACATCCTGACCTTTTAGGGTGGAGAAGAGGCAAAAAATCCCTGTAGCAGATTGCAGAAAGCACAGTTGTGCTTTTCCAGGGCCCATTAGTCACATATTTCATACCAAATGAGAAACAACTGGAAAGACCCAGAAAAACAGTGGATTGCAAGGTGGGTGAGGTTTGATGCTGGTGCAAAGAAGGCAAATGTAGAAGGCAGATGTCATATTGGGATGTACAACAGAAGTGTACCTGGGAGGCAGCAACAGCAATTCCTCAGCTTGACTCAGCATTGGTGGATCCCCAGGTGTCCTTTGTTGTCCAGAAAAGTCCAGGAAAGAAGGGACCTAAGAGAGAGTCCAGATGAGAGAACCCAAAATGGGCAGAGGAGGAAAAAAGCTCCAGGAAAGATGTTACAACTGAGATTATTGAGTCTGCACCTGTATCTCTTAGCCTGTTGCTAGCAAAGGCTCACCCAAGCCTTTTGAGAGAAATCCAAGGGGTGTGCTTGTACTTGACTAATATTTGGCAGTTGGAGAATAATAAATCCTTAGCTTTCAGATAAGCAAAATGTTATTGTTTTATAAAATCATAATTTGACTGCTGTAATTAAAAGCATTTTAATTAGGCATTGCCAATTACGCCTACCAGTCAGCACTAACAACAACTTGTCATCCACATGGGAACGTATCCGAAAGAAGGAAAGGGACTCTTCAAGTGGTTTTTCTCTATTACTTTTTAGACCGTTTTCTCCTGTTCTCTGGACTGTTGATTATCCACAAACTTGCAGATGAGTAAACCTATATAAAGGGAGAAAATATATGACAAATGTCCTCGAATAGGAGAAGAGTTGTAACGAGGAAAGTAACCACCTATTCTCCATGTCTGTGGTGGAGAGGACAGAAGTCACGTTGGGAAGAGTCAGTAAAGTAGGCAAGGTATAAGGAAAAATGGCTTTTGACTCTGAGGATAGCGAAGCACTGGGGTAGATCACTCAGCAGGACTGGGGGGTGAGGGAGAAGATGTGGCTGGGAGTGTCTATCACTGAATTTTAAAAGAAATAGGTTAGAGAGGGTCCTGTCAGAAAGAACATACATGAAGCTGATCTTGTTTGGGATCAACTTTGTGAGGACCCTTCTAGCCCTACTCTAGGATTTTTGTCATATATAAAGCATACTTTATGCTAAATGGCAAACTTTCGAGGTGCCTCGTGTGACCATGTCTCGTGTGCCTGATTCAGGGCCAGCTCATACAGATGACTGCTTATCTCATACCTTTGACATCTAATAGGCAAGATCTGGATTCCGGGGCAATAAAATCTGCTGAACCCTTTGGCTTTGCAATGTGCAGGAGACTCCACAACCTGGATCAGAGTCTGGTCCTACACCTTTAAAATGCAAAAAAATTGCATCTGGCAAGTCTGGCATCTCCCTTGCAGGTTTGTGAGTGCACTGGCAAGCACGCAGAAAAGTCAGCGAGCAGCAGGCAGCTGTACTGCTGCATATGGAAGGGAGAAATCCCTGAGGGCTGGCTCACTGTGTCACGCAGTGCTGAAACACTCGACATTTGGGTCTAATTTATGATTATCCCACTCACTTCAGAAAATCCTGTTTATTTTTCCAAGACATTAATTTTTCTGACCGCAGAATAATTTTTAGCCTAGTTTGCAGTCAGATGCCTAGAACGATACTGCTGCCCACGGAGCATGCTGCCCCTGGCATACAGCTGGCACTCGTGGGAGGTGGGGGGGCGAGGACACAAAGAGAAGCTCCCACCAGACCAGCTTTGTCCCAAGCCACCTGCTCACCTCTGTTCTCCCCGATTAATTCCTTACTGCCATCCCCTCAGGGTCTCCATCCCAAGCCCCTCCTATGCTTTTATAGGAAAAATTTTCAGTAATAGGAAGAACTTTCCGGTAATCTTGGCCTGATAGAAGAGAGAGAGAGAAGAGAGACAGGTCACTGTGCTGGCCGCTGTCACTTGTCCACACAGAAGCTCTGGTGGTACCGCTTTGGGCTTTCTGACCGTCGTGCCCTGCTCTCACTTAAAGCCACTGAGGACTTTGCCTTCCAGCGCAGTGGAAGTGGCGTACTTCCGTAACGATGCTCCATTAGGTACCATCTTCTTCTCAGATTCCTGTGTTCATGCTGTACCAAGAGCAAGGCCACTTGGAGAAAGCCTGGATTCATCACAAGCCTTTTCAAGCCAACCTGAGGAAGATTTTAAACTTCCTGGAGCAATAGATTTTAGAGGATTTTTCTCTATGAAGACATTAATATTGGGCCTGGGCTGTTCTCCCCTCTGTGGGTGAGATCACCATTATAACCTTTGTATAATCTATGTATTCATACCAGGAGATGAAAGAGGTAACGTTCCCACCAACACCGCTGCCACTTTCACACTGCAGACCACAGGACTGAATCCAGCTCAGCACTGGAAACAGACTGCTAACCACCGCAAGTGTTCCCTGCTAATCAAGTTAACCTCCTTTAACTAAAGCAGAAAAAGATGGCTCATCTAGCACCCCTTACTTGTTTGGGAAGCATATTTGAAACATCCCTTCTATTCACCTTTTTGGCAATAGATGAGCCTGTGCACTTACAGCTTTTAAGCTGCAAGTATGATCATATTCTACAGTTACATGCTACCTATGGAGTCAGGTTAGGATTTTAATAAAAACTAGCTGAAATGCTCTCAGTATGCCATGATTGCTATGTCAGTTTGCATTGCTGGTGAAACTGAAGGGAATGGCATTTCTTCTGAGAAACACTTTTTTGCAGCTATTTTATTTCCAAAAGTAAATCATTTGACAAACCCACTGCTGCTGATACCAGTTTTTCATTGCTCTGCAGTTAAGGAGAGAGCTGCCTTATTTTTCCATATTTAATAGATCACGGAAGATGAACCAACAGCCTTTGAGTGCAGTTTCAGAAATGCTTGACGTCCACCCTCACCCTTTACCAGCTCCTGCAGATGTGTGACCTACAAAGCAGATCATCCTGATACACCATCTTCAGAGCAATTTATTAGACTGGAAAATACCCAACACGGGACCCTATAAGGAGCTGCCTGGAAGCCAGAATGGCTCTGTGCTAGGCTAAGGAGCTAAGGACAACCTAGGACACTGGCTAAATCCATGGATTGTAATCCAATCCTTCTGGGCTGATTTGAGGACAGGACTCCTCCTCCACTGGGGTGGGGGAGAGAGATACCACTGGCTTCCCCTCCTGGGGTGGCAGATCTGGGCACTGGGCACAGAGCTGCCCAGCACTTCCTTCCCTGCCAGAAAAGAGAAAACCTCCTCATTCCAGAGAGAGAGATAATTATCCCTGATCGACCAAGTCCTCACTCTCTAATCTGCAAACAGCTGCCGGCACATAATCACCCTCCTCATTAAAAGTGATAATGCTGCTGCTCCTAGCTTCACCCACACCCTCTCCTCCTGCGTTTACTTGACATTCCCTCTCATCTTCTCCTGCTTCTGACTGAGCGATCTGATCCCTTTCTAGCAGCTCATCCTGAACACCACAGACAAAAAGAAGTGGTGATGGCTCTTCCTTCTGCGTGCCCTTTCCGGCAAATTAAGGCAGAGCTGAACCCATGAACCTCAGATAAACGCTGGCTGCCTTTTGCTGCTGCTTGCACCCACGATCCTAATTCAGACCCAATTGCTCTCCTGTATTCGAACGCTCCACATTTTATCTCAGTGCCAGAGATGTTATCAAGGCCATCATGATAAAAAGGACTGGATATTTCTGTGGATAATGAGAAAAGTCGCTACAGGGGAATGAAGTTCTGGTGTTTGGGCTGGAGCACCAGTAGAGTGCTCAGAGCAGAAGCTTCTTATCAGGGCCAGGAAGACAGTGGCTGTCTCGGTTGCGTTGGGACTGCTCTCAGCTCTTCTTCCTTTGAACATGCTCCTGAGAGACATTGCTCAGAGACAGGATATGTGGTCACCTCTCCTCCTCTGCTTTTACTCAGCAGTACCTAAACAAGTTGCTCATCTGGGATGTCTCCCAGACCCTTATATGAGCATGGTTCCTGTCTGGCACAGGCTTAAATAACAGCTATCACTGATGTCTCCCGAAGAGTATTTGCCTGTCTAAATTGTCCTTTTTAGTTCACAAATGTTCTCATGTTATTCTGAATTAAATGAGCCACCCTTACTGATTTTCTGTTTGGAGCAGGCCGATGTCTCAAACTGCCTGCTCCTTTTGGAGCAGAAACCAGAAAAACCACTTGCTGACTAGCAAAAGGCCTCATTCTGTCCACGTCTCGTCTTTCACACCCATGCAAAAGTCTGTGTACACGTGTGCCTGGGTGTGTGTGTGTGGGAAGCTATTTGCACTCCATTTGCAAAGGTGGAAATAATGACAGAAAGTGAGAGGCAGGTCTCATTAGGTCTAAAACTTCAGGTACCTGCAGCACTCTCGTGCATATTCCCGTGGGAACTGGGTTTTGAAGTCTCTGGGGTCAGTTTTAAAGTCTCATTTTGAAGCAGCTCCAGCCATGTGTGGGAAAGGCTGCTGGAAACCAGCTAATGGAGCTGTTTGCTGCCTGCACTCCCTCGTCCCTTCTGGGGCCAGTGTTGAGCACGGCATCTTAATAGCTGCGAGATCCAGCTAATCTCATCGCACGAGCGAAATAGCCCTAAATCATCCCTGTCTGATTCTTGACTCCAAAGAGACATTTCATGGGTGATTGTGAGTGATACAGTGTGCAGTAATGGATGTATTTAAATGGGATTTATGGGTGACACCTGTCACATAGACCCTTCCATCAGTGACAGGCTGGAGAGATTTACACAGTGACACTGAGATGTGAGCTTGTTGTAATAGCTCCCTCAGTCACTGGCAGAGCGTTTGAGCCTTACAGCTTTTGTCAGAAGTACAAACTGGGCTGGTTTGGCCACTGTATGATATGGCATTACACAAAATTAGTGGCAAAGAGTTGAGTGCATCTTGGCATCTGTCCACAGCGGATTTCTTTAAACCCCAAAGCTCCGCTTGCCTTTTCAGCAAACATTGTAAGAGGTGTTTTAATGAGCCATTGGTCACAAGAACTTCACGGGAGCAAGAAGCACTCAATAAGGTCACCACCACACGATTTCTCCTCTCTCCTGCGTGCTCCCCACCTTTCCTTTGTCCCTATTTCCTGGTGACTCTGGCTAAGGCTGCCACTCCAAGGGTCCTGGCTTGCCTGTACCCCCAGCTGTGCCATCAGGTTGTCTCCTCCATTCCTGCATAGACCATTCAATTCAGGTTCCTATTCTCCATTTCTCTGGGCAGCCACTTTTCTCCCTGCATCTCCAAGCTGCAGTTTGAAATGCTTTCCCCCACCTCATTTATTTACTTCATCTGCAGGCTCCACAGCATCCCAGCCCCATCCAGAAAAGCCTTCCTGCCCCTTCCCACTAGAGGATTAGCGAGGATATCTGCAATGAGATTATTTCTAGGAGACCACTTACGCCGTCCTGATGCTAACTCGCAATGTCAGCTCCGCTCAGGCACAGCCAGGCTGCAGGAAGGTTCCAGGCATGATTTCTATTGTTTAAGATTTTATTGGGGGGGGAGGGCTGGTAGATTGATTTATTTTTTCCTCATTGCTCTTTCCCCAAAGATCTGTCTTTTGCTATTTATGTGAAACAGTTCATATCACAGCATACACACATATCAAACAACTGAATTCACCAGTCAGTCTAAACATGCACAATGTACACAACATTTTGCTCCCTGAGCTATCAAAGGCGGCTGGATACTACCTTGAATTGACTTGTGGGAGTTGACTCTGCGAGAACATTCTCTCACTAGCGATATGATACATTTCTTGGTTCTTGGGCTTTCTTTTTTTAATATATATCTTTATAATTCTGCCATAAGGCAGCCATGGATTTGTAAAATTAGTCTGTCATAACAAATTCATGTCCTCATCAAAGGCTGCTGTTGTGCTTCCTCCCAGACTGGAGCATTCACAGACTAAAGCTGCATTATCACAGTAATTTCAAAGTTCAATAGTGTATTTTCAAAGGCAATTGCTTTTAAATACAGTTTGTTACATAACAGCAAATTTAGACTTACACTTACCTCAAAATGAAAATGAAATTCTTTAAATAATAAGTCAGCTCCTGTTCACTCTTGTCTTTGCTTTTTTTGTTCTAAAATGATCCAGTTGCCCTTGGTGCCCCTCAAAGAGCAAGGTTAGAAGGACTGTATAAAGCCTTTTTATCACAAAGAGGGGGATTTTCAAACCCAGAGGAAAGTGGATTGCACATTTTTAATCTCTCAGAAGTTACTCTTTCACATGACTCTTGGGCCTCAATGAGAATCTTTTCTGCAGAGAGGTCCAGGGCAGGCTGGGATTGAGAGTTATAGATGGCTATGCCAGAGGCTAGGGTTTGAGGAGAAGGGGAATTTGTAGGTTAGGAATGATAAGGACATTTATAGAAACCTTTCTGATCAGTAAAACCCCTATCACTAACCCAGAAAACCTCCTCCTTCTGATGTAGTACTCCATCTTTTTGCTTCTGGATGAATCAAGTCCCCCTTTGATAGGGTTGAACATGTTCTTCTCCTTGAAACCTTGTCTCCTCGTGTTTCCTTGTCTCCTTGTTCTCCTGATTTTCCTCCTGGCTCCACAGTTGCTCTTTCATGAAGTTGGTCAGAAAACTGGCCTCTTCACCCAGGATTTCCATGGGGATGTTCTCTTTGACCATTTTTTGCCCACAAAGAACAGCCCAGCCTCCCTCCCTACTCACGCTCTGCACATCCACCTCTCTACCCCAGACAGTCTTGCCTCAGATTCATCTCATTTTCTGGGGAGATGCACAGGTTGGACATGTACAACAACGTGTACAAGCCACTGTGAGCATCCTTGGCTGGCAAGAGAAAGGAAGACCTTGTTGAGCACAATTCACCTGACCTGCCTGAGATGTCTGCTTTAGGTAGTTGTCTTCATAAATATCCTCCAAACCACCTCGATACCACTCTGCAAATCCACCCTGAAGACTTTCCTTTCCCCTGGCAGCAACCCACAGGTCCTGGGTGAATTATAAGCGCCATCTATCACATTAACCAATAAAGTCAGGCTGTTTGCTTGCACTCCCTCCTCTGCCTGTACTCCCTATTTTATTTTTCCTTGTTTTATTGTTACGCTGTAAGTTTCAGAGGTGCTGTCTTCTAATCAAATTCCTAGGTGCAATCAAAATAATAATAACAATGATGTTGATGATACACATTTCCAATTAGTTGTGACAGATTTTTGATTGGTGAATCTACGTAGGAGGATGCTGGCTGGTAAGTGTTTAGATTAGTTCCCACTGGAATCACTAGGAGATTTTCCTTTGTTTTTCACAGGTGCTGGCTTGTCTTGTAATATAATTTGGGGACACAAGCGCTGAGCCCTGTTACTGCTGAATCAACACTGCCATGCCTACTGGCTTGTGTGAGAACTATGGTCAAAACGGTCAGGTTTGTGAGCCTAAAGGCACTTTAACTCAAGATGCTGATCATCCCAAACTACCATCTATGTCCAAAGATGTATAATTTATATGAACGTGAGCTGAAGAGCTGCAGGAATTTGAGCCTGTAAGCCCAGCGCTTACCCTGCGGTTAATTAAGGTTATCTCTTTATTTGTCTTTTCCCTTGTGGGGTCTCAGACAGCAACAATCCAAGTGAATAGAAGATGCTCTTAAGCTAACCTTTCTTTACTTGGCAGTTTGGGAAATTATAGCTTATTGATTGCAAATAAATTCCCTACCAACGGGTGCTCTAAGTTACAATGTGTAAAGAAACAAACTGTAACAGACGCAGAGCTCTCAGGTCTCCTTGCATGCTGGGGGTAGACTGTTCTATCCAGACCCTTTGCATAAAATATGCTCAATAACCAGCAGAGATAATGTTAGAAGAAGCAGTATATGAGCTTTACCAATGAGCAGGCAAACAGTGTGACTGGTGTGGTATCTTTTGGGAAGGGCGGGTGTTGAGCATCATGGAAATGTATAGAAACAGATGCTGACTTTTGAATGGCAACTGTTGCATTTTGACGGCAGGGTTTGAATGCTCAGAGGTGTTGAGGTGCTCCTGGTACTACTCAGGCTGTGGGAAGTAGGGAAAGTGTAAAGATGGGGGGGAAAAGGGCAAAATCTGTTCCTAAGATCACCAGCACCAGCACCGCTGGTCTCTTGCATAGTGGTGAATCTCACCCAGCATTGTGCTTTACACAGTGCTTACAAATAAGAGAAAATTTCCCAAGAGGCTTCCAGGCCCAAGAGAGTACATTGTGGTTTGGAAATAGGAAAGGCTTTTTCTGTGCTAGGCTGAGAGCGCCCACAGACTTGCCACTGGAGTCATCGTGTTCGCTTTTCATGACAAGCAGACAGCTGTTGGTCATTCAAAGAAAGGTTCACAGGCCTCTCAAGTTTTATATCTTTCCTAAAGGCTGATTCAATTGCAGAAGAAACAAAATATTGGCTATTGGCTGCCAGTCACTCCTTGCTTAATCAGTTCATCGTCCAGTTATGTTGGAGCAGCCGTACTGTAGCATAGAGGTGAACCAAGACTAAATAGTGAGTAATAAGGAGCACACATTGAAAGCAAAAGGCTGAATGTCTTAGCATAAAGTTCACAGGATGAATTAATTAATGATTTTCATAGAGAAATAAGAACTATATTCTCAAAGGAGATTACTCACAATGAACAATTCGATCAGATCCAGCCCGAAGAAAGGAGAAGGGTAAGAATAAATAGTCTTTCTCCAAACGGAAAGGCTATTAATACTGCAATGTCTTAATGGTTCACACGAGGACCATTGTTATCAAGTGTATTTATTAATAGCCCGGATGCCTGAGCATTCATTTCAATGCATGAGCAGTGAAAAGAGAATTTGTGGATAAATACGAAACTATATGTAATGGCCAAGTCTTGAAAGCTCAGTTAGGAAATTCCGCAAGTTCCATGATGGGGCAGTGCGGTGGCTGAACAAATTTGGTGCATAAAAGACAAAGTAATGGAAATTGGAAGGGACAATCTGAACTATTCATGTCCATTAATGGTTTCTAAATTGACTGTAACTGCTCAATAAAAGCTCATCGTCAGTGTGAATATGCAATGAGAACGTCTGCTTGGTGTGCAGAAGCTGTCAAAAAGTAAACAAAATTTGTGAGCTAAGAAAGTGAGCAAGAAAGAAATGCAATCAAACATGGTCTAGGAGGGTCACACTGCCAGAGACCTCCTTGCTTAGTGGCCCATCCCCAGCTCCCACAGCACCGTACTGCAAAACCGCTGTTGTCACCTCCCTTAGCTCATGACAGCAGGAGTCTGGACAACAGGTTAGCCCCAAGAGAAGGCTTTCCCGACCTCAGTCCACCAATGGTTGGGAGAAGTCCTTATTTTCCAGCCTTGACGCAAGTGCGTGTATCTCTGCCGTAAGGTCGGATGTTCTCCTGCATAGGGGAGATTATGCACACCTACCCCTAGTGTTTCTCACCTTGATCCTCCATCAAATCAACTCAGGATGGCAGGCGTCAGCCCTGTGCACTGTTAATACCAAAATAACGGCCACCAGGTAGGGAACCGTCCAAAAAGCTCTTCCAGAGTTGGCATCTCCTCCCTCACCCTTGCTGTTGGCCTCAGGACCCAGCAATGTCCTTCAGCAAGCCAGGTGCTTTGTCATCCTTTAATAGTACTAATTGCCTAATTATCTGCTCAAGCACTGTGGTGAAGCATTTTAATGTTTCAATCTCCACTTCCCCAAGCTCCTTCCTTTGGAAAATGAGTACTTGTCGCAGGGAGGTGAGTTTCTAATTCTTGCATGAAACTCCCCCCCACCATGCAGCAATGAATCCCAGGCAGCAGCACCAAACTCGCGTCTCACCCCTTTCCACATGGATTCCTCCATCACCCTTTCTGCTTCTGTCATCTCTGCCTGCGTTGCCTGCAGAGCTGTCTAGGCTGGGCCTTCAGTGGTTTTCACAAGTCTTTTTTTTCCCCCACCTCAGCCAACAATAAACTTCACATTTTCTGTATGAGAAAAGGCTCTTACCTCACCTGCCCTGAACCCTGAATGCCCTAGAGTTGCCTTCACACCAGTGCGATCTGTTTGATTTGGGTGTTTGCAGCTGTTTGGGTGATTTGGATTATAAAACTCTACATATGATTTCATCAGACCCTGAACTTTCGTGCTGGCTTTCTGCGCTGGCTGTTAGAGCACCTGTCAGCAGACACTTGCAAGTTCTCCAAGTTTCCTGCTACAAAATCTTCCCTTATCCTAAGTCTACCGCTGTGGACATGGATGTTTGGCAGAATATTTTCCCTTGGAGTACAGCTTGTCTTCAATCACCTTCCATGTAGTGCAGCACTTAATACAAGTCACGTAGCTCTCTTCCTTTTCAGCTGATACACATAGTAAGTTAAAATGCAATCTTATGCCAATTCCATAAACAAGCTTCCAGATAGCATTCTCTCCCTAATGTCCTCTACTCTCTGCTTGGGTACTTAAAATCTTCCATTACTCTGCTCTCTCTACATATTTTATTGTTTGTTGAAATCACCTTCCAGTCCACCTCCCTTATAGAAAAGGAGAGATGCTTTTCCCATTTTCCCATTTACTGCATACTTATCTCATAAAGTATGTTGCTAAGCAGGTACTCACGGTAGAGTCTTTCAAATAAAACTGATGCATGTAAAATATTGTACAGGTAGCAGTGATTACTGCAGTAAGCGAGGTCCCAGTTCTGCATAATTCCACTGGCTTCATTGGACCAACTCTTCATACAAACTGGGGTAGATGGAAAGTGTTTCCGGCACTGGCCGTGTTAGAAGTTGTTATTTTCAGCTACTCTTTATAGGTTTGCAGAATGTTGTCCTTTGGGCTGAAATTGCCTATAATCAGCACCTACCCCACAGTGATTTTTCCCTTGTTTTGAGAGTTTGAGCAGAATTAGGAGAGCTGCTTTTGAAGATGGTAAAGAGGAGAATTTTTTTTTTTTTTTAATCTTTCTGACCTTTTTTTCTTGGCAGCTCTACGGCTGAATTGGCTGCGGTTTGAAAGATGCAATTTGGCAGGAAAATAGCCCTCATTGGGGAGCAGTGCAGGGCTTTGTATTGCAGGAAATTGGGTTTGATTTGCCCATGCTACAAGCATTCAAAAATTGCAATCTGACCATATGCAGTGGAGGGCTTTTGCTAAGCTTATTAAAGGACACGGAGACCAGGGAATAGAATCTGCATGTCTGCCGAGCCAGAACAGAAGTGAGTTCCTGAGGGATGGGCAAGGAGACTCCAGCGTGGCAGAGCGGGACGCTCCACTCCTTCCACCCTCAGCACCACTGTCTGCAGAAGGCAGGAAGGGCTCCTTCGGGTGAGGCTCAGCTGGAGACGGGCATGAAGCAAGAGCCGCACCCACAACCTGCCTTTAAGCCCCGAAAAGCACTTTCCCCAAGCTTGTACCTGTGGTTTGATTCTGCATGTTGAGGAGTCTGATCTCTGCACCCCAATGCCTGTAAAACCACGCTTATTGCCATGCACGTGAACTACACCACTATTTTCAATGGCTTTTTTCTGGCTATTTAAGATCTTGCAGGACCAGATCCACGCTGCATAGTGAAATGAGACTTTTTCCTAGGCTGTCTCCAGGTCTGAACACCAGGAAAACTGAGTCCACAGGAATAAACAGGACCCATATTTCTGATCCATTTTAAACCAGAAAAGAGTTTTTTCACTAACTTCCTCAGCTGTAAGGATTCTTCAAATCCTCTTCATTCCCTTTAAATATTAAATCATTCTCATGCAGACACCAGGCATAGCCCATTTCAAAAAGCAGCACGTAGAGCTGCAGGAATACTGGCAAATCATATTCACATGCACATTCTTTGGAGTAGTTGTGGGACAAAAATGAGGATTTTTTTAAACTTTGTGGGTGAACTGACTGAATTAGTGGAACAGAATATTTGACTAAAATAAAAATATCTTTGGACCTGACAACTGGAAATCAGTTTGCAACAGTGATTTCTGACAGACAGTTGTACTTCATGAGCAAATTCAATGCTTAGGGAAAAAGGATCAAGGGACAGGATGAATAAGAGATCTAGTTCATAATAACTAAACATTGAAAAACATGGTCCTTCTGAAACATGGTGCTGGCCATCCTGGACTGATCTGCTATGGCATTGTTCTCTTTGTTACTAAACTGCATTTTTCCTAGCAGAAGTAATTTTATTTTTTTTATTTAGAGCCAGTTTCAAGAACCCCAATTCATGTTGGTTTCTAAATTACTCTGAAAATATCCCTGCTGAAACCAAAGTGGAGGGATAAACTAACTAGTATACATATAAATATATACACAGAGAGGGGAGAGAGTTGATTAAATTGAGCTGTTTGCCTTACAAACACTTTCCACTTTGGTTAGCCAGGGAGATGAGGATGAGATGTTACATACAGTTTATCTCATCCATACCCTACCTATGGCCTTTGTCATTCATGTCCACTTAATAAGATGGGCAATTCATACATTTTTTTCATTCCACTTTGACAACACTTTCCTCATTTTTCACGGCATGAGAGTACATAAAGCATAAAAAGTGAGGCAGTGCTACTTCTGCCCTGCACTGCAGTAGAAAACCCATTAATTGCATTTTTGGCAATGAAGCACGATGGGGTACATGCATATAGGACTTAAAGCTCTTCAAATATGCGGGAAATTTTCCCCTAACGTATAGCCTTCACTACTTTGGAGCTGCTCTGTGAAGTGCCAGTGACGCAGGAGTGACTTCTCCGGAGCCAGTGTAATTGGGCTGGGTGATCGTGCTTAGGGCAAAGGTGGCAGCAGCTGGCCAAGGCATGTGAAAGCTGGGGCTGCTTTTTAATCCAGTTGTGAGGAAATCCTGTACCTCCAGGAGTACTGAAGATAGTGGAAAGGAGGATAATATTATGCAGCTCGGTATAAGTTATAACTCAGTGAAGAAGCTCCATCAGAGACCCTTGAGATTACACAGATGGTCATTCAGCCCCTTATGTTAATGCTCTGTGATACGGGCTTTACTGTGTGGCTGCACACTGTTTCTCCCATGATACAGTAAATCATATCGGGTTTTTTCTTCATTTACAGCCTGCTCCCCCATGACAGTGGACAGAGACAAAGATACAGTATGATTTCCTGCGTCCCCATCTATGTCCTCTAATTTGGATCTAACATTATCTTTTATTACCTGTCCCCAGTTCTTCTCAAGGCACAGATAAAGAGCTACAGGCTGGGTTTCAGGGTGAAAGAAGGTAACTGGTGCTCACAGCAAGACACGTCTCTGTGCAGGGCGATAGGAGCTTGAGATCATCAGGTCCAGCTTCCCACGGCCACGCTGTGGTGCTTTGGGATCCAAATGTATTACAACTGAAGGTGGGTTTAGGAATGAAACAGCAACTAGTAGGACCAGCTAATCCTGGTCATTTTAAATTCAGAAACGGCTGCTGATCTAGAGGAACTGGGAAGAAGAGCCCTTAAGAGAGTGAATTTATATTCTGAGCTTTTACTTCTCACTCACAGCTGTCTGAAAAACGTCACTCCCCCACCCAGCTACTCAATGAGGAGAAGAGCATGAGGAGAAGGAACAGCTCAGATCTGGATGGGCTGTTTGTCAGGTATGAATTCTCTCATCCAGCCACTCTCACTTCTATTCAGCACATGTAATGAATGTCTGAAAAATCTGGAAATTTATGTTCAGATCAATGGGAGCTGATTAATTACCTAAGATGTATTCAGATAACAGAGTTGAGAGGAAAAGCAAAGGCAATGCTTTCAAAAATGCTCAATGAAGTAAACCAAGTACATTGAGAGTATGTTTAAAGGATAAGTGCAAAGACGACCCAGGCAAGCGGGGTATCAAAGAAAGGAGACATCCAAAAGCCAGTCTTACAATCAACAACATAGACATGAAGGAGAAAAGAAATCTCTAAAGCTATTAAAAATCTGGAAGCCTATTAAAAATGGATGAAAAAAGGTACAAGGAAATCAAATCAAGAGACATGGAGTGGCACTTACGAAAGAAACCTTTAACAGAGTGGAAAAATTACTCTGTGATCCAAGTGAATTTAAATAGTGGCTCCAGTGATGATGGAGAACGGCACTTTCTTATTTCACAGACCTGCTCCTAACAGATGAAATGTTGATGTGCCTTCAGTCTATGGGAATACATGGGGGGGGGTTCATCCTGCGTGTCCAGCCAGGGTGTCCCCACCTCAGCTGATCAATGACACAACTGCTACTTAAAAATCGAGGCTCTGCTCTGCCTCCTGCTTCAGCAACAGGATCAGCTAATCCTGCTCATGTCTCGGTTATGTATTTTGAATCGGGAAGACCACCGTGAAAGCCAGCAAGGGTAAGGTTAGTGCAAGTGAAAGCTGAATCTCTCTCAACTCCTTCCTGCACTAGTAACCCTCTCAACACCATGACCTGCCAAGGGCCCTGCAGAGACGTTGTGCCCAGCCTGCGGCGCTTGCCGCAGCTTGGTACTGTGTGGGTCTTAAGCTCTTTGTCCATGGAGCCAACTCTGAGCAATGGAAGGGGGAGAAAGCCGAGATAATATTGGCACACAAGAGAAAGCTGATGTTTTTATGTCCAGCCTCAAAGTATAGCCCTTCTGCAAAGGACTAAGATTTTTTCGAAGACGTGATGGGAAGTCCCTTCTGCCCCAGCATCTGGGGCCTTCTAGCAACACACCGGACTCAAGCACCAATACCTTGGATGAAAGCAGGTGCTTGTGGGGGTTAGAAAGGCCTTGCCTAGTCCTGTCCCTTCCAGGTGAATATCACCCAGGTCTGGCTTCCCCTCCTTCAAACCCCGTCTCTCCCAGGTGAAAATTACTGGCAGCTCTACTTTTCCCCACTTTCTTACTTTCAGCTGTATTTTGTCTGCGGAAGCATCAACACTAACACCCAAAACATGATTCCAGTGGCAAAGGAATTAAAAAGTTACCCCCAAACCAGGAGATTTTTATAACAGAATCATGGGGCATTTTACGTGAAAGGTTGAACGTGCAGAGACATCGGGGGCATTTGGGTGGTGACGATCATTGCTGCACCTCCAGGCGAAGCGACCAGGCAAGTCTGGCGGTGTTGCAGGAGCTGTGACCCACACCATTCACCACTTCTTTCACATCCCTCTCCCTAGCTGTAAGGCCGGAGGATGAGAAAAGACCTCCAGCATCCACACCATATAGCTCACCAGGAACGTCTCCATCTCTTCTTCAAGCCTAGGTTTAGTTTCCTCCTTCCCCTAATGTTCAGGAGACTGTTCCAGATCATTACAACTCTTCTATTAAAAATCTTCTTATAACTTCCTAAATGCTTTCATGGCCAACACGTTGCATTTGTTCTTGTTCCAAGATAGTCCTTTAGCTTAAATAGCTTTCTTCCTCCTCTTTGTTTATTCCCCCTTCCCTCATCACAGTCATGTCTCCCTTGGCCATTGCTTTTTCCTATTACACCAGCCAAGCCCTTCCTCTCCCCGGGCAGACGAGCTCTCAACTCCTTCTGCAGCCTTTCTCTGCACCTTCCCATTTGCTGTCCTTCAACAGGGGTGGCGAGAGATGTGCAGTGGTCCTGGATGTGGTTGCACCTGGGCAGGGACACAGTACTCATATTCACCCATTCCTAGAGGGAAAATGTTGCCTGAGATAAGCACATTTGCCTTTTTCAGAGCTGCACCATGGCGGCTTACCATCCCCCTGTGACAGATGAGTGGAAACAACTTTCTCTCCCGTTCTGTCATTTCCAAATGATGAGGCCCAAGCTTCAAGCAGAAATTTGTGTTATTAGTCCCAGCGTGCACAACTCTGCACTTTGTACTATTACATTTAATTCTGTTTCTTTTACTTCCCTCGTCAGGATCATCCGAGTGTTTTATTTGTTATATTTGATCCGATTTTCCATTTACCTTCAGGTCTTTAATTATTCTTTCCTCACAAATTTATTCTAAGCTTTGCATACTGTTGATGTCTCTAGTTGCCTGGATCCTTTATTTCTTTTTTTAAACAGGAGAACTGGCCTTGCCATTTTCTCCTGCTCGATTCATGTATTAAAAATCCTTAAGAGTGGACTCATGATTTCATGTGCCAGTTCTTTTAGGAGTCTGGGCTGGATTATTTGTTCCCCCTGGCTTCAGTGCATTAAAGCTCTTTCAGTTTTGCTTTCACCTTGGATGCTGAAATTTCCATTTTTATAAATCTTATGCCCATTAGCTATCATCCCTGTGCCCTTGTGTCCTGAAGCATCATCTTTATTGAAAACTGAAGCAAAGTACTTATCTAGGGTTTTTTGCTGTAACTACATTTATTTTTTATTTCATCCATCTTGCTTTCTTTTTTGTCTGTGTGACCTAAGGTTTTTTACTTTAAAAAAAAAAATAAAATTTGCAAGTTATAACTGAGCTTGAGTTTTGGCAAGTCTCATTTTAGTCCTGCAGTTTCTGCACTCTGAGGGAGTTTGTTGATCAGTCTCTTCTTCTGTCCCTTTCAGGCTCTCTGCTTTCCTGCAATCTCTCTTCCAGGAGACCGGCTGTATATTTACTCCCTTTGCCTGGAATCATAGAATCATTGAGGTTGGAAAAGACCTCTAAGATCATTGAGTCCAACCGTCAACCCAACACCACCATGCCCACTAAACCATGTCCCTAAGCGCCTCATCTACACGTCTTTTAAATACCTCCAGGGATGGGGACTCCACCACTTCCCTGGGCAGCCTGGTCCAATGTTTCACCACTCTTTCAGTAAAGACATTTTTCCTTACATCCAATCTAAACCTCCCCTGGCGCAACTTGAGGCCATTTCCTCTCGTCCTATCGCTTGTTCCTTGGGAGAAGAGACCGACCCCCACCTCGCTACAACCTCCTTTCAGGGAGTTGTAGAGAGCGATGAGGTCTCCCCTCAGCCTCCTTTTCTCCAGGCTAAACAACCCCAGTTCCCTCAGCCGCTCCTCATAAGACTTGTTCTCCAGACCCCTCACCAGCCTCGTTGCCCTTCTCTGGACACGCTCCAGCACCTCAACGTCCTTCTTGCAGTGAGGGGCCTTCCAGATCGGTTTTGCACTTTTGACTTCCCAAGGTCTCCCCTGCACTCAGGCCCTAGTGCTCTCCTGTAGAGATCACGAGTAGCGCTGTTGGTTGCTCTGTTTCTCCAAGTCTGCCCTTCCCAAATAAAGATGAAGTTTAGTTCATCCTTCTGTTTAAATTGAACCAATCTATGATCACCCATCCCAGTTCTTCTCTACATCCAGCTCTTCTATAATGTCCTCACTGGTTTACCAAAACTGCCCGTGAAACAGCTTCCCCTGCAGATCTCCCCACCTCCCGGAGCCTGGATGCAGGCTGGGGAGCTGCAGCTTCAGCCGAGGAGTCAGGGGTCTTAACAGGCTGGAGTTCACAGCTTGGCCAGCATCGGGAACATCTGCTGTAAGGTTGATGGGACAATCCAGATTCATGGTCCGCTCATGGTCCCACCTGAGGACCATGCATGGCCAGGACAGGAGGTGGGAATCCAAGCTCCGGAAAGCACTATTCATAGTGTCCGCAGGTCACCCTGTCCCCTCTCCCTCTGGGAATATTCCGAACATTGCTACTTTTGACATCACTGGGTAGTTGAAGAAAAAGTAGCCAGAATCTTTTCTTCTGTTCTTCTTTTGTAACAATAAGAACAACCTCGTTCTTCCACTCACCCTACAAAGTCTTATGGCAACAATAAAATAAAATAAAAAAGGAAAACAAGAAACTTCTCTAAGAAATTAACAACCTTTCCCCTGCACACATGGTTCCTGCAGTTTGGTTAATGTTTAAAAGAGCTCATGTTACTGATATTGCAATTCAGATCCGATTTAAAAAAGACTCCTCTGTAGAAAGCTGAGGTTTCTCATCTGTGTTTCTTCTACTTGAAGATTTCTCATGTATCTGCAAGTGCAGTGTCTCTGGATGGTTTTCAAACGACCAAAACCAAACAAACAAAGAAAAAGCAGTTTTAAGGTAGGTCAGTGTTAGAGGAGAGATCCTGGAGAGGATTCCATGCTGAGATACTCTGCAGCAAAATGGAGCATCCTGCATCAGCCATCCTCATCCTCTGTAAAAGGGGACGTGATGGAGTAGGAAAACTGCATTTTTCATGTGGGTTTTTTTTTTTTTTGAGGTTCACTATTTCACTGAAATCTTACGACTAGGGAGAGAAAACAAGCTCCACTAGTTGTTAGAGTCCAGTGGGAAGCATTTCCCATCCCACTGAAAAACGTTGAGCTGTTAAAGACTTTCCCAATTTATACTGAGATGAAACGAAGACCTTCTTGTTAAAAAGAACAAAGCAACATTCCCCTGTGATTAAGGGCACTCCCATGAGACAGTAAATCTGGACCCAGCTCTGGCTTTTGCCTGAGCTAAACCAGCAGCTCATGTCCAACCCAATCCCGTGTTAGCTCGGGAGGTGCAGGACTTGCCCACGCTCTGCTGTCCCCAACATTTATACAACATGCCGAGAAGGGACGGGAGTCTCCTCTTCTCACACAGAGCCAGGGGAGCGCAGGTGTGGGGTGAAACAAAGGGAAGAGTGAACGCCGGTGAGCGTGGGACTGGGATGGGTGCGAGCAGACACCTCAGGGAGAAGGGGAGGCCATCGGGGTAGTGGTGGTCCCCAGAAAGGGACTGCTGAAATGCAGGGGAGCATAATATAAGTAGGGAAGCATGGGCACTGGCCATCTCTGGTGCCCAGAGATCTTCCAGCTATTGATTTTACGTATGGGGGTTCCTTACTGATGAACCATTCTGCGTGCGGGCCCAGTCCAACCACAGCAATACCGGTGTAAATCAGGGCTGTGGAGGAAGGATCCCCTCCTGTTTGTTCCTGCTAGTGTATGTGCTGCAGATCTCATTTCTGGCGTTACCAAATGCTGAACCCAGCCCATGACATAAGGCAAGATGCTGTTAGAATAACAGCATAAATCTTCATCTTTGAAATGACAAGTCAGCTCTAATGCAAAAGGGAAGGAGGAGAGAGACGATTTTTTAAAATGCATTTGGTCAAGTAAAGAGTTCTAGTTATTGTTCAGACTGTCAACTTTCCTCAGAGTAAAATAATTCCTTTACTAATGAGATCCAGCCCAACTTAAGACAGTGAATTCATTCAGCAGATGCATCTTTGTTACTCCTCTGATTAAACAAAAACATGATTTCTAGACATGGTTTTTTTTCTACGTGATCTCCCAGATCTAATTATTTGCTGTCCAAAAAAAGCTTTTCCTAATGAAATCCAGTGTGCACTGATAAAGACTAGCTTGGCATTGACAATGACACCTTTTGCTCCAGTTCATTGCAAACAGTACCAGAGAATCACCATCTTAATAGCGCAGGGAAGTTTTGGTGAGTGCTGTCGATAGAGCCTGCGACGTCGCTGCTGTGCAGCAGGATTTTCCGTAGGCTGCATTAGTGGGACTGAGCCAACACAAAGGCTGAATCTGAGAGCTCATCAGATACTAATTTACTGCTAGTCCTGCTATAAATAATGCATGCCAATGGGGAGCTGCAATGGCCCTTAGTGGAGTAATGCACTCAGGCTTTCTTCCTCCCACAGAGGCCAAACCTCACATCTGTGCTGGTACCACAGGAGAACTTTTTCAAAACCACCTCGGTGACTTAGGTTCATTATAGGAAAGTCACTGGGATTTAGGCATCTTTTATCTCAGTCGAGATATTTATATCTCCGTCAGGCTATTTCTTCCTTTATTGGCAGGAAACCCTGGCTAAAAAGCAGAAAGCAGGCAAAAGATCTATTTCAGATTTTCCTTGGGGATGAGATGTGGATTCCCTGCAGGGTTTTCCAGTCACTCCAGTGAGGGCCAGCAGGTCCCTGCAGTGGAGGGGAGGAGGAGAATGGTCTCAGCTGCACTGTCCCTAGCGCTGCTGGAGAGGGTGGTCTGAGAGACCCCCAGAAGAAGCAGCAGGATGCTCCTGGCAAGGATGGGGAGGAGGACTCATCCTGACCTGCGTCTAAGCCCTGGAAAATGAGAAAATTATTTGTCAAAATCAATTTTGAGAAATGTGGGCAAAATATTTTCTGAAAATCCATTTGTATGTATTTTTCCCCATCCAAGAGGAGTATCCAGGCCATCCAGTCTTCCCAGTATTGCGATGCCTGTGTAGTCAGGGTGAAACCTAGAGCTTCTCCTACAGAGCTCTGCAGTCTGTGACTCTCCAGGTTTTCAGTACAGGGGATGGTTTTAGTGACAGACTGGTTATTTTTGGTTTCTGTTCCACCTCTTCTTTCTGAAGGATCTTAAGAGATCTTGGCTGACACCTTCCCTGCCTTGTGTGGTTTGTTTTTTTTTCCCCTCCTTGTTTCCTGAGTTAACTCCCTCTTGTGTCCCTTTACAAAACCCTGATGGAGCTTTGGCCTTTCTACCCACGAACAGACCCAAAACTGTGTGTGACTCGTACTGCTCATGATGAATAATGTAGCTTCCCTGCAGTTTTCTTCCCTTCCCTTTACTGGCATTTCAATGGTGCTGCAAATTTTTTTGCAGACTTCCAGTGTCTGATGTAAGATCTCTTGTGGCCTGTTTCTCTATGGGTATCTGTTTTGGCCTCAAGCCCCCCTCCCCTGAGTTTCAAACGTACCTGTTGCCTGCCATCCTCAATGCTCCCTTTTATAGGATTAATTAAAGTTGGACTTCCATTTTCAGCAGAATGACTGTGGTTTAATAATCTCTTGAATTATCTCACTAAGCCGAACAGGGCTTGGTTTTTGCTTCCTCCCGTGTTTCTTTCCTGCTTCTTTTCCATAAGAAGTTTAAGGATTTGTGTTCTTTGAAATTCTTTTTTTTTTTAACTCCTCTTATGTCCCTGTAATGCTATTCGTCCTGAGAATGGCCCTGGGCCAACTGATGTGGTGTGGCCAGACTGCTGCTGTCCACGGCCAGTAGTTTAGTGCCCACCTGGCAGAGCGGGTGATGTCCACCCTGGGGTGGTGTGCCCCATACCGCAGACCTCCCAGCCCTGTGCCATGCACAGCATGTGGCCCCAGCAGGACATTGGGTTTAAGGCGCCATGGTCTCCCTTAGCATTCATCGTGTTTAGCTCCTGGCACAGGGCTGGGGTACAGCCCTGCCCACCACACTGGCCGGTTTGAGCAGTTTTGGGGTAAGGATAATCCATCTGGGGGGGGGACTGCACCCCTGTGCAAGGGGCTGTGCAGGTGGGAGCACCATCCATGGTGCCCATAAAATCTTCAGCCAATATGTGGATTTTCAACCCCCACATTTTCATGCATTTCCAACCCCCACATCCTTCACAAGGGTAGTTCATTCCCTCCGTTCATGAAGTTTCCATGGGGCAGAAGAGGCATTTTCCCAGACCAGGGACCAGTGGTGAATGTGAGGCCCCTACCCCACCCAGGCCTGCCATCCTCATCCCCTAAACATTGGCTTGCCATCACCTCCAGGGAGTCCCCAAGGGGTGGAGGCTTCTGGGGAGGACTGTGAACTTAATAAGTGAATAACAAGAGAGTTGTGTTGCATCCTCCACTTTGCATTCATCCTGGGGGGTTTTGTGCACATGCCCATGCATGGTGCAGGGATGTGCTGGTGCGGCTGAAGGTACGAGGTGCCCAGGGATGCTGTTGGTGGGCTTTCTTGGGCAGAGATCCCCAAACCAGGGTCACCCTGGTGCTATGCTGTGCATGGGCAGTGCCCGAGCCCCTTGTCACACCTTGGTGGCCAAGGGAACAAGCTGGATCCCCCAGACTCGAGACGGGAGTGGTCCAGCACATACACAGTGAGGGCCAACGGGGCTGAGCCTGGGGCCGCATGGGGTACAGGGCGTGCAGCGGGGCCATGCCCACACCTAGTGAGGCAGTGCCTGAAGATCATTCAAACATTCAGAAGCTGTTTTTCCTTCTGCAAAGCCAGTTGTTCTGAAGAAAACCCTTCAAGCTGTCATAAAAACTACCATACATTCAATATAGCTTCTTGGGACCCTTGAGATGTGTCCCCTGTTTGTATGACAGCATTGTTAAAGAACAACATATCCAAAGGCCCTGAGAAATAGCCTTTGCAAGGTTTCTCTTGGGGTCTAGTTTGAGATGTAGACATATCAGGGGCACCCCCAGCCCCAGCAGCCCTGGGCAGCTGCCCTGGGACTCCACCTGCACCCCCCAGGCTCCATTTCCAGTCCAGCCTGCCCCATGGCTCATCCTGCCCCACAAGCTCCCCATCCCCAAGGCTGAGCCCCACAGAAAGCACTTGGGCCACAGGGCCAGGAGGAACATGGATCCCACGCCGGACAGCGGCCACCACCAAGGAGTAGCAAAATTCAGCTGCCGAGAACTTGGGTTCGAGTCAAATCCCCAGTCGCACCATGAGAGTCCCCAGCTTATTAACCACCAAAGCAGCAGCCCAGCTTTGTTTGAGAGAGGATTTAGGAAATCTAGCAAGCTGTTTTGCTGTTAGATGCTGAAAGGGGAAGAACGGAGCCATAGTATTTTTTTTTTTTTTTTCTGAGTCCCTTTTTATCTTTTGGCAGCCCTTTGTACAATTAAATAGCTCCACGGGGATGCCATATGTTGCCAATAGTTTTACACTTCTCAGTAGTGGGAGGCTGGAACACTTTCCAAATTGACATGATAGGAACCCATTACAAAATTCTTCTCTAAGAGGAACGGCTAAATGTTCTGTCAAGGAACTGAATTAAAAATAGACCAACTGGTATTGTTATCTCCCCAAAAGAATGCACTTGGCATCATGCATAACATGGTACATCTGGTGGTACGTCTCTGAATCTCTGGTGCCCAAACACTAGTCTGGTTGGGCTGTAAGCAACGAGGTGCAGAGCTGGGTCCAGACCCCAGGTGCGGGGTGGCGGGTTTGGGACCTATCTTCTGTTCCCCATTGCAGCTGAACAACATCGGCTTGGTCCTGCCAAACCCATTGCCCCGGGCTCTGTGCTCTCCCAGAGACAGTCCCTGCCTGGGCAGCCTGTCACCATGAAGTACAGCACAGGGGGACCTCATGGGACTGTCTTCACTCGCCTAAGCTCCAGCACCTCCCAGATAAGCTTCTTCCTGGTGTGCTGGAGCACAAATTCACCCGAGTGCTCCCCAGGTCAAAGCAAGAAAGTACCAAATCCAACTGTGCCTCAGTGCAGTCTGCCTGTGCACACAAAACTTGCTCCAGACGAATTTGTTTTCCCACCATTTGTCGTCTTCATGAAAATACGAATTTTCACCCTCCCCCCATCTCCACCTTATCTTTGATTGCCTTGTTCTTTACTTGTTTGCTCAGTGACTCCTCTCTGCAGGGCAGGTGACTTGTTCTGTTGTGGGACCGGTGGGGACACATCCAGCACACAGCTGTGGGTGGTGGAAGGGGGATCTCATAATAGCTTGATAACAGCTATTAAGTAAATACCACACACTGGAAAAAAAATGCCTCACTTCAACCTCAAACAGGGTGGGGTTAACTATCAGAACAGAGTTGTTTACCTTGGGCTGAAACGCATGAATAGGGGGACTTTGAAAATCTGCTCCCATGAATTACTGGTTTCCACAAAAGCTTCTGTCGTATGCTAGTGACAGCTAAAATAAGCAGAAATTTCTTGGAAGGATTTTCTTTTTGTCTCAGTTATGCCTTTACTACAATCCTGGAACATCATTCACACAACCAAAAATTGCCAGTGTGCCAGGTACTACAATTGCCAGTTAGAGCTGCCCCTTTATTTACTCTGATGCTGTGTTGATATTGAGTTGGTTAAAAAAAAAAAAAAAAAAAAAAAGCGTGGCTGATTCTTACTTGAGTTTGAACAGAGAAACATAGTAAAACAGCAGCAGAATAAGGAGTCTACCTGGTGGTAATCTTTGGTCTGATTAGGAGTAGATCAGGATAAGTCTGTTTGGTTTCTGTGGGCCTGTCCCTGGGAGTGTGCCATGCAAAGCCTCCCTGGACCTCCAGGATGAACCTGCTCTGGGGTTATGTTTGCAGAGTGTGTGCTGGGCAGAGGGAAGCTCTGCTGAAAGGCAAGGTGTATTAACTTAAGCTGCATGACATGTTAATGGATTTTGGACATCTCTGTGAGCCAAGTGAACATGTGTCTGTGCTTATATACCTCTATAGCTTTCCCCGAAGCCTGTGTCCACTGGCCAGATGCAGTAGGAGATCAGTAGTGTAAAAGACAGACTGTGGCCTCTGCATAATTCAGACAACCGGACTGTTACAAGATCAGTTGCCAAACCAAGGGGTTTCCTGTGTGTCTGCCAAAAAACCTCAGAGAAGACTACCTAGTGAGATAGAGCATACCCAGAACTATGCCATAGGAATGCCATTTTGGTAAAGAAATCAAAGGTTAGAGGATAACTGATTCCGAGTTTTTTCTTTACCTTTTTCCCCTTGGGTCACTAGATAAAATGCACACGGCCAGCTGTGGAGGAGCAGCCCACCCCTGGCAGCTCCCTCTTCCTCCTTCTCTTTCACGCATCCCACCCTGTCCCCCCACTGCACCTCACCACGGAGCCTCTGAGTGCTTGAGCCCTGTGGGCTAAGGAAGTCTTTTGTTCACCCATTTCTGGGGGGGATGCTGCAAAATCCACGATACCTATGGTGGGAACAGGTATAGACACTTGGCCAAGCAGGTTGCTGCAATCCCTGCATCAAGCCCAAAGTAGTATTTTGCCTTCTGGACGGAATTAAGTGCCCATAGGCTAGAGCAGATCAGCCTCTCAGCTCTAGCCTCTGAGACCAAATCCGACCTCAGGCAGGTGGGAGGATTTTGGGTACTCCCCTCTGCACTGGGCTTCCTGCCGCCTGGCCAAGGGGTCTCTTGCTCAGGGGCTGGCTGCCCTGGCTCCTGTTGTGACGCTGCCAAATTCAAGCTAGGCAGAATTCGGGCGGCCTTGCAGGACTGCACAGAATTGGAGTGACTTCCCCCTCTTCTCCTCCCTAGGCTGTGCAAGCCGTGAGTTTGGTCCCACGTGGGAGGAACAAGCCACCTCGGCAGAAGGGAGATCCTTTGTGCCTTTCCCGGGATGTGCAGACCCGCTTGGCTCATGGAGGGGGCTGTGGGTGAAACCTGAGCTACTGCTGTGCAGGAGCTCAGGCTGGATCATCCAGTCCTGTCTCCTCCAAAGCTCAATGAATCTAGAAAACCATCTCCCCTTGTCATCTGTGCTGAGAGATTCACAGCACCTGCACAAAAGTGCTTTTATGTCTGCTTCATGCATATTGAGAGTTGACATTAAAAGAGAGAAAGAAAGAACAATCCATTAGGCTCTGTGCACTAAATCCTAGATTTCAAACTGACACATCTAAAAATACCTATGATATGGAAGCAGATACAGCATGATAATTATATACTGCAGGTCTATTGTACTATTATACTCTATATGGGATTCCTGCTCCAGCATCTGCTGCAACCATTATAAGAGACAGGAGCAAACTAGCCTGGCTAAAACGAAGAACCACGCTGTTGGATGGATTAGCATCACCAGCATCCTGAAATGCTCTGGACCCCGGTCCAGGGCTCTTCAGTGTGGAGTGCTGGGATTTGGCACTGGGTAGCTCTTCCTTGCCCAGGTTTGAGATAGTTCTTTAAAGAGTCCTTTGGTGGCTGACCTGAAACCAGTTTCTTGTGTGAAGTGGGTAGCATCTATGCTTTCCCACTTTCTGGAGAGATTTCTCATGTCCTTGGATGTGGTAGAAAGCATGCATCACGAAACTACTGACCTCAAGTTGGTATGGGGGGAGCCACCCAGGCTCTGAATCATTTAACTATGTCAAATGATGAATTTTGTGTGTTTCTGGCAATTTTCTGTAGTTATAAACTCCAGTGAAAATTAAAATGAATTTGCAGTCTAATTGGTTAATGATCTAATTTTATATAAATAAATCCAGTAAATCATGTTCATTGTTGTATAAAGCTTGTGCTTAAAAAGAGCTCTGTAACATGCACCATCCCTATCCAAGCGTACGGACCGTCCCCCAGCTTTCACACTCAAACTCAGTGATGGTGAAAGCATGGGACAGATTTGTCTAAAAATCAAGTCTGCCGCTAAAGTCTGATGCCTGCCTGAGAAAACATACAATATCCTCTTAGTCCAGGCAAAACAGCAATGGGCTGGTTTGGAAACAGCTATTTAAGTGAGGACCGCAGGGAGCAGGAAGGAAGAAGGACCCATGCGGCAAAGTTCCTGCGTGTCACCCGCGTGTCCCTGCCTCCAATATCCGTGTTGCATTTTCCAGCTTTTGCAACAACTATGAAAGCAAGTCAGTGGAGATCCCGTCACACTTTGCAGAGGGTTGTTTGGGAGCCTCCGGCCGACTCGGCAGTGGGCAGAGGCGTTCTGCCAGCCTCGTCTCACCTTGCACTTTCAAGTGGACAGGACAGATGGGTTGCTGTGATGAGCTGGCGATATTTCTGGGTTTAGTTGGTGAAGCAGACTGGGATCCTCCAGATGAAAGACTCTATAAAAAGGCAAGTTATTCCCTGTAATTTGAGAGTACTGCCAACCCCAAATGCTAAAAAATTCTGAGGTTCCCAAACCGCAGAACCGGCCAAACTGTCACAAGATTTTCATTTTTAATTGGAGTTCCTTCTTATTTTCCTTCTGGTTTTGAGCCGTTGGGTCATGTTCTTATTTGCAGAGAAAAGTCACGATGAAGCACAAACTGCCTGTTTTTTAGAAGCGAAACCTTAACCTCTCGCATGATCACGTGTCTCCAGGAGATGGGGTTTTTATAAAATGTCAAAGAGGGGGGGAGCATCATGACGGTGGCACCGGAGTTGAGCAGGTGCCTTTTTTTTTTTTCCATCGGACCATGGTGGTGTGTGCCCGTGCGTGTCTCACGCTGCTCCTTGCACCTCTGCCCCCCCAGCTGCTCCCAGCGGGGAGCGCGCCCCCCGAAATGCAACTTTGTCCTTTCCCAGGGAGAGCCGGGGCAGTGAGCTCTGGGGGAGGAAATCACTCCTCCTGCTCTTTGAGAAAACCACCTGCATTTAAATGGGTCAAAGCAAGCTGTGAAGTTCACACATCCCTGTGGTGAGAGCAGGGGACGTGTGACAGGGAGGGTGGGGCTGTCACCTTCGGTGCTGAGCCTCGCTGGCAGCAGCGGGGACCAGGGCAGCGGTGGCCGGGACAGGCTACGTGATTGCTATTGGTGCTCACTGCCAAAATTGCTAGAAAAAACACCAGGAAGAGCCCCAGAGGAAGACGACTAGTTTTTTTGTTTGCTACCTAACAGTGATGGTCCCTCATGTGTCCTCCCCACTCCTGGCCATGTCCACCCTGTATTTCAGGGGTTCTAAAAGCAAACACCATCCAACCACTGCCTTTCAAGCCTGGGGTTTGAGCCTGTGTCTCTTCCTGTGCTGATGTACAGCGCCCAACCCACAGCTCTCATGCTCTCAGCTGAGCTTCTGGAGGCACCACAGCACCATCAGAGGTTTGTGCTTCCACAGACCCACCAGCTGGGGCACATGAGCAAGTGTTACAGTCCCCTACCAGGGAAACAAGCCCTCACTCATGTCCCTTTTCTCAGGAAATGTGGGAAACAGGTCCCAGGTCTCCCAAATCCTTGGCTTGTGCTGAACAGCTCTAGAAGTAACTCCTGCATGAGGCATGGCCACATGTCCAGGACACTGAATACCTGGTGGAAGCATGAGTTGAAATGAAACCTTCAGGGGTTGAGACGGGCAGTGCCATATTCACAACGCTGAAGCTGATGGAATGCAATCCCCCAATCTGCTGTGGAAGAAACTGCACTTCTGTGCCTGAGTTTCCCCACCTGTGAAATGGGCACATGGGCGCCGCTTCTGTTGGCGGAGTGCTTTGACATGCATTCCTGCTAAATGCTGGATGAAAGGTGGGAGTAAACAAACCAGAGGGGAACAGAGCGAGCCCAAAGTTGCTCAGTAACCCTCCTAGCAGTGCCAGGATCTGCAGACAGCTCTCAGATGGGGACAGGGATGGCCCTGGGGACTGGATGCCCTGGCCCTAGGGCCTGCTTTACCATTACAGCTCTCTCTGTCAGGCTGCTTCAGCATCTGCCTGGAGCAATGAAGCCCTTTGCCCCAGTGGAGACACCTTCTCTTAGCACTGAGCAAGACACAGGCCTCTAAGGAGGAGTCAGGGAGCAAAAGGCTACGAGACGGCAAAACACAATTTCAGTGTCTGTGTAACCCTGGCTGTCTCTGTATGTGTTTTTTCTTACTATTCCTCCCAGCTTTCAAGGAGTCCATCTGTCACAACAGTTTTCCACTGAAACACCGATCCTGGCAGAAACCTTACTTTGGATACCATTATTTGTACAATTTCCTAAGAAGATATACTACTGTAAGGACTTTCCTACTCGTATAAGGTCACCCACCCTGCAGAGGTTGTGCATCTCTATCTCTATCAGTGCCAGGTGCCTGTGTAACACAGAGAGAAATTCGCAGAAATAGGAGCTCTGAAATCAGTCCTACCAGGAAATTAGGACAAAGGGAGATAGTACACCTTCCCTTTTTTCAGAGCAAGAAAAAAGTTGCAAAAACAGGAAGAGAAAGGGTGTTGTGCGAGCAGTGGGAAGAAAAAGAAGGAAAAATAATAGCTGGGAAAAAGAAAATGTGGGAGGAGATGGACAGCATATGTGCAAGGAGAAGGAAAAAAGAAGGGATAAAGGTGTGGGGGGGAAAGCCGGAGCCACCTGGCACCGCGGGCTGTGATCTGTGCTCCGTTACTCGATGGGCTGTGCAGCCAGGTGGTGTTGATCCCCGCATCCTGCCCTGCTCTGCAGATAACCGCCCGTGGGACCTTTGCCAAGAAAACCGGCCTCATCCCCTTGGGTTTATTGTTTCTTCCTGTCTCTGGAGGATCTTTGAGTGCGCAGTCCCAGGTACACGTTGCTTGCAAACCGTCTGTGATGAGAGACGTTGTGTGTTGCACTCCTCTGCTGGGGCTGGCTTCACCGCTCCATCTTTAACTAAATCCTGCCCCAGACCCCTTGAAGAGGGGAATTTGGGAGGGGGGCTTAGGCGCCCACCCTCAATGCTGAAATAAAAATGCCCCATGGATAAACTCCAGAAATCCCGTTTAGCTTGGCTTGCTTTTTATAGGATTAGCTATTCCTCTGCATCATCACATATGGATAGATGTGTCAAAAGACCGTTGATAACTGTCACTATTAAGGTCACCTGCAGGAACTACTCCGGATTCTCTCTGATAGCACAAAATCCGAGTCTATTCAAGTAACATAAAATAAGACAGGCTGTGACAAATTTCTAAGCTACTTCCCCACTGCTTATCCTGCCACAGCCACGAATTCCTGTCGTCAGTGTGTTGAGCACGTGGAGCAGAGGCCGGCAGTGCAGGCAGGGGCTTGGCAGGCCAACGTACAGGAAAATGAGGCATCTCCAGTATTTGCTGTCATAAATTGAAATGATATTTGTTTTCTGATAAAAGGTTGGAACTTTGCTCTTTCGCAAGCTACTTTCAAAAGCAGTTACTCTGGGGAGTAATTTAACTCCTTCCAATAACCTCTGTCCCCGCTTCTGCCAACGTGCGTGTAAGAGCTGACATAAAACTTCATGAAGCTCCTGAGTACTCAGAGATATCTCGATCCCCTCGCTGAGGGAAAAAAGATCCATCCCAAATGAAAGTTATTATTGCTGAAGCTTTTAAGAGTCTGGCAATTATTGTGTAATACGAAGCATCTCATCCCTGACAGAAGTGCCTTCAGGTCTGGTGGCCCTCTCCGCTCTCACAGCTCACCCGTGGGAGAGGGGACCTGGAAGGACCATCCGGGATGCGGAGCCCAGCCCTGCACAGAGCAGTGGCTGCATGGCCCAGCGGGGACTCGTTCCCTGGTGATTCGCATCGTACCCGAGGAGCGGTGGTGCCCACAGCACTTCTTTTGGAGGAGGCACTAACTAGTTAACCCGAGAAAGTCAAATAGGAGAAAATGATATTGGTGAACGCTATTTGCCAAGTGACAGAAAAAAAATTGTGATTCATTTTTGGGGGTAACTGTAGTTCAAACATCCTCAGAGAAGGTTAACTACTCGTGACAATATGCCCAGAAATAATTTATTTGGCAGTGGATGAGAAAAGAAAAAAAGAAACTATTTTTGGACAGTGCTGGTGAGCCAGGAACAAGGACCAGAACGTATTGACACGTGGGCCCGTGCAGCCAAGCCCCGATCAGGCACTGGGTCCCACATGCACCTGCACTCACAAGCAGGGACAAGCAGTGAGCTGGCCCCTCTCAGCTCCCCGTCCTTGGTCCAGTGACATCTGCCTGGCACGGAGGTGCCCGGGTCTGTCCCCCCATCCCTCCCTCTCAGCCCCCCTGGGCTGCTTCGATGCTGTATGGTGGGCACAGGGCCAGATTGCTCGAGGAGCCTTGCAGAAAGGAACCTTTGGTCAAGGGGTAAAATTACTTGGAAAATGAAAGCCATCATGTCAGGCAGCGGCAGAGCCGTAGGAAGAAAACCCTGATTAGTATTCCTAGAGCTCTGCACTTTTTCAGAAGAAAAGCACCTACATTTAGCAGCTAGAGTAAATATCATGCCTTAATATTGTGTGTTAATAGACTCGCTTTTTCAGCTACTGATGACTGCAGTTTTGGAAAATTTATTGTTGCTATAAAACGAGTCTCTCTCTCTCTCCCCCCCCCCCTTCTGCTAATTGACAAAGAGGCCCAGTAATTAAAGGACAATAAAAGTTTTCCAGTAATTAGTTTCTGTTGTTTGGTTACAGGCCATCAATTGTTCTTTAATAATACCAATCGTTAGCATGCAGTAGTCAGTGAGCTCTCAAAGGCTTCTGGGGCACAACCACTTACCAACGCTACACATTCCATTCCCATGAGGGCATCCTGCATCCAGCGGGAGATTAACCCTCTCCTAGGATGAAGTACTCCTACCCTGCCTTCGTGTTTTTGGGTAAACATCTCACATAACTAATGACCAGGAGCCGGCAATTAGGGTAAGGTAATTATTGGTACCTGAGGAGCAGGGAGGTGGGTGGCTCACGGTGCTAGTGCAGGGCACTGGCAGCCCTGGGGGTTTATATACACACCTCTGTTATAAGGCTGCTCTTCAGCATGGCATGCCCTGCTAAAACACTTCATCGCAAAATACTCTTTCAAGGTCCAATTTTGCAGAGGGGCATTCCCAGTGATTTCAGCAGGATTAAGCGAACATATAGGCAAGTAAGCATATGCCAGTGGATTGAACGACTTCATATTTGCCTGCCTGAACGCTACATTTTGTGCTTAAGGCTCAGTGTGCTTGCAAGTTTTGGCACCCGTATAGCGATGGCTGGAGGCAGTGTTCCCTGTTGGCCTCTTTTCTTTTGCTGGACCCAGCTGAAGCCACAATGAGAACAGCTCCAGCGAGCCTGTCTCCAGGAGATATCTCAGCAATGCAAAGATCTAAGGCTTTGATCATAAAACTTTAACCATAAGATTAGATTCTAATTTAAATTAGGTGCCTAGGCTTCCCTAATGGTGGAAGATACCGCACCCCAGAGATGTTGCCCCTTACAGCTCCTCCTCTCTACTGACTGCACCTCACCTGGCCTGGGTGTCCAGCCCGGACTGAGGTCCCAACCCAGCCGAGCTCCCTACCGCCCTGGTGCCTGATGTCAGGAAAGATGAATTTGAAAGCATTTAACAAGGAAAGGAGAAATTCAATTCTTCCCCTCCACAAGGTTTTTGACAGACACCTTATTTATACACCTGACTTGGAATATGTTTGGAGGCTCTACCTCAAATGAAATCCCATGTTGGTTACGTGATTGCTAATAATCTCCAACAGCATTGCTGTTTTCTTCATTACAGGTGTCCCTCAGAAGCCGTGGCTCCTGGAGCTGCTAACTGCCCAGCAGTCTCAGCCACCAATAAAAAAGAATATGAAATAAAATCGAGCCTCAGCATTGCAGAGAAAAGATTAAAAATACAGTCTTCAAAATTCAGAAAGCAAATTAAAAACACCTCCCCATCCCTTATTCACACAAAGATATACATAAATACATATAGATTGTTTCTGTAAGGCAGAGACCAAATTTGGCGATATATGACTCACGATTTTTGAATCCTTAGGGTTGCAATGGAGGGGCGTCTTGCAGCACCTCTCCTCAAGCTGCAGCCTTTCGCTAACATTCACAGTGTGGCTGAATTTAATATTTCATTTTCGTATTTCATTTTCTCCACCTAGCCTTCTGCAGCGGGTCTGATGTGAGGCCAGGAGCAGTTCTCCAAGGGCATGGTCCTCAAACGCACCTCTCTGATGGAGTTTTTATGGCAAACTTGTCTCAGGGCTGGGGTTGAACATCAATGGAAACCAGTGGAGGTTGTCCCCAGGGAGCAAACAGACCACTGCTCCAAAGCTGGTGTCCTCCCTGGCCTGGAGGAGCTTCTCTCCTGCGGGTAGCTGCCTGCCCTGCCACTGCCTATCTCTGCTTTCGATCAGAAATTCCTTACGTGCCGCTGCTGAGCAGCCCAGTACATCCCATGAAAAATCTTGATTTTGTTTAATCAGAATTTTCTGACATTTCCTGGAAGATTCCCAAAGAGCACTTAATCACTTTTGTAACCTGGATTCTGGATATGATTTCTGTCCATAAATAGCCAGGCTGAAGTTCAGTTAAATAATCATGGCATCCAACCATGTGGCCTCTGCCAGAAGCTTGGCATGCACTTGTCAGCCTGGGAGATGCACAGCAGAGTTGTGCTGCTGGGGTATCTGCAGCTTTCTCTCGGTCTCTCTGGCCACCTTGCCCACCCAGCACCTCTTCCTCGCAGTGTCCTTTGCACAGGCTCAGCCTGGGCATGCACTTGCCCCAAGAGGTGCTTTGGGAGAGGTGCCCAGATCTCCTACAGCGCTCAGATACAAACATGCTTGGGTAGGAGAAGAGACGTGGAGCTGCAGATCCCAAGTTACCAGAGAAGGCTGCATTTCAACCCCGCCTTTCAATACAAACCAGAGGCTGTTATCCCTCAGATCAGTTATCCTGACTGAGGCTGTGGTGCACCGCCGTCTCCAGGGAGGTAGATGTGGGCAAGTGTCATGAAAGGCTCCCAAGGTGGATTTGTCATGCTTCAGGGAAGGAGGAAGAGGCTGCTCAGCACACACAGAAGGACATTACCTTGAAGATGGGTGCACAGGCACTTGCCAAGGGCTTGGTCCATTGGGCTCTGCAGGCACCTTGTTATTTCTTCTCTAGTGAAGATGAACCACTCAGCAAAGCCCATCTCCCATGCAGATGCCAAAACCACTTTCCATACAGTCCTCTGCAATGAATTTGCCTGCGGTGAGCCCAGGCCAAGCTGGCAGAAACACACAGTGAGACCTTGCCCAGAAAAGCTCATTTCATATTCAGTTATAACTTCTCCTCTCCTGATTTTCAGGATTGCCTCAGTCCCAGCCTCAGCACACATGGCACGGTCTTCCCAGGGACCTGTTAGTTTCCCCAACACTGGCAAGGGTCTGGCATCACTTTGTGGTGGCACCTCCATGTCCCAGCATGGAGGCCACTTGCCAGTGGGGGTTTCTGGGGGGGCAGGCAGGGCTGCAAAGTGCCAGGGTTTTGATAGAGACCAACTCTCCCAATTCTCCCCATTCCCCATGATGAAGCTTATAACGAGCTTTCCAATGGCTGTTTTTGGCCCCACTGCTGGAGTCACATAAAAAGGCTGGGCGCATCTTCAGACTGCGTGCATGTGGTGTATAGCCAGGGGAGGACTGTTTCTGGAAAAACCTGAGGCATATCAGACAATCCATTTCTGAGACATGGGTCTTAGGGAAAGTAAGTGTAATTCAGGGTGTTTGAAGCATCTCCTAATGCTTTTTCATGTCATATCTCAAAAATGGCTTGGCCTAGAAACTTCAGATTTGTTTAATTCAAGAGCCCTTGACGTAATCTAGCACAGATGAGGGCTTCTGAGAGGCTGCAGTGCTTATTTGGAGTTATTCTCCTCCAAATTACGAATATATTAGTGTTCTATCAGCAGCTGTGACAGTGAAAAGTTAAGACAGGCTTTCCAGACTTTGTCAGAGCATCCTTGGTGTCCTTTTCCAGGATCCCTGTGTCAGGCTTGTTTCATCCACAACAACCCTGGGGCAAGGACTGCTAAGATGTACTGGAAACCAAAGCCAACCCCGATGTCTGCATCAGCCAGACCTCCTCAAACCTGCTTCGTTCCTCAAATAGCAGGGCTTTCCTTTCTTCTGACTTCAGTGCCCCATTCTGGTATCACTGCTTCCTTGCCAGATATATTCCTTGGAAGGAGGGATTTGCAGACTAGGTGAAACAGTCTCAGCCATATTCAAAGCACAGGCTGGTGCATGTGTGTGCACATATCGGAGAGGGGTGGCCCAGCTTCCGTCCCCGGAGAGGCTGAGAAATGCCTGCTGTGCTCCCACCGGGCACGAGTGCAGCCTTGCACAGAAGATAACAGGGGCACAAGCTCAGCTCCTGGCGATCCCTCCAAAAAACCACAAAAAATGCAGATCTAGAAATGAGGCTATGAAAACAGAACTTCCCGGAGGGCTTCACCAGGGAAATATTATAATAGGCAGGATCAATACCCGGGTGCAACCCTGCTTCCCTCTTCCCAGCCCCAAATTACAGCAGCTGTCCTTCAGGAGCTCTTCCCTGGGAGTGCCCACCAGCAGGACCGACCACTGCTGTCCTACCATGCCCGTGCCACCCTGCAGTTTGTGGCCCAAGGGTGTGCTGAGTTTCCAGTCCTCATCCACATCCCATTTCAGCCAAACCTAAATAGAATTAAAAAGTGTCAGACAACTCCTGGCAACAATTCAGCTTAGAGAAGGAGGAGTGAGCCAGCATGAAGTTTGGGAAGAGCTCTATTTGCAGTAATAAAACTGAAAAACTACTGAAATTTGTTTCCTCTCTAATGGCCAGGGTGACTGGGAGAGTGTGGATTTTTTTTCGTAATTATCAGAGCTAAGGAGAGATGTTGTGGACGGGGTGTTAATTAGAGCCGATATACTTGGGTATATTGCATTTCATTAAGAGAGTAAATAACCCCAGCAGATTTTAATCCTGCTGGCAAATTGCCAAGTGCTGCGGAGAGATTATCTTTGAGGGTTAAAACTAGGCCAAAGAGCTAAAAGCAGCCTTTCATGAAAGATGAAGGCCAAGGATCCAGGCTAGAAGTGGTTGGCCAAAGCTCTGGGATAATCAGATTGAAATCCTCGGCAGAAAGTACATTAAAAATGAGATAAATCACAATTGCCTGATTTCCGTGGGCGAACAGGCATGCAGGAGGGAGTCAAATCCAGGCACTTTCTCCAACTGGAAGAAAAACGTAGCCTGATGTCATTTGCCTTATCAACCCCATTGCACCAAAACATCTGACAGAGCTGCTTTGGCTGTCGAGGCTGAGGAGGGTGACCCAGCACCGATGCTAAAGAGTCTCGAGGGCGGCAGAGGTCCCCTCCGCTCAGCCACAGCAGAGGGGGCGATGGTCTCAGGATGCCATAGCACCTCCTTGTAGAGGTGGGTGAGATGTTCCCCATGGTGAGGTCATCCAAAAAGCCTTCTGGTACCTCCCCAGTGCTCTCTCACACCACCGTGTTTGTGAACCCCTCGGGGTGACAATCATTCACCAGTAAGGAGACGAGGAAGAGTGACCCTGGTTTGCTTTGGGTGTGATTTTAGGTCAGCCCCATCCACCTGGCAGCATTTGATGCACAGGGATTTAGTTCCTTCTGGAATGAGTTTCTCTCATAAATCCACACATGGAAATGAAACTGAGAGCTGCCGTTTTAAATTGATAGGAAACAGGATTTGCACGTAAATTTAACAGCTCCCAGTCCTACCTGACACATGCAATGCAATTCCTCAGAAACCAAGGGAGCTGGTCTCTTGTTCGCCCAGGATTTACTGCAGCTACTTCTCAGACCTCTCAGCCTTTTGCCAAGCGAGTGCAGTGAACACCGTGCTCAGGGTTCAGGTAGCGTCGGGGAAAGGGGACACACTGAGAAGTCAAGTCTGAAGCATCCCGGCTCCTCTCCTGCTCCGTGACCCCCTTCACCAAGGGGAGCTGGCTGCTAGATTGCAGATCGGGCAGGTGAAACGCAGCAGGCACATGAGTGCTGTGCTCCGAAGGAACGAGTTTCGGAGATCACCGTGGGTGGGTGAGAAGTTGGGGTCAGAGGAGTTAGTTGTAAAGGGCACAAATCTGCGTCCTTCAGCGGAGAAGGGAAATGTGCCACGTTGCGGAGGATCCAGCAGATGCTTTGAAAGCAATCAAAAGAGACAGGAGCGAACAAGGATGGTTCACCTGCCTTCGTCTTCCCCTCTGCTCCCAGATAAATTAGCACCGGTAACGTGGCCTTTAGGCAAAATTATCTGCATTTGCAGGAGCGCAGCAAAGCATCACTCTCTACAATCGCAGACACAAGAAAAATTAAGTAGATCAATGTAAAAGGTGCAAATGAAAGGAAAAAATAAGCTTGAGCTGTGGCCTTCTCAGAGCACTAGGAAGCAAAAAGTGTTGAAGGGGGTTAAGAGGGTCTGCGATCAGTGTGAATTTCCATGTCCCACTCTTCACCTGACTCTTCACCATCAGCAATTTTTGAATGTTGAAAATCACTTCTGAAAAATTCAAGTATCAAAAGTTTTCAGCCTGTAAATGAGGGAGAAATTAATTTTTGTCCTTTCTACTTGGGAGCATGAGTTGTAAATCATTCTGTGAGCTATTTCAGGGCAGGACTGGAGTGTGATTATACGATGGCTGGATTATTTTGACATAGCTTAATTCAATTAAAATGCAGTTGTTGTATCCTGAGAAGGGACCCAGATTCCTCGCCAGTGACCGCACAGAGACTTGCACTGAAGTAACCACAGGAGGGAATTACACCATTTTATGATCTCAGCTCCAAGTAAAAATGGTCTAACCCTCCAGCGCCCACAAGTCATGACATCAGTGCTGGTCCCACAAGGGCACCTTGCAATCAGCAGATAACTTTGGTTGGAGGAACCACGGGAAAGCCAGAGTTTGCTGAACAAATCAAAGGACAGGAGAAGAGCACAAACACAGTCACATAAATATCTCCATCCGTCCCGCTGCAGTGGATAAAAGAAGACCCAGAGCTCACTGGAGCGTGATGCTCAGTGGCATCTTTGGTGTCTGTGGTTACTGCTGTCATTAACTTTGCTGGAAATCCTGCTCGTTTGTCCTAGACTTCAATTTGAAACGAGCACTTCTATTCTGGATCTTCTCTCACATCTTTGATGTAGTGATGCTTTGGAAGTGAGAGGGGAATGAAGCCAACCCAAAGGGAGGAGCAGATATCAGGGACGATTTTTGCATTTATTGAGAGATCAAGCCCAGGAAATTGTTTCCTTCCCACATGGCTGCTTATAAGTCCCCTTCAGAGACGGCACTCATTAATGCCTAAGAGGCTTCAGTGCTGTAGGTGGTTATGAAATAACAGCAGAGCATCTGTTAGGAGGTCTCAAAATACCTTATGCTTTGACATAATAATCACTTGTAAAGCTGAATAGGGATTCAGTACCTTAAAATTCAGGAAAATAAATTAAAACGAGCTTCAGCTATGGGAAAGGCCAAACTGCAATGGGAAAGGACTCCAACACTGTGCCTAAGACCATGGCTGGATCAATTCAGCAGATATCTGGTATTTAAATGTGGGTGATGATGTTTATTCTCAGAACATTGCTAGAAAGAAAGGATCAGCTTCTCCCATATCATACCTATTAGATCTCATATTCAGGATAACAATCCTATACGGAACCTAATTTTCGTCATAGAGTTTCTTGAAATCAACGTGATATAAACACAATCTTAAAATTAAGTGTGTTTAAGTGTGTTTAAGTGCTTTCCTATGCCTACTAGCTTTGACGTTGCCCATGCCCAGTACTACTCCCTCCAGCCAAATGGAGCAACTCTTGGTGCTAAGTGGGGATAAAAAGCAGAAAGCAATACAGCTGAAACAACAAAATTTTTTAATTAGGTACAAAGGACTAAACTGTTCCTCACATAGACTAGTTCCTAAAAGCACCAAACTGAAGCAAAAGAGTAATGGATGATTAAGCACAGGAAAGAATAGGAAGCAAACAGCAGGAAGGGATTTTTAGTAGCCTTTATCACTGTATTACTCAAAACCTTCACCTGTGAGCCCTGGCTCATCTGCTGCTGGGGAGCACCGGGCTGCTATTTAACAGCCATGGGCAGCTAGCCCTGGGTAAAGTCATGAGTACTGAAGAGATCCTGCAAATGAAGGTTACAGTATGGAGCCCACGTGGTGGGATAAGGTGTGTTATTGAACAGTGTTTTGAAAGGGCTCTGTCATCTAAAAGAAAAGGGGGGGCGGGGGAAATATACGGTGTTAAAGGGGCTAATTCTCCAGCTTTGTCAGATGTGTGTGATTCTTTCTCTCAGATACCAGGTAGGTGCAAGCTATTGACTTTCTGTTGTTCTAGGACTATTTTATGGTCTTCTGGGCTCAAGGTCAGATGACGATGCCTAGTACAGAGAAGGGAAAATCAGGCTAGCATGTGTAGTTTAAAAAAAAAAAAAAGAGATGGGTGGAACAACAAGTTTGGGAGTGGGGAGCTGAGGAGATAACTTCTTCTAATAAAAAAGCCACACCTCATGGAAGGGAAGAGGTCTCTGAAGAATACCAGGAATTTCCTGAAGTGTCTTGATTGGAAGAATTCCCCCAGCCAGTATGCAAATCTCTCTCTGCTACTACTATTAGTTGCACAATAGACTAATACTGAACAATTAGGACTGTTTGCAGGTAATTTAGGAGTGGAAAAAGTTCTCCTGATTAAGGAGTTTTGGGCGTGTAATTAGAGACTAAAACAAATTCCATGTGACTGAGCTCTCCAGTCATAAGGCTCTTAAATATTCAGAAAAGCACTACCTGCTGAGGCTGGCTGGCTGTCCAGCCAAGCCCTACAGCTTGGTTCACAGACCTGTCAGCCCGGCTCTCCAAATGGCTTCTGGCCTTGGTCCATACCACGTTAACAGATGTGACCTTAGCCCCGTGTAGTTACAGTGCCCACCTGATACCAGCCAGGCTTGAAGTGGTGCTCAGTGGCGGAAAACTCTTCATCCTGTGGCCTGGCTTTGGTTGATGCTCGGGGCACGCTGTGGCAATTGGACTAAAATCAGGTTTTTCCCACAGTAACCTCTTTGAAAAGGATGCTCGGGAGAAGCTGCAGCTGGCTGCTAGAGATAGTACAGTGATGGGACAGGACAGGAGCACGGATACTAGATCATTTAGTGCCCAGCTTTGCTCAGTACCAAGCACTTCTACTTTGCCTCCATTAATTTCAGGATGTAAATTAAGAAAAGTGAACTCAGCTTCCAGGTTACTGGAGACAGACTGAATGAATGTCATCTATTTCTGTTGTTTACATTTGATGCCTCTTATAAATACACTATTTCTGATTAAGAAGAAATCTTTTTCTAAAGGTTTGCTTAATTTTTCACTTCAAATTCAATCTTTAAAAACCTCTCTGCCATTATCAAGCCTGCAATGGTTTCATCCTAATCCCTCTTACGCTCTCCATTCTTATCCTTTGCTGAGGGGAAATGATAAAATTTTTTCTGACACAGAACTGGGATCCAGTGCTGAAAGATAAGCTGTTTCAAACTAAAATGATGAATTTCAATTTCAAGCATTGGTTAATATTGCCATTTTTATAGATATTTTCCTACTGCAGATTGAACAAAGCATATTAGCTAAAAGGCCTTCTCCTGAAATAGTAGCTCAAACTTGTCTAAATCTCCTTCTTCATTCTAAGCTTCCACTTTTAAGTATTGTCTTTCTATAGTAGCTAACATCCAGAGATCAAAACCATCTTTATAATTATAATTCAATCAAAACCAGGTCTTGGAAATTTCCAGTAGGTGAGAAAGCTGTAGGTGAACTTGGGTTTAAGATTGCTAGCTGTTTTTATTGTAAGACTATTTTAAGATGCTTAAAGTTTCCTTGTTTTAAAAACTGGCACTCAGAGTTTGTCAGACATACTCGCAGGAAGGTTGAATGAGGATGTACGAGTGGCCTTCAACACTTGTCTTTGCAAATTCAACAGTCTTTCAGTGCAATTTGCACTGGAGTAATGGATGTGTATGTTCACAGTTATGATCTGAAAAGGTCTGTCCAAGGGTTTGGAAGAAACTGTCTTGTCTAATGGAATGAACTGGCCTGGTGTAATTTTTTGGTGGGTATGAACTGGAACAGTTTCACTAGAGTCAATAGCTGGGTCAGCATCATCAGCTGGAGATTCCTGAATCAAAATCATAGGAAACCGTATGCGCACAACACAGACTCAGTTAAATATGTGTGTTTTGAAGGCAACCAGAGGGAAGAATGTCTGTTCTGTTTACGCTCTGGCTGGCTTAGTTCATTTCTAGGGTGAAACAAAGCATCCATGATAGTTTGTGTACACACCCCACCCCCCAGCCATGAGCTGTGCATACAGAGTAGGGTACATTGATTAATACAAAATACTGAGTTCACTGCATCTTTAATATCAACAGGAGACTATTAACCCAAGGAGGGAGTGGTGGTTCAGGGGGTGTTCTGGGGATTCAGCTTTCCCTCCCCCTGTCTCTCTAGTCCCTGCTGGACACTAATCTGGAATTAGTGTCTGCAAATAACCAGTGGACAAAACCACTGCCTTTGGACTGCTTGTTTCTTGTTCAATAGAGAAACAGCTGTGGCGGCAGCTGGAGTCCTCCTTGGCCCTATTTGGATCGCAGCAGGACCATGCCAAACCATTACCTGTCCACTAATGTCACTGGGGATCACGGCTATAGGATCCTGCCCGCTTGCCGCAGCGTTCATGGCTACAACCAGGAAATCATTTCCATCAGCCAGTCTCCAGCTACAAACTGCAGCATGTTAGGAACACCACGTTGCGGATACAAGCAGCAAATAGTCCTGGAAACTAACACCCAGACTGAAAGCTTTTCTTTTTAAATCAAAGTACAGCCATGACAAATACCAGGTGTGTAGAAAGCTTGCAAAGTCCCGTGTTGCTGAAAGTTGCTTCGGTGAATACTGCGCAGTAAGAATATTGTATAGTTCAGTGAGGAACATCCCTGTCCCACAAAGCCTTCCAACATCCCCCGAACGTTCCTGCAATGGGACAAGTAAGAGGGCTTTACTAGCATTTTGGGGTTTGGTAACACTAGGGAAGATAGAGACTAACCCTCAAACCCCTGAAATGGCGCATATTCACTTATAAGCTATGTGATACCTTAGGTCAAGTATGTTTCTGACCAGCTGGCCAGGAACTTGAACCCAAGTGCTGTACAGAGCAGCTGCATGATTGTGGGGCTGCGGGCTGCCTCTGCCGGTGTAGGGCCTGCTGGGTGCAGCTTTTCCCATAAAACTTAGTATTCAGTCACGGTGCATGGATGGAGGTTGAATGTCAGTAGTCAGGACTTTCAGCCTCTGGTGTAGAAAAGGAAACTTAAAGTCACCAAGTTAATGAAGGCTTTATATTTACCATGTGGAGGTGCTTCAATAGGAGATATGGGGAGCACCGTACATCAGGAGCTCCTATGTCCCATAGTCAGGTTCCCATCTTCACCCAGTTCTCGGATAGTTTGTGCTGTATGTTCCCAGCTTTGATCAGAAATCTCATCGCTGACCAGAGACATCTTTTCTCAAGCAAACTTTGTCAGAATTAATACATTCCCATCGTTTGGATGAATTGTAGATGTCTGATTTTTAGAAAGTGTCATTAAAAAAAAAAAAACCAACCCACCCCACAATCCCAGCCTGATGTTAATGAGATCTGAATTGCTGTTTTCAAAGCGTGAAATTGGCAGTGATATCTTAAGCCTGAAAATGATACACATGCAGCAAGAGGAAGCGGGACCTGCTTAGTTTGTGAGAGAGGGCATGTTTCACAGCATAGACACGTCTTTTTCGTTGTTGTTTTGCACATAAAACCTCTCTACTCATTAATGGCACAATGAGGCACATGTCCACATCGGAGACTTTTTTGTTCTTAGGCGTTATAGCCACCAGTTCTCCATCTCCGCAGCGCTCTGTATTTTCTCATAACCTTTGGAAATTGTTCACTTCAGTTTTATTCACCAGAGACAAAATGCTAATACCCTGGCACTTCAAATGGTGAGGGGAGAAGGAGGGGAAGGAAGGAAGACCTATGCGATCTATTCATTCATTATTCCACGGTGCATGGGAAGTCATCTCTTTACATGATTGACCTGCCTGGATTTGATTACAACACACAGCTAACCTTTTCCAAATCTGGTTGTGTCATACAAGAAAAGGGTTGAAGGCTGTTGCCATGGTGTTAAGGTATCTCTTGAGAAAGAAGGAAAAAAGAGAGAGAGAGGAAATGATGCTTCTTTACTTCCTAGCCAAGTATAAACAAGAAACACATGCACATGTTTTTGTTTTGGAAGAGCTTTCAGCTTCTTATCGAGTCTCATCTATCAATGCATTTCCTCGGGAAGGGAAGGGAGAATTGTCTGCTTTGCAGATCAGTGTCTATTCAGCGGGTGGGGAAAGGGGGGAAATGACAATTGGAGGGAGGGGAAAAAAAAAGAATAAATCAGTCTTGCCACCATTCATGATTTATTCATGAGACACGTGAGTTTTGCATTTAAATGTGACATTCTCATGATCTCAATATTGTATATGCAAATCTAAAGATTTCTGCATCTCCCCACATGCCCAGCTTAAGTCTTGTCTCAGATCCGCAGCTCTGTAAATGTAAAAGCGGTGAGGTTCGCGTGGCTTCTGGTTTACTCCCTGTTTATTCTGTGACTCAAAGACTGTAAGCAACACTGAACTGTTGTTAATATCAGAGGTATAATTGAGATGTCATTAGTTTTTATTTTTTTTATGATAGTGAACTCTCACGGTCAGGAAATTACCTGTAGATTTGTTAATGGTTTAACTTTCTGAGGTCTTGCCTCGCCTGAGCTTTCCAAGCACTTCTCCGCTAAGGCAAAGAGTTACCGCTTGGGATAGCGTATCAGGATTAACACAGTAAATGCTGTGCAGCTCTGAACAAAGAATTTACACCGTGAGCCATGCCTGCTTCAACACTTTCAACACAAATGTTTAAGCTGTCACTCAATAAATATGGGGGAATGATCCTGTTTGCAGGTTTTTAATTAAGATTTTCTTTATATATTAAAACAAACAAATGTCCCAAATACGCCGGTGTAGAGAGGGCAGGCTTCCCACAACAGTGGTGCTCAATTCAGGACACAACCTGAACCTGGGTACAATCTGTCCGTCTTTGTCGCTGGCCAAGACTCCCACTTTGGGGACACGCAAGAAAATGAGAGGCGTGAAGGCACGACGTTGCAAAGCAATGCAAACTCTGCTCCCAGCTAAAGCGATATATACAAACTCCTGCACAGGGGAGACCTTTGGCCCGGTATTTGCAAAAGTGGATTGTGTAGGGAAAACGCCGTTCCTGGAGCTTTGCCTGATCCGTGCGGCTGGAATGTTGCTTCATGAATTAGTTACAGGATCGTGTTGCTACTTAATGAATAAATCGGAGCATAAATAATTCTTATATGTTATTGGGTCAGCTCTGTCGCTAGGCTAATGCAAATATTCCTCAAATACGTTATTGACAAACAACCACCACATTCATCAATAACAACAAAATTTGTAGGTTTTATAGCACTTTCCCACATTCTACAACTTGCCCCCTGTTTTCTTGTCAGACTAAACCCAGAACTTGCTGAAGTTAATCATATCCTATTTGCTTGTGGTCAGGGCCCATATCGGCAAAATTCTTCCTATTGGTTCCATGATTTTAAAGCCATAAATGTCTCCTAAATATCCATATAGACTAATATCCTATCTCCAACAATGACTGCTTAAGGAAAGTGTAAAAGAGACAAAGCCTGTATTGAATGACACTTCCCCAGGGTATTATCTCAGATTTAGGAAAATAAGCATGTAGAGAGTTCCTGATGTTATATATTCAGGTCACCACAACTAATTGCTTTCAAGAACTTGTCCCTTTTAAACTCACCTGTACATTTGGTTCCACAGCACCCTATGGCAATGAGTTCCACAATTTAACTTTCTATGGGGTGGACAACTACTTTCTTTTGGATAGTTTAATACAGGTCCCACTGTTTTTACCATTATAAGAGATAATAAATGGTTGTTCCTGAGCACCTTTCTCCACGCTGCTCATGTTGTTCCACAATACCTTTCCTCCAGCAGCAAAGCTGGCCTAAGAAAATATGTGAATACTTTGCATTGTCTGCAAACATCTTCATCGTGTTAATTGCTCTCTTTTCCAGGTCGCTGATGAACATGCTGAACTGCACAGGCCCCAGCCCACGTCCCCGTGGGGCTCCGCTGGCAGCCCCCCTGCTCAGGTGAGACCATCCATTTGTTTCTGTCCTTTGTTTTCCACCTCAAAACTAATTATCTAGCTCTACAAGGCAACCTTCTTTTAGCCCACGACACTGGCTAGGAGCCCGCAGTGCGAGTGTGTGTTTGCCTCTCCCAGTGATCTCAGAAACTTGCATTCAGCTGAAAGACAGGGAAAGATTACCAAGGGAAAAAAAAAATCTCAGTGGAATTAAATATTCAAAAATAATTTACAGTTCATTTTTTTTTCCCTCCCCGTCATTCTCACATCCTCTTTTGCCATGTCTTCAGCACGTTGAAAGGCTGGTACTGATACAAGCATCTGAAATAGCACACTTAATAGCTGGCCAGGCTGGGAGCCCTGTCTTACCAGCCGGGGAAAAGAAACTCATGCAGGGCTTACATTATTATTTAAAGATATGCTATCAGCTCATTTTAGCCCCCATCTAAAATCTGAGAGGGATAAACATTTCCTTGCAGAAAAAAACATATATATGCATACTAAATTCAAAGACTCGGAGAAGACTGAGGTTTTCTTCGTTTACTTGTTTTTGTTATGGGTTTAGTGGCCAATGTTTGCAGCCACGCTCAGCAGCATTGAAACAAAGCAGTTTACACCTACAAATGCCCCAGTGATGCGCTTGCTCTTGCACAGAGCTGCTCACTATGTGCCTTTGAGGAATGCAAGGACCTTTATGCCGAAGGGTGCTGCCTGCAGAAATACTGAAATGCATGTTATTAACCAGCCTGAGTGAAGCCCAGAGCTGGATGAAGTGGGTGCTCTGGAAACCCAGGCCATGAATGATTTCACTACCGTAATTTCATTCTCCAGCAGTGGATGGAGCAGGCTTCTCCACGCCTTCCATCTCCCGCAGACCTCAGGCATCGCAGCTCTGCCTCCAAACCAAGCACCCTCGGACATCATTTGGGGCTGCATTTCTAAAGAAAGGGGCAAGGGGAGTAAGCAGAGCTGTCACATACACTCAAACGTGATTTAATTGTGCTGTGCAAGTGGGTTTCACCACGTTATAGTTTGCTCACGCCTGCGTTCATGTGGAGCAGGGGTGTGTGGAGCAGGGGTGTATTCTTAACACAAACGAAGAATGCACTCCCTTGCAGACCTTGGTTTCTGCAAACGTGGCCCCTGTGAATGTAATCAATGTTGTGCAGAGCTGCTGAAATAGAAAACAAAGCCAGAATGATCATTGTGCTAAGTTTGGGTTCCTCATTGTTCATTGAATTACATCAGTGTTTTCTTTAGTTGCACAGTCAGCTGGCAAAGGTTTGTTTGAAATCTCGAGACTCTCCCCTTTCAGGGGAAAACATGAATTTCCGGAAGATGTGGGCTCTGCTCTGCATCACGGTGCTCGGTCTGCCGTGGCCCAGGACACAACATGACAGCTCAGCCAGCTGGGGGGCTCAGCCAGCCCAGAGCCCGTGAGCAAAGGCTGCAGTGCATCCACAGGAAAAAAATGCTTTGGGCTTTTTGTGTGGGTTTTTTTTTCCTTTTGTATTTAACATGCAGAAACTATTTTATCTGCTTTAAAAAAAAGAACAACAAAAAAAACCCCAACAAAAACCCCATTAAAACTTATTTTGTAGAGAATCCCTCTCTCCAGCTCATGACCATAACAAAGTAATTGTGTTTCACTGGCATTTTATTAAGGTGTTCCTATGTGGCAAATATCTTGCTTTCTCCAAAGACTCCTTGAATGCCAAGGGTGAGCAGGGCACACCTGCAGCACAGCCTGCTCTCCCAGGGCACTTTTCCCTGTGGCAACCCCCCTGGAGCCTTGTTCCCCTGCCCGGTGGGATGGTGAACGGCTGTTGTGTCAGTGTAATGTGTGATCCCCTGAAATTCCCCCTGGAATATCAGGATGGGGTAAATCCTTCATTCCCCTGCTGCATTCACGTACAGAGTCCTCCAGCAGCTGTGGGACAAGGAGCAACTGGATGCTTCAGATCCTCAGTATGGACCGAGTTTGCGTGCATGCTTTCGTGCCAACGAGCACATGTGCTGCTGAATGGGAGTCACTGCTCATTTACATTTAGCTTGATTTCCCTCTAAAAGTCTGATTTTTATCATCCACAGTCTAACTTCCCCCAGAAGTCATCTCTCCTGACACCCCCCCATGCCGTGTCTCAGAGCAAACTCTTCTGGCAAGTTGAAGGCGTCCTATCATGAGCTGTAGAGCGGTGGGGTGTTTGGCTTTTTGAAAGTTGTATTTTTGTTTGATCCTGAGCATGTACTGAGTGGCTCAGCCTGCACAGCCCACACTGATTTCATGTTGTTTGCCTTGCTCAGGGACGGGGTTTCTGGCTTTTTTAACTGTGTAGAGGAAAATAGCAGTAAAACAGCAGAATCTGGGATGAAGTTTATTGAGAGTCAAAGCAAAAATCTTGCATGGAACAAGCTGTACAACATCCATGTTGTACAAGTTTCCTAATAAGCCTGCAGAACTTGGCAAAGTTTCTTTTTCTTAGTTTCCTAAGTCTTCTGATACTTGCTGCTTTTATTTGAGGGAGAGGTCTTGTATAGCCATGGAGAGAAGCTGGCCAAGGTAAAACTCAAGCCCAGAAGACCAAGGAGAGGAGGCAGGAGTAAAAGGCACGATGGAAAACAGGGCACTGAGGGTTTATCAGGGCAGAAAAGGCGTTGGGGCAGCAACAGTGGGTAGGGGGGCAGGAACAGGGGCAGAGACTAAAAGGAGGAAGAGTGTGGGTTGTGGTTTGGGGTATTTTTCCAGGGTGTCTAGAGCTGAGAACCAAGGTCTCTGCAGCTGGGCCTGAAACAGACAGGGCTCATCCTTGGACATTGATGGGAGGAGGTATCTTTTTGGTGAAAACTGAATTTATCGGGGTTAAAAAATTTGTGATTTGTATTAATTTTGCAACTTCTTTTTGCAAGAGGAAGAGAGGAGGGGGGAACAGATTGAAAATACTCAAAATATCTCATTTCAGCATTTTCAAAAATGAGACATTTTCAGCTTTCACTTTGAAAGAAAGCCTCTGTTTCCTGACTAATGTAATTATCTTAAGATACAGAGGGCAAGAAGTAACCTGACACTTAGCTGAACGTTTTGTTTCAGACAGAGGACATTTTGGGGGTTAACCCATGACAGTTCCCTGCACCCTCCCTGGCATTGCTGGAGTCTTTAGTTCTGCCACTGAAATGAAAATCCATTATTTGTCTGGCTCAGCTAATAACACCGACCGGCATTTCCATGGGCAGCAGAAACCCTAGAGGAAGGCTGCCAAAAGCTCAGGGAGTCAGAGTTCCTCTTCATGTCCAAAGCTTCAAACTCTCAAAAGCTTTAGCGATGCCATTACAAATGCCTAATGTTAGACTTGTGTCAAACCTCTCTTCTCCCTCACTCCATTACCCCGCAAGGACGATGATAAACCATCTGAAGAAGCAGGAGTCATCCCAGGTCAGGCTGAAATAGCTAGAAACCACTGATAATCTCCAGGTTCATTAACATTTTTGTTTTTAAAAAAGGTAACTTTCTGTCACTAGGAAAGTATAATATATATAGCAAGTGGAAACTGGGATATAATTTTAGCCTTGATTCTTAAGGCGATAATATTTTGGGCTGTCAAGTAGGGGTGCAGCGTGTGTTGATGCGTGGGAATACATGCAAAAATGATTTTAAAGTGTAGTACGTGTACCTAACTTCAGATGAGAAGTTAGGTAGAAGTTTACCTTGGGAAATTCCCACCCTGCCACGAAATGTCCAGCAATGATGTGTTGGGTGAAAGCAAAAGCAGAGGCTTGGAAACATTAGAAAAAATTGCAGCAATGAAACTGAGCTAAAATGAATTTTGACATTTAATCCTAGATAAATTGGCAAGTCTCACAATAGGTAATTTTTTCTTGTCACCCTGGCAAAGCAGGGCCACGTGAAACTGGTTTAAAAAAAAAAAAAAAAGAGAATTAATTTCTAAGACCAGCCGCCAATCTCCTCACTGGGCCGAGGGTGAGCACAGGAGCTCCCTCACACCACCAAAATATTGAATAAGTTTACAGAAAGAAGCCAACCCTTGCAAGCTCAGGAGATCATTTATAAAACAAAAATTGCTCTCTGCTGCATTGAAGAGCCTGAGAGATGCTCTCAGACAGATTAATTTTCTGGGTAGAGGAGGGGACCGTCGGCTTCACCCCTCAAAATGAACCGTCGAGATGATTCAATCGCACCACTTCCAGAGTGTGAGCCCGAGACATTCATTCAAAGCATAGTCATAAGAAATGACTCCTTTACTTTAGGAGGAAGAATACTGAAGAAACTGTTAAACTCGGTCACAGTATGTGACATCCTTGAAATCAAAAGCAATGCTTCTTCTCAGCGACTGCACAGTAAAATTAAAGATATGAAGTCAAATTCATCTCTGGTGTAATACTCCTGCCAGTGGCCGGGGACGCTCCTGGGATTAATTTCCCCTATTATACAAGTGGCACAAGACCCTGACAAATTGTTTCAAATGTTTTTTGTAACACTTAGTTACAGAAACCTTATTCACTAAGCGTTCCACACGTGTGAATTCGAGTGGCTCCGAGCTCTGCCTCGCCGAGGATGGGATACTGGGCTAATCGCAGCCCACAGGGTGCGACTCCCACCCCGTTCACGTGGGCGAAAGGTGGGAAGCCGCTAGAATTTACTGATTTCTCATGTAGAAAAAATACCTCCATCGGGTCATTGGTGATCGAGGAGGGAACGTGGACCTTTGGCATGCCCAACTTGGTGAAGGGGCAGGTCTTTTACTGATCACTGGATTTGGGAGCTGGATTATAGGCTCGATGCCCTTGACCAGCGTGTCGCTGGAGGAGTTGAGCATCCCCTCCTCAAACTCTCGGGTCGTCCTGCGACGCCTTCCCCAGAGGGCGGCAGAGCAAGCTCGCCTCTCTCTATTCCTGCAGGCCTTCTCTTTTTCTTTGGGGTAAAGCTTGTAAACTCAATCTGCACAAGACAACGCCTGTATTTACACTTCTGGACATAGCCCATTTCTTTGCTTACAGTTTGCCTGTGGAAAGCTTACATTTTCCTGGAGGAATTATAAACGTCAGTGTGGCGTGCCGGTGCTCGCCGTGCCAGCGTGCCGAGGTGAGAGCTGGGGCAGCACTGGCCCAGACCCCCTCCCCTGAGATGGGTCTGGTGCTCAACTCCAAACAACCCCAGGCGCTCGCTCCTCCCTGGTGCGCACGCTCCTCCCTCTTATGTAGCCACCCTTATCTTGCTGCCCCAAACTTGCATGAGCGTCACTGGCCAGGTCAGGTTTAAGCAAGCACTTGCCATTCAGACAGTCTTCTCCTCCCACATAGCAGCACTAGGGAAGAGGGCAAGCACTTACACTTGCCTGTGAATCAAGGATACCAGGCACCCAAATAGTCAAATAACGTCCAAAGTCAAAAGCAAATGCAGGACGGGCGTGAGGACAGAGCCCATGGTCAGGGGTTTCAGTCTAGCTGCCTGCAGCTGGCCTCCCAAGTCTGCGTCTGGTGAGTACATTCATTTTCTGAAGTGCTCCCCACATCCTGGAGGAGGGGGTCTGCTGGTCACTTGACACTTTGAAAAATCAGGAGTGTCCGGGTTTAAGGAGGTGAGGTTAAGGACAAGGTACTCTCTGCCTTTATTAGTGAAAGGATTTCACCTCACGTGTTGAAACTTCTGGCCAGCAGAAACAATACATGCGCTCTTTGAGAGGACAGGTCTGCTAACAAACCATAAAATATCCTCCTCCTGCTACATCACTTATTTCCTAAACTGAGACCAGCTCACCGTGGCACTCTGAAGCAGAGACTATTGACACAGTCCTGAGCTGGCTCTGCAAACTATCAGCTGTCATTCTCAAGCCCATGTGTTGATGTTGCCCCAAAGAACAGATTTACCGAGAAAACTCAGGAAGAGGCAGTCTCACGCAAAGGCTCCAGCACCGTCGCCACCTCCCAGCGACGCCGAGCCGGCCGGCTGGTGCTCTGCTGGCGCGTGGCATCTTCACCTCGCAAAGACCTGAGCTGCTCCTCTGAGGTTTTTGATGTTTGTTGCTAAACCTCTTCACAGAGTTAAACAGCTAGGTAACTGGTGCAGCTGTGTTTCCTACATTTAGCCTCTGTGAAATGTGCTGAACTTGAGCTTTGATATATTTTCATTTCATAAAAAGAAAGTCAGGTGAGGATCTTGCAGGTTCCACCTACCCGCAACTCCATTTGGGTAATACCCTAAGGGTTAGGAGGAAGCACAGAGCCTGGGTTTGATGTATCAAGGCGTCCAAGCACTTGTATCACCTTGAACATGAGAAGAAACTTGCTGATGTGTTTTACAGTATTGAGACCTTGTCTTCAGCGTATTCACATTAACGGAGATTTGGGGGGCGGGGAAGAATTCGCTCATAAGCATCAGCCAGTTTGGTATTTGACCAAAGGAGAGCAGATACTTTCATTTGGGCAGAAGAACAATATAAGTTGATGTGCGAGCATCCTTAATGCTTCTCCATCATGTTTGAGCTTGTTTTGTTTTGTTATATTTGGGTTTCTGGAATGTTTTATCCTATCAATGACATTAATTACGGAGTAATTGCCTTAGTAGCATGTAACAACTCTCCTCTTTTTTTAAAATAGATTTTCACACAATGTGTAAACTTTGCTGTATATGTGCTACGTTTCTTGTGTCATGAAATAATGTGTAGACAAAATAATGTTTTTCCTGTCAGAAATTCAATGGGCATCTAAAGCAAAGTGACAGGTGGTTAAATAGCTGCATTTAAAGGATGTCAAGAAGATTTTTTGGACAGGTACCAAAATCCAATGCCAAAAAGAAGGCCTAATACCATCTGTTTTGTTAGCAGAGAGATGCAATTTTACATTAGATCTTAAATGACATGAAATGCCAAATTCATAACCTTGATTTGTGGGTCAAATCTAGCTTATCTAGACTGTGGATGTTTTTATCTACCAGCACAGTTCCTGACCCAGAGCCCACGCGGGTAAACGAACACGCTTTCAATCAGACCCATTTTAAAGTAACAGGGAAGCTCTTGAGTTGCATTTACTTTTGGTTTGCATTACATGTAAATCCAGATGCAATGTGGATTTAATTAATCCAATTTCATTGCATTTTAATGTACACATTTGCATTGTGTTTATTGGCAATTGGTTTTATCCATTTGTTCAGCATTTTTATGACCAATGAAGCTACTGAATATTTAGAGATCTATATAATTCCTAGCAGGAATGAGGAGTGTAGCCCTGAATTAAATAGTTCTCAGACATAAACCTGGGATAAGACTAAAATGCCAAAATATAGCTGCATAATACAGTGGAAAAATGGTATCAGTATTTTAAAGTAACAAACTGCGTTGTGCTAAATTATTTTAAAAGTAATTTCAGCAGGCATTTTAGATGGTATGTTGAGAGGAGGACTACTCTGAAACAAATAACGAAACCGATAGATTCAGACACCTTTTCCTGCTTCTAAAAGGTGCCTTTGAAATTATGGTTGTTCAAGTTTAGCCTAATGTTTAGAAATAATCACTGTAGAGTTTTCTCTTCGTTGTGAGGAGTCCGTGTGGCTTAAATGGGATTGCTGAGATAATCACACTCTGTTGTTTCTGTTCCAGGGCTAATGTTAGGCATGAAATGTGAGTTGTCATGTTTGGAGCTCCTCTTTCAATGACCCAGCCAAAGCAACTAAAAGCATTCTGGGTTTTGTGAGGAGTCAGTTGTGAAAAGAACGAAAAGAACAGCATCTTTTCATTTCTGTGTTTAGCTGCTTGGCTTGGCTCTGCTGTGAATGCTGGGGCTCGGGTCATATTGCTGGCTTTGCTGTCCATTTGCTGTCCCTTCAGCCATCCTGGACCATCCCTCACTCCTTTTGATCCTTGGCCAAAACACAAGGTCTTGACTCGTTTCTTCATTGGTCCTCTATTTGTGGATCCAGGGAGTTTTGCTGATCGATGGCTGATCCATTGAGCCAAGTGAAAGCTGCTCCTCTGCCGAGGGTCTGCACCACCTCTCCCTGCAGAGGACACCACCCAGCTTCACTGGAGCTGAGCTAGCCCCAGAAGAATGGCCTTGGCACGCCATGGAGAGGAAAAGCCTCTGCCCCAGCCCTGCAGGTAGATCTGTGCCTGCAGTGGGCATATGGGGTGTCAGGAGGTGAGTACACTCCACCTACCTGGAGGTTTGGCCTTTATTTTCCGTCCGCCCTAGATCTCCTTGCAGTGAGAGATCCCCCAAAGGTGGCCCTTTGAGGTCTAACTGACTTGAATTATTCCTACAGGTCATGTTGGTGCCAATAATGGGTACATGGGCTGGGGCTGATCCCTGCAATTCTTTGCACTGTTGGGATGCTCCTTGCTCGGCTGGTGATAGCTAATGCAAAGTGAGCTGAGTCTCTGGGGCTGGCAGGTAAGATCTGTTGTCATAGTTTGACCCCAGCCAGCAACTAAGCACCACACAGCTGCTTGCTCACTGCCCCCCGGTGGGAGGGGGGAGAGAATCGGAAGGGTAAAAGTGAGAAAGAAACTCGTGGGTTGAGATAAAGACAGTTTAATAGGGAAAGCAAAAGCCGCGCACGCAAGCAAAGCAAACCAAGGAATTCCTTCACTCCTTCCCATCGGCAGGCAGGTGTTCAGCCATCCCCAGGAAAGCCGGGCTCCATCACACATAACGGTGACTTGGGAAGTCAAACGCCATCACTCCAAACGTCCCCCCCTTCCTTCTTCTTCCCCCAGTTCTATATGCTGAGCACGACACCATATGGTGTGGGATATCCCTTGGGTCAGTTGGGGTCAGCTGTCCCGGCTGTGTCCCCTCCCAGCTTCTTGTGCCCCCCCAGCCTGCTCGCGGGTGGGGTGGGGTGAGAGGCAGAAAAGGCCTTGACTGTGTGTCAGCACTGCTCAGCAGGAACGAAAACATCCCTGTGTTATCAATGCTGTTTCCAGCACAAATCCAAAACACAGCCCCACACTAGCTACTGTGAAGAAAATTAACTCTATCCCAGCCAAAACCAGCACATTCTCCACCCCTTATTCCATACCATTTATGTCATGCTTAGGTCCCACACTATCCAATACATTCTCATTACCCACCACTCCCCTTCCCATCCTTTGATATAATAGATATCATTCCCTTAGTCTATGGACCACGCCTGTGAAATGTCCACAAATGTCCACAAAATGCCCACTGAGTTCATTTAGTCCATGCCTTTGGGCTCCATCTGTTATGGTGGTCACTCAGGCCAGGAGAGGTGGTGTGTTGTGTGGAGTTGCTGGGCACCAAAGCCAGCTCAGGTCAGGTCACTGCTGCACTTGCACTGCTTCTCGTAAGGCTTCTCCTCCATTGGTTCAGGTGGTTCCTGCTATAGTAATTCCTATAACATGGAACTCAAATCATGGGTTACAACAATTTAAAGGTATTTCCATTACAATCCCCACCCCTGGCCCCTTTGGACCAGACCATCAGGTTTAACGTTGCAATGAACTCCTCCCCTTGCCCCTGCTCCAGCTTGGACTTATCCACAGACTGCAGTCCCTTAAGGTTGTACCTGCTCCAAGTGGAGCCTTATCTATGAGCCACAGTCTCTCCAGGGCTATACCTGCTGCGGCATAGAGTTCTCCACAGCCACAGTCACTTTGAGGTGCACCTGTTCCAGTGTGGCCTTCTCCATGGGCCACAATGCCTTCAGAGATGTACCTGCTCCAGCATGGCCTTACCCACAGCTACAGTCCCTTCAGAAGTAAACCTTCTCCAACATGGCCTTACCCACGGCTGCAGTCCCTCCAGGGGTGTACCTGCTCTGTCATGGGCTTATCCATGCCCACACGCTTTGAGGTGCTCCAGCATGACCTCATGCACAGCCACTGATGCTTCAAGGTGTACCTGCTGCAGCACAGACTTATCCACAGCCACAGATGCTTCAAGGTGTGTCTTCTCCAGCGTGGACTTGGGCCACCATCCCTTCAGAGGTATACCTGCTGCGGCACAGACATAACCACGGCCACAGATGCTTCGAGGTGCACCTGCACTGGCATGGGTTTATCCACGGCCACAGACACTGCGGGGTGTCCTGCTCCTGCGTGGACTCATCCACAGGTCACAGTCCCTTCAACCTGAGTTCACGCTGGAGTTCCAGCCTGTCCAGTACAGCAGCACAGAAACAGCAGCGATGCCCTGGCCCTCTGCCAGCCCAGGCACATGGCCATTGCTGTTATCAAAATGTTCCCAGGCACAGCGCAGTAAGATGATCAGCAGCACAGCACTACAGCAAGCAGCGAAAGCAAAAAGCAGCCACTAACGAGCACTACACTCTAATATACAGTAAGGCAAGCAAGCCCCATGGCAAGCACAGGAGCCTGTCAATTAAAAGCTAAACAGCAATCAGCTATAAATTTGTTCTAGCACATTCCAATCAAACCTGTTGTTATCTTGAACCCTTTGAGCCCCGCATTGAGCACCAAAAAGGACTGTTGTGGTTTAACCCCAGCCGACAACTAAGCACCACCCAGCCACTCGCTCACACACCCCCCTGGTGGGATGGGGGAGAGAATCGGAAGGGTAAAAGTGAGAAAGAAACTTGTGGGTTGAGATAAAGGCAGTTGAATAGGGAAAGCAAAAGCCGCGCACGCAAGCAAAGCAAACCAAGGAATTCCTTCACTCCTTCCCATGGGCAGGCAGGTGTTCAGCCATCCCCAGGAAAGCAGGGCTCCATCACACCTAATGGTGACTTGGGAAGACAAACGCCATCACTCCGAACATCATCCCCCTTGCCCCTTCTTCCCCCAGCTCTATATGCTGAGCACGACGCCATATGGTGTGGGATATCCCTTGGGTCAGTTGGGGTCAGCTGTCCCGGCTGTGTCCCCTCCCAGCTTCTTGTGCCCCCCCAGCCTGCTCGCGGGTGGGGTGGGGTGAGAGGCAGAAAAGGCCTTGACTGTGTGTCAGCACTGCTCAGCAGGAACGGAAACATCCCTGTGTTATCAATGCTGTTTCTAGCACAAATTGAAACCGTAGCCCCATACTAGCTACTGTGAAGAAAATTAACTCTACCCCAGCCAAAACCAGCACACCTGTCCCATGTGGGCATCACTAGGGGAGAACAAGCATGTTGTCATCATGAGGCTCAACATCCCCCTGCTCCAATGGCTCCTGCAGAGCTGGGCTTTCCAGAGATGCTCAGCCTTCTTTCTGCTATCACCAGCTCTGAAAAACGAGAGGCTGCTTTCTCTCTGACCTGCTGGGAAAGACTCAGAGACAGGATAGATACCAAAAAGTGGGGTCTGGGTGGAATTTAGATACCTGCATTGAAACCCATGCATGGGGAAATTCCCCCACTTGGGAGAAACCTAGTAGGTGGCTGAATTCATTCAGCTCCCTCCGTTTGGATGACAGAGATCCCAAAGAAAGACCTTCTAAGGGCATGAGGGCACCTTGCTCCTTCCTAAGCTCTACTGCAATCCAGATGCGGGTGACACGGCAGGAGCACGTCTGCTGTGTGCGCACACCGTCTGGCGTGGAGCTCAGGAGATGCAGTCATCCTCATCTGAAACTTGGCCAGCGCTGGTTGTACCTTTGCAGTCCCCCCAGGGCAGTCTGGCAAGCCCATGCTGCTCAGGTAGGATGTACTGTGTGTCCTACGTCTGCCAGGAAGAAGCTCTGCACCATTAATCCCTGTGCCTTGGTGGGGAGAGGCTGTATAATGTTGGTCCTACGTAGAGAGCAACACCAAAGTGCTAGAGGAAAGCAGGAGTTCGGGCAAATCTGCATCTCCTCGTAGACCCCCCCTTGCTCCATAAGGCAGACACCAAACTGCCATGAGGGACAAAGTACATTGAAACGTGGGTGAAAACAGGCTGAAGCAGGATTTAACAGCAGGTACAAGTTGGAGGCTTCCTGAACACATGGCGAGCCTGAGCAGATCCCCGTGGCACAGCGGGAGCTGCTGACACAGGAGAAGAGCACTGCAGAGGCTGGAGGCACCTCGTGACACGTCATTCTCCAGGCCCTGGTCAGGGGTCGTGCCGAGAAGCCGACCGATGCTCAGCTCCACCAGGTTATCTTCTTCTGACAGTCTAACGAGTAGAAACACTGAAGACACGAGGTGAGCTGTAAGAACATTTGTTTGATGAAGAGCGTTTCCTCTGCCAGCCTCCCTTGGCATACATATATATTAAAAAAAAAAGCATTTATGGATATTAATAGCAATAACACTTTGTGACGACGGGTTTTTCAGATCGGTCTCTGTTTGAGGTCTGACGAAGGCAGATGAACGTGCAAAGTTTGACAGGGCTGATTGTTGTAAATCTCGTGCTCCGGGGATCCGAGGAGGCATTAAGGAAACGGTGCTTCATTTGGGAAAGACGAGCTTTTAAAATGGTTTGAATGGGACCGCTGTGGTGCCTCCGGCACTGAAAAGAAATTGGGGTGGATCTGCCAGGGAGACGCCACAAGTTTGGTGACAAAATGTGTTAATTTTTGTAGGAAACAACAGAATTAAATCCTGCTTTAAGCGAAAAAGCCAATTCAGCCTTAACTGTAAGGCTGCTAGCAACGACTCCACAATATATGAAATATAATAATTATGATAATTAATAAAGATAATAATACAGTAAAACCTTGCTAATTCATACTAATGACTCAGAGGCTGCTTACTAATTACTGAATTTTGTGGATAAACAAGCCAGAATAATGCATCATAAAATACACTTTGTTCCATTATTTTGACAACTCTCATTTAGTTTTAATTATTTATACTTCATAATATACTAGTCACTCTATTTGGGAGGGTTTTACAAAAATAATGACGCTCTAATAATTTGACATGTCAGTTCAGTATTTGCTGAAACAGGGAGGGAGGAAAACCAGCCCTTTCTGGATGTGTGCGAATCAGGCAGAGCGCAGATCTGTTGAACACAGATCTTCGAAGTTGTAATGCAAAATATTATACGTCTCTATAACGCCTTTGGCCGGGAGCCCTCGGAGCAGCTCGCCTTGTGGAGAACTCCCGCAAGCTGACCTGCTTCGCTGCTAAACACAGAAGGATCGATTGCTGATTCTCCAGAAAAATCATACGGTTTGAAAAATAATAATAAATGTGAAGTAGTTTTTGTGCCCAAATCGATTTTTATCATCAAATCAATTTTTTCCACCATCACGAGGGCTAAAAGCTTGTTTTTAATTTAAATGAGAGCTACAATTTTTACATAATCACTTGATTCCCGGAGCTGGCATTCCCTCGAAACCCCAGCCCACCTCCCCCTCCCGAATTTGGCAGGAGTTGGCCACGCTCTTGCAATGAAAGAGGCTTGTGGAAGAACTCAGCATTTATTTAGCTCAGTTTTCCAGCTACAGAGAGTCCTGTAGGGTGCATGTTGCAAATGTGCCTTCATAGTCATGATGTTTAAAAAAAAAAAAAAAAAAGCCATTTCCATCGGAGATTTGCCAGAAAACTGACTCTATCAGCCCTGTCCTAGCTGTCTGCGAGCATATGGATCGGTTGCGGAAACTCACTGTACCTGGGAATGGAATAACATACTGCAAAAACGCTCCATATATAATATTATTTTCCACTGGGCTGCTTTTCTAAGGGGCCTGTTGCAAGACAGGGAGTGGGAGAGCGCAGAGCCTGCGGTGCCGTGGCAGAAAGGGGGTAAACCCGCACGCCCCAGGGCCGCCGGGCAGGGCTCAGCCCGTCCACCGCCGAGCATCCTCCCTCCCCATCTGCTAGATTTGGGGTTTCGGTGCCGGTCTGCCCTGCAAGCCCCGGCCCGTGGGGAGTCAGAGGGGGACAGCAGGGAGGGAGGGCTGCTGGTTGACCATGGATGGGTGCTGCCTTTTCAACAGCGGGGTCTATAAAGACGGAGAGGTGTAGAAAGCCAGGCAGCCTGGGGTGGCGGGAGGCTGTAGGTCTCCATGCCTTGGGGAGCAGGAGGCCAACACCAGCGTCAGAGGCCGAGACCGGCTTTTCTCTCCCGGGTGGGAGAGCGCGTGGGGAGGCGCAGGCCTTTCAGAAGCGAGGTCTCGGTGCCGGGGTCGTATTTAGGGTGGATCAGCATGATGGAAAGCATCCTTCTTCAGGGGGTGGGCTCCAGGGGCTGTGCGGGGGGGAAAAGAAGGCTGCTCGGCACCGTCCCGCGTCGGGAGGAGGGCAAAACCGGGCACGGTGTTTCGGTGAGGGCCGGGGGGCAGAGGAGACGTGACCGGGTGCCAGCGGGAACCGGTGTCGCAGCCGGGCCGCCGGTCCCCCGCCGGCTGTTGCAGCCTTCCCCTCCCCGGGTCGGCTGGGGATGGGGGAGAGGGGGGCGTCCCGCTCTCCTCCCTTACCAGGCGCCCCCGGAGGGGCTCCGGCCCCGCCGCCCCGAGGTGCCCCAGCACCCGCCGGTGCCGGCAGCGGGGCGGGGGCGGCCCGGCTGCCGGGGGGGGAGCCGCCCGGCCCCGCCGCGAACAATAGCGGCCCCGGCGCGGGGCGGCGCGGAGCGGGGCGGGCCGGGGGCCGCCGCCCGCCCCCCCGCCGCCGCCGCCCGCCCTCTCCCCGCCCCCCGCGCCAGAGGCACCGCCGCCGCCGCAGCCGGGTCCATGCCCGCTGGAGCCCCCGCCTGCCGCCGCCCGCAGCCCCGGCATGGACGTTAGGTTTTACCCCTCCGCCCCCACCGCCGTGGGCTCCCTGCCCGGCGCCGACCCCACTTGCCTCGGGCCGCTGGATTATTATCACTGCAACAAGGTACCGGGGCGGCGGGGGGGGGGGGGGGACGGGGACGGGGACGCGGGGGGGCTGCCCGGGCGGCTTCGCTCGGAGCGTCCCGCAACTTCTCCGCGGGGGGAGGAAGGAAAGTGCCGGCGGCGCCCGGCTCCCGCGGGAGGGAATTTTGAAAGTGGTCTGGCAGCGGAGCGGGGAGAGCCGTCGGGTCCCCGGGCCGCCCCGGCACCGGCCCCGCCGCGCTCCCCGGCGGGGCGAGCGGAGCTGCGGGGCGGGAGGAGCCCGAGCCCCGGGCGCTGCTCGGCGGGGCAGGCTGGAAGCGATCGCGGCCAGGAGGGAAACGCTCTGGGGTGAGCGGGGCTCTCTGGGGCTGTTTGTTTATGTGTTCGTTTCCAGCGGTGGGTTTATTTAATATTTGCCCTGCGGGAGCGTTCGGCCCGCAGCGGTGTTCGTGGGGGTTTTGTTGCGGTTGTTGTCGGGCACTTTTTTTGTTGTTGTGCACCTTCTTCGCAAGGCTGCGGAGCCGCCGGGCTGGGGTCGCTGGCACCTCCCGAGCGGGGGCTCCGGCTCTGGGCCCCCCCCCCCCCCCCCCCCCCACCTCCCCTCCGGCACCCACCTGCCCGCGCTCCCCCGGCGCTGATGCTCCTGCGAAGTGCGGCACCCAGCCCCGGGTTTGGGGGGGGGGGGGGGGTGTTCCCCAAGACCCACAGCACGGAGGCGAGGAACGCTCCCTAACCTACATTTCCCCCGCTCGCTGCAGCCGCGAGGCAAACCACCCTCTTCGTGTAACGAGAGCGGGATCCGCGGGAGGGTATTTGAGAGCGCCGGAGGTGCTGTAGGAAATTTCCCTCATCCGAGGGAAGCCGAAGCGAAGGGGATAGATGCTCTACTTCAGGGATAAACAGTTCTCCGCGAGTATCGCCTTCCTCGCGTGTAGGTAAATAGCGCTGATGTTTCGGCAACAAAGCCGTAGGAAGCAGACCCGCTTGGAGGGAGGGAGGGAGGATCACCACCATAAGCTCCGAGACATAACCCTGGCTGCGTCCTCCTGGGCCAAATTCGGGTAATTGCATTAAAAAACGTTAATAAAGGGAGAAAATGCTCTGCTGCCTTGGGACTGCAGCTCAGGATGCCCTCGGCTCGTCTTGCTGTTGTGATACTTCTGGATCAAACTCTTTGGAAACAAGCAGAGGGAAACCTACGTGGCTTCCCAGATGCAGCAAATTAATCTTTATGTATCAATATATGTATTTAATTGTTCTCTGTCATTTGGGTTATTTATCTCTTTTTATTAAGTTGTAGCAAACCTAATAGTTCTCATTTATTTTGAGACGCCTGATTATGCTGAAAGGAAACAACTTAAATTGATTTCTTCTGTACCTACGTACCGCTAGTTTCAAACTGTTTTATTATCATTGCCGTTGCTCTTAAAATGCTAAACATGCTCTTAAAATACTAACGAGAGCCGGGTCACCTGGGAGCAGGTCATCCGTGCTGCTGAAACGTCAGCAAAAGCTGAAAGTCTGGGATCATGCGAGTGTGTGCCGCTGGGAACTGCGGCAACCCCCAAATCCTGCTGGTTTTAGGAACTCGATTTTACCAAGAAGTTGTTAGATGTCAGCGTGATTTAGTTTGCCTTCCAGTTTTTTGTGCGGGAGCTGGGGCTCGCAGTCGTGCACGCAGCGCTGCAGGCCCTTGCCGCGGGTCTGCACAGCCCCGGCACCCCCCCAGCAGCACCCGCCTGAGCCTTGGGGTGCGCGGGGCCCCACATCGTCAGCTCATCCGTGGCCTGAATCCCTGAGATTAGTCCCGGATTAGGCGGTAGCAATTGATCCGCAGGTCCTTGCTGTCGCGCGGCGCTGCCGACGGGGAGGCTGGAAGAAATCGCCTCTTCTGGGTCTCCAGCGAGCGCAGCCCGGGAGAAGGAGTGGGTGCGTTTCAGTGCTGGCCAGGGTGGATGGGACACTGGAGAGGAGTACCCCAGGTACTGACCACTGCCACCAGATGCTGCTGTTGTCACTGCTACGGAGGATCTTAAGGCAGCGGGAGGAAGAAAGGAAGTGACTTACCCTTTTCTGCTATTCAGGTCTCTTTCTTTTTTTTTCTTCTTTTCTTTTCTGAGTTATCAAGTGTCATTTGCTTATGCACAGCGGTGCATGTTTGTCTGTGGGATGAGGCTGCTGGAACGAAGCCAGAGATGAAATGGGTTGACTTTGTTTTCCCGGCCGAATGCAGGCATAACGGTTGTAACTTCAGCATCAAAACGTGGCCCAGTGCGGAGCGGGCGATGGAATTGCCTCCTGCTTTTGCAGACTTTGCTTTGGAGAACTTCTCCGGCCGGTGCGGGGTGGCGTATGGCTGAGGATCGCCACCGGCATGCTGTTATCTTGTGCCCGCTATGGAGAGCGCTGTCTGAGCACACCTGCTTCCTCGGAGCCGCATGGGACCCTCTGGGAAACTCCAAAAAGTCACACTGGTCCCAACCCCATCGCTCCTGTCCGGTGCTGCTGACTCAGCCCAGGGCTGGGCTAAGACAGTGTCTGCCACTTTAAAAAGCTACAGAGTAGGGCAGGGTGGAGTGCAAAACTCAGAAGTTCTTCCACTATCGCATGCAGGTATCCTGGATGAAATCCAGCTCTAGGAAGAACCTGGGCAAGGAGTGCTTACAGGCTCTTCGCTGTCCTCCTGCTTCACTGAATTTATGGAGGGGCTTTAAAGCCCTTCGATTTAAAGGACTTGTTCTGTTCGGGTTCGGCTTTTTTCTCCCAAAAGGCTGCTTTGTTTGTTTATTTATTTAGGGGGGAGGCAGAGAAGCCGGGAAGGAGTGTGCAGTGTCACTGTGTATAAATAACTCGCTGAGAGCGCGGCAGAGCTCTGCCCGCGCACCCATCGCCAGCAAGCTTGCTGGGGAGATGCGCTTGAGCCCGAAGCATCCTGAAATGTTAATGTAATTGTTTTGTGCACTTACTGAACATGATATTGTTACCGTGAGGTCTCTGATCTCGCCTGCACGCTGCAGTAAGCCACAGTTTCTCTTTGCAGCTACAGAGGTCCCTATTGGGTATCAGCATTTCCATTTTTAAAAGGACAAGGGATGTTTAGAGGGATAATGAAATGGGAGCGTGCGTTCAGCCGGGGCCTCCCCAGAAGGGCACCCTTTCTTTAACTGCTTCTGGAGCATCCCTGTTTTCCCTCGAGAAGGGCTGGCCACCGGGAGGGACCGGTGCGGGGAGCGAGGGGCTGGACACCCATGGGTGGAGAATGGGGTCCCTTGTGCCCCGGCAGGCAGGGTGAGAAGGAGCCTTCCCCTCTGCTGACTGCATTTGGTGAGGAGTTTTTATGCATTGGGCATGCTGGTGGCATCGGAGCAGGGGAAAAAGGATTCCCCGCGTAAACCAGTCCCCATCACGGGTGACCTCGTACGGAGCAGCTTGCCATGGCAGGTGGGAAGAGGAGCCAACCCCAAACCTCCTGGTGCCCAGGGAGCTGCCGCTCACAGCCTGGAGGACTGATGCTCCTTGGCAGGATTTTTAGGGTTGCACTGGGCTCAGCCCAAGGTGCAGGGGCGATAAGGAGTGACACCTTCCCGGAGCCACCTGAAAGCCTCCCGAAGGGCATGCTGCAACGAGCATTTCCCGCGCTGGGGTGCCAGCCCCTTGCCTCCTTCCCCTGGGCCGGATCCAGGACCTGCTCCGTCGTTGGGACTGCACAGAAGAAACTCCACTGGTGTATTAGGTTGTGTTTGCACAGCCACCACGAGGGACTGGGGGGGTTCAGCTGAAGGTGGTACCATCTCTGCAAGGAGCCCTCGTCCAAACGGTGACACCCGTCTCCATCATTGGCCGCCTGAGCCCCGCTGAAGGGAGCACCTACCTCCGTTTCGGATTCCTCTTTTAAATCTGGGACTAAAGCCCCCTTTTTTTGGTCCCCTCTGGCCTTTTTCCTAGGACATTGGTACCTGCTGCAGACCCCCCTCCTGCTCCCTTGCTGGGGAAGTGGAGCTTTCACGATGTCTCGCTGCTGCCTGGGTGTTGTGATGGTGTTAGGGGGATGAGGCACCATGTTCCCACACCACGTAAGGGGTTTGTCAATCTGGGGTGGGATGTTTTTGCATCCCCTCAGTTGCTTTGTGAAAATTTGGGGATTTTTCCCACTTAAACTCTAGGAAGACCCTTTGCATTTGTGTTTCACAATAAGTAAACCATGGGAAAAAACATGCAGTTTAGTAACACAGGGGCTCGTTCCGCTCTTAGCGGAGCTTTAGTGACAGGATCTAATATGCTGTCTGATATACCAGCGTGGAAGGATTTTCCCAGATCTTAAATTCTGTGGGTCCACGAAGTACAGGAGGGGGTTTTTCATTCTTAGCCCAGGCAAAATTGCTTTTGCAAGGGAGGCATACAGCAGGAATCCTGCCTGAGCACAGTACGGCATGCTCTTTCACGCAGTGATGCTGGGCTGTGGTGCACGAGGAGTAATCCTGCTCCCTTCTCCCTAGGGGCAACTTTGGGGAGTGAACTAACATCTCTCTATTCTTCCTGCAGAAAGAAATTTTAAATATAAATTCTTTGTAGTTGCTTCTGGTGTATCGATGATCAGACTTGGTTAGCACAATGCCTAATTTCCACTTAGGGCAATGATTGATGGGGAGGAGGAGGACCCAGCCTGGGAATACCTTAATCCTTGCAGAGCAAGCACACTGCTGTGACACTGGGAGTGCCCGTGGTCCTTGGGAACCTCCGGCATCTCTGGCAGTTAATGGGAGATACGTGCCGGGGAGCCCTGTTAACCCTGTAGCATTTCCGTAGGATTCAACAGCACCATCAAAACTTGTCCCAAATCTTTCTAACAGGGCTCTGCGGCTTTGCATCTCCAAACACACCCTGTGTCTTGCCTTTTAGGCTGATAAATTGACAAAAACTATTTCGCCAATACACCATCATAAATTATGGATAATTAAAATCTACTAGTCATGAGATGTGTATTAATCTGCAACCAATGCTGTCGTCTTCTTTTAAGAACCCTTCAGAAATGGGATCCGAGCTGCTGGTATGAGCCCGGGTCGATATAGCAAATGCATTTCTGTGGAACATTCTGTTTTGTTTTGACTTTTACCATAAATTGTACATTGCAGTGATAAACACGGTCCCTTTTTCATCGTTCCAGAACTGCTTTGCCATTCTAGAAGATAAAATGTATTCTTTTCCTTTCTACTTTCTAAGCCAACTCTGTTTTGAAGTAGCGTAAATCTTTCTTTGGAGATGGAGGATTTTGGATGGGGAACAAAGTCAGGCAAATTTTTAATTTGGGGCCCATTTTACTCTCATTTGGCAGGCAGCTCCTGTTGACTTGCAAATGTGGATTTTTTTAGGCCCTGAATATGGGCAAAGGCTTCCTCTGAAAAGTGTTTGAGCTACTCAGTGGGACAACCCTGCGTTCTGCAGAGCGATCTTTGATGGGTTGCACAGCAGAAAGCGTTTGAAGCACCATTTTGCCTTGGGCTTTAAGTCAGGGATTGGGAGCTAAATAATGAATGTCCATCCATTCATAGAAATTGTTGTTCTCTCTGTATGTGCAGAGGGAAGGCTTTAATCTGGTTGGTTTTGGAACAATGGAGATATTTTGAAGACCGGTCTGACTTGTATATAACAACGTTTGTTAGGGCCACTTCTGAATAACTCTGTCAAGGGCCTGATCCACGACAGCCCCTGTAGCAGAGGAGGCATCAAGACACCAAAATTCAGGATCAAAATTTTGCAAGTTTCTCTGATTTATTTATGATGCTTCAAATCAATTCTGAACATCGTCCCCTAAATCAGTGGTCCAAAGCCTATTGCGTGTTACACTACAATAACCACAGGGTAAATCCATGAACAGCTCCGGACTTATTCTATACATCTGAGCTTGCCACAGGCACCAGGATCAGTTTGTGCATCCATAATGGAGAAAATGTTCTGTTGATAAATTGTGTTTTGCTTGTAACAGACCGGAGCATCCTATAGCTTGCGTAGCACATGGCTGCTGCTGGCTCCGGGCGGCGGGGAGAGCACCTGTAACCCTTGCAGAGCCCTTTCAGGGCCCTGCTTTTGCTAGTTGTAAGAATGGGCTCTGCCGGCTCCTTTCCTGGTGGTCGTTGTCACCCTCGTGGTATTTCTGCAGCATTTGAAGAAAAATCTCTGTTTTCATTCTGCCTTCACTTTGCATCTCTCCGCTGCTGGATGCGAGGAGTGGGAGGTGAGGACCACTCCGCTGCTGCATGCAGACTGGCCGAGCAGGAGCATGCGGGGGGGGGCGTTATCCCCTCTAGGTGCACAATTTTTCCCTATTACCTTTGTGCTCATCCGTTTTTTTACAAAATGAGCTCTAAATGCTTTTACCATAAGTTGGGTTATATCTTTCAGCATAAATGAAGCATATAATTGTGTTTTCCTAACAGCTCTACATTAAAAATAAGTTATTGTGCTGCTAATGTGTTTTCCTTGACAATTTTCCATCCAGCGAGTGCAAGGCTTCTGTCTGAGGCTGTTGTGTGCCACCTTTTGTGCCACCTTTTCTGCCTCCTCTTTACATTTTATTCTGCATTTCTAAAGTCGGGGTAAAGTGTTAGCGTGATTCCAGCTTTGATACCATTAACTCCTAATTGGAGGTTTGAGCTCTAATGTTCCACCTTCGTGATTTTACACAGACATTTTCATATGATTAAAGCTTATACTTGGGGATGCACAGTTCAGCTGCAGAGGCGAGAAATTTTGCAACAAAACTTAAGGAAACAAGCACCAATCAAACCATTCTTTTTTTTTTTTTTAAAGTGATTGAAAACAGTGTTAAATTGCCTGGTTTTGCACTTATATGACCAGATTTAAATATTTTAATCATCTGCATCCCCCCCTCTTTCTATTGTTTCCCTCTGGTGGTTTTGTTCTGATGGATGCCATTTCTTCTTTGAAAAATGGCATTGGCGGCTGCGTCGCCTGCAGGCAAAATCTTTGCATTATGCCACAGAATATCTCTCCTCCGCCGTAATCTTTTGCATAGATTGGTTGACCTCTGCAGATGTAATTAAATCTCTTCCTGACGACTGTGCGATTTCAGTTCAGCTCTGTGGTGAATGTAACTGTTAGGTAAGTGTTAAATTGGGGCCCTGGACCAGTAATTGTTATTATGGAAAGATTACTTGAGCATGGGTTTATGCTGGTTGCCGCACGCAGCTTCTGAGGAACCTTATCTGCAGAAATCAGGTGACTCTTGGTCTGAGGCAGTTTTTTGACCTCTAATTATAGCCGGGACACAGGAGGCTGGGTTGTGCGAATGTTTAAAATGTAGATATTTTAATTTTGTTTCTGTTGGTTTAAGGACCCAGTCTCTTGCTGTCATGGTTTTGGGGTATTTTTGTGTTTCTAAGGATCTCATAACCTAGCCGGAGCTAGAAAAGGGGGGCAGCAGTATGGGGCCCTATTCCTAAGTGGGGCGGATGGCTAAACTTGCTGCGGCTCTGTCCTCCCCACTCCTGATGTGCATCTTCGCTTCCATGCGGCTGAAGCCACCAGCCCTGCGGAGAAGGGCTGGGGTAGCCCCTGCTCCAAAATGGGCAGCCCCAGCACCGTGGTGCTTGGGGGAGACGGAGGAGCGAGCACTGGGCGTGCTGGCATGTGCCACCTCACCTCTGGTGACATGCCACCATCCTCTCTGTCACCCAGGTTGTATTTTAGCCCGGGACCGGGCCACCCGTGCCCCGTGGATCCTGTTCCACCTTGGCGGCGGCGAGGAGCACTTTTTTTTTTTTTTCTATCGGATTAGCTGGATCACATTAGCAGGTTTTTCTTCCCACAAAACCTACCGATGACTCAGAGTTTCCATTCCCGTCTGGACTCGTCAGGGAGGCTCCGTCCCTTTTCTCCCCAGCTGTCTGCCTGCACGCCGTGCTCCTCCTCTCCTCTCAGCTTTAGAGAAAGCCATCATCTTCCCCTTCATCATCTTCTGCTTGCAGGGTGGAGCCTGCACTTGCCCATGGTCAGGGTTGGGAGATAAGGGCTGTGTTGTGGCTCTGCCATTTATCCTCTGTGTGAACTGGCCTAGGTCTCCATCTCCAGAAGCAGCAGGTGATTTTGGGGTACCCCAGGCATTTACGGGTTATTTTTATGAAGAATTTGAGCCATCCTGAGCACTGAGCAACCGCTGCAGGAGACCTGGGTACCTGGAAAGGTGCAAGCAGAACCCAGGGCACCCCAAAAGGCTTCTCTCTTCCAAAGACGTGGATTTCCACATTTATACCTATGAAAGAGTTTCACCTTTCCAGCCTGATTTACCCAGCGGTTTATTCCCTGAGCATCTCCTCCCTCTCCCTGGGAAGGTGGTAGAGCTGTACGGCTCATTGGGAGTTGTGAAGCCATTTGAAAACCCCCAAAAGCAACAGTTTTAATGTGAAGGACAACCCTGTGTAGGGGAGGAGATGGGGCAGGTGGTGGTAACGGAGAGCTCGGCCTCACGTGGTGCTGGTCACACAGCAGCTTTGCTGTCCGTGTGGGGAACCGGTGGATCTCAGTCCTGTTCCTAGCAGTGTGCAGGCTGAACTCCTTTCTCCCCCAAAAGCTGATCTCTGGGTCAGTGATGAGCTGTTTCATTCCACCTCTACCATCACCTTTCCTTTACACCATGGGGAAGATGCTGCCGCGGCCCCAAGGACCTTCGGGGCACTGCAGCCGGGGGGAGGACAACGTGGGCTGCTGAAGGTTGGCTTATCCGAGCCCAGCACTGCTGCACCCACAGAGGCGTTCGTGGGCTTCGGGTCTCCCTTGCTGACGCTGCTTGCTAGCTCTGAATTAAAAGACTTTTTGTTTCATCGCTTACAGTTACCGAACCCTAAAATAAAGACAAATTTCTTTTCTCTGTCAAAAAATAACAGCTTAGATCCATTCCATGTTTCTCATTTTTCATGGGTGCTTCTTTGAACAGTGGGTTTTTATACGGTGAGCCATCTCAGCACAGCGTGCCTGCTGTGGAAGGATGATGTATTTTTAGGGAATTAGATTTCTAGTCCGTAGTGCCAGAAGAGGAGCAGTGTGCCCTGGAGTCCTTCGAAAAAGGAAAGAAACTTTGACAGCATGGAAATTAAATTTATGAAAACTTTAGAGGAAGTTTTGTATGGAAACACTTAACTGAATTACCTTGGTTTGTCCCAGCTTATGCACTGGGCGCAAAAAAGCGTTTGGATGTCATCTGAAGAAGAAAAAGCAGAAATATTGGGGGGGAAACATGAATCACAGAAGCTGGGGCTTGTTGTAGCACTGGGAAATGTGTGTTCCTCCTGATAGGATCCTGCTCTGTCCATGTTAAACACAGGGAGGCAACTTTTCCCCTGATGCGTTATCTTGTCTCTAAATAGCATTCAAAGGAGAAGAAGAATGTGCTGTTAAAAATATCAAACTTTTGGGAATGGCTGGCAGACTTTACCACTGATAAGCATTGTTGATTGAAGATCAAACAGCCCTTGAAAGCAGAAGGAAAAACCTTCCAACAAGCGCCATGGATCTAACCCTGCAGCCAGACAGTGAGGTCACGCGGGCTTCAATCTGTGTATATTTAGGAACCTGCACTGGAATTACAGTCTGGTCTCCTCTACCCCAGACGGATGTTGGCGACATGGTGGTTTTAAACCTGATAAATCTGTTAAAGCTGAGAACAACATTTATTAGACGCCAAGAAAACCAGAGTCATGTTTTCATTATTAGGTGGTAGTTTTATATTCCCCCCCCCCCCCTTAAGATAAAGAGTCTGCCTAGGAGGAAAGACTGCAGGTCATAAAGTGAACTGAAGACTAGTGGCATGTGTTTTTTAATTAATTGACAACCTGCATTTCTGTGTCAAGGTGGCAAATTAATTGTGGGTGGCCGTCTGTTTGCAAAACCAGATAGTTCTGTCGTGGCTGTGCCAAACTGTACATGTGGAGTATTTAACTATTTGATTTAAATCGGACCAGAGTGTAGGTTTTATGAAAACTATATTAAATCAGTTCTTCCACTTAAGAGTTAGGCTTTGAAAAGGGGAGAAATATTCATGAAACGGTCTTTTTAGCTTCATAAACTTGCAGCTCTTTAAGTAAGGTGGTTGGCATGTAGTGACCTTCTTTTGGGGGAGGCCAAACCCTGGTGGGAATAACAATATGTAACTTCAGTCATCTGTGGAAGTGGGGTACCGAATTCGTGTGAGAGCGCAAATGAAACTAATACATGTTTAAAATCATAAAATAGCTTAGGCTGGAAGGGACCTCTGGAAGTGTATTTAAAATAATTCCAGTAGCACCTTCTGGGATTGAGATTGCAGGAGAGAAAAATATCAGTATCAGCCGGCACCAACTACGAGCCACAGATTTTCTGTTCTGATACAGTGAGAGTCTCAGTGGTGACGGCTGCAATCAAATGCTAAGTAGGAAGTTTGTAATAAAAAGGGCTTTAGTTAGAATTAATAAAATGTGCAATGCCTCATTCCTTGGAAAACATGCGGTATTGACCGAGATTTAGAAACACATCCTGTAGGAGCAGGGATCCAGGTTGCAGGCTCCAGAGCTGGCTCCGGCATCCTTTCCCCGCATGTGTTACTATTCCTTCTAGAGTGCAGGGTTTCATTTATTTTATTTTTTGGCTGGAAAGGTCACAACGTGCAAGTTTGAGAGGAAATTGGTGAAGAGCTGGAAACAAGGGCAGCCTCGTACAAAATTATCATCTGCTTCTCCCTCTCTTGCACCTTCCCGTGCACCCCACGCACGTGGCTTCCCTGCTCCGAGGCTGCGGGCTGTGCCGGAGTCACACTAAGTCCCTTTGTAATATTCCTGCTATGTCCAGCTGAACCGAAAGCCTGTTTGCATTTTGATGTTGATTGTATCTAAGGACTAACTTCATGAATGTGAGGTGCTGCACACTAAACCTGTGTGATAGAGAAGAACACGCCCCATTTCAAGTATAGCTGTTGGGTCCTCTCTAAGCTCCCAGAGCAGAGACTGAGTACTGAATTTCAGGGAATGTAGGCAGGATCTAAATGTAAAGATGTGATAGTCATTACCAAAATAGGATGCCCATATAATGGGCAAATCCAAGGTTATAATGGAAACTTATTTCTGATTTGGACCAAGTTTGATTCATTTTAAGTCCTTCTATCCAGAGCTGTCCTCCATGAGCTGCATGTGAAGCCACAGATGCAGTTTTCATTTGCAGGAAAGCAATGCTCTAAGTTAATTGGGAAATGTGGATTTCAACATCCTCTTGTATTGTGGAATTGTCTTATGACGTTCTGAAGCTCAAATGGAGCTTCTCATTTGCCCCCCGAGTTGGAAGTCTTGGGTAGCTCAGAGGCAGGAAGAGCATGCTGCTGGATCTGGGGCTTTAGCTTCTGTCACTGTCATCGTGCCATCAGCATGGGGATGGTGCCAGCTTGGGAGGGATCCTCTACTTGGCAAAAAAAAGGTCTCAAGAGCAGGCTGCCTCCTTGCTTAACACAGTCAGAGCAGGAAGGCTGTGGAACTCAGAGGTTTCTGAAGAGCTGCTGTGGCTCTTCCCATCACGAGGTCACCAGGCCAGAGTACCGAGGGACCAGACGTCCTCAGATGCTGTGAAATAGAGCTGGTGGTTGCCGTCCTGCTCTCTGAACGTGGGCGTGCACATCACGGCTGCTCCCAGTGGCAGTGTGGCATGTACAGCAGCATGAGAGCTAGCTGGGCCACCTGAAACTGGTGGCCTCATCCCTTTGGCCAGAGCCACTGGAGAGGCCAAGGGGGAGATCCAGCCTTCTTTGGGATTTCTGCTGTATTTGTTTGGGGATAAACACGACCTCCAATACTACTAACCCAGCAACGTCCAGGCTGAATTGGCTTAAAAATTACAACGTGAAGTTTGTGCAATTGAATGTTTCTGAGCACGACGCCTGTTGCTGTCAGTGCTTTGCCCGATGCAGCGGCAGAGCCAGGCTCCGCAGGGCTGGTTAGCCAAGGTGATCAGTGCCTTGGGTCCTTGCCCAGGCGTCGCTGAGCTCTGCAGTTAGTGTCCCGGGGCCGGAGGCGGCTCGGCAGGAGCTGCTCAGACCTCACAGCTTGGAGCCCTGCATGGGATGGCTTTCCCTTTGCTGTGTTTAAGTGGCACAGGCTTGACTGGAGTGCCTTAATAAAACAGAAGGCTTAGTCTGACGGGGGTGGGAAGGAGGTGAAAAAGGAAATCTTAATTCCCTGCTCATCTCAGCTGCGATTCAGGTTTCATTTCCCCTTGCGGAGGTTTCCCCTCTTCCTCCCTGTTGTCCAAGTGTTGCTTCTGTTGCATTTGTTATTTATTTTCTTTTTACCCTGGGGGCTGCTGCGAGAGGTGTCTCTTTGCTCTGCCGGCTGTTCCTGATGCTTCGTTTTCCTTGCTAATACCAATTGTTTCTGCCAAAATCGTTTGGTGGTGTTATGTAAACCTAGAATCACACGCTAACGCTCTAATCCGGGCGCTCCTAAACACACTGGATCGGATTCGCCCCCGCGCTGACTCCGCTGCCGTCAGGCACATTGTGCCGGGGGTCCCCTCGGCTCAGCAGCCACCGGGGGTGGGATGCCACTGGTCATGACATCCACAGCCATCTGAGCCAATATCGCCGTCGTTGCTGGTAGTTTTAGTGGGAGTCATGAAAACACCCTGTAAATCACTCAGGGATTTAAGCTGTTTGTAGAGCATGGTACCTGCACAGCAAAGCTTGTTTTTTGGCACCGGGGCCTGTGTTTCTGCTGTTGAGTTTGCAGCAGCGTTGGTGGATGCTACGTGTGTGGTTCCGTGCTGGCACCAAAAAGTGGCTTGCTGCTTCTCCGCCCCATCGCTGCCCACGGTCCAGGGCAAAGCCTGCCTGTGCGGTCCCTGTGCTCGTCGCCAGCCACCTGATGGGATTTGAGCTCCTGGAGTATCTTCATGGAGATGCTGTGTTCCTGCAGAGGCTGAATGGGCACCTCTTCTCCTATGCCAAATAGCGTGGGCCTTCCTCTGAAGTGTGCACGCTCTCTCGGTGGCAACCGGTTGTTTACCTGGAAAGTGATATTAGCAAAGATCTTAATGAATTTCCAAGTGCTGCTTAATGTGATTTGGCAGCCAGAATTATTTAAGAAAAAAAAAAAAGAGATCCACCATTGCTGTGTGCCCAACCTCTTCCCCATATGCTCTACTCTTTTTGAGAGATTAAAAAGAGATTAAATCCTGCTGAGCTGGCAGGTGATGCTGATGAATGTTTGGAGGGGATTAGGGTAAATCCATTCCTCCTTCTGATTTAGCTCAAGATTTGAATTCATTGATAAAATTTGCCCAGGTTACATCTCTGAAACCTCCTCTGAGCCAGTGAATCTGCAGAGGTGTAAATGAAGGCAGAACTTGTTTCTGGAGCAGAAAGGCTAATGAATTAACCTTTATAAGGTTGATGAATGCTTAAGATAGCTGTACATCTATTCCTGTCGCAGTGTCCAATTAATCCGCACTGCCACAGAATTAAAGGGTGCCCGGGCTGGCTCCTTCGCTGGGGGAAACTGGCCTGATGTTCCTGCTGCACTGCAGCATGGCTGTGAGATGCTCTGCAACAGCAAACCTGCATGCGCAGGACGCCGTGTTCATGCGTCACTTGAGTTTCAGCTAAAAAATGCCGTCTCTCAAACTAGGGATGAAGTGGAATGGGTGCAGCTATGCATTGGGGTTCATGGGCTAGATCCAGCCAAAGCTGTGTGGGTGTCCTGGCCACTGTTTTTCTTCTGTGGTGGCATTGCAGTGGGACTGGTGATTAAAGAGGATGTTCTTGGCAGCCTCCAGCAGCTGTTGGACCTTCTCGTGTATCTGCGTGCATCCTACGGCACGAGCACAGGGATGGCGGGACTCCAGAGCGTGCTCCTGTAAGGTGCCCCAGCATCAAAAAGATTGTCTGCGGAGGAGCATTGAGACCTGCAGTGTTGCCATTTGGGCCGAGGACCGGTGCTGTGACTCGCACCAGCAGTATGTAGTGGTCTGTACTGGGCATCATGCTGGGGCTGCAGGAGAGAGCATGGCTCTGCAGCAATTCCAAGGATATTTTCAGCACAAGGCTCAGCAGCAGCACCAAGCAACTGTCCTGGTGGTGGGAGAAATGATAATAGTCTTCACTTCTTCTCTGTGTTGCGCATAGTCAAATTAAGTTCCTGAGGACCAAAAAGATCTGCTGGGAGCGCAGGGCGTGCAGCAGTGGAGCCTCCGCCCTGGAAGAGCTTTATAAACTAGGGCAGTGCACAGCAGGGTATTTGCTGCTGGAGATCTGCACTGGCCATGGCGTCCACAGGAGGTGACGAGGCAGAGAGAGGAAAAAGCTTTGTGCAAAGTGACTTTGGCGTTTTTGGCTTTTGGAGAAGAGCAGCTCACACCTGCAGCCCTGTTTGGAGCCCTTACCCTGGGACTGCTCATGCAAGAGGGCTGCAGAGTGGCTCGGCCATCTCAGGATTTCATACCACCTGCAGACCTGTGCCCACCTCGGCTCTGAGCTTCCCTGCGAAGAAATAACCACTGGAGTAGTAACAGTGGCAGCTTTAGGATGCTTCAGAGAAGGTGAGCCTGTAAGCAGCAGGTATCTTCATGTTGCTTAGCAAAGCTGACATTTAAAAATCGCCTGGATGCATGTAAAGTTGCATATAGACCTTTTTGACCAGAGATCAAACGTGCTCATGCAAAGCCTGTCTTGGAAGCCTGGGGAACCTCAGAGCATGGTGGACCCAACATACAAATTCACAGTAATCGCTCAATAAATTTGTGGTAACTCTGGAGGTGCAAGAGACAGCTGGTGTGTGTCTGACGTGTCTGCTCACTTCAAAGCCCGTGAGGCTGCAGCTGCTAAGGGAATCCAGTGCAAGTTGGCTGCTGCTGCGGAGCTCTTTGCTCTCTGTAATTTGATGACTTGTATATCTCATGAGAGAGCGCGCTGTTAATGCTAGCGCGGGCCAGGTGCACTTATCCTGAGTGTGATCTGAAGTTCCAGGCTCTGTAAAATAGGACTGAAGTCAGAGATGGCCTGAACAAGTAGTATCGTGGCATGGAGGATACAAGGATCAGGCTTGCTTCCTGTGGAGCAAATCTGTTTGCTTCCTCTGAGTTGTTTTGGATTCGTACAGCTATAGCAGCAAACACAGACCCCTCCCAATCATTATAGACGCTGGTGGGATGGGTAGGAAAAATGAAGCCCAAATGAAGTCACAGACAACTAGGAATACTTTCAAGATCATAATACTTGGGAATAATTTAGAAATAATATATTTTTTTTCCAGGGGGTCATTGGAATATACGCTTTCCTAGAAAATAGGGGGAAAGATAACTTGAAATTAAATATATTATTAAACAGAGCTTTCTTAACTGTCATTAAGCAAGAGGATTTTGAGAGAAGTGTTTTCCAGTTTCTTTATCATGTGGCTGCACAAGCTGGTGTTTGCCAATGAATGTGTCTCCTCCAAGAAGAGCAAAAAATAAAGTTAAATTTACCATATGGTGGAGGAGAATATTTGGTATCCATTTTTTGTGATAATGGTAGTTTGTTTAAAATAAAGTTACCTTTGTATTTGCTTCGTTTAACTCTAAACAGGAAAATAATGGCTGTTGTAATGTCTCTATTAGAGGAATATTGTTTTAAAGCACTTTGGGGTTACATTAGTCGAGTGCAAAATGAATTCCTCCTCTGGAGCAAATAAACCCCGGTGGGGCTGAATGCTGGGAGCTGACAGCTTGACGTGGGGATGTGCATTGCAGACAGGTCTCCGGGGGCCGGTTCTTGATGCAATTCTTCATGCTCCTTCTCTTCCCTCCTCCCTTCCCTCACCTCAGCGAAGCGGCATCTGGCCCCAGCAAATTGGCTGAAGCGCTTACCTCTGAAACTGGAAGGCCCTGGGCGAGGGGGGGGCAGCGGCGCTAACCAGAGGTGGAGGGAGCCAAGAAAGTTTTAAATGTTTTTAAACGTAGCCTCCCCATATGTCAGCACATGAGTAAATAGACTTTGGTGAAATACCTTTTATTTTCTCATCTGAACGCCAACTTATACTTGCGGTTTGGGGGTTTTCTTGTTTTTCTTTTTTTCGAACTATACCTAAGTTTGACAGCACGTGATGGGATGCAGGAGGAAAGTGCTCGCTGCTGATGCTGTGTGTGTGTCGGTAATTGCATAAATAGCTCTTGGGCGTGCGAGGTGGCTTGCACAAACAGCAGCCCACCTGCACACACAGCCTGAGCGCGAAAGGCTTCTGTGCACCCAAGTCCGAGCCGCATCCACGAGCCAGCTCACCAGAACTGCGGATGCACACGTAGAAAGTGAGCTCAGGCCGTTGAAAACTTGGCACAGGTTGGTTTTCAAGCAGTATCCAATGATGTAATATAGCAAATATTAGGAGAACATCTGGTAGCTCTGCTGTCTACATGCCCATTGCAAACAATTTTTCAGTCCTGTGTAAACGTTCAGTTTAGTCACATAACAGTGTGGTAAGAGACTCGTGCAGTCAAGGCCACCTGCTTGCCTCTTTTCCTTCCACGTAAAATAACGAGGACATTTTTTTGTTTGGTTTTGTTTCCAATGCAATAAGTGACACTTTAAAAGCAGCTAAATGCATTAGAAAGAGAAGTCGAGATCTCTTTGTGCAAAGGTGTCAACGTTTTTATTTTAAGCTTAATGTTGCAGTTAGTTCGTTATCTCTGAATTGTAAAACACAGGTGGGGATGACTTGGATATCTTGCTGGAGGGATTAGTTCCCGACTGGATGGGAGGTGTTTTCTGTGAAGGGTTGTGCGTGATGTGCTGCTCCTGCAAGTCTGGGCTCTGCAGCCTCCTCCGGGACGCAGGTTTCCAGTGTTGGATGTGGCAATGCCCCTTCTCTGTCCAAAAGTGAAACAGAGCTCGTAGCTGGTGTGAAGCCATGAAACTACGGGTGGTAAAAGTGCTGTGCAAGCTCCAGCCCTTGCGTTTGCAGCGAGGATGTGCCCATAGGATGGAAACCTCCCCAGCTGCTTTGCAGGCAAGTGCATAGTGGTGGCAGTGGGGAGTCCCAGCTCTGCGTGAGCAGAGGGGATGGACAAGCTCTGCTGGCTTCCTTTGTGGCTAATGTGGCTGCAAGGCTTTAAACTTAGGAGATCGCAAAAATTGGGGTTGGGTATTATTGCAACTATGTGTGGTCCAGCAGAATTTTGAGGCCCCAGCTGAGATGGGTTCTACTGGGCACCGAGCAAACACCTAGTAAAGGATGGGGCCTAAAAATAGCAAAGATGGACAAAGAGTGTGTATATAAGGGAAAGAGAAATTATATTGCTACCAGAAAATTTCTTTCCAGGATTATTTTTTAGAAGGATCTCAGTGCTGCCCAGTTCTGTGTTACCGGCATGTCTAGTACGTGGTACCCGAGACTGGAGCACGGTCCTGCACTGCGTGCTGAGAGGGGCCGATGTCCGACACGAGACTGGTCCTGACCTGCTGCTGGGGAAATCGTTCTTGCAAGTCATACGCTTGGTGAGATCGCTGCTGGGCTGTGGCATCTTCCTTCACTTTGATGGGGAGTTTGCACTCTGGGAAATCATTAGATGATTGTAAGAAAGTACAGATGTGATGCAAGTGAGAAAGTGTGGTTTAAGCTCATCTTTAGCTCCAGAAGACCTCTGGAGACAGATGCCACCAGCATCCTACAACTACGTTATGCAGAGCCTGATGCAGCTACCAGCGGTTTGCGTTGCAGCAGCACTGACTTCAGAAGAGGCTCTAAAACGAATCGGACTGGTCAGACATCCCTGGCGGGTTGCAAAAATGGGACTTCAGACATCAAAGAATCCATTCCACTTCTGAATTCCCTGGGCACTATGGTCGATTAATTTGTGATGTAGTCTCCTGAAGCATGAGGCACGTGGTTTATGGTTTTACCAAAATCATCAAAGCCGAAAAATTCATCAATCCTATTCCTTCCTCCCAGTGACCACACACTTGGCGAAATTTTCACATTCTTCCTTCCCCTTTCTCTCTGTGTGAAATGTCCCACCTTCTCATACGAAACGCCACAGAGAGCACGTGGCTGCCTGTGGTATGGGAGCCCTGGGCGCTGCTCTGAGCCACGCCGGAGTATAGCTGCAGCTCTCCAGGCTTGCAGGATGCTCCCTGTTTAGCATGTTATCTTGTTTCTTTTCCTTTTGGAAAACTGGGGGAGAAAAAATGGTAAAAGAGGAACTCATCCTCTTCCATGCTCGTCTCCTTGCTACAATGATGAGAGGGTTGACAGGAAAGGTGACCGTTGAACTGGTAACCACTGTCTGCGTGGGTTTTGCCGAGTTCCTAATGCACGAACTTCAGAGCTGGAGCGAGATCCATGTTGTTGGTGAATATCGTGAATTGCGTGTCTGTTCTGTGTACGTAAAAGCTGTGGTTTATGGGGGAACGATAGCGCTGATAGAGGTAATTTCCCCAATCCGATGAATGACTAAGCGCCTACTGAGCAGTGGCGTCAGAAGGGGGTCCCCTGGTCCCCAACAGGGGCCATCACGTAGGCATTGGCTTGGGGTCTCTGCATCTGCCTGGGGATGGGGGAGCTGTGGAGGAGAAGAAGGGGTTAAAATGAATGCAGACTGTCCCACAGGCGTAAGCACGTAGGTGTTAAGGAAGACAGACTTTTCTGTTGCATTGTGCTGTTTTCATTCAAAGGATGACAAAGATCACCAACTCTGGACCACTGCAGAGACCCCACTCCTCTGCCCCAACCACACCTGATTCCTCCCTGGCACAGAGGTGGTACCCAGTCTCCATCCCCGGGGCTGTGCCTTGGGCATCCCTCGATGGCATGAAGCTTTCTCTGATACTCGGGGACTTCAGTTCACATTGCCATTTTCATTGATCTTAGGCATTGATGGCACGTGTGAACGGGAAAAGAAGGCAGTTCCAGTTTGCCCACATTTATTAAATTTGATATGAGAAGACTTCATTTAAAAAACAAAAATCTTAAAACATGAAGCCCGAGAGATGGGTGGATTTAAGTGCTATTAAGAGATTACTGCTAATGCCCAGCTGTATATTCAGCGAAGAGGCGGCAGCAGCAGTTCAGCAGCATTGTCATGTTTCTCTTGCAAGTGCACCTCATCCCTGGGCTGCAGAGCTCCTTCTCTCGGTAGCGAGGAGTATCTGGTTTCTCCTGTCTCCTACCCTTTCCTCTTTGCTTGTCCCACCTCTGCTCCATGAGCCCTGCCAGCCGCGTCCGGGGGGACAGGAGGGAAGGTCGCCCTGAGATATCTGGGCTTTGGTCAAGAAGCACCCTGCTGTTGGACACGGCCGGGGCCCCGCAGCCCCAAAACTCCCTGCGTTGGGGGTAAAACAGCTCCTGGCACTGCTTGTATGGGTGTCACGAGGCTGTGGCCCGAGGCCAGGGTGAGGGGGGGGCCTCGCCTGGAGGGTATTTGTTTACAGGCTTTAGTTTAATCCTTTTGCAGCTCCTACCACAGAGCCCTGATGACGGTGAGTGCTTCTCTCCACCAAGTCACTTTTGGTGGTGAATTAAATCATTACATTATTTTCTTTTTCCCCTCCAGTATTCTGTGTTCTGAGCTAAATTAGAATAGAAACCTTTTCAAACCGTTCCTTTAATAAAGTATTTGCTTAATAGATGATGCATAGCTCACAAAGCTTGCAAGAATCTGACACGGGGTATCATAATATTATGATATTTAACAGCAAAACCTACTGCATTATCAACTTACCTCTATAGCATGGAGGAGGCAACAGCTGAGGCATAAAAACTAATGCTTCAGTATGACAGAGCTAAAATTGAACTTGGCAATTACCGCGTGCATGATTCGCAGTATTGTGAAGTGAAGCTACTATATAAATCAGCTCCAGTAATCACAGGGTTTAAAATTAGTCAGTTACTATTAACTCTGCCAGTGTTAGCATGTGTTGAAGAATTACAAAAGTGAAAGGTATGGAATATCTGAAGTACAGGTTTAAAGTAAACCACTTGAACAAGCTCCCAGTGGGAGGATTTTAAGTTCATGCAGAAGTAAGGTTTTGGGTACTCTGACAAAGGTTTGTGGAACACATTTAATTGCACATTGCAGTCTAATCTTTTGAATGCTTAACATCCTTTAGAAAGCACCTTTTCATGTTCCCAGGACTTTCACAGTTCACAGAGGGTAGAGTGATGATTGAATTTAATTTTTTTCTCCCTTACAGAATTTTTTCTTTTTTTTTTTTTTTCAGAGCAGCACTATTCACATAATTTGCAGAGCTCTTCAATGCCGGGCATAGAAAAAAGGAAACAGCAGGATAATGTTTTAAAATCATTATGGGGAAGTGAAAGGCTGCTCTGAGCACAGCACAGAAATTAGCAACTGCTATGATTGCTAAATTTTTATTCAATGCAAAATTCATGGAATTTGCTGCTATGAAAAATACGGGAGTCAAGTTATTGAATAGGATTCTAAATTATGTAGGATGCACAAATATTTTATATGGGGCACAGAGATGCGTGTGTTTCTGTAGGAGAGCAGGAGCTGGAAGCAGCTCTGCTAGGGTCAGATGGTTGCTTTATTGTCCGGTCCTGTTCCCTCGCTCCTCTGGTTTGTGTTAACATTTTCAACTTAATTTTTGAAATAACACTGTTTCAGTCCTGGTGATGCGTGACTGTGATGAATGTGCATGGGTTTCTAACCTCTGAAAGCCTTCGAAGAAGGGTGAGGACACACGGCTGACTTGCTGCAGGGTTCACGCCCCTCGCTCCGGACTTGCCGCATCAGGAGGACGTGTCACCGCGCCGTACCTCGTGTGCGTGCAGGGGCCTCGTGCTTGTGGCTTTTGTTGTCAGGGCTTTGCTGTCCATGAGTAATTCTGAATGGGTGGCGTCCGCTGTTAGAGTGATGGAGGAGGAGATGGCACAGTCCTCTCGGGTACCTCAGCCTGGCCTGGGCTGCTGCGAGCAGCTCCTAAAGGATGCTTCTGGCACTTAATCTCATTTCAAATGCCTCAGTCCCTGGTTTCTCCCTCCCTGCATCCCCTCCGGGGAAGACGGGCTGTGCTCTGATGGAGTTTCCTAGCTGGATGCTTTTCCTGCTAGTGAATCTAAAAATGCATTTCCTTAACTTCATCCGCAGTTCAAGTTGGGCCCCCCGCACCCTGCAGTCCTGCCTCGCCCAGGCAGCATCCCCTGCGCTCCTGCAAGGTGGTTCCCATCCCTCTCTTCTCTTTCCGTGTCTGACCTTCAGATTCTAACGTAAGTCATGATGACTTTTGTGGGTTTTCTTTTTCCCCACTTGCCTCTTGTCCATACCGTTTTGTTCGGTTCCAGCCACGTCTGGTTCCAGAATAGGCAACTTGTGTCTTCTTTCTAACTCCAGTGAAGTGGAAACGTTGCAGCAAATCTGTGCTTTAGTCTTTCTTTACTTTTAGTCCCCCCATGTGTCCTCATTATTTAGTGCAATTCGTTCAACCAGTGTTTTTGAAGATGCTCATGCTCTGGCAGGGAGAAGGATCGGATGAGACTGTCTTTTCTTTCTCTTTTTTTTTTTTTTTCCTCCTCTTTCTCTCTTGCTTTTTTAAATAGAGAAATAGGAGGAGTGGCGTACAGCAAGATCATGCTATGCTCCTGGTTAATGTGCAAGCAGCACGCAGAAAAATGCTTTGTTAATCAAAGTGCAGCCCGATCAGATGGAGGGATGGAAAAGTTAACACCGAGGGCTGTTTGGGTGCTGCTCGGGGGCAGTGCCTGCGCGTGATTACAGTTAGTCGCTGTACTCTGCGATAAAGATTGAAGACTGTGAAGGTCACTGTGTACAGATGAGCCTATTTGCCATCATATTGGGGACTTCGTATTTTGGAAATAGGCTCTGTTATTTGTCTCACCAGCAACAAGGCGTTACCTTATCGGTCAGAGATAAACCTCTCTGCGTTCCGTTAAGGGATTTTGAAATATATAATTTTCAATTGGCTGATTCAGGGTAAATTGCCCCCATTATCTCTGCCAATAACTTCAAGATTCACAAAGAATTTATCAGTACATTTAACACTTCCATTGAAACTACATTTCTGAGGTTATGGAAATGAGCTACAAATGAAAGTCACAAGTCAAAAAGCAGGAAACATGCCTGTAAGCGAGGAAAAAGCTGTCACTGGCATTGTGAAGAAAGAGAGGTATAAATAGGGCATTGGGTTAGAAAGCAGGAAATATGCGTGCTGTGGGTTTTACTTGGAATTTCTTCTGGTGACCCTAGATAAGATTGTTAACCCTTGTCTCTGCAGCCGGTTGTATGTGCTCATTTACGGGCTCTGTTTCTGGCTTTTGGGATTGTCTGCGTGAGCTAACTGTTTGAAAGTGTAGCCGCTCCATCAATCATGGGTGTGTGGTTTTCGTGCTTAGGAAGGATCACTTTACCAAAGAGGCTGGATTTCTCAATATTTCCTGTAGAGTATAATTTAGTCTTGTCCCCACACTGCACGGCCTGGGGAGAGACGATCTCGTGGCAAAGGGTCTGTCCTTACAAGCAGTGAGGGGAGGGTGGGCGTCACAGATACGGTGGCAATTCCTCCTGCAGATGGACTTAATGCAGTCAATGACCACAACTTCGTGTTTGGTTTTATTTTTATAGAGAAGGTAAAATAGATAGCGTAAATCAGGAGGGACTTCTTCTTATCTCCATGGTGGACCCAAGAAGACCCTTCCATGTGAGCCAGTGCCGTGGGTGTCCATGCGTGTCGGTCCTTGCTTGCAGCCTGCACAGAACCACAAGTGAAATGGCTCCAGTCGTGACACAAGGCTTTGTCCTGGGAGGCATAACCTGCCAGAAAAGGGCAGGTTTCTGCCCCAAACACGCTATGGTCTTTCAGCCTCCTGTCAGCACTGCTGAGCGTGTAGCATATCAGCAGAACATGATCTGGTATTTGTCACACTGTTCTATATAACTTTGTTCAAAGTGGGTGTTTTTTTGGTTGGTTTGGTTTTTTTTTTTACAGCATACACCAGATACGGCGATAGGCTGAGGGGAAAGCATCGAGGTGAATAGTTGCAATGGGAAAGCCAAAGAGACAGTACAGATCATTACCACTAAACGAGGCGCTGTGCAGCATCTCACCCTCGATAAGATGTGGGGATGTGCATTACATCATGTCCTCCGCGGCTGGAGATGCAGGCCTTGGAGCATCCAGGGGGTGTGTATACCGACGTGCTCCGGAGGGGATGCTGCCTCCCCTCCTGCCCACCGCCATCTGGAGATGCTTTGGACTTTGTGGTGGGGTCCCATTTCTGGGGATGACCCAGCACTGCTCCACCAGCCAGCCGGGGGGATGCGGCCGTGGAAAAGAGCCGCCCCACCATGGCCGTTAATGACTTAAAAACCCTTGAGACAAAACCAGCACTGTGAAAAGGGGGCCTGGCCTCTCTGACGCTGATACTTTCGGTTCCTGGGCTGACAGCTCCAGTGCATATGTAAGTCAGGGGGTCATGTGGGTCTTTAATAAAATGACAAGTAGGTATGATAGTTCTGACTGTTACAAGTTATAAATTTGGCCTAGGGAGTTATTTCAGGCTTGTGCAGTCTAAAATTGTCTCACAGCCTGAAATCACATCTCAAAAAGAAATAATAACCTCCCATCTCTCCGATCCCTGCGTGCTCCGTAATAAACAAATGGTGACTTCCCTGGAGGTGTCATCCTGGCAGCAGCACAGCCGCTTCCCGGGAGCACTGGCATCGAGGAGCGCTTGTCTCACGGATGAGATGCAGGAATCGGGATGTTTCCTGCACAGCTCATGACTCTGTAGAAGTTGGTAGTAGTATTTTTTTTTTTGTCTTGGCACTGTTCTCTGAAGGTTAAAAAAAAAAAAAAAAAGAGGTGATGAATACTTCGTACCTGGGCAAGGGGGTCTGATTAGCTTTTGCAAGCTGAATCTGAATCCTTCAGAGGAAACCATGAGGGATTCCCCATGTTTCTTGTTCTTTGATGTCCCTTGTCCCTGTGTACCATCTCGCTGTGAATCTCGGTGCTTTCATAGGGAGGTTCCTCGTGCCAAACCTGCAAGCTGGTGACTCAGTGCAGGGAGTGACTTTTCTGCCTTTGACTACAACTTAAACCCCCAAAGCTGAGCATATCTGGAAAAGATTTTGCACCGCTTGCAAGGCCCTTTGCAGAAGCTGTAACCGAAATTGGTGGGGACAGAGCAGTTGCACCCCCTCGTAAGCAAAAGCAGAATTTCTCTCGTCTCCGGAGCATGCAGACATTTGCTCTGTGGGCTGTGCTGCAGCGCGGCTCTTCTCTTCGTACAGGTTGTTTTGTTTCCTGTGGTGTCTGTGTTGCTGTTGAGGCAGTTCCACGAACCTCCTGTTTCTCCCAGGGCTGTTTGCGTGGCAGGTGTTTGCTGTGATAAAATATTGACGGGGAGGAGGAAGGAAGGCTTCGTTCTCTGTCTGTCCCTATCTCTTACTATTTTTCAGGTGGGAGGTACAAAAAGGGCCACGTCTTGAGTTTAAAATCAACCAAGGTCAAGATAGAGAATCTGGAGAATTTCTAGAATTTGAATATAACTGGGTTTTGGTGCAGCTTGGGATAACTGTTAAATCCCTGCTTTTGCTAGAAGTTGGAGCTGGATGCTGGCAGGTCTGTTTGGGCACGGATAGAGGAGCAGGGCAGAAGATGTAGCGAGCAGTGAGGTATCCTGGGATGCATTTTGGGCATATAGCAGAGTGTGCTGGCCTGTGCCGCTGTGCTGGATGTCCCAGCAGCAGAAGGAACCATACCTGTCCTGTGCTGCCCCACCAATGCTGCTGGTCTTCAAATGCCCCAAAATGCAGCATGTTCGTGCTCGTGTCTGTTGATGTCCTCAAACTGTAAGAAAAACTGAAAAAGCATTGTAAAAACCTCTGAACTCCTTGATGAGCAGAGCTGCCCACTGACCTCTGGAGTGCCTGGGTCCTTCTAGCGCAGGATGAGACCCCAACGTGATCCCTGCCTATAGCATGCGGTGGCCACAGGCTGAGCCCCAAGCCTTGCCTGGGAGCCTGCCTGGGAGAAAAGAGCTGGCAGATGTGCGGGGTGTCAGAGCGTCACCCCTTTGGCAGCTGGGCTGGGCGGGCCAGCTGGTTTGCACCCCTGTAGGACAGGCTCTCTGAAAGCCCAGCATGCAGCAGGAGTGAGATGCATGGGCAAGAGGAGCGGGCAGCATTGAGGAGGAAAGATGGTGAAGGGAGAGTTGGGGGCCTGGGGCAACAAGCTGCATTTACCTTCATTTTAGACTCATTGCGTTGCTGCTTTTGTGCTTTTGCCCATCCCTCTCCTTGCCTTTTCTTCCTCTCTGGTCTTTCTGCCAGTTCTGATTTTCTGCCCCAGGACCCAGCAGGCTGAGGCTTTGACAGGTTAACTAAAGATTGAGAATAGTGTATAAGGTGATTTTGTATTCAATAGAGATGCTGACTGTTTAGTACCAACCTGTAACCTGCAAGCAAGAGCCCTTCTCCCCTGACGTTGTAATTGGCAGGTTGGGAAGCCAGGACCTCACCCCATCGCATTTCTCTTTTTCTTCCTGCAAAGAAATATGTTGGATGCTCCTTCCCCCTTCCAAAAAAAAGAATAAGCCCTGATGCCTCTGGGCCAGCTGCTTCGTGGGGTGTTGAGCAACATCCACGTGGCCATGGCGAAATCAGGAATGAAGGGGAGAAAACCAGATAAGACAAGTACGGGCGTGGAGGCTCTCCTCTGGCAGGGAAGAAGGAATCTTGCTGCAACAAATGCAAGATCGAATGGGTTTTGAGGAGAGCTGTGGAAGGGAATCGCTGGGTTGCACACATAGGATGGCCTCCAGTGAGATCAGTAAAGCTCACTGGGTGGCTGTGCCTGCTCAGGTGAGCCATGTACTGCAGGCTGCCCACCCCGTGCTGGGCTCAGGGCCCTAGGTTGGCCTTTGGTAATTTTTTTTTTAATACAGAAACTGAAAAAACCCCCCTGCTTTTGTGTTAATTGAAACAAAAACAGGAGGTGAGTGCCCCAGAAACTTCACCGTGCACAAGCTTGAAGTGGCTGTGGTTTTTGTTTCTAGCTAGCTATAACTATCTGATGAACCGTTTCTGTTGGTTTTTCTTTTCTATTTTTTCTTTTTCTATTTTCCCTGCATGAAGGAAGACAGAATTTTTTTTCTGGCCAGTTTGTGACTCTGCTGTTCCCAGCTCTTGCCGTTAGCGGCCGTGTTCATGCTCCGTGTAAGCAAGTGTGCTCCGAATCCATGTGCCCGTGCCAGGTCTCAATGTGACCTCCAACAAGGATATTAAATGACTTTAAAAGCCTTTCTGCAGTAGTGCGTGTGTAACACGCCACAGGTTTGGCATTAGTATTGACTGATGGCTATAACATGAGCTGCAGGATGAGGACTGCAGGTTGTCATGCCCGCTCAGCTGGGCTGGGGTTTCCAAGTGCCTGTGGGAGTCAAGTACCTCCAGTATGGGCCTGGGGTACTATCCAGTCTTCTGCTAAGAGTTAAATATCTGCTAAGAGTTAAACAAATGTTCAATCGCTCTTAATACTGAAGAGAGACGTACCTATGCTCAACTCAAAGGGACTAACCAGTAACTGATGCACGGGTTTGGGTTTTATTTTTGGTCATTGCAATGAACACTTCTGCTTCGTACTTTTTTCCTCATTTCTATGTACCTTTGGACTTGCTGTTCCTGTTCGCTATTGCTCGTGTGCTGTGGTGCCTGGGGACCAGTGACACCCGGCGAGAGAGAGTGTCAGAGCCGATCTCCCAGTGTTGTTTCAGCAGTCTGCAGTTCCAGGCAGTATGTGTTTTTAATCTGTGTCATTATCCAGACATCTTGGCCTCTGCTGGGAGGTGTTTTGAGCTTTTTTTGAAGCTTCACAACACAATGGTTATTTCGAAAGGAAAGGTGTTGAACTAATTGGTTTGACCACCTGCAGCAAATGCTACGGCGCAGGATTACTTGAAACTAGAATGATGTGACTGCGTGACTAAGTTGGCATCTGAGTATTGAGACTAAATCCTAGAGCAGAGAGGAAGATGAAATTCAAGATCTGCTGTAGTTGGAAAATGGGAGATATGTGGTCTCTTCAGTATTCTGCTATTAAATGGTGGTAACAAGGTGATACTCTTCACTGGAAGAGTTTTACCTTGTTGCAAGCATAGATCTTGCTGAGAAAGGGGTTTAGCAGCTTTTGCTGATTCATGAAAGCAGTATTCTAGCTGGGATTGTCCTTACAAGAAGACTTTGTTCTCTGCAGCCTTGCACAAGTCTTGAAGTGGCAGTACCAAACTACCAGCATAACGAAACATGGATTAAAAATGCGGGAGTCCTGTCTAAACCTTTGACTCCGGTATTGCCAGCAACTGAGGGAGTATTGACTCTGAGTTTAATACTTCTAACGCTTGGTTGTGGTTTTTGCATTGACCTTATTCTGGTGAGGATATGCTTAGAGTCAGTCATTACTCGCGGTTGGCACGGAGGTAGGCTCAGAGAGAAGCTGCTTGTTGGTTTGTTGGTAGTGCTCATACCGTTCTTCCGCTCCATCTCCGTGTTTTCACCAGCGTGAAGCCCTGCTGGAGCAGGGCCAGGAGCCCACCTCTGCGGTTAGAGCATGGCACGGGGAGGTCTCCGTCCTGCCCTCCTGTTCAAGGCCAGGTACGCCCCTGGGGGCAGCTCGTTCTGCTGACTCGCTTTGCTCTCGCTTTAAGAGATGCCAGCTCCTGCTGTCATTGGCATCTCGTTACAAAGAAATGTATCTACGTGTTATCAGATAAACGGGAGAACATTTCTGATAAAGATATAAAGACAAAGTCTGTAGATAAGATTCTCTTGAATTATGAGGCCTCTCCGAAAATAGCTTATTCTTAGAGGTTTTCAACCACCGTTCTTGCGTGATACAAGACAGAAAGTCCTTGTGCATGAGACCAGTAGCAGATGTCAATTGAAGGACATGCTGAATTACAGTCAGTTCGTGTGCCAGGAGAACGGGCCAAGTTTGTAACTGTGAATGAGGTTCCTATGCAACTGTGATTCTTCTGTCTGCTCACAAATTGGGTGTTGATGCCGTTATATTTTACTGAATGCGTTTGCCTAGATGTATTGTTTAAGGAATAGTTTTGTGCGACTGAATTCCAACCTGTTGGATGTTTGCAAGCAGTTCAGTGTGGTTATTTATTGGTTTTCGTGTGACTGGTGTGCAGCTGAATAAATGAATGCTCATTCCTTCAAGTGTTTGCAAGAAGCAGGTTGGAGCCAGCTTGAATGAGCAGCCTCAAGCGTTGCTCTGCATCCTGACAGCCGTCCTGAACTACATCAGGAGAGGTGAAAGCAAAGTCACTTCCTGGAAAGGAGAGAGAAAAAAATAGTTGTGTCGTTAATAAGTCTTGTTGGCAACTTTATATATATATATATATATATATTTTTTTTTTTTTTTTTTTTTTTTAACTGTACTTTAAGGCTCCTGACAGAGCTTGCCACTTCTGTAGCCCTTGCTGGCCTCTCCTGGGGACGCCTGCTGTGGTCGGAGGTGTGTTGCTGCCAGGTGCCCCAGGCTGGATTGTGGCTGTCCCACCTGCCAGCCCGGGATGTTGGGGTGAGCACTGACAGCCATGGCAGGTCCAACTTGGTGCATAGCAGCAGTTGGGTACCACTCCTGGGAGCAGTGACTGCATGTGCTGGCCCCTTGAAGCTTCTCTTAATGGAAATACTATTTATTACAGCAAAAATACATGTTAAAGAAATTTAGTAATAACAAGACCATCACATTATGCATATACCCATCCTAGTCTTGCTTACCAAATATTTGACCATCCTACCTAAGAGGTCCCATCTTCCTTGAGGTCTCCAGGATCTGCATCTGCCTGGCACAGCTCTGATCCCTTCACTCACAAATGGCTTGTCCTCCTGGCCTCAGGAGCTGGGTCTGGTTAAAAGCTACCAGTGCTGCTGCCGTCTTCCTGGGACAGCGGCACATCTTAATTCTCTGTAGCCCTCTGTTGTGTATTAACCCTGATACGAGCTCTGTGCCCCTTCAGCTCGTGATGCAGAAGCACGTCGTTGCCTTGCAGTCACTTTCTTATGTGCTCTCTCTTGAAGCCAGAAGGATGCACCCTGCGAGAGGGACCGGGGCGGCAGCACCCTCATTGTTTTGGCCACTGCACACACAAAACACTTGAAGTCATCACTTGCAGATCATTATCCTGCAGTTCTATGACGTCCCCTAACCACCACCTTCCTCTTCTGACAGCGATCGCAAGCAAAATGCAAGATCTGATGGTAAAGGGCTGTGAATTCCCAATCAGAGAGGATTTGAGGGTTTAAAGACAGTTAGCTTTTATGCTTCTGTGTAGGGCATATGGCTGTAGACCAGCATGGGACTCGGAGAGCAGCAGCCTCCCCAGCTGGGCAGCGTTTTGGTATTGATTTAAGCCTTTCCATAAGGCATTGAGGTGTTTGCAGTGATACTGTTAATTTAGCAAACCTTTAGAGTGACTGCTGCCCTGTGATCCGTATTAGTATAACTTCACACCCTCGGGCAAGCAGATAAGCATCCACACCAGGGGGTTTTAGTGGAAGTAGGGCATCTGTGTCTACACAGAGATGAATGAAACGATGCAAAAACCACTGTGAGGGGAAGCCAAGTGCCGGCAAGCATGGCGGGCTCCTCCCCGGGGCTGCGTTTCAGGTGAGCTCGTGGCACAGCCGGCCGGCGGGGACATGGTCAGCACTGGATGAGATGAGACGAGCAGGGCTCTGTCTTGGTTAGCAAAGGCTACAAAGAGCAGATGTATTACTTATTTATGCAGGCCAGATCTTGGCGTGACGGAGTGCTGCACAGAAGCTAAAATGACAGTAATTAGAACGGATCTGCAGTCAGTGACCCAGAGAAAAGTGAAAACCCGGGAAGATAATCACGAGTGAAAGAGGCAACACAAAACAGAAGATGGTGATGGTTACAATTTGAATGAGAAAATGAGCTCCTAAAGCAAACTAGCTCCTGGAAATCCCATTAACACTAACAAATATCCAGCTCCAGGATTTGGAAAGTATCACAGTGACAGCTGCTCAGGTAAATAACAAGGACAAATCCAGTTGCTATTTGAAAATGCTGCCTACTCCTCTGTTTAAGGTAAGTCTGTTAATACAGGCTGCCTGTTAAAATCACTCGCTGTCATTACAGTGCTAGCAATTACAGTATTCTCAGTGGTTGGGGATTATTGAACAACTGGCTCCCCGGCATTAACCGCAGCGTGGCACCACAACCACTCCTGCAACAGCAGCTCTGAGGATAACCCACGTTCTTGGCTTTAAGGATAATAGATTACTGAAGAGTTGTTGTTTTGTTTGAGCCCTCTAAAATGGGCGAGATTCCAGTAAATTCAAGACTGGATTCTGTTCTGATTTGCTCACTGCTCCATCCAGCTATTTCTGGTTGAGTTTCAAATCCGAATGAATTTTGGTCCTCTGATGTTTCTTGTTTTGGTTTTGTTTGGTTTTAACAAGGAGGCCCAGCTCATGAGCTGAAAAAAGACCTCAAAGCCCCCGTCTGAAGATAGCTTTGATTGCACTTAGTTGAGTGGAGGGACTGATTCAACATCTTCGTTTTGTAGTCATCCGGCACAAATAATTTATAGCCATAAAAATAACCCTGAGAAGGAGCCCTGCTCATCCAGGAGAGCTGGGAAGGTCAGGCTGGCTTTGGACTTGGCAGTCCTGTTGACTCTCTGAGGTCTTTTGGTTGGCTTTGACTTTTGTGAAGATAACTGGAGGTGGATTGGAGACCCGACTCCTCTGGGGACATGTGGGAGCTTGTATGTGTTTGGAGGAGATGCTTGCCTCTTGCATCCCTGGTGATACACCACAGTGCAAGCTATAAAGTGTAAAGTTTGGCACTGTCACGACTGCTTTGGTACAGGAAAATAATGACAGACAATTTGGTCTGAGTTGCCTCTCAGCCAGAGAACAAAGCTGTGTCATGAGTCCAAAGGCATTGCCTGGACTGCAGGCTGATCCATGTGCGGAGGCGATGGCAGTTATTCAGGGCTGAGTCGGATGCTTTTCCAGGGCTTTATTCATGTGTGAGGCCCATTCATGTGTAAAGGAAAAAGCGTTGCACTGGAAGTGCTGTGCGTGAGTCAAACGCCCTTTGCCTCTACTTGCTGGAGCCATCTTCTGAGCAATAGCTCAGGTGGTCCCCCTCTCACCGGCACTCTGAAAAGCAGCAGCTTTTGTCCTCAAAATGTTTGCAATTCCCGCAGGGGCGGGGGTATGCTTCAGCCTGGGAAGTGAGAGGAAGGTTTTAAGCCATGGTGGACACTTCTCCCAGCAGTTGGCATGGGCTGGACATGGCCACAGTGAGATGACGCAGGACCAGGAGGTGGGCTTGGGCCAGGCACCAAAAGCAACGCCATCTGTTTGAAAAGGACCACAGTGGAAAGAAACTTCAAGCAGCTCTGGTGTGCTCCAGGAAGCCATGAGCATTTATGGGGATTTCCTGGGGGTTTGAGGACAGGTTTAAGTTCGGGGGTTAGTCTGGTGGTCTTTTGACAGCAGGAGGTGAAGTGAACGGTGCAGCCCCATCACCCCTAATGAATGGGGGTGGCAGCAGCTCTATGATGAATCTTGGCTCATGCTGGATATGAGCCCCTTGGCGCCAGGACTACTGATGGAGAAAATTAAGCAGGAACTCCACCTCCAGAGATGTCACACATCTTGTAGTGCATCTCTGGATCTGCTGAGAACCAGGGCCCTGCAGGCTGTGGTGGCCATCCCTGGTAGCCCCAGAGTCCCTGGCATGGTGACACACCATGGGATCCCTTAGAGAGCTCTGGGGCAGCCCAGCTTGGCCATCTTGGCCATGACGAGTGACCCAACAGCAATGGTCATGGGGCTCAACAAACCGAGATGAGAAATCGCATTAGAAATATCTGAGCATGGGGGGGTTGTAACCTCTTATCCAAAAGCCCACAGCATGTGTACATGTGTTAAGAAAGAGAGATGGTGGGCAGAAGAGGGTATAAACTGCAAGTGAAGGAACACAGTTAAACAGTGAAGGCTCTTGCCTGGGTTGGGGGGTTTTGGCTGGAGCATGGTGTGCAGAAACCAGCTCAGAGTGAGCAAGGTGTGATCACTTTGATCCCCAGAGCAGTGTGGGCTGCGTTTTCAGGACTTGATGCCATCCCGGTGCAGGCAGAGCGGTGCCTGTCATCCTCCACGGGGATTTTTGGCTGCAACAAGACTCCAGGATTTTTCTCTTGGCTCTAGTTGCTCACCTAAGGCAGTGGGTGTGGGAGGACAAACCTGCAGGAAGGGAGAGGGTGCGGGAGGACAAACCTGCAGGAAGGGAGACCTGGAAGAGATCCTACTTCTTTTATATTGTTTTAAATTGTAGTAGGGATTTTTTAATTTTTTTTTTTAATGTAAGGTGTGTTAAATGTTTCAGAAGTGCCAGGGCTGGGCTGGGACCCAGCACACGCGGAGAACAAAGGATGTCAGTGAGTCCCTTGTCTCCAGGCTGGCTGACAACCCTCTGTTCTGGCTAATTTTTGGTGTCATCAATCACGAGTACCTAGACAGCAGCCTCATGGTGCCCTGTGTGCACCGCAGAGTTCATTGAGTGACCTATTAGTGCTTTCGGTTAATTCTGGTGACATATTTATAGCACGGAGATCTACAGCACCAATTTCCTACAGGACACATCACGGTTTGACATCAGATTAAGTTATAGAGTACCCTTTCCTGGCTGGATCAATGGGTAGAGTCAAACAGAGCCTCGTCTACATGCAGATGAGGAGGATTAGATTTAAATCGGCAAATGTCAGTAATGGCTGTTTTTCCCACCAAGGGAAGAATAGGCAGGGAAAAATTTCCATCATTAATAATTGAAGTTTATAGAGGGGAAAAAAAATGAACGTATCATATACCGTTCCTGCAGATAACAGGGCCCCGCTTTTGCTGATAATTCTGTCTGGCAGTCAAGTGCTAAAAAATTATTATGATTATCACTGGGTTTCTGAATCTGTTATGAATCTTCTGCAGTCATGGAATATTTTAACAAATGCCCTTTTGTAGCAGAGCTGAAAATACTATTGGTAGCACAAAAGTGTCTATAGAAAAATACGGACAAAATAGTTGGAAATGAGAGTTGGTATAATTTGCCAAAATGAGGAGAATAACAAATTCTGGTGTGGACTTTGTAAAGCAGGGTGACCGGCGTGGGTGGCCATTTCCCTTGTCGGCACCTGGCGTGGTGGGTGCTGGGCATGCAGAAGGGTACCAGCGAGCTCTCCGTCACCAGCCCCGCAGGAGCGTGGTTTGGGCTCGCGGGACATCGTGGCAGTGGTGCTCTGAGAGGCTGAGGGTACCCAGGGGTTAGTGAAAGACCTACGAAAGCAATCAGAAAGGAGCTTTTAAAAAGTATTTGCAATGCAACGCATGAAAATGCAAAAGCTATGTTTCTACAGGCTTGAGACTTTCCTGTTCTTTTTTTATATTTTCAGGGAAGGCTCCCTGTACTAGCACTTGGGTTTACGTGTGTGAGCCATACCTGCTGGGCTTGCAGGCAGGGCACCGCTTTCCCGTCGTATGTCCGTTTTGGTCACTCTTTGTTGCTGCTACTCTTTACGCTGCCGACAGCTTCTCCAGGCTGCAAAGCACTAGAGGTCCTGGCGCTCTGCAGCGAAGTTCTGTGTTTCGTGCTTGCTCGGCATCCAAGAGCCTTAATCCCAGCAAGCATTCAAATAACAACAGCTCATGTAAATCAAGCAGGAAATAATACATGAAAAGAAATGAGCCTGAATTTCTAATTAACTAAATTTGCAACTGGTACACACAAGTTAAAGGGCATGTGATTTATCACCTGTCAGTAAAAATATTGGTTATAGCTTGTGCTTTCAGTACTGTAGTATGTGTGTAGCTCAGCTGTGGAGTTAAAGGGCATCTGATTTATCACCTGACATCAGCCATACTGTTTAGAGCCATCACAGCTGGGATGGCAAAGACACTACGTTCCTGTTTTCACCAAACAGCTATTTGCTTGGTTATTCCTCCAGCAGAGAGATGCGTGAAGGACTTTGTTTCAATAAATGCATAAATAAAGGAAAGTTATAGTAAGAGCTGCTTTTCCCCGGTTGAAAGGGAGGTCTGGAGCACAGGAGAGCAGCCAGTTTGGCCAGCGCAAGTTGAGGCACAATGAGCCTGGTGGTTGCTCAAGTATGTTTGTGGGTGAGAGCCCTTCCCTTTGTGTTCTAGGGCTTCATGTCTGACGTTGGCCAAAAGTGCCACACTGGCCTCCCTTTTCATGTTTGCAGTTCCCAGCCTTTGCCTGAGCATTTGCTCTGCAGTGGTGTTGAGGCCCTAATAGGGCTCAGCGATAGTTAATCAGATCTGCAAATGGTCATGGATGCACAGTTGGCTTAACTGCTCTTCTTTGTGCCTGGAGGTTTAAGTGGGTATACTGAGACCAGGCTTTAGGAAACCCCTTTAATTCCAGGCTCTTTCCTAAATATTAGGAACTTTGGTTGTGCTTAAGCTTTTAGTACTTATGAAAACTAGATCCTTCTTAGTGCTAGCAAAAAGATGAGCAACCTCGCACAAGCTGTACATTGTAGTGTAGATAAAACTGGCCCAAGCCCTGTTGGATACCAGTGTCATTAGTTTTGATGCAGAAAGTTCAGTGCAATTTAAGCATGACCAGATCAGCCCAGTTATCTCCATATGTCAGATGCTGGTTTCCGGGGGGCCATGTAGAAATCTGTGGGAGCCGGGTGTTCGTTGTACGTGGAAAGATTTGCCAAACTGAATTCCACCCTTTGGTATCAATAGATACTTGCAGTTGTCACCCCATATTTTTCTGTCTGTGTTCTCCTCTTTTGTGACCTGGTAGACTCAAGGAAAGTTTTGAGTTTTACCTTCCTTTCTCGAGTCTCAGATGTTCTCTGAGAAAAAACAGCTGTTGCTGAAAGTGGAGTAGATGAGCTTCTGCTCTTCCTTGTGAGTCCACACTGACGCGGTGGTCCTGCCAGGCATGGTAGCTGTGCTGCTGGAGAGGGCTAGCTGTGAAACGCTTCTTCCTAGCTCCTTGTGACCTTAAACAGTCGCAGGACCCTTCTGGGTAACCCATCACCTTCCTGGGTTCGGTGTGATCTGCCACAACTTCTCCGTCAGGTTTAGTGATTAGTGCTGTAAAAGCGCAGTTTGAGGCGTGTGAGAAATGATGCCAACACGGTTCATACAGCTTGCGTCCACCAGAACGTAAACCTGTTGTGTCTGGATCATTTTAACCTTGGCTTGCTATTAAATGTTAAGATAGATTGGGGTGGGGTTTTTTGTGTGTGTGTGTGATATGACAGTTTTTGGAGTATCTAGTGTAAAGTATTGAAAACTTTTCTATAAATGTTTGTGCGTGTAGTCGTTGCTGTTGGCTGCATCAGCAAGAGGATCAGTAAGAAAGCTCTGTGGACCACAAAAACCTCATTACATAATGTCTGGAAATACAAGACATATATGAGTTCAAGTAAGAGATACAGTAAATCATGAGGTTCTTGAGGATGGAGGAAACTCTTTTAAGTGGGCTTTAATTACCAAGCTCGAAAAATCTCCTAACCCAGTGCTGAGTAGAAATTGGTGCTGACTGGAAGGGTTGGGTGCTGAAGCTGATGTTTTCAGCTGAATCAGTTCTTAGACGAGGCCTCTAAAAAGCCCTCGGATGACGAGCAGAAACTCAGGGTGGTGGGAAGCCGCGTTCCTCACCTCGCTGCTCCCCAGGTGAGTTAGAGCTGCACCGAAAGGTCCCACGAAGGGCAGGGAGTGAAGCCCTGCCTCCTTGCGTCCAGCTCATCGCCCTGCTCTTCTCGTGGGCTCTCCGGTGCAGTCTTGCCCTGCTAGTTCCACTTTTTTTCGTATGTGCATCTGATTATTAGGTTTGGTCTTTGTGCTCCCCAGGACCCACATGTCAAGATTTAGTTACTATGGCGGGGGTTTTTTTAAGTTTTTAGTCTTCCTCTTTCTTTGTGCTCCTCTCCCGAATGTTTTGCAAATCTGGGCAATTATCAGGGCATCTGAAGTGCCCTACTAGCAAGGGAAATATTCCATCAGCTTTGTATCTTTTCTACATAAAAATAGAAGTCCGGTGGGGCCTTTCACGTAGCCAGGATCTCAGAGGGGGTGAAGGAATGAAAAATGGGCAATGCGGTAGCATTTTGCTACTGCCTCAGCTGAAGGATGGAAGGAATCAAGGTAACACGTTTATTTGACAGGAAATACTTTGTGTACTTGTGTAATCTGTTGATCTGAAAATTAAATCGCTTTCTTCTTCATCTTCTGTGCCATTGATCTTGGAGTCATTAGTGAAAGTACAAGCTGTCACCGCGACATGTCCCCCTGCCTTGCACAACTCTCATGGTGGAGAACATGCATCAGCAGATGCTTTCATTCGCGTGAGTCGAATATGGGTTGTGCTCGTCTCTAGACGATGTTAACTATAAGGAGAAAAAAAAAAAAGAGAGGAGCTGGAAGACTCTTACAAATTTCATTTATTTTCCCTAATAGTTACCTTTTCCCTTGTTTTTTGCAGTGGGGTTACCTTTTCTCCATGCAGTGGGGTCTGCTTTGCTGCCCACGAGCCAGGCTTTGTGGCTCCAGGCAGTTGGGTACCTGTGGCTGTGAAGAGCTGGTGGAAGTGGGGCTGTAGTGGGGTGCAGGAGGCTGCCCGTGCAGAGCAGACCTGCCCAGCCCCTGTGCTCCTCATTCCCTGACCCTGCACGAGCTGGGCTTGTACAGCAGCAGGGGAGCAGAGAGAAACTGGGGGCTCAGTGTTTCTGTGTGTACACATATATGGGGTTACATATGTGGGTGTGTGCTGGTTTGTTTTTTTTTTGTGGACATAAATATATAATTATATAATAATAAGTGTGTGTGTGTGAATTTGCGTGCATGTGTGTACATGTATGCATGTATAACTTCCGCAATATTTTAGCTCTGGTCATCCTCACTGTATTTTCTAATTGTAGAAACACAGTATGTTTGTGCTTTAGAGATGCAGAGAAAAACGAAAATTTGAGAAAGTCCACTGGAAAACTTAAGCAATGATTTATTTAAATGTTTGCTCTGTAAACAGAATTGAAGGCAACCTTATATTTTTAGGTAGAAGCAATACTCCCCCCCACATCCATCCACCTACCTGTGCGTTTCCTGACATCCCTTCTGAGCACGCCTGGGGATCGCTGCCCCGGTGCGTGCACCTGCAGGGACGGTGCTACCGAAATACCCCGCGGGCAGCCCTGCGCACAGGGGCTGTGCCTGGAGCCCTCTGCGCTTCTCTCCACGCAGGTCCCTCCATCGCCGCAGAGAGAGCACGAGCTGTAGAAAAGTGAGACGTAGCGCTGGATGATAAGCTAGCAGTTGAGAGGGACATGGTTTTTGGAGAAAGCATCCCAGCCTTGCTGTCCGTTGTGGCGGGAGTGGCTGCGGGCGCCATGCCACCACCCCCTGCCGGGGCTGGCACCCTCTCCCAGCGTGTCTGCTCTCAGCTTTCCAGAGAGGAGCTTTTGTGCTGCTGAAGCTGTTCTTTAAAACCCTCTTCTGCTGGTTTATTCCAGCTGTGAGTGGTCCCTTAGAAACCCCAGTCTGCTGTTTTGCCCGTGAGTGCTTTTGGGATGAAGGCAGCGTGAGACCTGAGCATGGCCAGGGAGTGATGCCCCATAGAGGGGAACGGGTAAAAGGAAGGTGGATATTGAAAACATTAGGCAAAATAACACAGCACATGGTATTTAGGATTGAATCTTCCAGCTGCCTTTCAGTTGTTTTATCACATTTAATCACTATGCTGCGGGGATGGACGCAGTACCAAAAAGCATGGGCTTGCTTCCAGCTGTGCCTGCCGTGCTGCTTCCCCTACACCATCACCCTCCTCCTGAACTCCCGGCTGGTTTTCCTTTGTCAAGCAGGGTGCCAGGTGAGCAGGGTGCCAGGTGAGCAGGGTGCCAGGTGAGCAGGGGCAGGTGCCAAAAAATCAGCCCCGTGTTCCTACCAATGCAGAGCGTTGCCCTGGGAAGCAGGGCAGGCAGCAAGTGCACCCTGCGCTGCCTGGATGGGGCTCGGGGTCTCCCACTGTTAGGAGGAATAAAGAGAAGGGAAGATGAAAGAAACAATAATATTTTTACACTTACTGTAACTCGGATTCAGTTTCATATTTCATTAATTATTGTTTTGTCATGTTAGGAGCCTGGGGAGGAAAATATTAATCACAGGTTTTGCTGAGTGCTGTTTCAGTAAGTAAATTAATTTCAGACGGGAAACTTGTTTGTGTGGATGTTTGGCTCCTTCCCGCTGTCGGCAGGCGAGCTCGCCATGCTTCCCGGCACCCTGCCGAGCCCCGGGCCGTCCCCCGCCCGCCGGGCTTTTTGGCACGTTTTGGTCGCAGCATTCGCCTTCACTGCAGCGAGCAGAGCTTGTAGGTCCCGTTGGGTTTTCTTTTGCTTGTTTTTGTTTTCTTTTTGTTCTTTAACTTCTGGCAAAAGCCAAGGCAAAGAGATGCCTTTTGTGGCTGGGGCAGGAGGCGGTGGAGGTGGGAGCAGCCATGGGATGCTGCAAAGGTCCAAACTGGCCTGTGCAAAACTCTTCTGGCCTGTGCAGGAGGAATCAAATAGCAAGCAGGAAAGACCACGGACCCATCGCTCCTATCCCCTCTCTCCATCCTCTCAATCCCGCTGCTCTCCAGTCACCCAGCTGTATCCCACGGCCCTCCCCAGGCACAGCGCTGCGCCAGGGCCATTTCCTTCTGTGCACCATCATCTTCATTTGTCAGCTCTTGGCACTAGGGAAATTCCAATGACACGTTTGCATCTTTTTTTTTTTTTTTAAATAAATCAAAACCAGCGTTTCTTTGTCAAGGAAGAGAGCGCTGAGGTAGATCTGATTAATGGCATGCAGCATGCTCCCCCCCCACCAGGGATTATTCCCTCCCTGTCTTAAAAGCAAGTAAGGAGCTGTGTTGGTTGTGTATGGATCAGAGCAGTTACATCTCAGCTACTCAAAGCAAATGTCCCAGGTGCTTATTTTGGGAGAGGGCTTTGCATCAGGGCTTCTGGAGTCCATGACCCCAGACAAAAATAAATGCCATCTAACTGTTCCTGCTCTGGGTTATTTCTGGCAGCATCACCCAGTAACTGAATTTCAGAGGGCTGTGAGTGTGTGTGTGGGGGTATGTGTATATAAAACAGTAGATCTCAGTAAGATAATCAATTATATGCAAGAGGAAACCAGAACTTTTTCCATTGGTTTTATCAGATATTGTGGTCAGTCAAGGCAATTCAAAGCAACTCAGAACCCTATTACATTCATTCTTGCTATAATCACTCCATCTCTGTTTACCATATTCAGTTAAAGTGGCTTGTTTGCTACATCCGCTCTGCTGCCAAAATAACCTCATTTACTCTTGCAAACGGCTTCTGTTGCTGCTGCTGTAGTGTTCCTGCATTGCAAATATATTCTTGGCCGCAGCACTGAGGTTTGGATATATTGTTCTTTGAATCCTGCCGTGGAGTTGATTGGTTGGCATTCTCATTCACTTTCAAATACCATTTGAATGACAGGAGGGGGGTTTGGGGTTTTTTTTTTGTTTTTTGTTTGTTGTTTTTTTTTTAAACATGGGCTTTGCTTTCACCTGCTGTGGAGCTGAACAGTCTCTGAGCTTGGGGCTGCTTCATTGGGGTGTTGGTTCTTTGTTGTTTTTTTGTGGTTGCCGTTGTTTTTGTTGTTCTTGCAAATTTTATCTTCAAACAGAGGAGTCTGTTAAAAATACTCAAGTCACTGCTTAATGGGAAGTTGGACCCAAAGTTGGCAGGAGTCTGCTACGACTGCAGCAGCGTATGCAAAGGAAGGGTTTGCCTGCGTAGCATGCAGCCATTAATAACCAGCAGCCAGCGAGCAGCCTCGGCTCTGTGGAGCTGTGTCGTTCAGCTCATTTCCTCCTGCCCCTTGTTTTCGCTGTTGTCATGTGCATGAAGCCCTGCTGCGATGGCTCGGTTTGGTGCAAGGTGTTGGGGTGATGCTGGAAGAGCTGTCCCATTTCGGGAAGTGGGGAGGAGGGGAAGGGAAACCTGGCCAAAAACCTGGGGTTTTGCCTTGCGTTCTCTCTCTTTGCTATGGCTCAGCCCTTGCTCCTCACCCTGCCGGGTTGCACGAGCCTGGCCAAGCATCGCCCAGCCCTGCAGCCGTCAGTGCTGATGCTGGATGCGTCCAAGAGGGGAGCAGCAGTTAACAACCCTCTTCCCTTGGTCCCTTGACCTCGGTGTTAGCGGCGTGTGGAGGTCTGTCCTGTCCCACAGGCTGGGGCAGCAGTGGAACTGGTGTTTTGGCAAACAGCTTTGGCAGTGTTGTGACCTGTGCCATCCCTTTTGAAGGAAAATGTTTCTGCTGCTGGTTACTTCATCGGTGATGGATGACGCTAAGACAAAGAGTGACGCGATACACCCAGCTTTTCCGCTTATCTTTCGTGCGTTGTTGATGCAACCACAATTGCCTTGTCCTGACTGCAAAAACCGCACCGATGCGCAGCAGCTCGCTGGTCCCTGAGGACGGTGTGCTGCTCCGTTGCCTGTCACCGCAGCTGGGACGGGGGAGCAGCCGGTGCTGAGCACCGGGAGGCTGGACCTCATGGTAGGATTTCATGTCTCCTTGCTGGGTGCCTGGATTTGCTCCCCTCCCTCCCAGCCAGGCTCTGCCCCCCTGGTTGAGGTGCACCATAGCTTGGTGGAAAGGAAGAGCTTTGTCTCCTTGAAGCTCAGGAAACAGCCGTGGAAATAAAAACCCCAAAACAACCTAAAGCAAGGACAGGTTTATAGTGCTTACAAGTTTCTCATGCTTCTTGGCTCAGAATGTGATTTTAGTGCCCTGAAATGAAGTGTCTTGAAAACACTGTGGGGGGTTTCTGGTTGTTTAAGTGGGGGGAGCAAAACTTCTCATAGGTGTAAATCTAAAGGCAGAGGTGAATTTGTCCCCTTTTGTTTTCCTATAAATATTATCTTCAGCTTTGAGAGATATAAGTATTTTTTTAGCCTGGCATGCTGTGAAATTCTGCTTTCAGTGATCAAAGCCTTGATTTGTTTCACTATGAATAACGCCTCTGACCCAGCCCCAAGCGGGAGCTGCATCTGCATTACAAAATTTGTTATTTGGAGATACGAAACTGAAATGGCAGGACATGGTTTTCTTTGCAGAGGGTTTCTCCTTCCAGCAGGCGCGCATGCTTCGCTCCTCGCAGGAGCATCACAAAAGGTCTCATTGCTGTGCTGCAGATGAGCGCGGTTATCCATGTTTTACGTGTGAGGAAACTAATAACCTCTAAATGAGCCCCAATAACCTCTAAATGAGCCCATTTCGAGTGACATTAGAGTAGTTTTTCCCTGCGTGCTGGGGGGCCCGGCCAGCACCCACTGCTGCGCTTTCCCGGGGGAGCATGGGAACAGCCCCTAGGCTGGGGACTCGCATCCCAGCATCGAACGGTTTGCCAAAATTAATGATTTTGTGTGTCGTTATCAGGTCTCTTCCACCTCCTTTTTTGACAAAACAGGGTCTTTTCCATTTTTCTTCCATGAAACATCTCTGTGTTTCAAAAGTCCTCTCTTGCCCCAGGGCCTTGGTTTCCCATCTTTCCACCCTTGTTTTCCCACCTCTCTCCTCTGAGAAGGGGTGAGTGGAGTTGAATTCAGCACCTGAAGCAAGCGTGTGCTGACAGTTTGGATAACAACATTACAGTATTTTCTCTATTATTTCCTGACCTGTTATTTTTGCACTCTATCATTTTGATATTGTTGTGCTTTCAGTAGAGGTTTGCATGGGGCAGTTGACATGATAGTTGGTCTTATCGCTTAATGTTCAGTTAATTTAAACCCTGCTGAAGTCTAGAATGACTTCAAACCGCTCCTTCCTGCATGGACTGTTCCGCATTTGTCAGCGTAGGGTTTCTCCTGCTCTGACGTTGTCTTCTGCTTGGTTAGGTGGCTCTGAAATTCCCAAGACTTCCTCGTTTGTAATTAACCTAAATAATGTTCTTTTCATCTGCAAACTTTGTTTCACCGTGCAGCCTAGTTTCCAGGTCATTAATAAAGATATTAAGCAACAGGAGACCTGGTTAAATACTTCTGTTGGTGTGTTGTTAATTATTTCCATCTTGGAAAACGAGTCGCGTGCTTAGTCTTTTCATGGCCCTCAGCAGCGTCGGGTCTGCATACAGCATCACCCACATCTAACCCCCAGTTTGGTTAAACCGAAGCACAGCTCAGTATGGAAACTCTTCACGCAGTTGAGATCAGTCATATTAATTTAAGCTTAAGTCAGTTCCTCACAGAACAACTGTATTTAAATGAAATTTCAGTTGAGAGCATCCACGCCGGTGGAAGTTGGTGCAAAGAAAATGCACCTTTATTGAAATGGGTTGAACCTCGAATCGAGGTAGGTTCAAAGCTTTACATCTTTCTTTGTAGAGAGCTCTGAGAAGAAACCTTGGAAAGCGTCGACACGCCTGAGCAGCCGGTTCTCCTGTAACCCTCAGTCACTGAGGGCGAGCTGCAGGAGAAGTGCCGTTTCCCCTCCTGGAAGCACCGTGCTGTTTTGCTGCAGCATGGGACCATCGTAATCTCTTACACGTCCTCTGGGTCTGTTTCGTTGTCACCAGTCATCCTCACCCTACGATAAGGCTTAAGTTGTCCCGATTTGCAGGTTTGCTTTCCAAGTCTGTCTTAGGGACAGAGGTAGCATTTGCCAACCCAGAGCTCTTCTTCAGAGCCCCTGATTTTGCTGGTGATTTCGTGCCTGTGACATTTTATAGGGTCCTTTGGCACTGTTGGGCAATAACATTCATGGGTTTCAACTTCTAGCAACCAGACACTGCTTTACCTTTGTCTGGCAGGTGAAGGAGCCAATGTCTTAACCCTCATGTATCTGCAGACTGAACAAATCGGTGCTCACCTTCTCTGGGGGAAGATAGACTGACCTCCTCAACGGCTCTGCTGCCTGCTGTGTTTTACCCTGTTCTTTAGTTGTTCTTTGAGATCATCCATGAGTTGTGCATATAGGAGCCTCGCTCGGTGCTTGTTGCTGGGCCTGATACAGAGGTAATGCCCACTAGAAATTTTTTTCTTTATTTCTCACTGGCTCAAGCCCTCCTGGGCTGTTGGGGCTGGGCATCATGTGAAGAACAAATCAGCTGCTGTGGCTCCAGCAGCGAGTGGAGACACGTATCCTTGGGAATTATCCAGTCCATCCCCTCTTCTTCTATCTCATCCCTGACCATCTCTTTAGTACTTAAAAAGAAGTTAATACAGGTATCTCCTCCATGCTTTGGGAGGCAGGGGGTAAGAAGGCTGCTGCAAACAAGCTCATTCAGACTTTTTGCATTCCCCATGTCTCCTGCAGTCCCAGCAAGGTCTTCTGTGAAAGCTTCTTCCTCCTGGCATGCCTCCTGCATGCCCGGGTTGTGCTGCTCCGTGGCTTGGCTCTCAGTCCTCCCACTTTCCTGCTCACGGTGGATGTGTTACAGCGCATGCTCTTTTCTCCAGGCTGAAGTCTCCAGCATTTCACAGCAGGGCTTGGCTCTGGTATATGCCTTGGGCTGGAGATGCTGGCATTGGTGTTTCCCTGTTGCTTTGATCCAGTAGCTCGAGTGCTGTGCTCGGAGAGAAAAAGCTAAAGATGATCTCGCTGTGGCATAAGCTGGAGTTTAAGCTGTTGGTAAAATGCTTCCGTACATCTTGTCCCGATGGGATGTTGGGGGTGGGTGGTCTGAATTCAGAGATTCTGTGCCCCGGTGCCGTGCGGAGGCTGCCCCGGTCCTTCTCCACCAACATCATTGGAGACCCCAGCCGGGAAGCCTCGGAGCAGAGCGGCGCGACTGATGCCATCCTCTTTGCTGGCTGATCGGACTGTGGTTTAGTGGTGGTGGGAGAGCGGGAACTCCCCAGGAGGGAGACAGGGAGCCTAATTTCTGAATTCAGAGGAAAGTAATTAAATACACTCAGGTGTTGTGCTGGGTCAGGGGGCTGTCAGGTGCAGGCAGGGGTTGGTGGGCAGCATGTCCCAGCTGCTCTGACACCCAAGAGATGGATGGATGGATGGAGGGCATGTAGCAAAATGTTGGTTTCTGTGCTGCCTGCAGTAAATATCTCCACTCAGACTGAATCTACAGCCCCAGTGGGCAGCGAAGGTAAACACGATTTGCACATGAAGAGTTTGCTTGGGGGTTGTCTGCGTCAGCACTTGCAGCGTCCTTCAGATCCAACCATGTTGCATGTTGTTTCTGCTATGACTTGGAAAGATTTAGATATATATTTTTACACTTAATATATTAATATACTGTTTTTCACGAAATACAGACTATGAGTTTTCTGCTCTTTGGGAGGTTCATTATGTTTTGTTTAAAGGAACCAAACTTGTTTTCCTTTCCAACGAGCACACAAGTGTCTGGTCCCACTTACCAACTAGAGAAGGTGATTAATTCTTCTGTTTTTGTAGTCAACAACGAAACATGGCCTGGTGATACATAACCACCCTGCAGCCTCGCTGGGGCTGAATTATCTGGCACAATGGAGCCTGTAATTAGCAGGTGGAGAAAACGCTGCGTGTGTAATGTTAGAGGATTGCAGAGGGACAGGTTGCAGGGCAACCGAGGGAAACAAGAGATTATGGCCAGGCAGTAAAAAATTAAGTGTTTTCATCTCTCCAGGATGCTTAAATCTTTATAATACAAACTCAGATAAAGAAAACCTTCATTGATGTGATGGAGTTTAACCGAAGCAGAGTCTGCAGCTCTTGTACCACATAGCACGTGGCACTGGTGTAATTCCTGCAGCTCCCTGTGGGTTCAGAACAAGGAGGATTCTTTCTCTTAACAGTTATGAAAAATTTGAAAGTGGAAAAAAAATGGTATCTCTTAGAGGTGCAGCTGAAATATAAATGAAACATATCCACTGGAGAGCCTGAAATCTTGGTGTGACTTCCAGAATTGGGATGCAGAGTGTTTGGTGGAAATCACTTCCCCCACTAAATGCTTTTGGAGAAAGCATGAGAGAACAATCTTGTTAGCTAGTAAATGTGACTTTTTAGGTGTCTGACTTAGGCGCTGTGAGGACCTGAGCAGAGGGTCCCAGTCTCTGGAAACATGTTGTTCAAAAAGATCTCAGGAGACATCAAAGCTGAACTCGCGTATCATCCCATTAAAACCCTGGGTCTGGAAGTCTAATGTCTTGATCTGTTCTAACAGTGCATCCTTCCCTGCTGCAGAAGGACCATGAAACCCCTCACCAGGCTTTGAGCAGCCCAGCCGGGCTGGGGAAGCCTGTGAGGTGGTACCCATCCCTCGTGTGCCCTTGATGGGCATCGCAACAGTTCGGGAGGCAGCAGGACTAGGTGCAGCTCTACTGGTTGTCCCCATCGGCACGGTCCTACCTCTACATTCACACGCCTGTGGGGTGGCGTGTGTAAGAGGGTCCCTCTCCTCCCACACTGCTATGGCAGGGAAGGAAAAATGGCTTCTCCTACCCATGCCTTGACCTTGTCGGCAACTTCTTGCCCAAGGCCATGCTTCATGGCAACACTGTGCAGATAACTGCTGCTTTGTGAGCTCTTTGGTCGGTGGGTCCAGCCTTCCTGAGCTGTTTGTGCCTTTGGAGATACACTCCTGATCCTGTGGCTCGGGAAGAAATTGCAACCAAGGAAGAGGGAAATGCTGCTGTTTGTGCCCCGTGCTGGCATACCTAGTCACCTTGGCTGTCCTGGTTTTGACCAGCAGTTAAGAATGAGTCTCAAAAATGAGAGCATGAGCTCTTTGCAGAAGGGTTTATCCCCTTGTGCAGTGCCTGGTAAAGTCTTTCTGGTGCCTGGCTGGGGTGGGGCAGTGCCATGAACACACCAGTTATGGGACAGTAACTGCTGCTCAACCCAGCTGGTGCAAATGGGGTGGACAGCCTGGGAGGTGTGCAGTGGGACTACGTACCCAGCTCCTCAGGCTTTTCATGGTACCTGGCCTTACAGCCTCTGTTTGAAGGTGTTGGCTGCAAGTGTGCTCGGGGCCAGGATCCGTTCCAGGGCTGAAAGCATGCTTATCTGGAGGGAAAGCACCTGTGGATCAGTGCACAGCACCCCTCAAGTGTGCCGGTGGGAAGTGCGTAACGACAAGGAGGGCTGCTTGCAAGGACCCGGCCCCGGAGTCCCTTTGGTTCTTCAGATGATCTTTGCTCCTCTGCAGGAGGCCGAGGATAAAGCCCGTGCAGGCAGCTGCTCCGACAACCAGACCCACACGAACATGGAGAGCAATACTCCATAATACCTCTCACAATCATTCCTTTAACAGGCATTGCCTGGATTATGTACGAGAATTAATAAATATTAAAGTGGATTTAAGAAAACCCTTTGGTGTCAGGAATCACGACTGCCAGCCAGAGCAGGCAAGTGATTGCAGCTACCACCACCGAGGTGCATCTCCCCTGTGCGTCCCAGCGGGCTGAGCACGAGCGTTTCTTCCTCTCGCAAAGTCCGTGTTGGACTCTTCAGGGCCATTCCAGTGGCAGCTCCGGTGTCACCGCCATGCCTGTGGCTTTGCAGGAGGGATGCAGGGTGCTGGAGCACGAGGATCTTGATAGCGGCTAACGTCTCCCTTTGCTTTGTTAGTGCAGCTGTGCTGGTTAGTGGGCTGCACCCCTACAAACGAGAATGGCCAGGCCTTTGGGGTTCCCACCCCATGGCAAAGCCGGCAGCAGGCCAGCTTGGGGAATTTCAGCAGCAGTGGAAGGGGTAGCGCAGCCATAAATCCTGCGTGATTTGAGGGTAAGGGCTGTGTGAGAAAAGGCAAGGATGGGAACTCAGCTTGTCAAGGGAGCTTTTACATTTTCCCTTTGTCAGCATGAGTTAATGCTGAACAGGGCAAATATCTTCCCTGCCAGAAGGAGCCTAGCGAGACCTTATTTGTGAATATATGAATAGCAGTTTTGTAAATAGTGCATCTGAATTTATGAATGATCTGACATCGACAAGTTGAAGCGAACTTGGTAATTTTATTGTGTTAGATTTAGTAGGTCAGACATATACATGCCAAGTCAGAATGACCTAGAAAACCTTTCTAGGTCAAACTATTGCTTGAAAAGTTGTCTTTTTCAAAGGCAAGGCCATAAGATTTCATGCTCACTCTGACACATTTTCCTTCTAACAGTGCAACATGAGGAGTCTTTGGGACATGGCAGACAATTTGTCATCTCCTACGCTGAGAAGAGAGAAAGAAACGTGAAGAGGAGGGATACTAATTTCTTAATGTAATGAGGCCTTTTCTGGCCACCTCTCTTGTCCTGAGATAGTATATTGGATACCTGGCCAACTGGAAGTTGCAACACCGATTGTATTAGCACCTTGCTGTTTCCAGCAGCGCTAAAACCTGCCGAACTCCTGGGTCCGGCAGCAGCCAGCACCACCAGCCTACCTTTGGAGCCCTAACCCTTAATGAGATGGGAAATTATTTATTAGAAGGAGCTTTTTCTCCCCTAAAGAGGCTCAGGGGAGGCTGGTGAGCTTTGCACGCAATGACTCTTCACTGGAGAGATGGGATGGGGCAGAGCCATGTTCTGCTCACCTGGGCACCACAGCCCGGTGGTAGGTGGGTAGGTGAAGTTGGAAGGATCGAGGCTGGAAGGACCCAAGACCTTGTTGTTGTCGTTCTGCAGCTTATGCCTGCTCTCTTAACACTGCTGCAGTCTGAGCAGATGCAGCTTTCGTGCTGTTAGAAGGAAGCCTGAACTTCTAATAAAAGCTCGGCTGTTTGTGTGAGTTACTTCTTATTTCAGAGTGCAAACATAACTGTGGCTCCAACAAGAAGTGGAAAGGGCTACCTCCCACCCCCATAGAGTTTTGGATGGACTGAAACGTATTCGTCCTGTGGTGCTTGTGGTGACGCTGCGCAATGTGGCTGGACGAGGACCTAGGGTTGGTGTTGGGCTGGAGACCAGCTGTTAGGCAGAACATGCAGAGATGCTGGGCCGAGGTGGCAGCATCTTTGGAGGTACCCGAGCAGGAGTTCCTCTTCCCAGCCATGGCCGAAGGCGAAAAGCACCTCTAGGTGTTGTTAGCACATCGTGCCCGCTGGCTTTGCTCCCCGGGAAGGATGGCTGTGCCCCGTTTCCCATCCTGTGCCCAGGGCTCCCCTCTGCTCCCCTCCACCTGCCCAAGCCAGGCACGGTTAACCCCACAAGCAGGGCTCAGCATGGGCAAGTACCGGCACGGGGGGGCATCCCGGCTGCTTCTGCCGGCTCCCTGGCGTCCGGCGATGCTGCCCTGCCACCGTTCCCACCGGAGCGGCACAACCCAAACTCCACAGGTTGCAAATCGTTTGTTCAGCCGAGCCGTGACCTACTTGAAAGTAGCTTTTGCCATCCCGGGAAAGTGGGTAATCGGAGGCTGCGGTGCCTTCTGAACAATTACAGCTCACAGCAGTCCAAATGAAAATGTTTGTTGAAAACAACATGTGCATAATTAAGGCTTAATGAGCCCTTGTCTGTTTGGAATCTGCAATTAGATTTATAATAGAAAATACTAGCAAATGCCAAATAGCTTTAAAAGAAGCCGAGATAAAAGATAATTTTGCTGCAAATCTATAGTAATACTGTAATTTAATGAGCTGGAAGTGGTGCAGAGAAAGACTGTAAAAGCTTTGGACAAGTTTGTATTGTGCGTGTTTATCTTATCTGCCCATTTCCCTATCTATAAAGCTGTCAGTCTTGCTTTTAACTGCTTGGAAAAAGGCAGGACTTTGCTAAAATCAGGAAGACTCCCTTTGTTTATTTAAGTCATTAATTAGTAGGGCAAAACTGCTTTTTCTCTCTCATCAACATGCTTTAAACTTCTTGTTAGGGTTAATAATAGTAATAATGGCAATAATAATATCTCTATTCAATTATTTACAGTGAGGCACGGGCATAATAATAATCAGAGGTGCCTCTTTCTGATTAGTGTCATTAATTTTAATGAGTTTTCAACTGTCTTTTTAAGACGTTGAGAATTTTCAATGCTGAGGTGTATATTTTAAGAAGTAAACTTGAGGCCGGCTTGGCTGCAGTAAGCATGAACTGCCTTCTCACCTTAATGAAAAAAAGTTACGTGACAGTAAAATTTGCTGGAAAGATTAATAAGATGAACAGAGAGAGGTCTCAAAAGAAAAAAAAAAAAAGAAGAGCAACTGAAAGTAGAAGTGCTTGGGAGGGATGGTTTGTTGGGTTTTTTTAATAACCAGGAGTTGAGGTTGGGAATGAAGCGGTACCGGCTTTGGATATGACACATGGACCCGGTAGGGGATCGAGGTCAGGGCGATGCGGTGGCGGGGCTTTACGTGCACAACCCCCTGGAAATGCAGCCCAACAGCTCTGACAAACCTAACTCAGCACTTCATAAAATAGGACGTACAAGGATGTGGTAATGCTGCCGGTGGAGGTACCTTTCCGATGTCATTTATTGCCCGTGTGAAATGTTGCTGAGCTTCAGCTTCTGTAAAAGCATGGGTTTGCATGTCTTGAGCCTCCGGCGTGTGAAGTCGCAACAGTGGTGCTGCGTTCGCAGCTTCACGCGTGCAACACCTGCGTACAACTCTGAGTTGTCTCCCTGTGACCTTTCAGCCGGCGGATTTTGGCTCCAGCCTCTGACTTGGCAGCGGCGATGAGCGCCCGTGCCCCAAGCGCATCTGCGTGTTCACAACCCTGCTCCCGACCCGCCGCAACTGCCGCCTCGCGGGGTTTTGCTGTTCTCACGGTCGTGGGGCTGCACAGTCAGAGCAGCCCCCGGGGGCTGGGTTATTTAACCCGACCCCGCAGCACGCTGCTTGGGTCGCCGCCAAGGGCAGAGCTCCCCCTCCCAGCCCTGCAGCTGCCCGTTGCTGCTTGGGGGTGTATTTCAACTGCTCCTTGCACCAAGCTTCCAGTAAAACTGTTTTTTCTGCAGAGGTCAGGATTTTAAGGCTTTTGGAGTATTTTCCCCAAATGGCTTGCTCGGCTTGCAGCCTCTGGGGCAGTGCCTGGCTGTGTGGCCCCCGTCTGCTTGGCCCCACAATGATGCCTCAACGGCAAATCCTCTGGTGATGAAAATCCCGTGTTGCTCCTTTGCTTCCGCTGCTGGAGGGGATGATGGATGGGGGCTGTGGGTGGCAGTGGGGTCCCCTGGGTGCAGCGCAGGCTATTGGAATGGCTTGGGGGGCTCGTCGCTCTTTGTTTAAGAGGATAATTGCAATATTTGTTAGAAGGCAGAATCATCAGCATAGTCAAAAGGAGGCCCATGTGCTGGAGATGACGCTCCTTCTGGCAGAGTAGGGATCTGAAATCTGGCCCACCTTCAAGAGGCTTTCATCTGAAGAGGTTTGGGTAAACTCCCTCTGCTCCCCGACGGTCTCGGCGTGGGGGTTTGGGTTCCCCTGGCGCATCTTTCCTGTGGTGCAGTGACCAAGGGTGCCGGGACAAGCTCACCGTTGTCCTGTGTGTGTCAAAATACACACTGAGGTTGTGAGCGGTCCCGTCAATTTGATTGTGTGGGTTTAGAAAGAATAACAGGGTTGTGATGCTGGTGGGATAAAAGCCGGTTCTCTGATACGGGAAGCTGTGTGCTGCATTATTCTTTATTATTTGTTTACATTGGACCTTCCTGACTCTCGCTAGGATTAGGATCTAGTTAGGTGATCACTTAACAGAAGATGCACATGGAGTCTATGATTTAAATAAGACAGGGCCAAATAAGAGAGAGAAAAATGCCGAGTGCTATACAGCTGTATGAAAAGTGGGCAGTGAAGGCTCTCCCAGACTTCTAGGATGTAATTTCAGAAATTACCTTCCGATCATCCTTGGATTTGGGTTTTTGGGTTGGTTGTTTTTTTATTTAAAGGATATCTCGCTTTTCATTAGGTTTTTTTTTAATCATGAACATGTCCAAACGCCTAAGGTAAAACTGAAATGGATTGTACTTTGTCAGCCCATTTTTTTTGCAAGTCATACTATGTACCGCTGCGAGAGTTATTTGCATACACAGTTGAGTGCAGAACCACAGAAGGCAGGTTTTCACCGGTGCCAAACATTTGTGTGTTGGAAACTATTCTCTAAATGACTAGCATGGAAGCGCTCTGATTTTTTTTTTCCCCTCCTGACTAGCTGTTTTTGCATAAGGCTCCCCATTCTCACCAAAGTTGTCTTGAAAATCGATTATTCTTCTCCCTTATGCTTTGCAACAGAAGGAAAAAACCATGATCTTGAATTCCGGGGGGGCAGAGATGTACTTTTGCTCTCGCTAATGGGGCAAAGCTTCAAATGTTTAGCGAAGTACCCGGCGGTGCTTGCAGGTGAATAGCAGGTGCTCTGGGCTGTGCTTCGGACTGGCTTTGCTGAAGGAACGGTGGCTGTAGAGAGAATTAAAGTTACTGGTTTTCTTCTTGAATGGCAATTGAGCAGCACCTGTGATTTTTTGTGAATTATTGGAGTGAGTTAGGAGATATTTGGGAGCCAGGCTGTTAACCTGTACAGCTGTCAACAAGGCATCTGGATCAGAAGCATCATAGACAGTCTTAAAAAGTTAATAGCTGTAAGCAATCTTTGCATCGCTCCTCTGACAGATCTCTTCCTCTCTGCGACGCGCGCTCGTGTACTTATTTATTTATTTACTCTGCAGTTGAGAAAAGATAAATAGAGATTTCCAAAATTATTCCCCGCACCGTGCGCGTACGTCAAACCCAGCGTAACCACAGCGACTGCTCAGGCGGGGCTGCTGTGGCAACAGCTGCTTCCTTTGCTTGCTCACACAGCACTTCTCCTCACCAGTCAATTGCTTTTGTTCAATCCAGGTGTTTGCTTTCAGCCCTGGGCTTAGGTGTGTGTCCAAACGTCACTGCCCACGCAGGGTCCCTGCTCGCTCCCTGCGCCAAGGGGACAAACCCTCCTCGGAATTATAGGATGGGAAAACTTCCTGGCTTAAGTTTCTTTCTTCCCGACCGCTCCCTTTGCTTCCTTAGATATTCTGGTGCCGGTGGCCGCGTTGTCACCCCTCTTCAGTGATACCTCTGGTTGCAGCGAGGGCTGCTGTTCTCGTATCGAAATCAGCATCTCCATAACAGACTTCCAGAGCAGAGCCACGCTGGTAGCTGCCACCGAGGCAGACAGGTATAAGCTCTATTTTTATCTCAGCCCTGAGGTTTTATCTTGCAAAAAACAATGTTTCTGGGTGCCTTTGACGCTGGCACAGTTCTTGCACAGAGCCTCCGCAGCTTCTTTCAGATCTTTGTACGTTTTCTGCCTCTCTTCGTTTCCTGTGACTTGCAAGTGTTACTGGTGAAGCTGGCAGTGCAGTTAAGTGTCATTATCACTTACTGTATTTGTTTCAGACCGTCTACGCGCCAGCCCAGTGCCAGGAAATGCGCGGCATTCATTTACCTTCCTCCCTCCTCAACAATGCACAGGGCACCAGGCATTTACGGTGCGAGCTGGTGCTGTCAGCTCTCCTGGCGATTCAGCTGCTAACGGGAGAAGGACCAGCTTAGCAAGGGCCTGATATTTATTTTTTTTGCAGATAAACTCCTCAAGCACCTGCGTAAGTGCGATAAACAACGCAGGATGTGCTTGTTGTTTGGTTTCGAAAAGGAAGTGATGTACATGCCCGAGCCTTGCAGCTACATCGATGTGATCGTATCTTGCAAAATAAACAGCCTTGAGCATGGTCAGCAATGGGCTGGAGAGGTCCTGGGTGAAAGCAGGGGTGTGCTGGGAGGGTGGGTGTCGGGAGGTGCTGCTCACCTCCCCAGCAGCCTGTTTTCCTTATCTATGCCCAGACTTTGAGAGAAATCGGGAAGGGTTTGGTCTGGCCGAAGCTGCGGCTCTGGTGAGCTCTCTGCACCGCGGGAGAGGAGGAGGATGGAGATCTCCCGTGCAGCCGCTGCACCGGGGCTGCTCGAAGCACCAAGCAACACCTCTCCCAGCCAGCGTTACATCAGGGTGCTTGGCAGGCTGCAAGCTAAAAACTAAACACAATCATCTGAATATGATCAGAGAGTATTAGATCAAGATCTGCCCTCAGGGGCAAAACCTGCTAAGTTGAAAAAACCCAACCCCTCCTCCATGCACCCCGGAGGTGCAAGCGTGAGCAACTTTGGCCTTTAAATTAATAGTGCGTTTCTCTGAGCATCATTCTTCTCCCTTGCTGCAGCTGGGAGAAAGAGAGGAGGCTGGATGGAGGATTAGCTGGTCTGTGCTGCTTTCACTTCTTTTTGGAGTTGCACGTGAAAGGGTTAAGCAGAATTTTGATCTCGGCAATATTTTCATGCTTATACATTCTGTTTCTCATTTCCATGACAAAGATGGTAGGAAGAGCAGAATAAGGTACAGAACTTGCAGAGCAATTTTAAGACTGTAATGAGAACAGAAAATAGTAGGGGGAGAAGAATTGTAATTAGAATATGAAATGGGAAAAAAAAATTAATCTATTTCTATGTCAGTCTTAAGACTAAATTCTGCTGCTCCCTGTAGCTTCCAGTGGACGGATTTTTTTGTGTGTGTATGTGAAAAGCTTGAACTCCTCTGCAGGCTCTGAAAGGTCCAGGTAAATGAGTTTAAGTCCTTATTCCCCCCAAATAATGTAATAACAATAATTTTCTGTGCAGCGTTCACAGAAAACCAGCCAGTGTCTTAGATAAATGAGTGCTGTCACTTGAATAGTGGTGGCATTCAAGATCTCTCCAGCCTTGAGTGGAGGAAAATAAAAGGGGATGCTGGAGATGCTCTTGGGGTGGAGGTCCGTGCAGCTGCCTCGGTAAGCATCGCGTGATCACATATCACAGAAGCACCCAAACACCAAATACTGCCGGTTGGGAGGGATGTCTGTGTGTCCCAAGCCCCCGAGCAAAGCTGGGCCGACCAGATGAGGTTGCGCAGCACCTGGTCCAGCTGAGTTCTGAGTACCTCCGGGGGTGGTGTTCCCACAACCTCATGGTCTAATATTTGACCACCCGCGTGCTGGAAAATGTTTTCCTACTGTCTAATGAGATTACGTATACCCATGGAGCTTCCAGCAGCCCAGGTCAGGGTCATCTTGAGCTCAGTGGTTTGGATTTACTGTTCCTCTCTTATTTGTCCAGTTGCTATTCTGGATCCTTCTAGGCCACAGCATCCTGCAGCAAGAGGCTTTGCTGTTGGGCTCTGTATGAAGAACTTCTCTGCAAGGTGTTTAATTCCACTAGCTAGTGATTTCAGTGTCTGCCTCCTTGGTTTTAGGTTATGAGAACCAGAGAAGAGCCGTTCCCTGTTCTCGTCTCATGACTTCATCTCTCTTGAGTCCCTCTATATCTATCACCTCTTTTCCTCGTCCATGTACGCCATGCCACCCCTTGGATCCTCCCTGCGATTGCCCTCTCTCCTCCTAACTGTACAGATGGTAAAATAATGTTTGATCTTTTATTCTTTGTTCTTTTCCTAATTGCTTCTAAAACTTGAATGGCATTTTTGGCAGCTCTTGAGGACTGAGCAAAAGTTGGAAGTGAACTCTCCAGAATGAATGCACGGTTTCTCTTCTGGACAGTAACAGCTATTTTAAGGCTCATTGTCGTGTCTGTATCGTTAGGATTGCTTTTCTCCAGTGCATTACTTTGCATTTATTGACATTAAATTTAATCTTCCATTTCCTCACTGCCACTTAGTACTGCGAGAGTCTTAATGCAAAGCCATTCAAAGTTGCTTTTAGTTTTGGCTAGCCTGAATAATTTTTGTCTCATTAATAAACTTGAATCCTTCTAGATCACTTATATTATGAACTGGATAGATTTTAGTGCAGATGGATCGTGGACCATGATCCTCCTCTTGCTAAAAACTAATGAGTATCTTCTCACTGGCTGTGACCAAGAGGACCTTCCCTTTTGTCCCACGACAAGTTGGGTTTGGTTTTTAGAGCTTTTTTTTTTTTGAGGAACCTGGTGAGAAGTCAGCCAGAGAGGTCATTTCACCTTTTCTAGGTACTTGTTGACCCTTCAGCAAACACTAAAGTGGGCTGCGAGGCATGACATCCCTCGTCTGAGGTCTCTCTCTGCTGCCTCAGTGGTGTGTTGCAGCTCCAGATGGTTTCACACTGAGGGAGTCCGACCTGCTGGTCTGGCACCTTCCCCTTCCACTCCCGTTTGTTGTGGAGCGGAGGCAGTAGCCTATGCACTGCTAGCTAGCTTGCATTGCTTTAGAGCAGATGGGTGAATGCCGCTTGGGTGTGGGGGTTCCTTAGGGTTTTGTTGGTTTGTTTTACATTTTTTCCTACTGGCCATCCCAGTGTGAGAGCTGCTCAGATGGGTCTTTCCAAGGGAGATGCTCCCGTTTGGGAACCACTGAATACTCCATCGGTGTCCAAGCCAGTGCGGATCATTTCTGTCTTTCCCACCTGGTTTTAGTTTCTTGATAGTCTCTGCCTATCTACCTTGGGCAGCCCTTGCCACCACCAACTCTGCGGTAGCTTTCCTGCTTCTGGTATATTTGAGAAATAACTGTTATTAGGCTTTTATCCTATTTGTAAATTGTTCTTAAAACAAACAAACCAACCAAGCCACTTTTTACTGTAGGGTTTTAAGCCTTAAGACTTCATCTTTATCAATCTGATTTTACCCTAGAATAACACATGAGAATATTGACTGCGTGTAGAGGACCCAGCCCCCGTAAAGCCCAGGTGACTCTTGCAGATGCTCGGCTGTGCAACCCTTTAAAGGATGTACTGCCGCTGACACCTGCTGTGGTGTCGTGCTCTCTTTTAAGGACATTTATCCTGAAGCAAATTGCAGTGCGTGGCCAGCCCAGGCAGCCGCGCGGTGGCCAGGATGGAGATGCAGAGCTTTCCTCGCATGAGGGTCCGGGGGGGGGAGGAGGGGGGGCGTGTTGTAAATCTATTGCTGAACTTTTGACCCTCTTTGACAGGATCAACTGAGGGGCTATCCAAGCATTTCAGCGGACAAATAAATAATGCTAAGTAGATCACTTTGGGCCAGAGGTTGTGTAAAGACCTTAATGGGGAAACTGCAGTTAAAGAGATTAAGCTAACCTCAGCGATGTATTCCCCGAAGAAGTGTGATGCTAAATTGCTCCTATAGGAAATCACGGCGGCAGCTCTGCAGGCAGCAGCGCCGACAGGGGCAGGGCTGAAGCGAGTATTTCACATCCCAGGGATGTGGCAGAGATGTGTGCTGGCAAAGACGATCCTTGCCAGCGTCGGGGTCGTTGGGTTTGGTGTTGGTGCCCAGCGCACCCATAGGGCTGAGCCTGGTGCACAGGGGTGCCTCACACTGTGCAGGAGCAGCATCGTGGGGGTGTGGGGCTGGAAATAACATGGCCAAAATGCAGTTACAGCAGAGTATGGTTATGCCACTCAAATAATGCTTGCCTGATAAAAATTAATTGTGGAAAAAACCTACTTCTGTAGTTTTTGTTTTTGTAGTTTTTTGTGTAGAGGAGTTACATTTCCACATGGTGGGTAGGGCGCCATCGGAGGCAGCCACACACGGACTACAATAATTTTACTTTTTTTATTAATGAGGAGTATTAAATATGGCATTGACTGTGTTATGCAAGTTTTCTTCCCAACTTCTGTTCACTAAAAACTTAAAGGTATTTGTTGCATGGCATTATTCTGGGTCACTCTGTGTCATGATGCTGTGGTGGCTGAGGCGTAGCTTGCTGGACACCGAAACCAGCTACATCCCAAGCACCTCTGGTGAAAGGTGGTAACGCCAGCGCACCCAGTCTGGAAGTGAGGTTGTCATGAGTTGGGAGGGCATCTGCTGCCTGTGTCCTGGCATAAGGAGGCAAAACTGAGAGGCAAGTGCTTATACCTCTGAGCAGTAGGAATCATTGGAAACATCCAATTCATTCTTCACAAGGCGTTTAATAGCTCCTTGATGATGACGGCTTTTAGTTACCACTGGATTTGCATTAACAGGCCACTTTTAAAAAGCTCCAGATCCTCAGTGGTCTTGCAGTTAAGGTGCTCTGCTCCAGTATTCCCAACAATGAATGTTAAAATTTAGGTAAGACCCCTGGAAAAAAAAAAAAAAACAAACCCAAAACCTACCACACTTAAAAAATTAAAATAAAATGAAATAAGAAGTTTGGAAGATTTTTGAGATCTTGCAGGCATCATTGAAGCCACTCCTGGCATGAGTGCTGCCAACATATTTCTTACAAAGTTGAGGTTTTCATCTCAGCTCATGGCTCTCAGGAAATAAAAGGTTGTGATGAGATTCGTAATAAAATTGTACAAGCTGGCAGTGCCATCCATGATAAAGTAACACCTTCTCTGAATCTTGGCAGGAGGTTGTGTTTCTTTCCACTGGGTCCTTCCCAGTTAACAAACATTTATTCTCTGTGTTTGCACAGAGCCGGAGATCACACAGCTGCTTTGCTCTGGGGTCTGTCCCAGCTTGCAGCATGCATTTATTTTTCTTATTCGTTTTCATCTTACTAACATGGGACCCCTATGACCTCTGGGCACATTTACAGGTTTGAAAATAACATCGCATCGCAAAAATAACAAACCAAAGTGAGTCTAGAAAAGCAATAAAAATTAAAAAAGTGCTTCTTAGAACAACATCTGAATAAAGCCTGCGCTCAGCTCCCCGTATGGGCTGGTGGATGCGCAGCAGCGCTCTGCCTTCAGAACTGCGGTGCCAGCTACAGCTCCCCTGGAAGAGCCATAGTAAAAGAATTGTATTTTTGAGTAAATTCTCCGTGACAAACTAAATTTCAGAGAGTGTTTTCTCGCAGACTAGAACTGTCCTTGTATCTTTTGCTTGGACCCCAAATACACGGTAGTGTGTCCGATGCAGAGGCTCTGTGTCCATCACCCTCATTTCCTTGGGACTCCCTGTCTGAATGCGACTGACAGCGTCTGTCTGCTTATCCATCGGTGCCAGGCGAAGTCGCCTCCTGTGGCCTGAGAACGGGTCGCACCTGTGTGCCCCTTCCTTTGGGTTGGAGTTCACGTCACCTGCAGACGAAGGCAGCTTGCTGGCGTTCATTTGACAGCATGCCTTTGTTTCCAGAGTTGGTAGGAATTTGGGCAGTTTCCTCTGAGGTTTTTTTGTTTTTTAAATTGGGTGAGTAGAGTTCTTTCTGTCCTGAGTGTGTTACATGAGACAAGTTTGAGACATTGAGACATGAGACAATGGTATTCTGCTCTGGTGAGACCCCCCCTGGAGCACTGCGTCCAGCTCTGGAGCCCTCAGCATAAGAAAGACACGGACCTGTTGGAGCGGGTCCAGAGGAGGGACACGAAAATGATCAGGGGGACGGAACACCTCTGCTGTGAAGAAAGGCTGAGAGAGTTGGGGTTGTTCAGCCTGGAGAAGAGAAGGCTCTAGGGAGACCTTATTGCAGCCTTTCAGTACTTAAAGGGGGCTTATAAAAAAGATGGGGACAAACTTTTTAGCAGGGCCTGTTGCGACAGGACAAGGGGGAATGGTTTTAAACTAAAGGGGGGTAGATTCAGACTAGATATAAGGAAGAAATTTTTTATGCTGAGGGTGGTGGAACACTGGCACAGGTTGCCCCGAGAGGTGGTGGATGCCCCATCCCTGGAAACTTTCCAGGTCAGGTTGGCCGGGGCTCTGAGCAACCTGGTCTAGTTGAAGATGTCCCTGCCCACGGCAGGGGGGTTGGACTAGATGGCCTTTAGAGGTCCCTTCCAACCCAAACTGTTCTATGATTCTATGATTTGGCAAAGTGGGGCTTTATGGGTCCTTTTTGAAGTAGAGGTCCTTGATTCTGGTTGTGCTTGTAGGCAACCATCGCTAACGTAAGTCAGTGCAAGTTAGATGAAAATGTCTCAGATGAAGGAAAAGCAATTAATCACAGCTTCCCACCTCTCCCAGGTTCCCAACTTGGCAACGCAGGGTTTGCATTTCCCAGGTTTTCAAGCGAACACCATGTCTTGGATGCAAAGTGCTGTGAGCAGAGAGTGATCCCAGCTCACCTCTGCTTTGTACTCATTTCATGCAGGAGAGGCTGAGAATTACCCACAGCCACTGATTTCTTTAATAGGCTGTTTCTATTAGCCAAATTAAATAATTACAAAAGAGCAAAAGGATGATTAAGACAACTGCACGAGAGTATGTTCCTTTCAAACTAGGACTTGAAAATGATACCCGCTGCTCCGCATGCACACATCAGTCAGTACGGGTTTGATCAATTTTTTGGGGCACAGAGGGTGATGAATGGATGCACCCAGGTCCGGAACTGCCTGGGAGGCTTGACACGCACCGGGAGCTAGACTAAAGCGAAAAGGGAGGAAGCGTTTGTAACCAAAGGGAAATATTAAAATGTCTGTTTCTGCCGTAAATCTACCTGGAATGATGGGGCTGATTGTTCTGAAGTGCATTCGGTAGCGAAACAATAATGAGAAGAGGGAGAGCACATTACTTATCTGCTCTACCTGGCTGGTGTATAAGTGGCAAACGTCTAATTGAAAAAATATCCTGATGGGAGAATTTCTAATAAATTTGTTTGCACCCTCATAGCCTGGAGGAGAGGAAAAAAAAAAATCCAATCAGCAGTGGGGAAGTTCCAAAGTTTCCATTGCATTTTGAGTCTTGATTTTCAGGCTCACTGCTCAGACTGGCAATCAGAGGCACAGTAATTTTAAAGGCAGGATTCATTACAGTTATTATGAAGGCATCAAGGGCACAAGGAAGTGTGGAGCAGAGGTAGGGGAATAGTAGAAAGCCATAAAAAAAATACATTCTGACAAACAGCATGATATGGAGAAAGCAGAGTGCTTGTCCTGCCCTGGACCTCCCCAGTGAAAGATACTTTTTGTTTTCTAAATGTAGATTTCCAGGTGGCTTTTGTTTTCTGGAGAAGAGTTGTTTCAAACGGGTCTAGACTAAGGTCTAGATCTGCAAAATATCTGCTGGAGCAGGACAAAAATGAGGCACTTGTGTGCGAGGAAGGGGGATGGATGGATGGATGTGTATTTAAATCTCTCAGGGGGCAAAGCTTTTACTTAAGAAAGAGCTCTTCCTTTCCTGGTGTGGAAGTAAATATTTCTGCAGTGCAAATTTCTGACTGGTTCCAGGCATGGACAGAACTCTCTCCCCACTGGAATATTTTCTCTCTCTTCAGGGCTGCTTGCTGGAAAGCTCCTGTGCGGCTCACCTGCCGCGTCTCAGTGCAGTCTCAAGATGCAATAGCTTTTAAGCGTCCCGCAGAGCCACACAGCATGTCTGCGCAGCTGACCTGACGCAAAGCTCTGGCACTGCAGGTCGGACCACCAGAAAGGGCCCTCCATCCAGGCAGTGCACAGCCTTGGGTGGCTGCTCAGGCTCCCGCATCCACCTGATGGTTTTTTGGTGGGGTGGTCCCAAGAAGAGCTTGGGAGTGGGACCTCAGGACCATAATTTTGCCTGTTCCAAAAATACTGACTCCCCAAAACCATGCTGCTGCCCATGCTAAGTCAGAGACCAGCTTCTCCCGCAGAGCCTGGGTCCCGCTGCCGCAGGGCTGAGCACCTCCACCAAACTGCCACCTCTTCTGCAAATTCAGCCTTCTCTGCTGGGGCTGGTCGGGTTGGCAGAGGGTATTTAGGCCATAGATCTGATTGAGTCTCCGTGCCTAGAAGCACAGCAGCTCCAGCTGGAACGGTGTTAGCAAGAGCCGGCTATGCCAGCGATCGTTTTACAGGTGGAGGGAAATTCAGTTTAAAGTGGATAGCACGCGGCTGGCTTCTGGGAGAGCTGCTTGTCCCGGCAAGCCCGCAGGGCTGCTGATGCTCTCTGCATCCCGCAGCTCCTGCCTCACTGCTGGGTTTAACGAAATCCTGCATTTGCACAGGGATCCCCTTCTACCCTGCTGCGGCTGCTATCAGTATTAGTTAATGAGTGTCACAATACCCGCTCTCATTTTGCTGCTTTTAATTGGTTTGCTCTGCTATCCCAGAGGATAGTTTGGCAATTAGAGGGTGTCTGTGCACTCTTGACGCCGAGCAGAGCTGTGTTACCCCCGCTTGGCTTTACTAACTCTGCTGACTTTAATAGCTAATCCTGTAGCACTCTGAGAAATGGAAGTGTAATTAATAATCTACACTGAAAATCTTCACCTGGTTTTATTTAGATTTCTCTTTTATTGTTCTTAATACGACCCATTTCTGTGAAGGCATAACTGGTATCAGCTTCATATCGGAGAGCAAGAGGACACGCAAGGGGTGAACAATCTTCAATTCATCATCAGGCTTGTAAGGGCAAGAGGGTTGGCTCTTCCCCTTGCTAAGTAGATGGTGTCATTCACAGCTGGTACCTTCATCCTTGTCTCGGGAGTGTTTTATGGCGTAGCCCATTTTATTGCCATAATTAATTTGTGAACTTAGCCTTGAGAACTGCCCCAGCCATACTTCAAGCCAGAGACAATCCTGGAGGGCTTTTTTCCTTCATTTGGAATCGGAGCAAGTGAAAAGCTCCCACTATAGCTAATTAACGAGAAGAGTTTTGCAGTTCTCCATGGGAGTTTTGTAGCCTAGTAAGTGAATTAGCAGTTCAGAACCGGGTGAAGGGGGCAGGCGTGCTTGCAGGAGCCGTGGGGGCACAGGCAAATGCACTGTGCTCAGGCTGCCCTGCCTCCTGCCCAGCCCCAAAGCCCAGCCATGGAGGCAGAGTCCTGGCAGAGCAGGCAGGGGAAGAGGAGATGGGGGGAAATGTGCCTTCTTGCAGCCAGAGTTTGCAAACAGCAGCAAACTGTCATAATGGGGAATCAGGCTTTGCATAGAGACCCCCTCGTGTATGGCCTGGAGTGACTTTCTGCATTGCTGGTGTAGGTTTGCTTTGGTGGTTAAGGAGTATGTAGGTGTCTGGAAGAGGACTGAATGGGACCTGCCCATCTTGGAAATTTCCATCGATGGAAATTGGCTTCTTAAAAGCTGATTGATCTAGTGGGAACTTTGGCAAGAACTTCATTTGTGTGATCTTTGCTGCTGGGTAGATCTGTGGTTTTGCACAGGTTTGGTTTGTTTGAACTGGAGTGATTCGTTCATTATTTTGCTGAAAAATTAACATAAACGTGCTATGTTACCATGGCCCATTGCAATAACAGTGATGTGTGTGTGGTCATACATGCTCCAAAGTTTTAAAGGACCAGCTCAGGATTTTCTTCTGGGAATCTTGGCATGAAGAGCCAGGAAAGTATTTGGGATGCACATAACCCTGGGATGCAGATGACATTTCATTAACTCTAACTTTATTTTGTCTTTCTAGTTTGATGGGGAGAACATGTACATGGGAATGAACGACAACGCCCAGGAGTTTCTATCGGCAAATCAGGTAAGCGTTGATTTGCTTGGGTGGGCAGTGTGGGTAGATTTTCTAGGGGACTTTCGGCAAAGCTTAGCACAAATTCTAGGAGCTCTCCGTGCACCTGCACTCCTGGGACATCAGGAGGGTCCATGGAGGAGTTCAGAGCTGGCTGCCAACCCAGCTGCTGCCGAGGAGCAGCGGCGGATGCACTTGGTACGGGGAGAGGAATGCGCTTGCGTGCTCGTGCTGCTGTGTATCGCCAGAGCCCGGCTTAGCCATGGCTCTCCAACAAGGCATCCTTCACTCGAAATGAAGGTGCAGTTGGTGTTTCTGGATGCAGTGAGGTTTACAAGTATTATGTGTAGTTCAGATGTCTCCTTCCCTCACGTAAAGTATTTCCTGTAGCTAAATAGATTAACAGTTAGCCGGCTTGGGGAGAAAAAGGAATCGAAGGTTTCCTGTTTTGGAGCTATAAACCCACACGTGGAGGACCAGAATAGAAGTGCTCACGTCTCACAGGTGCCTGAGCCTTCAGGACTCTCTCTTGGCTTGGATACATATGAAACAGAAATGTCCATTCAGTGGAGCCCTAAACATATGTAAAGTTAAGCCCATGCTTAGGTTCTACTGGGAGGTGAGGACTTCAGCATGTCTTCCTGACCAGGAGATGAGACCCATCTGCATCCCCCTGAGATGGCCTGGCATGGCTAGAGAGTGCTGGGGACTTGGTGTGTCTTTGAGGTGCCTGATGCTGCACCCTCGGGGCAAAGCATCTCATCACATCCCGCTGCCCGATGAGTGCAAGTTCATCACTAATATTTTTCAGCATCCCATTTTTGGGCTGCGTTGGGCCATTTCATTGTGGGGCCCTGTTGACCGCGGCCACGTGCATCATGGGCTGTGCAGGGTTATGTCATGTGAAGTTGATGTGTTGCAAAATTTGAAAGGTGGCCGTGTGATGATTTCCATCCAGCCAAAGATGCTGCTGGCTTCCTATTGCCCTGGACCTGGTGTGTGTGGCCTGGGGCGAGGTTATGGCGTGCTGCTGCTGCTGGGGTTTGGTACTTACCGCAGCATCGCTATGAGTTACAAGGCTAGTGAGTCATCCATGGTGTATCTAACTCAGATACCAGCGGCGATTGAAATATATGCATATTAAGCTGAAAACAGGATGAAAACCTGTTGTTTACCTTCTTAGAGTGCGGCAGTGTGTTGGCTCGTTGCTCGGGAGAGTTGTTCCTGCTCTGGCTTTCAAAGACGGCACGCGAAGCCACCACCGCCGAGGTGTGGGGAGAGGGCTGTTCTCGCGTGAGAAGGATTTCCAGAGGGTGGGGAAGGAACCGCAAACTTTGTGCTATCGAGTGATTCAGCAGAAACAAATACGTAGTCGATCAAAAACGGTGTGTGTTGATCATTAGAGCCAGGAATTGCCAGAGGTTGAGTAAACGCAGAAAGGAACAGGGTGACCCCAAGCTGCCCCGGCTGGGGGTCAGTCCTGTGCTCCCCCCTCTCCTCTCCCCTTCCCCGTGCTCCGCAGGGCTGTGCAGAGCTTACGACCAACTGGTGGATGCTAACGGGGGCAGTTGTCTTAAATACTCTGCCTTTAAAAACTCCAAAGGGCCGACCGTTGCACAGCCTCATTGGGAAGGGCTGGTGGCACCGGCTCAGCGGCCAGCCGCATTCCCTGGCCGTGATGCACCTGCGGGATCAGACTGGCCTGGGGCTGAACCACGGCCAACGGGAACCATTTGTGTTTCCTCCTCTGCATGGACAGAAATCGCCTCGCAGCCCCTGTCACATCTTGCTTCCCCTGCGGGTGGGCAGCTGGAGAGAAATCAGAAGTGATGCTGCTGGGTGGGGAACGGCTTGCTGCGCCACGATCGAGGAGGAGGGCTGACTTCCGAATAAAAATAGAGGCTGTCATGTGATGGAGGATTCATGTACTGTTTGAACCTGGGAGAAGGATAAGCCAAACCAGCTTAGATCCCTGTAACCTGGGAAATACAAGTTTACTCTTCATTTGTTCTCTATTTACTTGGTGACCTTTATTTTCTATTTTGAAATAGCAGTTAAGGATGAAAAGGGAGGAAGTCGTTTTCTCTTGGCAGAGGGTGGACAGGGGGCAGGTACCCCCCATTACAGGGATGGGTTTGTGCATGGGGCCATGCTGCTGCTTTATCTTCTGGAGCAAAAGCTCTATGGGGAGTGGGGACCAACATGGAAAATAGATGGGGAAGTTGGTCTTGTCTTGCATCTCTAGTTCCCCTCCTTGCACTACTATGCTCGGGGTGGTCAGAGAGGAGCTGGGAGTTGGGACCAAGGGGTGCAAGGGCACAGGGTGGCACCCAGGGCTCTGCTGGGATGGGTGCCCCCATGGGATGCTGCAGTGACCCCCATAACCTCGCCCAGGGCGGAAGGAGGGGAGCGGGGAGGAAGGGCGAGCATCACGGTTCATGCCCTGCAAGGATGTTAGTGGTGGTTCACACCCAGCATGAGCTTTGGCCGAGGAAGACGGGGAGCAGCCTTCCTCCCTCACCCTCATTAGTTCGTCTTCTCCCTTTATTTACCTGCACATCAGCGCTTGTTTACCAGAGAGCTCTTTATAGACTGGTCATGACTTCATTACTAATAACACAACTCTTCTATTTAAATGGGTGTTCCAGATGTTTTTTATTGTTTGCTAAACCTGTTGCAACCTGAACGAGTACATTAAACAGCAGGAGCACAGTTTCACAATCCCGCTTGAGAGGCTGCTAAATCACCAGCCCCGAGACACCTGCACAGCACACGCGGGATATCGCGCAGCCCTTGGGATCCTTGGGGACAAAGACAAATCATACACACTAATTACTGAAGCCATCACGCTGTAATAGATGGGCCTGGTGGGTTGCGTTTTTTTTCCCCATTTTTGTCTTAAACTGGTTGCATGGGGCACCATTAGGCATCTGCAGCTCTCGGCAGCCGACACAGCTTCACGTTGAGCCCAGCTCGGGTGCAGGGGCTGGGACATCCAGCATTAACAGTGGGAACTCTTAGCTTCACATCGCCTGTTTTAGGGCATGCTTGCTTATTTACCCCAGTTTTGTGCTACACAGTGAGCCCCCCCTGCTACCAGCACGCTTGTGATGGCCTGGGGTGAGACTGTCACGATGAAATCCCCTAGACCCGCGCAAGGGCTTCCAGCCCCTCTGTGCTTCAAGGTGGGTGGGAAGGGCTGGGAGAGCAAGAAATTCATCTGTGTATGTGTCCTCATTTCAGCTGGAAAATTTTTAGGGGTCCACAGATGGAAGAAGTTTGATAGTCTTTGTTATAGGAAATTCCTTGCAATTTTTCTTTCAAAATATCTAGGAGTTAGGTGGAAGGCAGAATTCACTTTATCACCTCTCCCCCCACCCTGGTTTAAACCCAGGGGGGTTTAAATGGCTCCTGCCTCTCAGTGCAATGCTTTACGCTTTCTGCCTAGAGATCCAGCAACTGCTTAAGCTCTTGAGTCATCCTTTCCCATCACACAGATAAGATTATTCTCATTTTACAGCTGGAGCTACAGAGAAGGTGCGCTTAGGGCAGCTCCTGTGCTGAGCAGTCCTTGGACAGCATCACGATCCTGCAGCACCCTGACGTCAGCCTTATCTCACCCCCTTGTACGGTTTTTGATCCTAAGGAGCTTCTGCAGTATCTCATGGCAGGAGCATGGTAAAGCCAGGACTGGGGTCCGCTTCCCTCTCCTTCATCACTCCCTACCCTGCAGAGCTGCTAACTCGCGAGGGGAAGAAGAAAAAAAATACCCCCAAACCCCCCAAACAAAACGCCATCAAAACCATCCGAAAGCCAGCTGATCTGCTCCCTCCCTTCATCTTACTGGATGTGATTGCTTATGTGCTATCGGCTGCATTTCTTGTCGACCCAAAAAGGGTTCATCTCAGCTGAGAACGAAATGCAGAAATACAGGAGCCTAAAACATAATGAGAGTGCTGACAGATCCAGACTCACGCTGGCACAGCCAGCTTGGGGAAAATAATTCCTCTTGTTCTATCGAATAGGAGGGACATTTGACCCCAGAAGTGAGTCAAATGTAAAATGTAATTCAACCCCCAACAGGGGCCAGAGTATAAATGCAACTTGACATCTGATCAAACCATCGCAGACATTTGACCCCCGAGATGAGTGAGGTATCTGTTTTGTCTCATGAAGTCGGCAGAGCATCGTTCCTCACCACTGCCAATTTTCTTTCTTTCTTTCTTTCCCCCCCTCCCCAAACAAAGACAAGGAATTAAGTAATGCAAAAATCCCAAGGAACGGACAGATTACCAACCATGCGAGGTACTCTGAAAGACGAGTAAAAAAGCAGTGGTGCTGTTAAAAGAAATAAAGACACTTGCAAAATCAGTAAGAGAAGGCATTTATTAAGGCCTTTGTGATAGGGAGAGTAACCCCAGGAAAGGCAAAGGTTGGGAAATTCCTCAGGTAGGAATGAGGTTGGTTTTGTTTGGCATCAAGACTTTTGCACTTTCAGGAAGAGTCCACAGGTGCTTTGTAAACATGAATTAACTGTGCCTGGGAATACCCTGCAAGAAGGTATCGTTGTCCCACGTTATGGGTGAATAAATGCAGGAAATACCTTGCCGGGGGGCTGGGGATGAGGTGATGTTCGGGCAGGGTGTGGGAACAGCCGGGCCCTGGCATCGTTTTGGGAACAGTTGTCCCTCGGCTTGTTAGGAGCAAGGATACGGCTCTGTGCCCAGTCTATGGGAGGGCATTATGGAAAGCTTTAGGGGAGTGATTGCCACATTTCTCCTCTCTCTATCGCACGTCTCTGGCTGCTGGCAGGGCAGCGAGCAGCTTCGAAGGAGGAAAGGGCTGATTACTTACCACTGGGCATTTTTGGTCCTGCACTCTGCCTAATCCCAGGAGCTTTCAGTGCATGGCTTATTCCAGCTGAGCAGCATGCCTGTTTCTGTACCAACAAGTTAATTTGTGTGACTCCTTGTGCAAATGCTGTTATACATCAGTATAGTTTATTCAGGCCAGGGAGATGCATCGGCATAAGCAACTGTGCTTTTTTAACTGAGAGCACAGATAGGACCCCACTGCTTTAACTGTGAGTGTTGAAAATATGATGGTTAAATTGACAGAAAGTTATTTGCACACTATTTCCTCCTCCTAATGCTATCCTTACAAGATGCTCTTGCTGACACACTTATGCTGCCCATCTGTGTATCAAAAACATCAGGTCTTGGCTGCCAGGAACCACATGTGTCCTGTGGACATGCGTGGGGCCTGAAGGTTTGCACACCAGCATTGAAAAAGTATGATTTCACCCAACCCTGGTGAGATACCTGATGTCAATGACCCTGCAGAGCAGCAAAGAGGGCTTTGGTTTGGCCTGTGTGCATTAGGGCAAGACTGGGTAACTCATGGATGGAGCTGCTTACATTTATACTGCTGAGAAAGTAGTTCCGTGGGCATAGATGTGTTTGTGCGTGGCAGCATGTGCATAAAACAGAAGGTGGGTTTTCCTCTTGCTGTGTGCATCGGCAGGAGCTCAGCTGAGTGCGGGGGTTGTACCGATGCACCAAGGGAAATGGAGTTGAGAGAGATTATATTTGTCATGTGCACACACACATATACAGCATCTGTCTGAAATGTGTCTCTATATAAACGTTAGTGTGGGGTTATACATGCCTGCCCCTTTCTGCATGCATGAAATCCATCTGCGTATGTATCTGTGTGCTTGGATGTGTATAAATCAAGATTTATCTACTGTGTCTATTGCCCTTTATCTGTTTATCTCCATACATCTTCAAGCTCGGGTCTGTATTAGCCATAATAGATACAGTAAGTCGCTGATCTGGTGGGTCAAATGGTCAGGGCTCTTTGATCAGCCGTCAGGATACATTACCACCAGGGCCTCCGGTGGGGCTTGAATTACAACTTACATTTGACTCATTTCTGGGGTCAAAACGTCCCTCTTATTTGATCGAATGACAGAAATTGTATAATTTGTATATATCCCTGAGCCATATGTGCTCTGAGTGCCACTCTAATGTGTTTTATAAAGGCACAGCTGTCTTGGTGACTTATTTAAAATGGGATTTTGAAGTAGTGTTCTTGCCATTTAATGTCCTCATTCAGGGTTACACAAGGTTTATCAAATAATAAATAACATTTAGAACATTCATTTTAGCATAACAATGGGTTTGCTAGTTATAAGGAACTGGACAGTACAATAAAGCTGTGTTTGGTAAATAAGCAATAATGGAAAGCAAGCAATAGCATAATTAGAAATTAATGACGGTGCAGGAAGCTATGGATACTTTCCTCACATTGTGCTAACGCTCCAGACTAGACAGAGCTCATCTTGGCAGCCTCTGCTGCAAAATATGCCATCAAACCTTGTCATAATACTGGCAGACGTGTTGTCCTCCCACCTCCTGGGCCTCCCACCAGTCTCGACTGAATGGCAGCAAAATGTCAACAGTTGATAAAATAAACCCGGGTCTGGGGCAGATCCATGCAGGGCGAGTGCGGGGGGTCCCCTTCCCCGCTGGGGGCTGCGGAGCCAGAACGCAGTGACTGCACAGTCATGAAGTGGCCATGGAGCCCCAGGCAGCGTGAGGACAATTAGGTGCTGGTAACGAAGACACAGGTCATCCTCCCCTTGTTCTTCTGCCTTCCTCCCTAGTAGGAAGCTGTAAAACAGGACCAATGTGGACTTTGCCCCACATGGTTTTCCCTCCACCAGTTGCTCTGGAAGAGATGCTGTGTCACTAGCAGTGAAGCAACAGTGTGCGATTGCTCGGGCGTGACGTATTCTCATGTTTGTTGGTCCCTGACCTACAAGGACATGTGAATGTGAAGAAGTTTCCAGCAATTAGTTTGTCCCTGAAGCTTCTAAGGTGCAGCAGGTTGCTCATGGTCACCATGGCCTCTGTCTCAGACCTGGGTTTCCTCCAGAAGAAAGGCTGGAAGAAACCAGGAGACCATGCACGTGGCTGATCGATACCTTAGGGTGATCCTTCTCAAGTCTTGTCATAGTAAAGACTGCACAGCAGAGTGGTGGAGGAAAAATTAGAGCCCACCATAAGGTTATTCTTGGTGCAATTTCCACTCAAGTCCCCTAATGAACTTTTGTGTTTCTAAGGAGTCTGATCAGTCTTTGCATGTGAAGAAACTTGTGGTTGTTTTAACTTTGAGGAGACGTGTCTCGGGGTCTTCATAATCTTTTGATTTTGGCTATTGTCTGGCTTGATTTATTGATCACAGGAACAGATGATGGTCAGGGGATGGTCAGTGCTAGAGAAAATCACTGATGTAAGTAGAAGGGTTTAAAAGAGAAAGGACCTTGTCCCCCATGCGTGGAGAGCTCTGATGTTCCTGAGTTTCCAGCAGTATTGTGCTCCTTGGGTTTGACTCTCTTGCCTCTGTACAGCATCCTGGTCTCTTCCAATCTGCAAATAGTTTGTACTTTTGAAGTCTAGAGTCAACCACAACAGGGGCGGAGTACACCTTAAAGTAAAAAACTGATGACTCCCTAATCCCTTTACAATGATATATTGCAAATATTGCTGGAACATATATATAGAAGGCCCCTGGTGAAGAGAAGCGAGAGCTTTACGCTGACTCAAAGTTGAAAGACAGGATTAAACGGAGCTGGCAGTGCAGTGGAAGCTGGGAGTGCATGCTGCAGCAGGCACCCATGCTAAGATATAGATTTTGCTCTTTCCCTGCTGTTCTTTGAGTAATACTGTATAATTTCATATGTTGTGCTAGAGAATAAAAAAGAGAGGGAAGACATTGATAGATATTAAATGCCTTTCTCAGCAGACGATTCAGGAAGAATGTCATGTACTATTTTAGAATGAACAATAGAGTATTACATGTCATTTATTATAATCAGCAGCTAATGGAAACCCTTCCAGGAGGGGTTATGGAGGTGAGCACAACTACAGCTGATGATCCAGGCTCGTGAATTTTGCATGAACTCCTACGTGACAGTGAAATTTTTGAAAGGTGCAGTCAGGAAGCGATGCCTGTAACTTAGTCGTACCAAGAGAAGCTTCTGTAGGGTCGGCTGTAGTGCTTAAATAAAATAATAATAAAAAAATCCCTTAGTATTACAAGCAGAATGAACATCATCTTCAACACTTGGTCTCAAAGGACTCCTAAGTTGTTAACAATAGGGTGTTTGAAAAACAGCCACCAAGCATCACAGAGTGAAAAGCTGATGTAACTGAGCAGTTCCTAGACCAATATGAGTAGTCTCTGTTTCTATTGCATTTACTCTGGGGGAAAGAAAAGAAATAGCATCTCATACAGTCAAAGATATCTGAAGGGTGACACAGAGTGCCTTGTAGGGACGGAAAACTCTGAGGTTGTCATAGTGGTTGAATTTCATGCATAGACATGCATTTCGTCAAAGAACTGAGGTTCCTAAATAGATTTAGGTTTAGGGGCAAAGGCAGGAGGGAGAAGGAGATCCTCGGGTGCATCAGAGCGGTGGTCGGAAGGCAGAGGAATAGCCCACACTGCGGCTGGCAGCCTGAGGGCTAGGCACAGCGTCCGCCACGCCTCCAAGGTCTTCCAGGTGACTGCAGCCAGCTATGCCCTCGGGTCAGTCCAAGAAGTAATCTTTCCTTCTCTTTCCCAAGTCTTTCCCGGGTTTTCTGGGATCTGAATCAGCTCAGAGATTGTTTTTGGCTCGATGTTAAAAAGCATCTGTATTAAGCAGTACGCCTGATTCCAGCCCTCAGTCTGCAAGGAGTGTGATCAAAATGTACATGAGGATCTTCAAACAGAGCTCTGGTTTCTTTTATGGTGAAGAAGTCCATAAGCAGCGAAACGTTTTAAAAAAATAATAAAAACCCAATCAATGCAGGAGGGCAGTCCAGAGCTGGAGGCAGCACAGCTCCAGCCCATGGTCCAGCTGCCTGGGGGCTGGAGAGGTGGTGGGTACCCAGGGGCTGGCAGAGAAGGGGGAGCAGCAGGACGATGTGTATCCCACCAAGGAACAGCATTTGCTGCTGCTGCATCTTGAGTCAAAGTTTTACATATGGAAAATATTGATACCAAGAGAAGTTCTGACAGAGGGTTGGGCATGGGTGTTCCTTGACACCAAAATGCCATGATGCCCATCAGCAGGGCTGAAGGAAATGTGGACCTGAGATTCCAGAAATGCTCCCTGTGTGCTGGAGGGTGAAGCAGATGGAGTAACTGGGACTGCTTCAGAGCACCGTGGGGCACAGCTCAGGTCCAGTCAGACTGAATAACACTGAAGAGGATCTGCTGCTGTGCCTGGTGACTCCTGTGGTGTGAGGACGCGTGGGCTGGCAGTCCAGCAATGCTGATGAGCTCGTAAAGCCAACAGCTCATAAAATAGCAGCAAAATGTAGAGGACGGTGGTGTGCAGCATCCTTTAGCCAACAAAGTGTCACTTTGTCAAAGATTTCCCACTGTGCTCAACGCCGCTGTAAAGGGACTGCATGCGGTGTATGCAGAGCTGCTGCCTTTGATGGTCAGCATGGTCCAGCGCAAGGTGGAGACCTGCACATGGGGGAACCTGGGGCAGCTCTGGAAGGAGCAGGTCACTGTCGAAGCATAGGTATCACATTAATATAGTGCTTATGTGTGCTTTAGGCCTCCTTACGGTGCCCCTCCGGTCAGCTACCACTGCTCCTGGGAGGGTGCTGGGTTGTCCTTGTGTGGTGGCTGTCACTTCAGACAAAGGCAATCCCGGAGCTTTTATGCACAAGCTGTTTCTGCCTTCAGATCCTCCAGCTCCTCGCACTGTGCTAATTCCTCGCCGCTTGTCTCCCGAATTACCTGCTGTGACACAGTGTGATTGGGAGCCAGGTCTTTACATGCTAACGATGGATGCTGAGCTCTGATAATGCGATAACATCACTATCGGTTAGCTGTGACGAGCAAGATTTTCTACCGCATCCTGTTGGGGGGGTTTGGTTTTGGCTCCTGCAGAGGTTGGTTTGCTTCTGTAATGGACCTCTGGGGAGTGGCTTTGGAAAATTGTGTTTATTTGTGGAAATGTAGCACCATGGGCCACAGGAATATGAAAAAAAAACCAGCCTGTTGCTCTTGGGATTTCCTTTCCCAACTGATTGATTACTTCTTCTCTTCTCATCAGAGCCCCAGCCCAAGCCGGTGTTTGGGTCTGCCGTCACAACAGAGTGATTAACTGGGGAGCCTCATACTTCCAGCAGGAAAGCGTTATTTTCCACTTCAGAGTTTGGATGAAGGCCTGTGCAGAAAGGAAGAGCCCTCCGTAGCCTCGGCCGGCTGCAGAACGAGCCCTTTGCTCCCTGTCGGCTCTGGGGCTGCCCTGGGTGAATGCGGGGTTGGGCTCTGCTCCAGCCCCACAGTGGCCTGACCCGCTCAGCAGAGCATCTCGGGGCTCTGCAGGTACTGGAGGATGATGAGGGTTACGTATCCCGAGTGTGGCCACCCAGCTCCTCACGCTTGGAGTCAGGCATTCATACTCATTCGTGCGGTTGGGCAGAGCCGTGAACCCGCACTAGTGTCCAGCAGTGCTCTGGCAGCTTGCCTGCGAGCGTGAAGTGGTACCCAACCCCTCACTGCTCTAGCAAAGTGGTGGGACCTCCTGGGGAGCCAACCCATGAGAATGGGCTGGCTTGGCACCTGCACACGATGGGTCAGTTGTGTTAGCTCTTACGCTTCTGCTGCGGGATTTGTTCAGTAGACCCCTGGGCATCCCCCTTCTTGAAGCCTGAGCGGCTCAGAGTGGGTGCAGCCGGCAGGTACCTGGGCAGGGGAGTGTGGGTGCCATGAGTAACCCGGGTAGGGGAGCATGTGTTGCGGGTACCCGGGAGGGGAGCATGCAATGCAGATACCAGGGAGCATGCACCATGGGTGCCCGGGAGAGGGGAGTGTGCGATGCAGGTAACGAGGGAGGAGGTGAGCGTGCGATGTGGGTACCAGGGGTGGGGAGCGTGCATTGCCGGTACCCAGGGAGGGGAGCATGCATGCCACCTATGTGGTTCTCCTCCTTTGGGGAAGGCTTAGATCTTTCCCTAGCAGGTGATGCACCAGGCCAGGCTGGTCAGAGCTATGACAGGAACCAAAAAATCAGAGACAGTTAGGTATGCGCTAGTCTTTCACAGGGAGGCATGCTCTGGCACTGGACCCGGCTGAAGGACCGCTATCACAGTAGCCTTCGCTCCTGCCGGCGGGGTGAAAGGTGGCAAAGCTGACCCAGAGCTCTGTGTTTGGCCCGTGCGCCCATCACCTGTTCTGCCAAGAACCGTGCTGGGTCTCGCTTGTCGGTGACATCGCTTTCATGATCAGCAGCCTCTGAGCAACCCTGAATTAAATTTATCTCAAACTAGGAAATCCATCAGCAGCCATCAAGAGTGTCTGAGCTGATGCTGTATAGCTCAGGCCTATACCTCTGTGTACACTGTAAAGGGCAAAATACGACTTGGCTTTTATTACTTTAATTAAAACATGAGTGAAGAGTATGAGATTCTTATTAAATTGTATTTTCCTGGCTGCTGTATGAAGGAGCTAACTGATCTGATTACCATGAAGATTACAAACTATCAAAGTGAAAAAAGAGCTTTTTGCAAGTATTTCATATTAAACCTTCAAACATAACACTTTAAGAATAATTATAGTTGTATTACTGGAAAATGATTCATGAATTCTGAATAAATATAAGACCCTTGAAGGGAAATGTTCCAAGACCACAGTTTTCGTTCCAATCTGATGAAATTTAGTATCATTTTGCAGCTGTAGAATAAAATGAAAAAAAATATGTACATAGACTGTATTGAGTATATGTCAGACTAAACTAATGAGATTTTTTTCATCAACTCTAAGCACGCACACAGACAAATGGAATAGCCATTCTCATTTTCTGTAATAGAAAGCACCGAAAGAGAAGGCAGAAAAGATCTTGGAGCTCACAAGTCTTTATTCTACCCTTGATTGTTAAATAATATATTTTAAGTTCTCATATCTCGCCTGCAGAATGTTTGAACTGACATTAATGGGTATATAAGAGAAAAGAGCGAGCTTTAAAAAAAAAGTGAGGAAGGGCTAGGATTGGGAATTTTATTAATATTCCCAGTGGGCTGTAATAAAGATACTTTTCACACAATACAGTGAATGTTTACAGCAGACAATTTAGTTTCCTTCCAACAATTATGAGAGAAATTGAATCTCAGGAAATGTTGGTTTTCTCTAAAATTAGACATAACAATAAAGATACCCCTGAAAGTTTATTAAGGAGGGAAGGAAAAAAAAAAAGTCATCAGTCTCTGGAAGACGATTTAGCAAATTTATTTTAGAGAATTCCAGATGACTTCTAAACAAAACCAGACACCTATGTGACGCTGAGGGCTCGTGCTCCCCACGCCGTGTTCGAAGCCGGGGGCTGCTTTTCTCTTGAGGAGCTTTTTTTCCCAGGCTTCAGCAATTCCTGGTGCATTTTGGAAGCAAATACCCAAAAGGTGCTTGTTTCCACCATGGACCTGGCTGGAGGAGGATTGCCCATCAGTTCTGCAAGCAGATGGGGCACAAGGTAGTAGCAGGTCATGCTCCTCTGCATGCAGGTCAGGATGCTACAAGCCTGGGAGCCCACACCAGTATCAAAAGGAAGATGTGTGGTCCACACCCGCCCACCCCTCGTCCCAGGGCAGGTTTCCCTGCGCTGAACACATGAAAGGGAAACATCATTATTTACATCAAAAATAGCAAAGCTGGAGGAGCCCCATTTCATAAAATCATCAGGATGTTTCCTCACCTGCATGTTAGCAAGTTGAAAGCTGTGTATTTTTGCATGAATATTTGCATGCCTTCTTGCAGGTGCAGTTAACGTTGGTGCTTGTGCAAATGTGATGTTTCCTCCACCCCCCTGCACAAGGGCAGAGCTCTGCGCGCAGTCGCCTGTGGGTTTGCATGCACAAAGGACTAGTTAGCAAAACACGGTGAGCTCAGGCCTTTAAGTTTTTCCCTAGAAAAGTGGTCATGAAATGTCAAGAGAGGAGCTGCAAGGAAAGGATGGAAATTATTGGGCACTTGAATGCAACTTCAGGAATGAATTTATCATGCTCACACAGAGATGCTGGGGATCAAAAAGGGAAAGCCACTCTGTAAAACGCAGAAAACTCTGAAGCTCTTTGAGCAACTCACGCTATGGTGTTTAATTTTTGAAACACTCCGATTTGAACAGGCAGTGTAATTCTTCTGCTTGCCCTGGTTTCCAGACTTCTGCATCGAGGATGTGCTGCAACATGCATGTTAGAGACACCTACTCTCTTCTACTTGCGTGTTTTTTCTTTTGTCCGTGCGATCCTTGATTGCCAACTTCTGCCTCACTTTGTTCCAGTCTGGAAAGAGACTCCTGTTGTTTGATATCAAAATTAGGGATGGGAGGAGAAATGGTGAAAGCCGATGCAGCTTTGCTTGCAGCCAAGCTTCTCCAGTAATCTTCCTCAAAAGGATCTGTCCCATTTTGATCACATTAAGGGCTAGACTGGGATGATGCTTTTTGGTAACACCAAGTAGGACTCTGAGGTACCCGGTTTGGTACCGGTGTTAGCAGTAGAAGCACTTGGCTCTGAGTCGTCACAGGTTTGTGGAAACACCTAGGCTTTGTGTGGGCTTGGGTTTGAAAGACAGCAGCTGAAGCCCTCGAGTACACTGGGCAAATGTGAATTTTTACCATGGGGTCGATGTCTTGGCTTTGTTACCTGCAGCCCTGTTGCGCTCAGAGCCTCCCCCGCCTCTCCATTAGCATCTCGCTCTTATTTTGGCTCTTCCACCTCTGCCTGTTTCCCTTGGAACAATTCAGGTTCTACCCGGCATGTTGTAAACTAGTAAAAATAATAGAAAAAGCTCTCCAGCTGCTTAATGAATGAAGTGTTTCAGTTGTTTTGGCCTCCGGATAGCTGGGGCTGGTTTTCTTTGGATGCAGCTGCTAATGGAGTGCCTCCTGCCTCATGCCTTGTGTGTTGGGTCGGGTCCCTCGTGGTCATGCGATGGAGGTCGTGCTGGTGTTGATGTGAGCCCTCTTGCACCTTCATCTCCTCTGCAAAGCTCTTCTCTGTGTCAACAAATGCTGTCCGTTGCCTTTAGAGCTGCCAGTGCCTACAACAGTCCTTTCTCACCGCCAGCACTGGAGGTGATCACTGCTACAGGCTCCTGGCTGTGAGCAGCAGCTTGGTGTCCTGGCTGTCCTTCTAGATGGAGAGTTGTCTTTACTTCAGGGAAACATTGCTATTTTGATTGTTAATTTTATGTTTTTCCTTTTTGCCTTCCTCCTGAAAGGATGGTACCTACTCTAGCTATTCATTTTGTCCAGGTTGCTTAATGCTTTAGAAGGTATTTGATGAGTATCTGTGATTTAGGACATAGATGAGCCCCTCACAGCAATGCGTGTGTTCCTGCCTTTTTTTAGATACCATACATAAGCCTGTTTTTATTAAAGAAAAAAAAAAATTGTTAAAATCGTTAAAGATAAAATCTGTTTCCCAAAATTCACATATTGGAGGCTTAAAGCTGAGATTTTCACACCTACGCTGGGGATTTGGATGCTTGGCCATGCACCATGTTACAGTTCTCACAATTTTGTCATGAGTCTCCTGGTGCTTCGTGCTTTCCCTAACAGCCCGGCACCTTTGTGCTCTTGTGACATGACAGCTTCTGCTTTGGATAAGTGAGTAAATGAATAAATTTCTTGCACTTGTGGTTGTGGAGGAAGGCTTGTAATTGTGGCACTCAGAAGCTCAGTAAATGCAAAGGAGGTAGAGAGAGATCCCGGGTGGTTATCTTGACATGTCATGGACTGGGAGGACTGGCACATTGATAAGTTTTGCATATTTAGGGTCTGCAAGGAGTGAGGCATCCCGATCCGATAGTTAATCTTTAATATCTCCTTTGACCAACCAAAACCAGGTCATGCTTAGCTGCAGATGTTGCCTGCCCTGGCTTTGGAGGCAGCACCCGCCCAAACCCAATCATTGAGATTGAAATCGGGTAGATGCTCTTGCTGTCTCATCTCAGGGTTTACTTTGGCAAAGCTGACTCAGAGGTATCTGGCTTTGGCATTTCTCCCGCGTGCTGGAGCCAGATTCTGGGGCTGAGGGTCTTCGGGATAACGTGAGAGGCTGATTTATTGCGCTGGTGATTTCAGTTTATTTCCTTTTCCCATTTCGGCAACTTCCTGGCAGTCTGAAATGTTTTGCAGTGGATGGACGGGTAAAGGATTTCAAGCTCTTCTTGGGGATAAAGAGGAGAGAGGGGAGGGAAGAAGGTGGCATTCTACAAAGCATTGGTATGTTCTTAATGTTAATAAAATAAAAAAAAAGGTAAGCAGCACCTTAGCTGCTAATGCGACAGGCGCTTAAGAAGCACTGAATAAATACATAAAACATATTTGCTGAAGGCATTTGTCGTTGGAAGTTTAAACATTAAACATGCCTGCTTCATCTGATACCGTAATAAAGCAGAGATGTTCAAAGAGCCATTAGTGGTGCTCTGACTACAGCTTTACATCTTCAGTATATGTACCAAGGAAGCCGCATTATATCAGCAATGCCTCAGTGAGTTTTGCCCCCAGAAGGGAAAGTAAGTGAATTCTGGGAGGGATTTCAATGTGTCTTGGACTTTTTTGTAGTGCATTTCCCCTTTCATATTGATCGACGTGGACGTTTTGGTATTGTTCCCTTGTAAAGTGGTGGAGCAGGTCCACGAGAGGCAGCAGCTCTGCCATTGTCCCGGTATCCCCAGGCTTAATAAAAGCTGGCTCAGGGCCTGATGAGACAAATAAACAGGTTTGTGTATTTAGTTTTTTAAATTACAGGATAAGGAGGAATGCAGATACTCAATCCATTAAGAAATAACTAGGTGGGTGATTCACTACCATTTGTGTAAATGGCACTAACTCTGGTCTGCCTGCACAATTTATTAATACTTCACGGGAGGAAAAAAAATTATTTTAATCTCATAATGGATGATGAGCTGTGAAATTGCTTCTGCAGCAGCTGGGCACCCTGGGGGAGGTGCTAGATTGCACAACATTATGCAAGCTCTCCCCACATCTCTGCCTTTCTCGTGCTAATCAGACACGTCAAATCTGGGTGATGGGGAGGGGGGGTGCCACTGCTTTTGTTGGATTTTATTACTTCTTTTTTTAAAAAAATATATGTAGTTTTCTTGTCAATTTGCTTTGGGGTCCCAAGTCTGACTTTGGAAGCGTGTGGGCTCAAATCTGAGTGCATTTGTGGTGAGCAATGCTTTGGGCTTCAAAGGTCCTGGCCTGATCCCTGCCGCCGCTGGCCACGCTGGCCTGGCTCACAACATTAACTAGCTAGAAATTCAGCAAAGGTACTGGGGCTGACCCAGTTTGTGATTTCATCTGGTTGATACCCTCACTTTGTAGGCAAGAGTACCAAGAGCTGTTACTGTTGAACAGCAGCTTTGCTCTGCTTTCGTAGGCTTGGACTGGGATCATGAGCAGTATCGACACTCCGAGTGCTGTGACGATTCGTTTGTGTACTAGAAGGACAGCCTGAGGTTAAGTACTTCAGTTGCGTATGGGAAACCAGTGCACGTGTATAGTGATGAGCGAAAACCAGGTGTAGTGTAGGACCACTTAGGAAAAAATTGCAGATTGCCCCCTTAGGCTCTAGCAACGGATTTGCAGTGTTTGCTGCAATTGTGCTGGTGGCGTACTCTCAGTTGCGCACGCGCATGCATGTCTCAACGCCTTGCAAACACCAATGCTGGTGGCTGCAGGTGTGCCCTGGCGTGGGAGGACCGCACTGGTCTTCGTCTGAGACTTTGTCTTTGCTGATGGCAGGGGGAAAAAAAAAAAATCAGGGCACATCTGGGAGAAAAAAGACTTGATTTAAGATGGGTTGTGTTGCCATTACGGCTTTGCTGGAGGATCTTGCTGCAGACGTCTGGGTAAAGCAGTATTTGCCGCAGTACCTGCGGCACAGAGTATGGCTCTGCTGGCTGGCTGCAGAGGGCTAGGACATATCCTTTGAGATGAAACTCTGAAAAACTTGCTACAAAGCATCCATGCAAAGTGTGCCACAAAGGCTTTTTTAATCCCTTAACCCCACACCTTCAGTTTTGAGCATAAGGGAAATACTCTCTAAGACGAAAACCGAAAGGGGACAAGTACGGTACAGAATATCGTTTCCTTCCTGCTCTGGGTCCTTCTTGCTCGACTGAAGCTGGGTTGAATTAATTTCTTAGAGTGCTTTTTACTAATTCTTCCTTGCATGCACTCCATTACTGTTTTCAGGCCGCCCTATCTCTTGACCTGCTTACAGTGCATTATACATCATTATATAATGTACCCTTGGCGCAACACAAAATACCAAATCCGTACAGTCCAACAATGAATTTCTGTGAACTGCACTGATCTTATTATGCAAGTTCAGTATGCCATGAGACAAAAAAGGCAATTATGTAAAATCTGTACTCCTCAAATAATTCCCAGAAATGCATGATATTCTTGAGTAGAATATTATCATATTCCTTGTATTTGCTTCCAGGCGAGATACTAGGAAAGAAAAGAAAAGGGGTTATATCAGTCTGGCCCAGTCAGTCTAATTTTAGATCCCCATCGGCTCCTCTCTCGCTGGGTATACAGTCCCTTCAATATATTTTTAAAACAGGCGAAAATCGTTATAAACAATTTTAAGGAGGCTGATTGTGAGACAGATGACAGAGGGTACACTTTGCCGATGTGGAGCGGAGCTTGCACATCTCCTAGCTTTCCCAGGAGCACTGCCACGTTTGCTTTGAAAAAAATAGGGAAGCATAGCCAGAAAAACACGTAGTGAAATGAAACAGTTCTCTCGTCAGTGTGGGTAGGTAACTAAAACATAGGTGAAGCTAGATATTACGACAGGTGATCCAGGAGCAGCTACGCATCAAACATGCCTTACAGTCCTGGCCCCGCTTATGAAGATACAACAAAGAGTTTTCAGGAGCCCTGGTTATTGCCGACATTTGCATAAGCCAATATTGAATGCTTCTGAAAACACTGTCAGCAGACTTTGAGCCCTAATATCCCATCTGCTTATTTGGAAGTTGAAGGCCTTTGTTACAGGGACGTGGTGTTGCCTTACAGAGTTCAGCCTCCAGAGCTGGAGATGGGGGGTCCAGATGTAGCACCTCCACGTGTGCTGTAACGTGAATACCCCAGCATGGATCAGGACAGCATGGGGCAGAGGAAGGTGATGCCTGGACATGCTCTGTCTCGTGTAAATGGCATTTCAGAGAAGTAACAACAGCAAATCTGCAAAGCGGTAGGCTTGGGCAAATTTTGTAAGGAGCCTGGGGAACTCCCTGCCGCTAGATGTTGACGTCAAGAACGTAATAGAGATGCAAGGAGGTGGAAGGACGATAAAACCAGCTGAGGTAGGTGAAAGGGAGGGATGAATTGTTCTGTTGTCTGAGGAGCTTCCATAACTGTTCTCTAGGGATTTTTAGATCTCCTCCAAAACGCTAGCTAGTACTGGCTAATTTTTAGGTCAGCATGTTTGACCAGACAAACTCTTGGTCTGATTGCTTATGTGGGTCTTGAGTTCTTGGGAGGATAGTATGTGGTCGTGAGTTTCCACTCCTCCCTGCAAGTGGTTTTGAGAGCTTTTCAGGATGTACTTGGTGGCATGAGAAGGTGGATCTGGAGGATCCACAGTTGTCCCAGCAGGTTCAAGTGGAGCCCTCTTTTGGGACATGCTGTGGCTCTGACAGAGTCCTTCCCTGCACTCTCTTACAAGGCAATTGCTGCCTTGCAATGAGAGCAGGAAAGGCTGAGATATCTGAGGTGGATTACATTTGTCTTCCTCTTTATTCCTGGGGGTAACTACTTCCAAAACTCATTTTTGTCTGTGTCACTGGGGAATTAGAGCGCTCTCTCTCTCTCTCTCTCTCTTCCCCAGAAGGATAAACGCAGCATTACTAATCCTTGCTGCACTGCTGCTTCCATACATGTATATCTGCCTTTATGGTAACTGTAACCTTTTCTTGAACCAGAGATTTTCCTGAACAAGAGCCCTTTGGGATCTGTGTGGGCTTTCCTGGATACATTTTTAATAAACACAATAATTTGACTGCAAGCCCATTACCTATCCCCTGTTTGTTCTATGGGATAGTCATTTCCATGCCTGCAAAAACCACTAACTCATAGGGCAATCAAAGGAAGAATGACAACCAGGACAAAATTGGTATGTGTTGTGATAAACCAGTCCATCTTCAGCATCATGCGCCGTAGCTTTATATATTGCCTGTAAATAATGGCCTCAAAATGATATTAAATCTTTAGAAAAAATCAAGCCTAATTGTAACTATATTTTTGTTTTCCATTTTGGTTTATGTACAGTATATGACTTTTGCAGAGACATTTTTATTCCAGGAAAATGACAGGCCAACAAGAAGCCATAATTGCACTGATTTTTAGAAGTGCCTGCATTACTACAGATCTGATGTACTGCAAGACATGAATCAGAAAAATTCTATTAAAAAATCTCTTGAATGGCTGACACAGGAGTATTATCCACGATGATTAATTTGACTTGGTCATTATGAACACAGACAAGTCTGACAAAATTGCATTTCATTCCCCACTGAATTCATAAAATCACTATACACATAATAAGAAGTTATAGTTCTCTGCTATCCACTATTCTTGACAGGATTCCAGTTCTGGATAAGATACTGATTAAAAAAAAAAAAAAAGTGGGGGGAGAGAGGGAGTTGGGAGCCTTTTTAAAAGCCTACAATAGGGCTGATTTCTTTTGCTATAAATTGTTCATAGAACTCCATTATTTTTAGCTTTTTTTGGTGAAGTGGTGATGCAGGTCAACCGCAGCTTGGACAGTATAAAAACTGACTGTAATCTCTTACTTGCATCAAAAGGGATGCGGCAGAAATGCATGCACCTGCTTCACATCGTGAATCCCAAGAAGCCCTGTTGGGCTGTACCTGAGGGCAGAGGGCAGGGACCGTCACCGCTGCTGCCTCTGTTCAGCCACAGCCACAAGCAAATCCTTACCCAGATTGAATCTCGGGGATTGTCCATCACACAGATGATTATTAACAACTGGTAGCTTGTTCTTCATTTCCAACCCACATAAATGAGGTACCGATGGACAGGTTGAGGCCAGAGAGTCCCAAGAATGTTGTTTCTGGGTTCGGTGGCACGTAAAACAAACAAAACTTCTCCGGTGAGCAGCAGAATTGGGCGCATGCCTCCCAAAACTTTATCTTTCTGAGTCAGCTGAGATTTTCTGTTCCCTCTGAATATTCTTGGCTGGTTCCCTTCACAGTCCCCGTCCTGCTGAGCACCACGGCACCACATCGCAGCCGTCCCTTCACTGCTGTAGCAACTGGCCAAGGAGATCAAAGGTTATTAGGGCAAGCATGAATGTTTTGGGGCCCTGGTATCTCCCTTCTGTGCACATGTGGTTTTATGAAACTTGTCGAAAAGAGACTTTTCTTGTGCTGTCAAATTTGGTTGAAACCATCCGGCAGGCTCAGCTTTTGGAAGACCCATGGCTGTGTTCCTGCATGGGATTGGTGTCTGTAGGAGATGGGAGAAGGTCAACTCATGTAACGTTAGAAGGTAAACATCCAGCTCCGTTCAAAGGTGAGGCCGTGCAGTAGCGCTGCAATTGAGCTGGAGGCTGGCTTTCTGCTGCGGGTTGTCGTAGCATGCAGAGTCTGCATCAGAGCAATGCCTGCACGATAGGAGGAAATGGTGAGAAACAGGGAACGTGGAGGTGTATGCTTGCTCTTTGGGTGAACCGACATTTGTTTGGGATTTAAAAACCCGCTACTACAGGTATGGAAGAGGAGCAGAGAGGTAGGCAGAGCCCAGCTTTCCCGCAGGTTGCCTGCTGCTCTGCTGTGCTCCCAACCTCCCCAGTGTGGCTGCCTGTTACTGAAGATTGTGCAGACGCTTCCAATGCACATTTATGTTCATGCAAGAACTCATTTTTCCCTTTTCAACCGCATTCCCATAGTCAAAAACCTGAGCGTGTGAAAATTAATGTAAAAGGGGCTGGGAACACTTCAAAGACAATTTGTAGATTGTATGTGACTGACTTAATAAATACTTCTTTACAGTATTTATCCAACTCTACCCAAGTAATTCATCGGCCCTGCTATTCACACGCTGGATCTCCGTGTGTGAAGATGGGGCAAATCAATTTCCATTCCTAAGACCCAGAGCTGCTGACGCGGAAAATCAGCGCTACTTCACTTCTTGGCACGGGGCTTTGGGAATCACAGGTGCGAGCACAGCCCTCCGGCATCCCCCCCACACACCCCCCGAGAAGTGGTGCCGAAGGGATCTGCACCCCTGCCCGCGGCCCCCTGGGTCACCCTGCAGCGAGCACCGGGCCATTTCCCTTGCTGGCCCCAGAGCATTTCTCTGTAGTTTGCAATGTCCAAGTGACTTCCACCTCCTCCTGCCACCTGAACTATCGTTTCTGTCCCCGTGGATTCAGTGCTTTGCGCTGAGCAGAAAACCTCTGTGGTTCACGTGCTGGAGAAACGTATCAAAATCCCCTTCTTGCAAATATGATCGTGCCTGTGCTGAGTAATGTGTGTGGTGGGAGAGCAGTTCGGAGGTGTTCAAGGAAATGCAGGGTAGCTTGCCTTCATTAAGCTTTGGTTTTCACTTATTTATTGTGTTTGGACTCTTTTCCTCTATATGGCCCAAGGTCTTCTGTCAACCTGGCGTGCCCTGCAGCTTGTGTGAACACTGGCACACGGTGAATCCTTTTGTATGTATGTAAGAGAAGTAGGGAAAGTCTCTGTATGAAAAAGCAATGTGCTTATCTGGCTTCTGACCCGATCCGATGCATCATCCAGCTTTGGTGCAATCGAGATACCCCACAAACCACCTGCTTGTTTTTCTGCAGCCCCTTTCCCAAGCTGCGCTGGTAGACCTCGTGGTGCCAGTAGAAGAGGAGCGCTCTCTCTGGGGACACAGCCCTCAGGCTCGTGCTCGTGGGACGGCGTGGGCAGCCCATAACCTCCGTGTCCTCCCTGCTCTTCATGCACACCAGGAGCTCAAGGTGTAGCCCTTGGTCATACCTCTCAGCCTCACAAATAGCAATGTTTTCCTCACTTTGCAGACCTGCCAGGCTGGTTTTGGTCTGTTTAGACCCATCTAATCTCTGAAGTGTCTAGAGGGTCACGTTCCTACGGCAGTAAGCTCTTGCGTTAGCTGCAGGAAAAACCTAGTTAGTAGATGAGGGATGGTACAGAGTCCATGGTGTTTTGTGTCATCTGGATGATTAGGGTGGGATGGATCACGCCAGCCTACGTATTTCCTTGTACCTTACCAAGAATAAATGTTCTCTCTTAGGCTCATATTTACTGTTGAATGTTATTTGACAGGGCAAATATTTACCTGCAATAATACTGCAAATCTCTATCCTTCTCACTGTGAATAATATTTCTCTGAATCAATGCTTGGCTGCAACTCCTGGATCCTCATGGATAATCACACAGAACATGACTCAGTGGAGAATTGGGGTCACTGGACATTTGCCATGCTGCTGAGGAGAACGGTTTCCCAGGTCCTTCGTCAAGTCATGTCCTCTATGATTAATACCAATGCACAGTGAAGAGATGGTACTGGCCGGCTGTAGGGTGTTTTGTAAAGAAGGACAGCACTTTCCTCCCCTCCCAAGAGGGGAAATACAGGAGGAAGCTAAAGGCTTAATTTGTAGACATGCTCAACACTTGTAGCTCCCTCCCAAGTCATCTGCACGGTGAGTTCTCAGTGTCCTTTAAAACATGGCTGTGGTTATGGCTTTGGCTGAATCACAGCTGGTCCCCCAAGAGCTGCACTGCGTTAAGGCATGTGGACATCCCTTAGTCTCAGATCAGCTGGATGTGTGGAGCCGCCTGGCCACTGTGCAGGGGTGGGTGGATGGATGGATCCAAAACAGCCCCTCTTCACTGTGCTTGCTGGGAACGCTTCCCTGAGCTCAGGTCCACGGTTAGGCAGGGTGGTTTTGTTACTGGGTGGCTGGTGGGAGCCACCAGGGCTTGCTTTATTTGCAGTTCAAGAGGAGGTACGGTGTAGGAGCGAAAGATGAAGCAGCAGCAACGTTGAGTGTGGTTTTGAGTCCGGTGGCAGAGGATGTGCAGGGTCGCCATGCCCATTGGGCCATCCCGCAGTGCAGAGGTGAGGGACACCCAGGGCATGTTGATAACCCATAGATGTGCTCTGTGTTTGCAGCAGAGACAAGCTGCTTGCCATCAACAGACCGGTCCCCAAAGCTGCCTCCTGCCTGAGAGCCTTCTCCTGCACTGGGCTCTGCATGCTACAAGGCAGAGAAATGTCTGGGCTCAGTATGCACGAGCTAGAAGAAGTGGAGATCTGGACCAATGCTTTGAATAGATCAAAGTGAGAGCTGGGAATGGGGGTCTCCACTCCCATCCCTGCACGCCCCATCAGTCTCAGGTGTGCTGGTGATTGGGCGCAAACACATCAGGGATGGTATAAAAAAGCTGAGTGATGTGGCCTGGCTTTCTCAAAACAGACAAGAGGGCTTCATGGCTGAAGCTCTCGCTACCTGCCCTGCTGCCTGCTCCCAGGGCAGCCCCCCGAGCTGCCACACATCCAGCCCAGGTGACTGCAAGGCAGCTCTGGCTCTGGCACCCCTTGCCTGACCTTCCCCCAGCGCTGCCTGGTGCAGCCCGCTGATAAGAGCAGAAGAAAGGTAGGATTGTTTCTCTCCCGCCCTGGAGCAGCGGCAGAAGCGTGTTCCTTTGTCGTGGGCGTTTGCGCTGCATTACAGCAATGGTAGATATTGCCGTGAAAATGCTCGGCGCTATTTCCAGCTTGCTTGTCGCTGGATGCTGACAGTCCGGAGTGAGAGCTCCTCACTTCTCTCCTTGACCCACAGTAATTTTCAGATGCAGCTTAAGGGCATGTAGAGAAGATGTCCACAACTTGATGAGCTTATAAATCAGGTGCTTCTCCAGCCATATAAAAGAAGATCCAGTTTTGCTGTTAAAACCCAGTCTTCCCATGCCTGGGACACTGGAGACAGACAGTGGGACGAGCTCGTTCCCCTGTAAAGCTCTTGTTCTCCACCCACTCTCTTGATTCAGCTCCACGTCCATATGGGGCACCCTTTAACTGCAACTCCTGCTTCTTCTGCACCCACAAACATGCACCGCAGAACCACCTGAGCCCCAGTCGGCACAGCTTTGCTCAGGGTGTGCACTGCACTGTTGCTTGAGAATGCATGCAAGAGGCAGGGACTTGTGTCCTTCCTCTTCATCCTCAAATAGCTCTGCTCCCGCTGGTTGGCCAGGGCCATCCTGCAGGGCTCTGCTGTGTCACCCTCTGTTCTCATTCATTCTGCCCTCGGGGACTTGCTTCTGCCAGCTCCTTAACCCTTTTCCAGCCCCACCGCTTCCCTGTCCTCCCTCTCAGCCTTCTCCTGCAGCACAAGCCGTTGTGTCCTTCCCCACTAGCCTCATGTGGGTCACCTGCAGATCCTGGGGGTTTGGGTGTCTCCCATCCACCTCTGTCTCCCTCCTGAAAAGCGTCAGGGAGTACGGGAAGCCTGGGAGATCATGGCATATCATCCCCGTGGTGGGGAGCAGCATTGGCAGTAGGCCACGTTGGGGTGTCTCAAGACCTGCTGGTGCTTCAGGAGCACAGGTTGTGCCTGCTGGTGCCACTGCAGCTCTGGCAACGGGACCTTGCTGTGCAAGTCACCCTGTGCTTTTGCAAGGGGTTCAGCAATTCTGACTTTCCTCTCAAATGAATGCAAATAGCATTTCCCCAGCCCTGTGCTTGTGAGCTAGGAGGGAGCAGCCAGTAATGTGGTTACCCGTTCTGATTCCTCTTGGCCCTGGACGTGGCCTGGGTGTCACCTTGCTGGGAACCAGAGCCTTTCTCCCCGTTACAGAGCCCTCCACACGTCCCTGTGCCGAAGGCACTGATCTAGGGAGCTGTGGCCCAGCAAGGCATGATGAAAGGGTAGTGGAGAAGCTGCATGGCATGAGCACAGCCAGATGGATGCATCTCTTCATGTCCCCCCGCCACCTCCTCTCCACCCCTCTGTTCTCTGCCCCTGAATCTGCAGGTGGGTGGAGATGGTCCAGGGACCCCTGTTTAAACTTGGATTTCGAGAAGGAAAAATTGTTTTTAAATATGATTTTGCTGCTGTTGGAGTTTGGTCGTTGGAGGATGGCTGCAATGCCATCCTGTGGCATCACTGTGCAAGCATGGCGCATAGCCCTGGTGCCGTGCTCAGGGCAGTTCAGTCCATGCCCGGTGCCTGGCCCTGCAGCACAACCCCTGTAGCTGGGGCACAGAGATGCACGGGGGTCTGAGGGCAAGGAGGGAGTCAGAGAAGAGGCACTGTCCCCTCTCTGAGAGTGCTTGGCTCGATCCTGTTGCTCCATCCCGCTGCAGGCAGAAGCAGGGGTTTGACACTCCAAGCAGCACCCATCTGCCCTGCAGCGCGAGCCGAGAGAGGGTTTGCAAGAAGAGGCTTGTTGTTTCAGCTGATTTCAGTGTTTTAATTTGAAGAGGAATAATGTGTAATCACAACTGTCATCTGTTTGACAGTGGAAAATCCTAGATCTTCCGTGGGTTTTTGTGTACTGTAATGGGCAGCCTTTTAGCAGAGCGAGCTTCTCTGCACTCGCGTTTGGGGTCCTGGTGGGATGAATGGGTTCAGACCAGCTCGCTAATCTAATTTGTAATGTATCCTTACAACATATAATTGGCTGTTTAATTTAATTTGGATTAACATAAGAATAGAAAATATAATCTGCAGCGTAGCCCACTTGGTGGTAGAAAGGGGTGTTGGGTGTTACTGGTTTGAGATGACGGCTTTTGTGCACGCGGCGTGAGACCACCCTTCGTGGGGACGGAGACGTCACCTCGGACGTGTCAATAGGCACAGTGTGTGACAATAAATCACCCCCTTTTCCCACCCTTCCAAGTGTCTATCTGTCTCATCTCCCTTCCTTACCTTTCTAGCGATCTATTTAAAACATATATAGAATAAACGTGGCTTGCTTTGGAAAATTGTTCGTAGCGATAGGGTGTAAAAGCTGGCAGGCGCCAAGTCTGATTATGTTGATTGGATATTGTCTAATCTGATTTTGATTGTGTACAGCTTTGATTGTAATTTTGATATGTCTGCACAATACTGTAGCTATTCGGAAAGCTTTGTGATTTAAACAGGTCTTTTTCCCCCCCCCCTCGGCTGAATAGAGCGGAGGCAGAAATGTGCAGGGGGGTGAGCGGGGCGACGGGGCTTTCGTGCTCCTTACAAAACCGCCTCAAAGCCCTTCGGTGAGCTGCTCTGCAGCAACACAAGGAACTTGTAGTTTTGAAGAGAGCTTTAGGAAACTTTGAATGGGTTTTACATAATTTAGTTAAGTACAGCAAAGCCACTTGCTTATATACCTGATACCAAAATAAACCAGTTGGAGGAACAAGTTTGCTGTGCAATGATTTATTTAAATCCCTTCCCATAGAGCGTGGAGTGAAATCCTCTTAAGTAACTGTGAAAGAATCGGTGTACCTCGAAGTGCGTAGCCCAAACAGAAACCTAACTACTAGACGTATTAAATGGGATCTATCTGTCTGCTGTTGTGTACAACCTCTCAGCCCCCTGCCTTCCCCGTACAATACCGCTGCTAGACAGAAGCTGGCTGGAAAAATAGCTGGGCTTGAATTTCCCCCGAACAATAACTGTTGGTACAGAGCTACCTCAGCCCGGGCTCCGTCTTGTATTTCTTGCATACTCAGATTTCCCCACAGCCAGTGGGAATCTCAAGCGAATGTGAAGGGTCGGGTGGGATGTGCAGTACCTGCTCTTTTCTCTGTCTTTTTTTGCGAGGGGACGAGGGGAGGCGAGAGGTGGGGGTCCAGCTTAGCAGAGGATGGGCCGCTTCTGGCCCCGGCTGGGGGGGGAGGCAGGAGTGACCCCCTGCTCTGACACCCCGCAGGGACGCGTCTCTCCCAGGCAGTGCCGGAGCATTCCCGCTGGGAGCCCTTCCACCTGTCCACAGATACCTCCTTGCTCCCCGCTGCCTCTCCCACTGACTTCTGTATTCTGGTTAAATATGGGGTTTATTTTATTTTATTAAGGGTTTTCTCCCTGCCGTCTGGGGTGATGAAGAGCATGAATCCGAGTGTGAGCTCTGGGGCAATGGATTAACAAAGCCTACAGTTCTTAACTGGTTTTGCACACATCTGGGGTTTTGCTCTTAAATCAAGTATTAAGTCAAAATCTGACCATGAAACTAGGTGATCTGAGAAATTTAGCTTAAAATCCATGTGTATAATACTATAGCAAATCAGAATTTCATATGCTATAATAATATGTGAAACAGTAGGTGTTTAGAATAAGCCTCCCCTGCCAGAAACTCATTATATTCTGCTTTGATAATTAATAATTTTGGATAGATTCACACTTAACATTATGAAGCAAATATGTTTTTGTCTGAAGTGAAAACGATTGCACAGGTGCTATAACATACTTTCTCCATATAAATTGGAACGCTTAGAAGTAAACAAGCCACCAGAAAACATGGGAAGCACAAGGAGTACCAACATCTCTGGGTGTTCGTGGTCACCTCGAGGGAGCGTTGGTAGGGAGGTGAGGGAGTGCTTGTCCAAATGCAGTTTGGATGAGGATATAAGGAAGGACAAATCTCCGTGTGTGGTGGAGTCATGCAGGCTTTCTTTAAAGGATTTAAAAAACATGTGATGGCTGTTTCCAAATCTCTCTCCCTGGTTGTAGCTTCTGTGCTGGAGTTTGTGAGGAATCAACGGGAATTTTGTTCCCAAGTACTAGTTAATTCTACAGAGCTAATTCTCGTAAACACTCTTGAAAATACAAACTGTAGGTACTGTAAGAGCTGAGCTGGGTGCCCAGAGAGGGACTTTGCCTTAAAAATGCAGCAGCTGGTTGGGAAACGGCCATGCTCTTTCATGGCTGTGCGAGCATCGCTTGCCTGGCTGCGATCCGGGCGTAGAAGTTTCTGCTGAGGTTTTGGCGAGCTAAAGATGTGCTAGAGGGATTCAGTGAGGGAGGGGGGAGCAGTGCGGATGCCCCAGGCAGATCTGAGGCGTGCAAGGACCCGTGGTGTCCCTGATGGATGGTGCAGCGCTGCCACACTCACTGCCCGGTTCCTACGTAGTTACGACCTGCTGGTGTCCAGGGCTGGAGATGTCTTTTTTATTAAAACAAAACCATTTCCACTGGAATGTGCTTTTGTATTTCTTACACAAATAATTGCTTTTCTTTGCTGAAGCAACAAGGCAGTGACGCATTGCAAAATGTCTTTTTCATGTTTTAGACATATAACGGTCAGAATGAGAATAACGAAGACTATGAAATCCCTCCCATAACGCCTCCTAATCTCCCTGACCCTTCCCTCCTGCACTTGGTGGACCACGAAACTGGCTATCACTCCCTGTGCCACAGCCTCCCTCCGAACAGTCTGATACCAGCGTACCCCTACCAGAACATGGACCTGCCGGCCATCATGGTCTCCAACATGTTGAGTCAGGATGGGCATCTTCTCTCCAGCCAGCTACCCACGGTCAGTGACTTCTCCCTCTTACTATCTTATGTTAAAGCCGCTCTGTATGTCGTGTTATGAGTTCAACCGAACGTAGAAGGATGTTAACGATGAGGTGTTTGCACTGGGGGTTGGGAAGAGCTGGTGATGCAGCCCTGCCTTGCTGCACTGCTGCCCGCCAAGGTCGGGGTGCGGTGGCAGATGCTGCAGTCACCTACATGGCCATGCTCATGGTGGCAATTTTGTTTTCAGTTTGGTGTCTTCCTGAGCCTTATTAACTGCTCAAGAGCGGGGGGGAAGGTTGTTTTCCTCTGGGTACATAATATCCTCACTGAACCAAGCAAAGTGCATGTGCTCCAACCCCGTGTGAAGGTGACCAGCCAAAGCCCCTAGTTCATAGCCCCTATGCCCTGCATCCTTTCTCCTGCTGGGAAAAGGCCCCAGCCCGTCACCCCTGTGTCCTGCTGCCAGGGTGGCCCCAGTGGCATCCGCAGGAGGAGCACGGATGCTCCATGAAGGGAAAGCTGTCCTATTGATTTCAAGGGGAACAAGATCCCTCTTGCACCTGCAAACTCAGATTGCCTCTTGGCTCACACCGTGGCAAGGGGATACCTTGCGAAGTTTCAAATGGCTCTTCCATAGGGATAAATAAGGCAGGGATAATGAAGTAAAGTGCAGCTCTGGGAAGAAACTTCAGGGCTAATTAGACCTTACGACGCTTCTGTATCAGCAGCACCGAGGAAAGGTTGTGACTTGATTTTGACAGTGGTATTGAATTAATACCGTTGCTGTTTAATAGTATTTTCCTCCTTAGCAGATTTAGCCCTATGGTTAGTTTTCTACATTGTTTCTCTCTAAGATCATTGATTTTCATGGATGTCGTTGGAAGGCATCAATATCAAACAGAGTTAATTTTACTTAAATAGCATGCCTGCGAGTCTGCCACTGCGCTAGCTGGAGAATATTTGGTGTTGATTGCTTGAATAGATAACAGTCTGAAAGGTAGTGATATTTAAATATTTAAATGGGATATTATCTCTTAGTCTAGGAAAATCCCAAGGCTTTCTAAAGTCTTGATGCATCTCCAAGTTTCATTGTTAGTGTGTTTAAGAAAAATATCATGTTCTGCCCATCAATATCGAACACAGGCATATTTCTATGAAATTAAATATTACTTAGGCCTCTGTGTTAGCTTTTAGGTTCTTAGGTGATTAAAACATTCATTTCTGAGACAAAAAGAGTCAATTTCAGATGAAATATTTTTCCCTGGTTTAATTTAAAGCACAGCCCCTTTGCCTGACCCCTATTTTCATAACACGATAATTTTATCCTGTGTTGATTGTCTCATTTTTGAGAGGTGATATTGCACTTATAAATCACTTTCTAAAATACCTAAAGAAACAAGAATAGTGGGATTTATTAAGCAGCTTCTGTACGTCTGAAGTAATTTATTTTGGAGTAGTCCTTGGGAAATGTTCTTTCTTACTTTATGGTACTGTTTTACAAATGCAGCATCGTGACAATAAATCAGGACTGAGCCAGAGAAGATAAGAAAGGGGCTTAGTGGGCTGTAAATGTAGAATAGAGAGATTAAGATTTGTTTGCCCCTTACCACAAAAATAAAAAAGCCAGTGAACCCTAAATTTTCCAGCTGATAGTGAATTGAAACTGTTTAGTTTTGAGCGGAAACCCTTGGAGCTGTAATACATCTTCAGAGGTCCCAGCAGCAAAGGAAGTAGATCAGGGAGTGAACTGCGTTGCAATTTCAGGTCAAAATTAAGTCCTGCCATACCCTGTTGTCGAAGCCTTTTTTCCATGCCATCAGACTTCTCCCGCTGAAAGGCAACACCTTCTAGCCCCTTTTTTTTTTTGAATGCCCTAACTGAGTCTCCCCTTACTCCAGCACCAGCCCACGATGGCAGCATTCATCCCATAGCACACATCTAACTCCTGTTAGCATTAGTGGGGGCAGCGCAGGCACGTGAGAACACAATAAAATCCCGGAGGCAGAGCAGATTTTTAAACTCATATGGTTAATACCTCCTGCCCATGTGCCCATCGAGCCGTAGCCCACTCGGTGGTGGCCCCGTGAAGCCAGCCGTGCTTCAGGCATCGCTGCGCGACGGTGCAGGGCACGCGACGTGCTACAACCCTGCCCGAAAGTCAACCACCTTCGGGTGGGTGTTTGCAGCAGGAAGCCTCCGGATCAAGAAAGGGGCTTGTTTGCTAACACTTCCAAAAAGAGGGGATTTATTGCCGCACGAGTGGTGGTGGGACGCCAGTCTGGGAGCGAGCCTTGCCTGAGCGCTGCGGAGGAGGCGTGCGGAGGGTTCGTCTTTGTTCCAGGACCGACGTTGCTCATGCAAATGTTGGAGCCGGGAGCCTCTCTCCTTGCTGCTGCTCTTTGCTGTAGTTCGTACCGGTTTTTGCATACGCAGCTGTTTCCTGCCTTGGCTGCCATGTCTTTTGGTTTGAATACAGTGACAAATGACAAACAATTCAAGGTAAAATGTTCAGATGTTGGTCAGACTTTTTCTCTAAAAAAGTAGCTTGAGCCTTGGGATTTTTTTAAGGCATCCTCATGAAAAAATCTCGAGCTGCTGAAAATATGTGAGCTAGGACTCACTGAGACCTATGGGATTGTATTTTCCTCTACAGCTCAGAAGTGAATAAGGAAAATACAGGTGTAGGTTGCTGTCCCCTTTGGTGTGTCTCTTGTCCTGGGACGTCCCAACATTATCCTTACCTTGAATTAAGCCTCCCAGTGCCTCTGCAAGGGAGGAGGATGCTGCTCCCATTATGCAGGTGAATACCAAGTCAGAGCAGGTTTAAATCGGCGCAGAAATTCCCATGGCAGGATGAGAGCTGGAGAGCGAAGGTGGATTTGCTGTGTGCCAGACCCTGCTCCTGGCTCCAGCCCGTCCCTGCGGTGTCAGGAGCTGGAGCCCCTCGTTCGAGCAAAGGAGCTGTACCCTGATGGGGAGAAACCAAAGCCACTGGCACCTCTACATTTCCTTATCCCTTCAGCATTGTCATCCAGAGCACCCTCCACGCCACCGGCCTCTGCACACTTCGCTCTGCCCCATGGACCAGGTCTACATTTACATAACATGGTTCTTCATTGCTGTTTCTGTCACTTTATTTCCTTATTATTTTTTCTTCTCCCCATCAGTTTTTAGAAGTCAAGGGAGTTTTCAAACACTGAAGGTTCGGTGCAGGAGCTGGAGAGGGGAGAAGCAGGGATGGGTGGACAGGAGTAGGCAAAGAGATGGCAGAAGGTGTGACGTTAGGAAGACCGATGGAGCAGGATGCAGGCAGGCTGGGGGGGAGGCAGGGCTGGCTCGTTTGGGGAAGGCATGTTATTTTTTCTGTTGGTGACAAGAAACAAACAGAAAATTCTTAATACAGTGATTTTTTTTTTTTTCTACTGTCCTCTCTTTTGCCATGGGAAAAGAGGAAGGAGGGAAAGAGGAGGAATGGCAGGAGGGAAAGAAAATTGGAGAGATGTGATTTTCATTGAGAAATGGGAATATTTAGGAAAAGATAATCAAAGAGGAAAAAAGACGTTTTCCTTGGAAAGAGAATGACTTTGCCCACTCAGAACATCCCTGCAGCGTTACGGTGTGGACAAGCGGCTGCTGAGCCCTCCAGGATTCTGCAGGGAGACCTGCTGGGCTGGGGCCACACCGGGGCTGGGACCTGGGGGCCGCGGGGACATGGGGGAAAGCAGGGGAGGGGGCAGAGAAACGCGGTGAATTGGCGGCGATCGCCAGCGAGGTGGGGTGCCTGCTGGGTTAAGGAGCTGCTGTGAATAAATGAGATTTCAGAAGGGATTTGGCAGAACATATTTGACAGAAACAAAGGGCGATCAAGGACAGAGCCCAAGAATCTCCAATGCAGTGTAAACATATTTCCATAAATATTAGATAGCAGCTCAGCGGGCTGGGGGTGTCTCTGCTTATCAGGTGGGACAGTGCCCAGTACCTGGGTGCTGCGCCGGGCTGGGGGGAGCCGGTAGCCCCCGGTCAGGGGGACAGCACAGCCCAGAGCCCGCCACCACCTCTCGGAAATGCCAAAACTTTGTGCTCCTCCGAGCCTGGCTGAAGGACGTTGCCATGCTGGGGCATGCTGAAAAATCAGCCTGTTTTCCCGTGGTGTGTGTTGTGGGGCTACAGCCGCCCTGCTCCTTTCCTGCTCTGCTGTGTCCAGGTGAAATTAGGGCAGAGCCGTGTATTTTTGCGTGGGGGAAGCATCGTTTTGGACATGTGGCAGCTGTTATGAGCAAACATTGGCTTTGTAGCAGGTATGTAGAGTTTGATTGGAGAGACTGGCAACTCTCCCTGTGGCTGCATCTTCCTGGTGCTTCTCGCAGCGAAAGATCTTTGTGACTATTTTAAAGGCACTAACATTTCCTTGAGCCCAGTGGAATAACTTCTTTCCGCTCACAGAAAGCTGGAGCATCAGCTTGAGTGAAAAAAGGCTGCAGCCACAGCTTGAAAGTTCTTTGTTTCAGTTTGTTGAGTGAAAACAGATTATTTGAAAAATATTAAAAATCTCCAGTGACGAAAAGCACATTCATGGTGTAAAAATGTCAAATTTCCAGTTACCTGTGGAACCTGTTTGTGTAGAGGGGAGAGAGTAAAGGGTAAATGGGGGGTGAACTGTAGTGCCAAGGATGAGTGCGGCGCTGAAATTCCTGAAGAGCTGGTTGGTTGACTTTGCAATCTGAATAGCTGTTTCCCAACACTATGGGGCTTTGCGGTGGAACAGAAAGGAAAACAGTAAAATGACTCAGCAGTAACCCATCTGCCTGTCTCCCACGTGGGAAATGGAAAGGAAAAGTAGCCCTTTCCCAGAGCTGGGGTGTGCATGCCCAGGCTGTGGGGATGGCGTAGGGCTCCAAGGAGAAGCATCCTCTCTGGTGCCCACCAGAAGACCTCGAGCGAGGTCTTCCTGCAGGCAGGTTGCAAGACCAGCTCCCTGGCCAGCTCTCTTGGCACCGCAGGTCCCTCCCCAGCTCCCGTCCTTCCCAAGACCGCTGCTCCCCGTCAAACGCAGCAGCGTTTCTTATTTACAAGCTGAGCCAGAGGCAGTGGGGATCGCAGCAGTTTTCTCTGGAGAGCCCAGGGTACAGCCCAGGGAAGGCGGTCAGGGTGCTCGGCGGTAGGCAACGCGGTTGGACGTGGCTGTACAGAGCCGGTGAGCGTTAAAAGTTTTCCAACAGAGGATATAAGAAAGAAGCCAATTAGGTGTTGACACAAAAGCCAAGTAAGAATGCCAGCCTTTTATCTAAGTCACTGGAAACACATGATCCCAGTAGGCAATACAATTTACATGTTGTTGGTAAATACTTCCAATACATAAATATTTCAATAATTTTAAATCACTGCCCGTTAAAATAAGTTATTTAAAGTAACCTGTAGCCCGATGCAATGTACATGCAGCAGTGCCCTTTAGAGCAAGTTCATGCTCATCGGAAGAGCTTTAATAAATAAACAAACAAGGAAAAGCAGCGGTCGGGCAATGCTCAGCCAGTTCCGTCAAACCGCAGGCTGGCAGCGTGTCACCAGTAGCAAAAACTTAGCAGAGTCCCCCGTGTTTCAGTCCTGGGTAAGTTTGCACTAGCAATTTTGTTTTGTGTGCTTTAGGTTTTGACTAATTTGTCTTTCTGCTTATTAATGGTTCAGTATTTAAAAACTAAACTCCCGAACATGAGGCCTTGGTGGAAAATAGTAATAATACAACCACACATGAAGGGTTCTTTGTATTAAACAGAGCCCTGTTTGCAATTCCCTGCTAGTGTTTTTCTCAGAGGCAATAAATGAAAGAAATATGTCTTTTTAAATTTTATAAAACTCAGAAAAATGGTTTTAAACAGCTTTTCTTCACCTCCCATAATTATTTATTTTCAAACAGTCCTTCAGGGTAATGTTCCGTTTTCTTATTTCACACTCCTTTTTCTCATAAATGAACCATCACTTCAATAAATCATTATGAAAACGGAGACTAACACAAACCCTGAAAGGTTGAAAGATTTATGTAACACATTTATGTTTTCCATTTTCTCATTCTGGTACTCCACTGCTAAAGCTAAGCTAATAAAAGCTGCTATTAATATTTCTTGTTGCCTAGCAACCGCAGAGAGGGAGTAATAGCTTTAGCTAGAAAAATAGATGACCGATAAGGAAAAATTCAATTCTTTTATTATCTCAAGGGAAAATGGGCTTTTACTGGAACATTATGATGTACGAGTGTGAAGTTGAATACAAAGGATATTTTTTCAGTTGTTTTTCTATTTTTAATGAACGTTATTTTACCTTCACAAACTCGTTTAAGGCATTTGCCCCACCTACTTGCGAGCTTAATTTAGCAACACCCACACATGCTTCTGGCTTTAAGTATCTGTTGGCATTTTCATTTGAAAGCCCCCTTCCCTCCGCGCCTCCCCCCGAGCTTGATCGCTTGGTCATAAAATTTCACTCTAGGTCGGAACCTGGGAGACAAGATTCCCAATCAAAGAGTAAACTGTTCTTGTATGTATTTAAAAAATGCTTTCTCAGAGGAAGGGGCACGTATTGATAGTTACTTTCTGAAGTTTTAGCTGTCGTGGCTGAGCGCTCTGTGTTTGGGGAGAGCAGGAATGCTGCTGCTCCTGCCGTGCTCTCAGACCAACGGCTGCAGGAGATGCAGGTGCAGAGCTGGTGCCCGCAGGCAGAAGTGCGAGTCCCTGTGGGAATACGGGTCCTCTGCTGTGGGAGAGGTCCTCCCTGAGCTTCCCCGTCATCCTGAACACCAGTACAAGCTCCCTGCAGAGCAGCAGCCCCTCTTTTCACATAGCTGATGCAGATGCTTCTGAGTGGTCCCTGCCAAGTGCTGCTGGGAGAGAATCGGGGCGATGGGAGTCACAGTCAGGTCCCAACTCTGCGAGTGCTCAGACAGCAGCAGAGCTTACGAGGACTGGGCTGTGCCTGGGAAGAGGGAACCTGAGGGACCAAGCTCCTACCAATGCGCTTGCGTGGTTGGTCCTTGGGTTCACCCATGGGTATCCCATTTCTGAGATACGAGAAAGGAAGGTGTCATGATACACTTTTCACACAAGTGAACTGTTGTGATAGCTGAGAAGCAAAGCAGATGTGGGTTTTGCTCGGTAATGCAAGATTTACTCCCCGAACAAGGGAAAGGAAGAAGGCAAGGTGTCACCTTGGCCTGCAGGGTCTGGAAGAGGGTGACCTTCACCTGCCAGGGTGGGGATCTTACATGGGAACCTGCCTTTTTTCCTGAAAACCTATCAGAGCCGCCTCCCTGCAGGAGAACCGCTCCTCATCAGCTCAGCTGGGCACGAGGGGATGCTGCCGGGACCCCGGTGACCCCCAGCGAGGTGACACCCCAACCTTCACCCAGAGCAGCTTCTCCAGAGGCAGATGCAGTCCCAGCTCCCCTTTCGCACTGGTCCATCCCCTATAGCTCTGGTCAGCCCCCAACAGAGCAACAGCACTTAACAAATTAATTTACTTTGCAATAAGCCAAGTTGCTTTTTCGGGTAGTTTAAAATCCTATTTTTGTCTTGAGCTGTGAAGTCCCCTTACTTCAGCATGCCTCCTGCCTGCATCTGGCCGGCACTGTGCATGGAGGAGGGCCAGGGAGGAGGAGAGGAGATGGGCAGCCGGCGCTGCCGCTGCGAGAGCGTGTTGCGCTCGTAGGGAAAAGGCCAACGGGTTTTCGAGAAGTGATTTTCCAAAAGGCAGGTAGGTACCCAACCTGGGGAGGAGGACACTGCTCCTGTTCACGTCTGTGTATCTCCTCCTTGGTGCTTTATAAAGTGGGTTTTCCCTCTGCAGTCTCCTCCTAACAGCCCGGATCCTCCGAGAAAAGAGGCTTGATTGCAGCCTCCAAATTTTATGGATGGCTGAAGGGTCTGGCTGATGGTCAGCACCTCTCAGGCCCAGTTTCCCTTTGGCATATCTGTATGGAGGTGGGCTCTGAGACCTGCGATACACACAAAGTGCTTCCTGGGAGGTAGCAGAGGTCCTCCTGAGCTTTGCAGGCTTCCGCCAGCCAGCGCCAGGTTCTTGCCTGGGGGATCCTGCCTCAATGTGACAAATTCCACCCGGCACCTCTCAAAGAATGAGTCGCGTGGGATTAGTGCGTCCTCTAGGAGGTCTCACCCTTAGGAGATTTTCCGTGATATCCACCTATAAATTACTTTTTCTCTATATTATTGCATCACTATTGTTATTATTATTATTATTATTACAGTTACATGCTGTTACAGTTGTAATGTCATGTATATTATACATACCTGGGCCAGAGCCACAGGTGCTTGACGTGGTGCAAAACCTACAGGGAGGAGATACCTTGGAGAACTTACTACCTACAGAGGCAAGACAGAAAAATAATGTACGGGTGCAACGTAATAGCCAGGGTGCACAGGAGACCTGCAGCCTGTAAAACACAGTGCTCTTGCACCCACACGGCCTGTTCATCGCGCCCTTGATCTAGATTTCTTCTTCCCCGTCCATCCTTCTTTGTGCTGCAGCCACTGCTACACGCTCACGTCCACCCTTTTCTTTCTGCCCCATAACAAGGGGATGTAGGAAAGCATTAAAATGTGCTTTTACCTACAGCACCACATCATACCGCGCTGGAAGGATCTTGTGCAGTGGGAGCCAACGTGTGTGTGTAAGTCTGGCTGTAGAAGTGTCTCTCTTGCCTGCGTCTCTTTTGTTTTTGTGCTGCAAACTGGGTCCTCATCTCCCCCTACTCACCGCTTGGCCAGAAAGGCAGCAGGTCCCAGCCCAAGGTGGTGTAAATGCTGCTTCCAATTAAGCAGCGCCTCTGCGCCACACGGCGATCCGGTCGTGCTGCGCCTTTTAACTGTTCCATAGAAATTCGTCCTCCTAATCTTTCCTTTCCTATCCTTGAGTTGGTCACTATCTTTCTGATAAGCTGGTGGCTCCGGGGCAGTCCCACTAGTTAAAGAGTCGCCTTATCAGCTGGATAATAACCGTGCTGTAACTGTGGGGAGGGTGCACGCTATCCCCAGAACATATGTCAAGTGAGATGGTCCCTCTTGTTTGCACTGTGCTGCGCGTTGCCTGCTGTTAAGCATTTGTGAAACGATTTGGTTTGCTTTTATAGCAATTTAAAATATTACCAATTGCATTTAATTTTGCATTTAAGCAAACTTCTTTGGAACAATAATCAGCGCTATAAATATGCAGTTTGTGTAACGCGAATGAGGAGGCTCGTTGTGAACAGCATGTATGTATTAGTAGTGTAATTAAAATATCAATTACACCGTGTTGACAGTTTGCCAAATAACTGGCTTTTGTGCACAATAAACTTAATCACTCCAAAGTCTACTCACAAGACCTGATGCAATCTTGATGCCAAACTGGTACAACATAAAAACAGCATTTGCTAAAGCATGGCTTCGATATTACTTTGCGTAATGGTGCTGCACTCCATAGCTGGTATCATGTTCTGAAAATTATCTTTTAATGTACAATTTGTATTGCTGAGAAATGTCACTTACTTTGCAGAACGTCTCGCCAACATAAAACCTAAGATTTACTTCTGTCATTTTTTGTCTCCTATGCCATGTTGATAATAAGAAGTCTACTTTATGTGTGTAATGCTCATGTCAGTTTTGAAATTTGGGGTTTCATAAAAGACAGTAGTATAAATAAAACATGATATAAATTAGAAATATAGTGGAAAATAAAATCTGTGAATTACAGTAGCAGATAAGATGAATACAGCATGAAGGAGGTTTTCAGAATAATATCAAATAACTGGAGTAAATATGTTCAAGGTATGGGATGGATCTTTTTTAAGAACAGATTCTGATCTTAAAATGTGTTTGTCTCTAGTATGCAGACATGCAGATGGATGCCTGTTACTTAGCCTAGTTTTAACCCTTTAGATCTAAGTTGTGTACTCCTGCAGGATGACATTTTTCCCCCTTCTTAACACACAGCCCCACTTCAACAGTTTTTGTGGGTGAGATTAAAAGTGCATTGTGCCAACATCAAAAAATCCGGCAAATGAGAATATGAAACCTCCATGTTTTGAAAAATGAACTAGAGATTTGGAAGAGAGTTTCTTTGGAGTCTGGGATGTGGCTTTGGGGAAAGAGTGCCCCGACGTTACCAATTTCCCCGTCTCCTCATGGAGGATTTGTCACCTTGGCCCCAGGAGCCGGGGGATGGGCTTTCCCCAGCCGCTCGGGCTGTGGTGTACTTGTGGGACCATCTCTGCCGTCTCCTTCCCTCCTATCACAATTTGTAAAAATGTGGGAAATTATGTCAAAAGTTAGCATTGGAAAAGATAAAAAGATTGAACAGTCAGCTAACGGTCAGAAAGTGTCGGAATTACCCTTGCCCATGCAAACTTATTTGGGGCGTTACAAAGCTTCTTGCCTTTAATTGCAGCATGAGATAAACCTTGTCAGACAGTCTTTGCTTAAAGGTTGGTGGTCTTTGGCGCAAAGGGTTTAGCTCCTGTTTGGACCTCAGAGACCCCAACCCTTTTGGGAACAGTTAGTAAATTTAACACTAATGTGTTTCCAGGGACTCTCTGCTAACCAAGACCTGTGCGTCACCAGCAACCTAGGCTATACATGTGTACCAGCGCTGCAAAAAGTTCATGCGAGAGCTGCAGTTTCTTACTTCTTCCTCTGCCTCTTACTGGATGTGCTCAACCCTCTTGCAGCTGGTCAACCAGAATCTGCTTCCACCCTCCCCAAAATGCTGGGTTTGTGCCTTATTTTTTGTGCATGGGTCAATGGTGCAGGTCATCTGAGGACTTCGTTTTGTTTGGGTCACGCACGAGAAAGCAGAGCAATTTCCAGGCAGCAATAATCCCCAAAGCACGTGTCTCTGTTCCTTGCCCCTCATCCCGTTCCTGCTCACTGCCTGTCACTTCTGCCGGCGTGGGGGTGCAAAATGAAGCCGAGCTTTCATTGCCACCTCTCTGGAGTGACAGTAATGGTCTAATGCGGGGAAGGTGGCTTTGCCAAAGAGACAGAGCTCCCTCCATCCCACTGGGTCCCTCCATTCCCCTTGTTTGCTGCCCTTTCTGTCCTGTTCTACGCTCCCCTCTTTGCGATGTGCACTTGTTTCTGTGGGAATAATGAGGAGATATGGCAGCTGTGGGTCCGTGCCATGCGGAAGAGCCTCCGAAAGGCAAGTGAAGGTTTTTAATTTGCATCGTAATCTCTGCTGCACTGTCAAGGCTTCATGCTCCCACATGCGTTTACACCCCACATCGTAATGCAACATAAAGTCTTTTTTGAAGTGCATCAGGCAGCTGTAAACAGAATAATTTTTGCCAGTTTTAACCAGCAGCCACTTGGGTGCAGGAAAAACTGTGTGCTGTCAGTTACCCCACCGAACTAGCATGTCTGGCAGCTCTTTGCCATCCATCTTGCACGTTTTGATCAATGTTGCAGCCCATTTTTAATTGCCCTTATTCCTTAGATCAATCATATTTATCTCTTAGCTGCCATTTGCCTCCTCTTTGCATGTTACCAGGTTGCATTAACCTGTTCCAGCAATTACTCATTGCCCCGGATTTTCCTGGCTGACAAGGAGGGTCCATGCAACTTTGAGGCTCATTTCCAATCAACACACGTGCTGCGTTACATGGCTTTCTTTCGGTTGCCTGTCCAGAAGTTTCATACTCAAATGGCCCTGCGGTGGCTGGTTTTGGAGGCAGAGTCGGTGCCGTCCCCACAGCTCGGCTGCTGCCAGCACATGCCTGGGGCAGGAGAGCACAAAAGGATGGAAATTTCCACGGCTTTTGTTTCAGCTGTAGAGGTTATGATGACTATTCACTGCTGTAGGTGTGTGCACGTTGAGTAAGTCTTTTTTTATTATATAAATGGGAGCCATTTTTAGAGGCAAATAACAGAAAGTGCTTACAATAAAAATAATAGGCTGTAACAGGCTTTGTTATGCAACGAGGAGATCAAAGAGCTACATCAGCCACTCAGCTGATCACTCGGAGTGAAGGGAGAAGTGGTTTCTAATTGGTAGGTAAGACTTCCTCAGCTGGTAAATATAACTGGTAATCCTAGCCTTTTCAGAGGAGTTTTCTCCTACCTGTGGACTCGGTGGGGTTTGCTGTCAGTGTGAATGATGGTGGAGAGCAAGGGAGAACACAAACGTGAATCTTGAGTCAGATTTCCCTTTCTTCCACAAACACCCCAAATCTCTACCTGCGTTTTACCCGTGGGGTGGATGTGGATCTGGATAGGTCCAGCTGCCAAATTCAGACCCCCCCAGGAGACCAAAAGTGTTGCGCCTCTGAAGCACACCCTGAAAAACACAGCTCCTGGCAGTCCTCTCTTCTGCCTTAGTGGTACAGGCTGAAACAATTCACATCCCCATAGCCCAGGAAAAATCAAAGTTACCATTTAAATGAAGAATGCTACTTGAGTCTTGCCTCTGTGAAGAGGTGTGGGATGCAATGTCAAGAGAAATTATAATGATTGCTACAGATGCAGCTTGTCACAGAAAGAGAAAAATGTTTCTGCATCTGATGCATGGCAGTGAGCCAGTTGGTAATGTTATATGTCCAAGTGTTTCACTTCAGCTCTGCTGGCTGGAAAACATTCTTTAATGCTCTGCGTGGCTGTTATATTTGTCTCCCAGCTCTGCAGAATCCCATTAGGAACCTTCCGTTTACACCATGGAAATTGTTTGGTCTCTCCAAACGGCCGCACAAGGGAGGGAGAAGTGTATTGCTGCAATTCTTCAACATCCATAGAAATTGCCAGCATTATACTTCTCACTTATCTCTCTTGCAGTGGGCATTTCTCATTATGGATCGAGATGTCCTGCAACCTGCAGTAAGCAGCTGTTAAACACCATGGTGCTGTTAGAGGGAGCAGGATCTGCTCCCTTCCCCTCCAGTCGCCAGCAGAGTAGCACCCGGGGCAGGCACCCGGCAGAGAGGCACTGACGTTATTTTGTCTGAAGCCTGCTGCTTTTGTGTTGGTTATTGCTTTGGAGTTGGAGTCCAAAGGCAGATACGTAGTGGCCAGTGTGGGCAGCCCCATGATGGGCATCGTGCCCTTGCCACTCGGGGCTGCGTTGGACACGGTTCCCCCCACTGACCGATACCCCTCCCATCTGGTTTCTGCGGAAATTGGTAGCAGAGCAAGTGGAGATCACGGGGTGACTGGCAAGCTGGGAAGAACATGCCTTCTCCTTGCAGTGGCAGAGGCAGAGGTGGATGAATTTGGGGCGATTTGAGGTGTTGCAGCAAGAAATGGGAATAGCAAAGAGCGAGGTCAATCAGGGAGTGGCTGTCCTGACCCAGGACATTTTCTGTAGAGGAGAAGCACTTTTTGCCACGCTCTCCCGTTCTTTATGATGTTGTTTGGCTAACATTAGAAAAAGCAGTGATAAAAGACCCATGCACATCATGATTTGTGGGGGTCTCTGAAGGTTTTGTTGATGCTATGTTGTTTATGCTTTTTTATTAACAATGCTGGACGTAGTTGGTGAGGAATAAAATTTGAGAGCGACACAAAGAAATTGGACATATTTGGGACAGGAGAAAGGCAATTCAGAGAGATTTAAACGTAGGAGGGAAATGGACTGCAGGATTGCTAAGGCAGTTTGTTCGGTGTTGATAAATGTTGAAATAATGCATGCTGAGGAGAAAAATACTCACTACTCATAAAGCTTGCAATGCTCTGAATTAACTGCCAGAAAGCACACGGGCTGCTCCCCCAAAAACCCTGTGCAGGGACAAGGTGTTAGAGGACAGGAGAAATTCATGGGGGGGGGGGGGTGGAGAGTTGTATACTATTTACTGTGCTGGTCAGCCCGTCTCAGGCAAGAAGGAGAAGGAAAAAAAAGAGGCTCCAAGAATAGAAACAGAAATTATCATGGGCCTGAAAAGCTCCTCTGCGATGGCAGATGCTAAGTTGAAGAAAGAGGCAAATAAAATAATTGAAATTATAACAGTGCATAGAACAAGCAAGCGAGAACAGTTAGATCAGGAATGTCCCTCAACAGGGAAACTTCATGGGAACTGAGATTTGGAAGTTCAGAGCAATAAAAGGGAATACTTTTTTCCACACAGGCCAAGATAAACTCTGGGACTCACTGAGGGTGAAGGTGAAAATGAAAATGCCAAAAAGATATTTTTAAGAAGCTTATGGATATACCAAAAACATGGGGAGTTCCTGTAGTAGATGTTAAAATGCATGTTGGTGGAGAGGAGGAGGTAGTTGTTACATGTAATAAATCCAAAGCTGATTTCTAACTGGAATTAACCTGAAGCTGGGGGATCATCAGGTCCCATCTCACCCATATCATGTCTCATTCAGGGGAAGGTGCAGTGGAATCGGGCCATGTCTGCTTTGGGCTACGGGTAACAGTTTACACCTACTGATTTTGCTGTAGACCATTGTTAAAAAACAATGACTGAATCAATACTGCCTCTGCTGTCCTTGCTATGTAGCAACGCGAGCCAGATCTGTGTAGTTTCCCTCTGCAAAGCCTAAAGATCCTCTACCTTGACAGAGTAGGGATGGAGATTTGGGCACATTCCCAAATTAAACCTCCTAGCATTAATAACTTCTTATTACTTGAAACATTTTTAATGTGTCTTATCAGCATCATTTTCTCTAATGCAAAGAGAAGGTTTGTCCCGTTGCTCTTTTCCGGTTCGTACTAATGCCAACCCGTTGGGATAGACGGACCTTTGCAAGCCACCTCTTTGAAGGTGCATTTTTCACGTGCGCGTGGTTTGCATGTGCAGAAATGGTCTCTGGAAGAGCTGAGCTCCAGCTGTTAACACAGCGCAGGTTTCATGTTCTTAGTGCAAAACATCCATCTGCCGTTGCCAATCCACCTGCTGTATTGCAGAAGGTTTCTGCCCAGTGCTGGAGACAATCCTGCGCACAGCTCCAAGTTTCTCGCTAGTTGGGCTTTTTCATGGCATGTTTCCAGTTCTATATCAGTTTTCTGTGTCTGTCCTAGAGACTCTCTGATTATTTCAGCCTGTGTTTTTTAGCAACAGTCTACAGTTGGCCATCTGGTTAGCATTAATCTGAAGGAGGAGGTGGCATGCTTACCTGCAGTAAAATCACTTTACTTTCAAGATGAGTCCTGTTAACTTTCATGTTCCTGTTGAGCTCAGCTGAGGACATCCAGTTCTGGCAAGAGGGGAAAAGAGGTGAAAATGGGATAGCTGGGACACATTCCCTTCCCAGCTGTCCCTTGCGAGACCCAAAGCTGGTATCAGCAACTGAAGTTGAGTTCTTGCTTTGATTTCTATGTCTGGCAGGCATGGTGAGATAGAAAGTACCTGCCTTCTCACCCAGCATGATGGGGCAGGCCACCGCTCAGCCTCCACAGCCAGCTGGTTTTGATTTGGTTGGCCGTATTGGCTAAGTTCTCTCTTTTGGGAAATACATTCCTTTTTGAGCTTATGTTTCATGATAGGATTTGTGGGTACCACAGCCTAGCTTCCCTTGCAGCTGTCCCATAAGAATATACATTTGGGTTCATTTTTCCTATAACAGAGCTGAGGGTACAATTAGGCCTCTCTGAGGGACGTAGGAGGTCTGGAGGTCCATGAGAAATGTACAGAAATGACCCACACTGTGGAGCTCAGAGATGGTCTGGGCATTGAGCAGATATTTGCTTGAGACAGAATTGTCTTTATGGTCCTAGAAGTGACTACAGGGCTCTCAGTGAGGTGTCTTAGATGCCAGGCAGCTATAACTGAAGAAGCAGTTTAATTTTAATGCATCTGCACTGCAGAATGAAGGACAGAAAGATCTGTACTTATGGGTCCTCCTATTGCCCCCATCCCATCAACTCGCTGAGAGGACCAGGCACTGCTTGCTCTGCTATGTCCTCTTGCGGGGGGTCCTTGCTTCTTCAGCGGCTGTCCTTTGCTGGCAGAAATTCATCCCCTCCATGGTGGCCAGTAGATGCTCTAAAGCGTCTACAGAGCGTCTAAACAAGAGTCGCCCTAAGAATGAAATCCAAACAGTAGAGGCCACGACAAAAAGAAGAAGGTTTTTTAATCCTTCCACTAAAGCAAAGACTGAACTGGTGGAGTCCTGGTTGTGCTAGGGACCTGTACAAACCGTGTCAGGGAATTTGCAAGACAGATTAGAGATCCTTGTCCCACCCAGGGTACAGCTGATTTTGAATGTCCTTCTTTTATAATTCAGCATCTGTGGCTCTGCCACGCTGTTTTACAAGGCAGAAATCCAATTCCTGAAGGGATGGAAGCCAAAGTTCAACACCGAGTGTTACACCCTGATGAGGGTATTGTATTAATGCCAAGTGGAAGAGCAATACCACTGCTGATTTATGGGACGTGTGCATGTGTGGCTAAGCAGCATGGGTCTGTAAACATTTCCTCTGCTAACCCAGTGGATATTCTTTTTGCAGTAAAGATCTGTAAAGTTGAGATGGTTGTGGGAGGGACTCTCATTGTGTACAAGGTCCAGCAAGTGGGACTTAATAAAAGTAGGTTTTCTCTGGCTTCTCACAGTCCCAGAGCATTGATGAAATGTGACCTGATAGAGCTTCCCTGGTGTGAATTTCCAATGAATTTGAGGGGAAAAAGCCTGAAGCTGCTAGGATCACACAGAGTTGTATTTCCAAGCCGTATCCTGCAAGGAATGGTTTACGTGTGCATGTCTGTACATGCTGCTGTTGTGCACTAACGAGTTCAGGTTTGCACAGGTTTGCACTTTTGTCCGTGGCAATCCTGCCTTTTAATTTTATGCTTTGGGTCTTACGCCTCAAAAATCTAGGACTAAATTGGGGCCCCTTTGAAAATTTGGATTTCCTGATCCATAATGGTTGATTGGAGCTGGAATTCTTCTGAGTGACAGTTTGCTTCATTCCCTTTTGCTTTGCTTTCTCACTGAAGCAGAAAAGTCATATACAGTACAATGAATTTAGTGCAGTCAGCAACAATTCAGCCATGCTGATTTATTTGAGCCATTCACCGAGAAGCACTGCACTTCTCTGGAAGTGCTAGTGCCCATGAATTTCATGTTGATTTTTACTGTTGCCCATGAATGGTCAAAGGTTTTAGTTATTACAACTAGATTTTTTTCTCTCGTGTCCTCTGGGTGATGCTGAACTCTGTTATTCAGCCGTCCTTGGAGGATGCGTGTGTGGAAGTGGAGCTGGCTCTGCAGCCAGAGGTCTCCGTGAGGAGTCGGGAGTGGGGTTCCTGCAACAATTTTACATCATGTTCTATTGTATTTACATTTTTGCAGTGTTTGTGTTGTGTGGGAAGTTGGCCATATGATTACAATAAATAGGTGTGAGGAAGAGGCCAGTAACATTTTTAACACCCAATCAATCATTTGGCACACTCTGATGCCATGTACATCATGAATAATAATAACTGGACTTCAGTTATAGCTTACATTTAAGGTTCGCTGGGGAAAAATTAGATGAATAACTACAATTATGGCTGTAGCAAGATGGCTCCTTTGTAGTACATAATCTACAGTAATTTGAAAAACATGGATCATTAAAATCAATACATATTGCAACCAGACTTTATGAGCTTAATTCTCCCTCACATGAAGATGTGTCAGTCTTGTCAAGAGCTGAGAGCCAAGGTTATGGAAAACAGCATTAGCTCAAGGAAGGTTGGGCTTACTATTTCCTCCAAGATACCTTTTCCTAGTTCACTTCTTCCTTGTATTTATCACTGAATAGAAATGCAAGTATTTAACATAAACAGAGGGGACTTCTCAGCCACTTTGAATTCAGCATGAAAATAGTGTAGCCAACAGTGCTGCTAAGTAGGCAAGACTTGAGCACGTGTCTGGTTTATGGGATTGTAAGGCTTGGCTCCATGAGCCCTTTCCTTTGGAGCCAGTGCTGTGAAGTTACCTGTTTTCTGGGGAATGGGAAGCTGGTCCTGCAGGATGGTGCTTTGATCAGCAAAGAAACATTGTGTGATATCAGGAGTCCAAGGCACCTGATACGGGGCAGCATGGAGCAGCAAGTATTTTTGAGGTCAGCAGGGTTGGTTTTATTGAGAAAGGACATTGCCTTTGAGCTGACTGCTCTAAGCCTGCATACTACAACATCTAAATAGCCCACCATGGGGAAAACTGGGGGCACCCGGTCATAGTACAAGTAGACATTTAGGTGACTTCAAAGCCACAAAGACTAAGAACATGGAGATAGAGAGAAGGAGAATCCCCTGCACTGATGGAGATTGGGCCAGAGGCACTGAGTGCCCTTCTTGCTGGAGGGTCTGACAAGGGAGTTATGAAAAGTCCTTAAGAGATAGTAGCTTACAGAGTCCTTAGAAAAAAAAATTATGTTTATGAAAAAACAGGTTTTCCAGACAAAGCTGAAAATAAGATTGCCAAGTGCAGGACAGTGTCAGTGTTGAGTCATGGGTATAAAAAATATTAAGCATTGAGCCTGGCCATTTTGTTAAAAACTTTGCAAATGTGGAAAATGCCTACATCAATAAGCCAACTTTGTGGAGTGATACCTGGTGTAGGAGTCACTCACCAAGCCTGAATTAGTCACCCAGGTTTCTTTGGCAGTGAAGAGGCTCTTCTGAAGTGTGATTCATTGGACCTGTCTGAAGTACCTACCTTGGGATGGAGCGAATGTCTCTGTAGGGATTCGAGGAGGACTAGACACCCAGCTCAGATGCATTAGTCCACATTTTAGGTGCCCGTGTTTGCATAGATGTTAATTTTTCCAGCTATTCAGTGGAAAGGAACAGTTACATGTTGAAAGTGAAGGTTAATAAAATAGTTCACATTCTGTCTTTGCAACACACTGAGGAGACATTAGTAGACATGAACATGACGAGAAGCAGCTAAAGTTAGGAGTGAGATCCTGTTGTGGGCAACCAATCCTGGTCCTCAGGGGACAGGCACTGAGCAGTGGCTGAGATGCAGGAGGGAAGGGGCTGGAGGGATAGGGGATAGCTGCGGTTTGCAACCTCTTCACCTGATACACAAGAAAGGAACATGGCAGCATTCCTGCTGGTATCGCAGGAAGGGATATTCCTTGGTGCATCATCCCCCTGCAAACGTTGACTGCAAAGGCAAAGCAACAGGATAAGACCCTGCAGTTGTGCATCAAGGGAAGTTTCTTGTCTTCAGCTTCTGTTTCTGAAGGGTTGAGGCAGCCAAGTGCCTAGTCTGTACCACGGTACTGCAGCTCAGCCCTGGATGGTTTAGCCATGTAGAACTGTATGTTCACAGGGTGAGGGTAACCTCTGGTGACATACAAACAGGAGCTATGAATATACGCAGCGTATATCCTGCCCTCTGGGACAGTCAGTAGAAGAGTGGCAGAACATCCTAGCAGATGGCATCACAGATGTGAGTAGGTCCATTCACGTGCAGCCGTGGAGGAAATAAGGGGTGTCTTGAACTGTGCATCAATGCCAGGGAGTTGAGCGAGAATTTTAAAAGGAAGCGTTGGCACTTGCCCACAAAACCTGGTGTTTGCCAAAATGGCAAGAGTCAAATTCTTCCACGGGTTAGGAGTGTCTTTCCCACTTTCTCCTACATCTACAGTCTGCCAAATTTCACTCTCTCAATGAACCATCTGTCCTGCCTCTGCAGATTCTGCTTCTGGTGTGGAAGCAGCCCTGGGAGCCATTGGTCTCACAAGGTCCATGAGGCGGGGAGGTCCTGCAGGAGCAAAAGGGGACAACCGGTAATGATCCGTCCCAGTTAGGGTACTGGAGACCAGGATCTACCCACTGCAGTTCCTCAGGGCTTCAGGGAGAAGACACTTCAAGCTGAACAGAGTAAAGTGGCAGTTTCCAGTTTACACGAATGCAAATTGCAGGGTTGGGTGAATTATGGCAGAGTTTGTAGGAGCTCAGCCAACTCCCCCGTCTCAGAGAGGCAGCACGGGCCCTGGATCTGGGAGCGTAAAGGAAAATGTGTCTGAATCATGCATTGACATCACCGGGAGCGCTGCAGCTCTCTGACTCACGTCAGAGCTGAATTGATATGGTTACAGGAGACTGCGTGGCTTTTAGTATTCTGGGAGAGCTGCTACAGTGGCAGAGAAAATTATTCACAGATCAAAAAAAGAAAGGCATTAGCAGTACAAAGTGTCATGATTGTCTCTGTTCTACTGCAAGGTTGAAACGAGATGCCAGCTGCAGTACATGAGAAATAGCTTGAAGAAACACCAACAAAAATGCACTGATTATTCTTGAAAGACCCTTGCAATTCAAGCCAAGGTATCACTTACTAATTTATGGGGAAGTACAACGGGTGCACAACCCTCCGCTGACTCACAGGCAGTTGATCTGGAACAAGAGGCATCACAACAGAAAAGCGTAACAGTTGCATGCTTTATGTCACTGGAAATAAAGGTTGAGGTGAACAGAGGAACTGCCAGGGACAAAGCCATAATTAAGAGATGCCAAACCAGCTTTTTGTCCTAGAGGGGGGACAAAAAAGGAATACAAAGTTCACGAAGGAGACGGTGGTTCCTGCCATGCGCACAGGGGAATAGAGGAGGGAATAATCTTCCCTGTGAGGAATCAAATTCAGACACCAACAAGCAAATGCCACACTGAGTGTTGAGTCCTGTGTGGAAGCATATTGTTAAAAAAGGAGCAAGTACAAAATTACCTTAATGCCTAACGTCTTTCACCAGGATCTGTTCAACGTTGAGTGTTAAGTTTGGCAAAGTATTGCCAATACCAATATATTGGCAAAGTATTGCCAGTGAAGCCATGGGTGGTTAGCAATAGTCCACTGTCTCCACTGTAGAAGAAAGTAAAAATGTATATAAAATACGTGTAGGTGTCTGCTGGAGGTACTGTGAATGCCGTTCGGGGTTATGAAAATCTGAATAGATTGCTATAGGAGAAGCATGATTGAAAGTTACTTTCTAAAGGGTCTAAAATCCGTCAGGTGACCCCAAGCCATCTAAAATGTGTTGACACTAATAACTTTATAATAATGTTGTTTCGTTAAACTTCTGCTTTTTTGAAGTTGTTCACTCAGCTGATCCATTTGTAATGAGCGTTTAAACACTTTGTGAATATTCATTAGCTTTACCACCTCTCCTCGTTGAGGAAAATCACTCTTGGTACCCAGGAGGGGCCGAGGGGTCGAGGTGCTTGCTGGGGATTTCTCGGGGGTGAGCTGCGAGCTGATGGGGGACCCTCAGCCCAGCTCTCCCTGCGGTGTTACGCTTACCTCGGGACACGAGAGCCTCGGAGCGGCTCGTGATCACATCAGCAATCAGCAAAATCTCCTCCTGAGATAAATTGCTTGTCCTTTGGTCTTTTCGTTCATCCACTTGCTAGTAAGATTACCCCATGCAACAGAGGGACAGCGATATTATCCCCTAAGTAGGCAGGCGGGCTTTGTCGTGTACATAAGAATGTCCTGGCCAGGTGTTTGCTCCAAAAAAAAAAAATCCTTTTTTTTTCTGGAAATAAAGCAGTGGCTGCAAAAGCTGTTATTTCTCACCTGGCAGCTCCGATCTGTGCAGGTGAAAGTCAGTGCCCGCGAGGGTGCGTTTGAGTACTAGGGATTTCCCTGAGTCTTACCACATTGCTGGGAGTACTTCGCAGCCCTGTGTGATGCTGAATCTCTGCTACCGAGTCTCTGCTACCTTCGGTCTCACATCACCGACCCTGTTTGCAAGGATGGCGGTTGGGGGGGGAATATTTTAATTTCTGAACTAAGACAATGTTATGTGGTGCTGCTGAAAAGCCACAGATGCAGAGTCCCACAATGCTGTTTTACAGTATCTTCTCAGAGCAGGACCTTGCTTTTAAATGAAAAAGTTCAGTCTTAAAATAGAAAACCACACTGAATTATACAGCCACTTGATAATTATTTTTTAGTGCTGCTGCTAAAAATGCCCCATTAAAAGACTATAAGTCACCGCAGAGTGCCATCAGGCTACCACACACAGGGATTTTATTTCCAGCTGCATTTTATTGCCTAATTTTGGTGGGCCAAAGTCTTGAGATCAGAGAGTAAATATTTACATCTATCTCTATTTATCTCTATATTTCTATCATCTTCTGCGTGGCGGCAGCAGAGCACGGCGCGGGTGGCAGACCGGGATGCCAGCTCGGCGGTAGTCCCCGGGGGCTGCGGGGTGCCAGGTGGAGCATCACGCGGGGGCACCCCGAGGGTGTCACCCTGGGATTTGGCCGGGGCAGTTTGGAAGGCTGCGGTGCTAAAGCCGCGACGTGGGTAGATGTGCCAGGCTTTGAAAGCGTGCCAGTCCGCGTGTTCAGAGGCAAACAGGAGGGAAAGGATACCCGCCCGATATTAATTATGACTTTTGAAGCTTTGCCTAATTACATTGTCTCTCTTAAGACAACGACACAAATATTTATGAGTGGGACTTTTTATTCTCATTGTAATCAGTGACATAAATAGGTAACACCTTTATAAAGAGTTAATAAAAATGTGTCAACACAGGCTCGAGCACAAACTATCGAGCAGTGTGCAGTAAAACATTCCAGTGTTTATTGTATTAATTGAATATTCATGAGATGCCAATTTAAATTACAGTTCACAACTGTTGCTGTGTCTAATGAATAATTTAAACAAGTGTGGCCAAAGAGATTTCAACGCTGCATTAGCAAACTGCAAGGGATTAAGCAACAGAGAATTTATAATTAGCTTTGTATATCCTATAATAAATTCATTGGAAAGATGGTTTTAATTATCCCACATGTTAATTCAGAATTCAGTGCATTAATTTTCGATTGAAAAGTAACCCTTTCTTTCCAGATAATAATAATCTTCTCTTCGTCTTCTGCATCTCAGGAACAGGAAATTGCAAGTGTGGAATGGCCCAATCTTTACAAACCTCGTCCTTCGTGACACAGCATTTATATCTGCCCATCTCAGGTCTGGAGTAATTGTTTTTTTGCATTTCCAGCTGGGGAAGCTGAGACAAGTGAGATCAAATCCCTTCCTACAAGTCTGGATCCCAGAATCCTGCTGTAGGTGCTACGGCACGTCCTCTTTGATACACTGCTGGCTACTTGGGAAATATTGTCTATTCCTGGGAAACAAGTCTGCAAAAGTGATAAAAGTTTTTGGCAGTCATCTCCTATAAGCAGCTTTAAGTTTTTGTTTAAAAAATGAGGATGTGTGTAACAGTCTAAACCCTAAAGTTCGAGCTGAGATTGCTGCATTTTTTCCGAGCAGAACAGGAATAGTTTTTTCTCTATTTGGCGTTTGTGAAGTGCTTTTTCTGTGGGAGACGGGCCCCTCTGCTTCTAGCAACAGGGGCTGCACAGTCCCCGCTGCTCGCCCCTCTCCAGGGTGAGGAGAGCAGCAGCCCCTTGCCACGGCACGCACAGGGGCTGGGGGCTGCACTGAGCTATCTTGGCTTTACCCTCTCCGGCTGCTGGTGGTAAAAAGGGGACAGCGATGTCCTCAACAGCAGGGAGAGCTGAAGTTCTCATCAATTGTGAGCCCCCCATAGAGATTGCTAAGCCCTTCAGGTGGGTGAATATCGTCTGTGCTTTCCCCTCCACCTTCTTCCCCTAACCTACTGTCTTTGCCGTGCTGTTCGGCTATAAAGCCCGTTCGTACGTATAGAGACAGCCATAGCTCTTGAAGAACCTGAATGCTTGTGCTGAAACTCGCTGGACAGAAAAAAAACTGGGAAGTATTCCAGGGAACACAAATCCTTACACCTACGTGAAGCCGCCCATGCTCAAAGCTTGGCTGGGAAACTCAGAAGGTGTCTTTCGGTGCGTGTTGGGGAGGAAAGCGCTTCCTTTTCAGGTGGTTCTGTTTAATTCCAGGTCAGGATGTTAATGAGATCTCTGGGATATGCGATTTGATCTGGAATGTAAACATTCGCTTGGCATCTGTCCTTGATGTCTGATCAGATGGAAATGCAAATGCGGTGCTGAGCGTGGCATGCCATCCGAAATGTTTTGGTGACACAATGTGTAAGACAAAATAACGATCACTTTTTTAAAGAGCCTAATTGAAATGTTTTCTGTTGCCTTTGAGCCCTGCCATATCTATCAAATCAACGGCTCGGCACCAAGGGTAATGTGCCTGATACTGAGGTGGAAGCTCCTTCGGCTCCCACGGGAGCACCGAAAACCCAGGGCTGTCCCGGGAGCCGCCGACGCGGCAGAGGCAGCGTTCAGACTTCCCCTAAGACCTTAATTGCTGGTTTAGTGCCTCTGTCTTTTGGGTGACTGGAGTTATTTAAGTTGATAAATGGATAGCATCGCTGTAATGCAGTATGTTGTCGTTGACACTTATTGATTGAACCTCGGGACTCGATTGATCAAGCTCCACAGTGCCAGCATGTAATCCCAGTGGAAAAAATCAAACCTTTAATGGGGTCATGGGTTACTCTTGGTTTTCCACTTGGGGTTATACATTTTGGGAGGCAAGGAAGTGGTTTTGATGGCCTGAATCACCACTGTTACCTGGATTAAATAAAGACTGGCAGTAGGAACGCTTGTTATTGTGGCAATCCAGTCCTGGGCAGACCCAAGCCTCATTTAATATGGTATATTTCACCTCCAGGAATTGAGTGTCTTGATGTTAGAAGGAAAGAAAGGAATCTCTCAGGTGTCTGTTATCCATCATGAGGAAGCCCAAGAGGACAGAGATGCTGCTGGACTGAATATTCTTTCACCAGTCCTCCTTAGTACACCACAGCTAATCTAATAAACCATATTGCACAACGCAGGCAGCGCAGCAGCTCAGGTTAACATTGCTGCTGGAACGTAAGTAAGCACTTCCTAAAGTTGTATGGCTTTAATTCTGCATTTATTGTAGGTTTTTGCATGTCTGTAATTTGTGTTGGAATAGCATCTGTGGTTATGTTAGCTAGTTAAGAAATGAGAAGGATTTGTCGTTGTTGGGAGTCAGAACAGAAGTTACGGCATCTGGCTCTTGCGGCAGGAGTCGGTGGTCGAGTTTCTCTTCTCTGTTCCCTCCTGCAATTAGTTTTGTACATACCGAGTCATTTGGGCTTTTCGTGCCTATTTTAAAAGTGTTCAGCATTTGCTATAAAGATGAGAAGATAATAGACTGTGCCTTCTGTTAACAGTTTATGTGATGCAGCAAAGTCATCGCATACCTTGCAGCTCTCAGAGGGTCCCCCTGCAGAGCAGGTAAATGCCGTGATCTTCATTTTGCTGGCAGGGAACTGGTGTGCAGGATATTTGGTTCCCTGTCTCAGATTGCTCTGGCAGAGCTGGGTTTTGAAACTCAAATAGGTTCCCAACGAATATTCATCCACAGAACCATCGTTCTTCCCTGGATACTTGTGTTCCCAGTAATAAAAGACTCTTATGAAACACTTATTACAAACTAACACAATAATCCCAGCAATATCTGGCCACAGAGGGATGCTGAGTTGGGGGGCAAGAAGGAGGCAGCTCATTGCAGAAGTGTAAGAGAAGTGATGTGGTTTGTGTGCAGATGTGGTATCAACACTGGGGGACTCAACTCTTTCTAATACCACAGGCATTTCTTATAGTACCAGAAAAGTGGGCTGTTAAACTTTGCAATCAAAAAAAAAAAGCTTTTAAAATTCATTCACAGAGTTTAATCCCACAGGGACGATTTTTCTATGTAGTCTTCCCATTTTCCTGTTGTGTTCTAAAATTACTTCTTTTTTCTTCTTCTTCTTCTTTTTTAATGCTCCATGCAATAAAACTTGGAGGCCTGTCATTACTTTTGAGTCTATTGCTTTATGTGAATGCAATATCTAAAATGTCTGAGAAGAGCCAGGAGAGACATAAACCAAAGTGAACCGGACTGTGCAGAAAGGCTTCAATAAGCTGCAAGAGCTCACAGGGAGGGGCCGATAAATACCACGGGAGATGATGGGGCCAATGTGGCTGCAGGTCCAGCCCGTGGGTGGGAGGGTGGATGGAGGAGTGTGGGTGCAGGGGAGCTGGCTGTGGGAAGTCCCATAGGAGCTGGAGGTGCTCTTGCCAACGCTAATTTTTATCCCCCAGCTACCCTGAGAAGCAAACACCAGGATTTACACAGTCCCCACATTGCCCAGCATCTTGTCCATCAAAAGTGAAGCTTCTTGCCCCTCTGCCAGGCTGGGGACGGGCTCAGTTCCATGTGCTCCACAGTTGTCACCAAGCAATGCAGAGCCATGTGGCCGGGGGGTCCCCCAGGGTGCTCTCCCTCGTGAGCAGAACAGGGAAGGGCTCGGTGTGATCCTGCCTTGGCAAGGACACACGACAGAGCGCGCTGCAGCTCTGTCCATGTTGTTGTCCCATTTGGCAGGCAGGATAACAAAAATGAAACGAGTGGCCTGCAATCCACCAGCAGCTTTTTGTCGTATCCACCAAGAGCCCTCAGCTATCCTGAGCCCCATCGGGAGCTGCAGAGCAGCAGAGCTTGCAAGGGACAGCAGCTTCTGTATGGCCTCGGCTGGGCCGGCTGCGATGCAGGAGCTCTCGTCCTTCCTGCAAATTGGGCAGACCTGAGTTTGCGTCCTTCCAGCCTCCCCCAGTGCCTCCCACCGAGGTACTGGCTTCTTGATGGTAGAAGGGCTTTCTCCATTACTCATTTTTCTCCTTTTTTCCATTTTGCTCATTTTTTCATTTTTGGGTTTTGACATTGTCCTTTGTTGCATAGGGAATGGAAGTGGATGTCAAATCCATTGCGTTTTCTGAGAAATTGAATTCTTCCTTTCCAGCCGGCCCTACTGCCTTGCTGGGAGTGCTGGGAGGGCCAAAGTGTTTGTGGGAGCACAGCCCATGGAGGAGGACTTCTGTCCATCCCAGCAGTTCAAAATCTTGTAAAAAGGAGGCTGAGCTGTAACTCAAGTTGTTAAACATATAATAACGTCAAGGATCTGGTAAACCCACCAGGAAAAGCAAACTCCCCCAAGGAGCCTCTGTAGACCTGGAGATGTGAAGCAAAAAACTTTCTGTCTCTAGTATTTTCCTGCTTTCCCTTTTATCCCTAAAGTTAGTTGCATGAAACCAGATCTCTGCTTCTCAGGAATCTATTTGCGTGTCTCAAATCCAGTCTTTGACCTGTGGGACGGCTTTGCTGGGCAGGTGATGGTCCCCTGGAGTGCACAGGTCAGGATCAGATCCCCGTTCAGAGGGGACGTGGGAAGTGTGGCCAGGGACCACCTGTAGCACCACGTAACGCGTGGTCTCTCATCCCAGCCCTGGGAAGCACGCAGCAAGTCCCACTGTAGAGATACTTACTTTTGTAGAAGGTTTTAACACTGGCTTCTGAATCCATGTCCCCACCAGTATCTTTGGGATTAAAAAGTGAAAGCCAAAGAAGTCTGATGCTGAAGAGATTTTTCCCCTTGCTTCCCGTGGGGATAGCTTTGCCTCGCCATTAGACCCATATAATGCAACAAAAATACTCCCCGAGACAGTTTGTCTGCTCCTCCATCCATCCCGAGCGCGGAGACAGAAATCTGGAGTAGGAAATCGTTCTGTGTGGGCTTCAGGGCCGGTGCAGACCCTTCTCCGCTCCCAGGACCGTCTCGGCCCCCTCGGTCCCTACACCTGCACACCTGCAGGTATTTCTCGTCTACCCCCTTTGCTTCTGTTCCCATACGTAGCTGGTTCTCACTGGCTTTCCTCCTCTTGCCAACACACACGAAGGGGATGTGACAATTTTATTAAGTTTTATACCCACCATGGGTTGGCGGGGGGCTCAGGGTCCGGTGCTATTTAATTACCTCCCACTGTCCGTTACAGGGGAAGTCTGGCCCCAGCTTTTGGGACGAGATGGTGTTATGCCTGGATGAGCGGCAATTGCCTTCATCTACAAATGGTTTTTACAAAATCGCTAAATAATGTATTCAGAAAACATGCTGGAAATTAATGGAGTAGATTATTTGCAGACATGTTCACTGAATTATCAGGCTTGTTCTTTATCTGTAAAATAATGTACTTAAAAAAAATGAAGTTTATTGAATACGTTATTTGCAGACCGTTCTCCAGCTGAGAGCTGCAGGAGCACCAACGGAGCGCACATGTGGCCCAGCTGCTTCCCAGTGGTCAGGGGCAGTCACTCCTCCTCCAGACAGATGCATGGTCCAGGACTTTGCTTGCATTTTGCTGGACCATTTTGATCATCCCTGACCTCGGGAGAGTGAGTTTGGAGAGGGACGCATGATGGCCCTCCCCTGCTCCCCATGGGAATAGTCACAACGGTCGCTTTGCTTCATGCATCGCCTTATTCTAAGACTCAATGCTGCTCCCAGTGAAGAGGCAAAATACCTGTAAAAAAGTCAGTGGAGGGGAATTAAGCCATTTTGTGTAGCGTTGTCACATCGTGGTCCCCTGCTCTGGTAAGCAGCGAGGGATCATTTGGGGATGGATGGTTTAGACCTCCCGCCTGGCCAGTCCTCACGGCAGCACATTGCCCTGCAGTGAAGGGAGCAGGACGGGTGGGAACCCACCTCGGAGGAACCGTGTCTTACGGGAGGGGAGACGTCTGAGCTCCTCATGCCCGGGAGCAGTCCTGCCACCAGTCTTGGTTGCTTCTGCAGTTCTGCTGCACTATCCATCCCATCGAGTTATTCCCAAGCACCTCCAATGCAAGCAGCAGGGTTTCTCCCTCCCTCATGTCAAAGGAACACTGTGTGACACTGGTGTACAGGGATGGTGTCACCTGTCCACTGGTGATGAGGCAGCTCAGGAGCATAAAGGAAGCCCAGGTCAGCCCTGGGCTCTCCATAGTGCAGGTGAGGCAAGTCCCTGTGGGGCTGCAGGAGGTCAGCTGTAGGAAACATCCCATGTGTAGCCCAGGTCCCCGTCTCAACTGTGTTGTTTCTCCATCATCACACAGCTGGTGGGATTTGGGACTCAGGATGGGCAAAGACCTTACAATACTTTGCTTTTCTCCTTAAGAAGCAACATCCCAGCTAGGGGTGCAGGTCTGCAGCCGTGCTGAGATGGAGGACAGGTCTGGAGGTCCAGCTAGCTTGGGTTTGTCTTTTGACATCATGAGGTGCTTTAAAACCATAACCTTTTGCAATCTGTATAATAAATCCACTAGCCCAAGAGAGAGGGAAGCATACATTGAAGCAGAACTCCTACCTGGTTGGCACTCCTCGGGGGTGGGAGTTACTGGATTTGGGACCCTCGTGGACATCTCTGCTGTACAAGTCCACAATAATGCTCTTATTGGCAGAGGACCATGGTGGGGGGTTGTGTCATAGGAAAATAACATGATTCAGTTCATACCATACCGAGTTGGTCTGTTCCTTTTGGCTGTGCCCTTCCAGCACCGGGAGCGATGAGAATATTAATGAGAAATATTTCCCATTTGACAAGCACAGTCTCCGTCCTGTTTTACACCGCCGTTCTCACCCAGAAGTTACAGTGCTTTATCTTCGTGATGAACTGTTAATTGTGTTTGGAGGATTCTTTCCCTTGTAATAGCAGGATATCGTAACACAAGATCACAGCCTGCCAAAGTGCTGAATTTAGCTTGTCAGGCAGGTGCTTTCCAAAACCAGCCCTCAGTCCTGCCTTCCCCTGCTCGCCAGGTGCCCGGGGGCTGCAAGCGCAGGAAACTTCTCTTTGGGGGAAAAAACATGCAGAGGTGGTTGAGGTTGGAAAAGACACGGAGCAATTTATGTAGTAACAGAAGCCGATAAAAAAAAAACCATGGGTGAGGAGACAGAGATAAACACAACTGAACTGGGAGAACCCCTGGGAGCCTTGTTTGGGGTCAGCTGTATGGCTTGATGGTGAAGCTTCATGTTTGGAAACATTGCATTTGAAACTGCCAATATTAATTGGAAAGGTCGGGATTTCAAATTATGTAGCATTTAAAGCAGACCGTAAAACTTTCTTTTCTCATATATGTCTGCTCAAATCCTCTTTAAGTCATCAGGCTGAGCTAGCTTGTCTGCACATGGCTTGAAATAACTGACTGAGGAGCTCTCGGTACTGCTAATGCTGCTATTTAGTAATTCTTGGAATATTGGGGAAGCTCTGGAGGACTAGAAAAGAGCTAATGTGCAAATATTTAAAAAGGGAAACAGAACAGCCCAGGTAATTACAGACCTGTCAGTCTGTCATCAATCCTCAGCAAAATAATGGAGTGGCAGATCCAGGCCTCAATTAATAAAGAATTAAGAGAAGGTAATATAATTAATGCCAATCAACATGGGCTGATGGAAAACAAATCTTGTCAAACTAACTTGATATCTTTTTTGATGAGATTACAGGTTTGGGTGATAAAGGTAACAGTGTTAACATAATATACTTAGACATCTGCAAGGCATTTGACTTGGAAGCACAAAGGGTATTGAGAAAGCTGAACAATACAAAATCAATGTTACACAAGTTTGGTGGATCGGCTTGTCACTCTGTCTTCCTGGAGTTTGTCATATTTTTGCCAAAGAAAGCATTAAATAATTGCCAGTGAAGTTTGTAGATGATGCAGTGAGTAGGCAAGTGGCAGAAGTTAGAGCTGCAGAGCTTTCAGCGTGGCCTGGTAAACTGATCACCAATAATGAATATGCGTTTGGAGAACCAATGTTGTTCCACCTGCACGGCAAAAAAATCTTTCAAGATGAGGACTCTTCTCCTTAGAGTGGTGGCTCTGGAAAAGGGATGTGAGATGCAGGGAACAGCTATGCTTCAGGGTGGATGCTGGCTGACGGAGAAGTCCAAAAAGCATCCATAGCAATGAGCAGGGTGGGAAACTGGGAGAGAGTGCAGAGGACTGCTCTGCGTCTTTGGCCAAAGCGGGAGGGGTTTGATTATGATCTGCAAGTGCTTTGGTGAAGGACGGTCTGGTGAGAGCCCTCCGGTCTGACAAGCGATGGGATGTGGAGTTCCGGGGGCTGGCAGCACAGGCTGGCCACACAGGCTGCACGTAGGGCTTGCTCCAGGGATGACCCGCTGGGCGATTTAGCAAGGGAATCCATCCTCATGGGCAGCTTTTGAACCACACCTGGCAGGGAGGGTTTTGGGCAGTGGGCAGCACCTGCCCTCCTCCACTGCCTCCTTGCAGCCGCCCCTTCTCTGTCCCGCTCTTGTTGCCTCCACCTGCAGTTCCCATGTCATGCCCGGCGGGCTCACAGTGATGCTTTAGATCCCCTGTGTCACAGCCACCAGGACAAAAAACCGAGGGCCTGGGAAAGCTGTGCCTTCAAATCTGCCCTAGGGCATGTCTGTGTCTCAGAAATACTCTTTTTAAATTGTGAGTGTGTGTTCTTGCTCTTTGCTGCCTGGCTCTGAATTCAGAGATGCGCCTTCGGATCACGTTTGCAAACTTGAGTCTGTAAAACCTTTTTTTCACTGTGCTTGATGAAGCAAAACTGCAATTTCAATACAGTTCCAAAAAATTTCCATGTGCCCAAACCCCCAAAAGCCAGCACCACCAGTTCCCAGGGGCTCCTGTGCTGCTGCTGCCAGGCCAGCAGAGCCACCCCATGGCAGCCTGATGGGGGTTACAGATCCCCAGGAGCTGGCAGGGGGGTGCTTGGTCCCTCTGGGAACCAGGAGCATCTGGGAGGGAGGCTTGTCCCAGGGAGTGACAACCATGGCTGGGAACCCCACTGCGTATAGGAAGCCTCTGCCATATGGTAAATGCCCCCCACCCCTGCAAAAATAAATTGCTTCCTTTTTAAATCCTTTCCTACTGTTCCCCTCGTATTCGTTATAGGATGATCAGTGGAACCAAAGATGTGGCTGTTACTTTAAAGGATAAATTAGTTTGACTCTTAACTCAATAATTAAAACTGTTATGGCTATGAGCCTGCAGGGATAATGTACTATTATTATAGTCATTTGTTTCAATTAAATGCTTACTGATTTTACAATAGCAGCTGGGCACCTGTGTGAGATAGCTATTACTCTGAACAAGACATCTCAAATTCCAGCAGAAATTTGTCACTGCACTAAAGCATTTTACATAGACCATGAAAGTTTATTAGGAGCAGTTACAAATCAGGATGAGGAGGGGTGGTAATTGGGGATATATTTTCTTATCAGCTTCTTTCTCTCCTGCTCTCTCTCTTTTTAAAGTAAATCATCTTTAAGCATTTCAGCTATGGTGATGCTTTTACATTTAAACTTCAATACAGAAGAAGCCTGCTGGGAAAACTTTGCTTCAAAGCTGTTCAGCAGATAATTTCTCTCCCTGGTTGATTGTGATTGCAATGGCTTGTTCTCAGGAACAAACCTAAGGAGAGGTAAGCTGTGCCACCGATGAGCCTTGTGGCTGCCCCTGGAATAGCTGCTCCCCTTGCCCAGGGAGGAAGACCCCAGCTGGGAAAGGCTCCAGCAGCTCTGCTCAGCCCACCCATGTGAACTCAGCCCGGGAAGGGTGGCAGTCATAGGGTCATAGAATGGGTTGGGTTGGAAGGGACCTCAAAGGTCATCTAGTCCAACCCCCCTGCCGTGGGCAGGGACATCTTCAACTGGATCAGGTTGCTCAGAGCCCCGGCCAACCTGGCCTTGAATGCTTCCAGGGATGGGGCATCCACCACCTCTCTGGGCAACCTGTGCCAGTGCTTCACCACCCTCAGCGTAAAAAATTTCTTCCTTATATCTAGTCTAAATCTACTCCCCTTTAGTTTAAAGCCATTCCCCCTTGTCCTGTTGCAACAGGCCCTGCTAAAAAGTCTGTCCCCATCTTTCTTATAAGCCCCCTTTAAGTACTGACAGGCTGCAATAAGGTCTCCCCGGAGCCTTCTCTCCTCTAGGCTGAACAACCCCAACTCTCTCAGCCTTTCTTCACAGCAGAGGTGTTCCGTCCCCCTGATCATTTTCGTGTCCCTCCTCTGGACCCGCTCCAACAGGTCCGTGTCTTTCTTATGCTGAGGGCTCCAGAGCTGGACACAGTACTCCAGGGGGGGTCTCACCAGAGCAGAGCAGAGGGGCAGAATCCCCTCCCTCGACCTGCTGGCCACGCTACTTTGGATGCAGTGCAGGATACGATTGGCCTTCTGGGCTGCAAGCGCACATTGCCGGCTCATGTCCAGCTTTTCATCCACCAGTACCCCCAAGCCCTTCTCCACAGGGAAGCCTGGTGGTGCCCATGTGCTGGTCTCCCCGGTGCGTGGGGCAATGCCCCTGGGCTGAGGCTGCACCGTCTGTCTGCTCCCACTGGTCTTGGCCATCTTCAGGCCTGTCAACCTGACCTCGGTGCCGGGGAAGATTATGGAGCGGTTCATCTTGAGGGCGCTCACAAGGCATGAGCGGGACAACCAGGGGATCAGGCCCAGCCCGCACGGGTTCATGAAGGGCAGGTCCTGCTTGACCAACCTGATCTCCTTCTATGACCAGGTGACCCGCCTAGTGGATGAGGGAAAGGCTGTGGATGTGGTCTACCTGGACTTCAGTAAGGCCTTTGACACCGTCTCCCACAGCATTCTCCTAGAGAAGCTGGCGGCTCACGGCTTAGAGAGGTGGACTCTGCGCTGGGTCAAAAACCGGCTGGACGGCCGGGCCCAGAGAGTTGTGGTGAATGGAGTTACATCCAGTTGGCGGCCGGTCACGAGCGGTGTTCCCCAGGGCTCAGTACTGGGGCCGGTCTTGTTCAGTATCTTCATTGATGATCTGGACGAGGGGATCGAGTGCTCCCTCAGTGAGTTTGCAGACAACACCAAGTTGGGTGGGAGTGTTGATCTGCTCGAGGGTAGGAAGGCTCTGCAGAGGGACCTGGACAGGCTGGATCGATGGGCCCAGGCCAACTGTATGAGGTTCAACAAGGCCAAGTGACGGGTCCTGCACTTGGGCCACAACAACCCCATGCAGCGCTACAGGCTTGGGGAAGAGTGGCTGGAAAGCTGCCTGTCGGAAAAGGACCTGGGGGTGCTGGTCGACAGCCGGCTGAACATGAGCCGGCAGTGTGTCCAGGCGGCCAAGAAGGCCAGTGGCATCCTGGCCTGTATCAGAACTAGTGTGGCCAGCAGGAGCAGGGAAGTGATCGTGCCCCTGTACTCGGCACTGGTGAGGCCGCACCTCGAATACTGTGTTCAGTTTTGGGCCCCTCACTACAAGAAGGACGTCGAGGTGCTGGAGCGTGTCCAGAGAAGGGCAACGAGGCTGGTGAGGGGTCTGGAGAACAAGTCTTCTGAGGAGCGGCTGAGGGAACTGGGGTGGTTTAGCCTGGAGAAAAGGAGGCTGAGGGGAGACCTCATCGCTCTCTACAACTCCCTGAAAGGAGGTTGTAGCGAGGTGGGGGTCGGTCTCTTCTCCCAAGTAACAAGCGATAGGACGAGAGGAAATGGCCTCAAGTTGTGCCAGGGGAGGTTTAGATTGGATGTAAGGAAAAATTTCTTTACTGAAAGAGTGGTGAAACATTGGAACAGGCTGCCCAGGGAAGTGGTGGAGTCCCCATCCCTGGAGGTTTTTAAAAGACGTGTAGATGAGGCGCTTAGGGACATGGTTTAGTGGACATGGTGGTGTTGGGTTGACGGTTGGACTCGATGATCTTAGAGGTCTTTTCCAACCTTAATGATTCTATGATTCTGATTCTATGAACTTTTACACGTCCTGCTTTTTGTGGCTCTATCTTGTGGGGCAGCGGTGCAGCAGGGGTCAGCCAACACCGTACGGCAAGCTCCAGCCAAATTTCTTCCTTTCCTGCTGGGTAACATCTGTGAGCGCTTCAGCACAGATCCCGCCTGGGATCGCAGCCCAGCCATGTATGCAGCAAGGGCAAAACATGCTGGGGGGGAATAACAGAACCTCTGAATTTGTACTTCTGCCACCAAAACATGGTGGTATCTTCAAGGTGTGGCCAAGACCAAGGAAAGCGGGAGGAGGAGGAGAAAAATCCCATGCGAAGCAAAGGCAGAAGGTGGTTACGGGGGTGGGACCTGTCTCAAGGCTTCAGTTGGAAATTAGGATTTTGCAGGAGGGGACATTCAACAACAGCAACCACCCCTGCCTGAGCCTGGGACCAAAGCTCCAGGTCTGCTGGCTAGTGCCGTAGCCCTCATTGCTGGAAAGAGCTGCCTTTTACATATGAATTTTGGGGTGCAGTTAACTTGAAGCTCCACTTGACATGTTTCGAAACATTATCTTTGCTTGCAGACCGCCCAGGTCCCGAGCCAGGCTCTTCCTCCCAGCGTTTTGTCACTCGCACTGGATTACCCTTCTCCCCAGAAACAAGGAGCATGGAGCATGTGCCATTTGTCAGCCTATTTTTCTCTCCTTCTTAGGATTAGCTGGAGCATTTATAGGCCTGATATGCATATTCATTACAAAAATTGAAATATTGTGGAAAAAAAGCTGTCTTTGAGTTAGCACAGCCTTTGGGAATCTGCTAAGTAAGATGCACTTAATTACTTTAGCTATGACTACATCACATTTCACTCATGTTTCCTCTGAGATGCAAAACATCTTTTCAGCGGAGGCTGCAAACACGTCCTGAGCCTTTTGCAGCACCTTGCGGCGAGCTTGTTGCGCTGAATGCCCGGGATGGAGACAGGCTCTGACCTGGCTCTTGGAGCCGCCCCTCCTGGTGACGGAGCTAATCACGTTTGCAGGGCGGTTATTTAATTACGCGTGTGCTTCCGTCGGGCTCTGCGGGGATGCTGAGTGCTTCACGGAGGGGAAAGGCATGGGTGCAGCCCCAGTGAGCCCGCGGCAGGGGTTGCATCCCGCAGGACCGGTGTGCCGCCGGAGAAGAGGTTGTTTGCTTTCGCAGGGGGAACGTTGCATTCGTTACCTTCTCTCACTTTGGTTTGCCATCATCGCAATTTCATTCATCATTTACTTGCCTAATTAGGCAGTTTGCTGCAGGGGAGCATCTCTGAATCCTGCTCCTGGGTTTCTCTTTCCTTGGGTCTTTCTTGGAGGGGGTGGTATTAGCTACTTTGGGTGCACAGCTAAGGCCCCAAAAATAGCTCAGTGTCTGCAGGGTCTCGCAGCAGAAAGCAAGACTAACCCTTTCCCCAGGGGGGAAGGCCATTGTCGCCCAAAGGCCCACAGCCCACGGCAGAAGCGCTGGGGCTGCACCCAAGTCACTCGCCTTCATTTTCACCCCAAACATTTTACATTTGGAGAGCACAAATGGCTTTTTCACCGCTTGCCCTCTCCGGTCCTGAGGACATCGGGAGCCGCGGGCAGGGACTATGGGGAGGTGGCAACCTGGCGTGTTGTTCCAAAACTGTTTGGGTTTTTTTTTAAAAAAAGGGAAGTGGAGAGAAATTTAGTGAGTGGCAAACAATGACAGAGTGCCAGATCCTGCCCCTCCAGACAGCGGTCAGCAGGGTTGCACGTGGGGAGCGTAGTGGCACATGTCCTTCTGCAAAACCTCCTGGCCAGGGTGGGAAGAGGTGGAGGCGTGGGAGAGGGAGGGAGGGGGTCAGAACCAGCAATATTCAGCAACGGTTTTAAGTAAAAACACCAATTTTTAATGATATAAAGAAACAGGCAGCTGCTTGGGAGGAGGCCTCCGGGCTGAGATATCCTTGCAGGGGGGGATGTCCCAGGAAAAATGCCAGTATCTCCACTTTTTAAGAGAGGGCTGTGGTTGGGTTGCTGTCAGCAGGAGGCTTCTGCATGGATTCTGTGAGCCAGGGCTCAGGTTTCTGTTTTTTCCTACAAATTTTCATAAGCATTTGCAGCACGTGTCCCATATCCATAATTGCCCTCCTGGACTTGTTCTGCTCTGATGCATAAATAACATGCACTGTAAAGAAAAAGTGTATGATTACATATTTAATGGATAAACGGAGCCGTTGTGGTCTACTGGCCACATAATAAAAGTTTCAAAAAAATTGTCTTAATACAGTATTTACCCAAGAGACTGCCATGCCGCAAATGTGAACGAGCTATTTTAAATTTTAAAAATTTTTAAGCCACGTTTCATAGCCTTCCCCATTTCTAAAACACCCGTCTTCTAAACTTTTTCTTCATTTGAATTTAAAATAAGGACAATAAATTATTCTTTTCCTTAGCAGCTGGCAGATCTTCTCCAACATGAAAGGTCTGGATTAAACTGACAAAATCCAAGACAAATGTACCTTTTCACTGGAATTTGGGAAGGAGCTTGCCGCTCGCACGGCAGATGAGTGCTGACCTGCCTCCCCACCTTGCAGGCTCCCCGTTGCTGCCTGTCTCACCCCTGGCCATTCCCTCGACATTTGCAAATTCAATTGAAAATGCAAAAATTGCCTCTCTGATGCCTCCTGTGCTGCCCGAGCCCATTGTCCATCCCCATCTTGCTTGGCTGCAGCGTGCATGTCCTCGATGTCTTTTTGGCCCGGATTTTCCGCGCAGCAGCGTGTGGCAAGGAGAGGCCAGACCTCTGCAATAAGGCAGCTTTTAAGGGCACATAAAACTTGCCATGGTTCAAGCAGCAGTGAGTTTTCACAGCTCCGTGACGGAGCAAAGCCAACCCTGCTGCCTCTGTAAGCTGGTGTTTCCTTGCAACCACCAAAGCCGAGGACCGCAATTCAGCCTGGTCTCTAAGTCAGCCTCGGTCAGACTCCTCGTGCTGTTGAAATGCAAGACATTATTTTCTTCCTGCGAGTTAAATCCCTTCACTTCCTAATTAATACAGAAAAGGGCAGATCTAGGAAAATCTGTTCCCCTGACACACACTTCTCTACTGGTGGAGAATCCGAAAGAGAGCAGAACATGCTGTCGGGTGTTGTGTAAAGCTCTTGATTCCTGACCTGCAGGAGTAAATCTGGTTTTGCGTTTGGATTTATTTCCTCTGAAGCCTACCAAGCCCTTGCAGGTCTTCCCTGGGTTTCTTTCTATATGTGCTGCTAATGGAGTTGGCAAGCCTCCCCTGGTAATGAGAGATTGCACCTCAGCGGGCTTATCGGAAATGAAGATTGTTAATAAATAAAGCCTGGGTCTTTAAACCCATGTTAACATTAATCAGATTAATATAAAAGGGAAAAAGTCTGGAAAACGTTTCAGGCAGGGTTTACTCTCCCTCCCACTGGCTTCCTCCGTGGCTGGATGAGGCTGTGCGGCAGGAGGCAGCTTGACTCTGCCTGCAGGGGCTGCGGTGGGACTGAGCCCTGCTGCCGGGGGGGTGGCCGGGCAGGGATGGATCCTGGGGTGAAAATGGGGTTTTCAGGGAAAATGGTACAAACTGGAAATGGGGTCTTGGCTCAGCAGACAGCAGGGCAGCCCCAAAACCTTCCATGCACCTACAGCGTGGCCGGGTTTGTCCCCATCTCATCTCGTCTTCCCTCCTTGGCCAGGACAGGGGGTTGTTGCTGCTTGTGCCTGACCCAACCACTTGAACTTTGGTTTACGCCATGACACGAGGGGATATATGCTCCACAAGCTATTTTTGTTTTGTCTAATGTAGCATTCGACATTTCTTATTAGCCATATGTATATGTTTCATTTTTCTTTCAAATCTTTCAAGGCTGTTGGGCTCAGCAGCCTCGGGAGGCAGCGCCTGTGCCGATGGCCTGCGCTGTGTCCGTGTGTCCCTGCAGCCGTGTGTGATTAGTCGCCTTTCAGTCCCATCGGATGTCCCCTTGCTCTCGTGTTATGAGAACAGATAAATAGGTGTTAGGAAACTCTTTATTTTGGGGGACAACTATCAGGTAGCCACCTCTCTCATCTCTTACACGTGCACACACATGCATTGCTTCTGGTCCCTTCCCTCGCTGGAAAATCTTAACAGGCAGCCAATAATTTTCTTTGCCCTTGTCTGGACTTTTTTTCTTTCTGCTACATTCATTTTGAGTGGGATTGGAACTATTACAATATTGAAAATCAGAAGAGTCGTCTCCTGGAGGAGTTGTAATGAGGTGGTGGCCACCAGCAGAGCTTGCCCCCACGCGTTAGGGGCCGTCTTGGGGCATGCCGTGGTGCTCGCTGCCGCTGGGGCTTGGGGCTGTACAAACCTCTGGCTTGATGGTAGTGTCACATCTTTGGGTAGACCGACGTGGTGGGAGCGGGGACCTGGAGCTTCCACTGACTGCTTTTGTGCTTACTACTTCTAGGTTTAACCCCAGTAGCACTAGCGACCCAACATCCATACAGGTGATGCAGAAGGGTTGGTTGTGGTACCTTCATAAACTCAGACAAGCAGATGTTTCTTCAGCTATGCAGTTACTAAATGTCAACACCAGGTATTGCTCAGAAAGAGCATGTTTGGGATCTACGGCCTGTAACGCTGCATTGCTGATGTACCAGGGCTGGGCTGTCAGCCATGGGCCCCAAATACCCCGGCACAACACGTGCCAGTGCTCAGTGTGCAGCAGCAAGGCTTGGCCCCAGAAATGCCTGGGGCATTGCAATGCCCTCGCTTCTCCCAGTCATTGGCCAAAAATTGATCATTTCTGAACTTTTCTTTCAGACCCCTGAGAGGTACCAGACACCACTGGTCCCTGAGGCAGGCAGGGGCACCTCCTGGACACACAGACCTATGTACAAACACAATTTAGCACCTCTCTGTAGTCCCCATGGGCAGGGCGATGGCAGGAGCAGAGCCCCGGGTGCACGGTACTCGTTTCTTGCTCTTGGCTTGTTTGGAAGGGGGCACGAGGAAGACTTTACTGGCTGTGTAGAATAATTTTAGATCAGTCGATAAGAGTTCTTCGTAAAGTTATTTGACAGTATGATAAATAAATAAATACCTTTTTTAATTACAAAGTGATATTCTCCTAACTCAGATCCAGGAGATGGTCCACTCGGACGCCACGTCCTATGAGTCCAACCGTCAAGTGCCCCTGATCAATCGCCCTGGGATGTTAGCCGGCCCCATGAGCGCTCTCAGCCAGTCACAGCTGATTTCTCAGATGGGGATGCGGAGCGGTGTTACCCATGGTTCCCCATCGCCCCCGGGAAGTAAGTCTGCTACACCATCTCCCTCCAGTTCTACTCAGGAAGAGGAGACAGAGTCGCATTATAAGGTACGTGCAGTCACGCCTGTTTTAACAGGCAGCGAGAGAACAGCAGATGATGTTTTTCAGTGAAGGATAAATTGCGTGAAATAAGAGCACAGACTTGTGGTCTTTTTTTTTTTTTTAATATATATATAGTGGGAGACTTTCCCAAGGATGGGGAGATTGTTTCCCACCTAGGGTGAGGTACAGCAAGGCAGGCTAGCACCCATGCTTGGGTTGTGCATGCAGCAAGTTTGGCAATGAGGGATGAGCTTTTCTCTCCACAGTTTACCAGGTCCATCAAGCTGCAGTTTCCTCCAGTGAGGGTTTTGATAAGCAAAGCAGGTTCAGGGATAAGGTTCCGCAAATGCTTGGATGCAAAATTGGATTTCTGGTGGCAGGTAGAGGAGACTAAAACAGGGAGGGAAAGTAACGCAAGGTGGGATTTAACTGAGCTCACCGGACATGGCTTGCTAAGGAAAAGAAACAGAAATCAAAAGAGGAAGAGTCTTCTGCCTTTTAGTTTGCCCGGGCAGTGTTTTAGGTAGTCAGCAATGTCTTAGTGGCACAGAGTCTGCCTCTACAGCCAACGCAACTGCTGGTGAGCACGGCATCCAGAAACCCAAGGATTTCCTAGGGTTTTGGGGACATCTTGGTTGTTGCCCATCTTTCTCAAAATGCACCAGCAAAGCAAACTCCACATGCTGTGTTCTGTGAGTCTTCTGTCTGTTAGTTACTGAGGACAAATTGCAGCAACTGCAGGGTTTCTGCCTCAATACCTGGTGGGTCTCCATGCCTGCAGGTCAAACACTGGGCTCCCTGGGGGACTTTGATTAAAGCCTTTAGTGGAAAACCTTCTCCTGGAAGGTGGTGATCCAAGGATGACACCAGAAGCACTGGTATTGTAACCTTGTCCCCTAAAAATAGATGGTTGTGTCAGGATTTGAATGTATAACCAGAGCAGCAAACAGTGCAGAGACCAGAAAACTAGGAAAACACTAGGACTGAGCAAAAACCTTTCCCTTTCCATGGAAATCTTAAAGGTCTTTTCCAACCTAAATGATTCTATAATTCTGTGAAATCCAGGCAAATGTATTCCCATCAATCCTGTAGTTTTTCATCCGTCGGCAGCTTTCACTTCGGACTGGCACATTTCAAAGCAGAGTGCACACGTGGATGCAAAAACTGAGCTTCAGTGGAATAAAACTGTAGAAAGAAGGGACACACGTGATTGAAAATAGATGGAGTTTCTCAAACTCTGCAATTCCACGTTTGGGGGACACTGTGGGATGGGTTGTGCCACTGGACCCCATGGTCTGCCATCTCCCAGAGCCCGTGTCACACAGCTCCAGGCAGTTACCTGGGAGGTGAAATCTTTCACGTCAGCAGAAAATGAGTTTCAGCTTAGTTACACACCAGATTCTCGTGCTCTGCCTCTTTCAGCATCACCCAGCTTTTCACCCGGCCGTCCTGGGCCGCAGGAGTCACTGGGGAGGACTCGGCTTTGGGGTTGGATCTTCTGTTTTCATTGAGCCAGGGATGCCTGTGGGAGTAGGAAGAATTTGGAGATGTCCAAATTATGACAAATTGCAGAGATCTGAATTTTTCCTAATCCTAAAGGCATGCCCCCTCATTTTCAGCCCTGTAAACTACCCAGCAAGACAGATGGAACAGGAGCGATGTATTTGATGGAGGAAGGAGACCTGCCTCTCCAGAGCAGGTCCACATGGGGGCTGGTGACCACGCACTTCGTCCCGCTGCACGAGCCTTCACGGTCGGTTTGACCGTGGCTCACCCCTTGGGGGATGCAGTTGCTCTGGGGCAGCGAGGCGCTGGCTCGCCGGGGCTTGCCTTAGCCCTGAACATGGCTTAGGTTGTTCAAGCATCTTCTGCAGTCCAGGGCTGGGCTGTTGTTTCATCCCGCGCTGCGTCACACCCGATAAACCCCAGCAAAACCAGGCGAAGTCCTGATCTGCTCTGTTCCCTCCTGGGAACTGCCGGCTCCAGGCAGCCTTGCAGGCAGCGTCTGTTTTCCACAAATACCATTTGTTCTTTGGTGCTGCCTAAGCAGTACCAACTGTAAAACTGTCGTCGTGGCTGTGGTTGCATTGTGCCTGTTCCCGGCTCCTTCGCTTGGTCAATGGCTGTGAGGAGAGCTGGTCCCCCCCGCAGCACTTAAGTGAATCAAACAGGATTACAGTTAGTTAAAATACCATCTCACTTGCTAATGGGCTGAAGCCCTGTCATGCATTTTTTTTTCTCCTAATAAGCTGGCCTTTCACCTCCAGGCCTCCCATTCAAGCCCAATTGGGCAATTTTAAATTAAATGCAATTTTTTTTGGTCTCTTTGCTCATTCACTAATGGTCACTGTCTGTTTGACAAATGTCACTGCGCTGATACTGAACTTAATGACCAGTCAAGAGCTGCTGAGCGGAGAACAGGAGCGCTGCTGCCCTTTCCTCCCCGTGCCTGGCCTGTGCCAGCTGAAGTGAAGCCTCTTAAATCCCGGCGCTTCCAAGCACGCAGTCAAATCAGTGAATCCATCAGGAGAAAAGGCCTTTTGCTCCCAGCGCTCACCAGGAGGCACAGTTTTTGCAGCGGCTTGGTGTTTAGACCTGTGTCAATTGATTTTTTTTTTTTAGTTTTTTTAGACCTCTAAGTGGCAGACTGGGCAACTTTCTAAGTAATATAATTACCCCGTGCACCTGGTAGAGCCGGGACTGCCGAAGTCAAGTGGTGGCTGAGCACTTGCTGCCTGAGCACAGTGGGTCTGCAGGCAGAGATGCTGGTGCCCTGTTTGCCCTCGAGGATGCAGAGATCCAGACTGCAGCAGCCAGCTGGCAGCGGTTTTATTCTCTGCTGTGTTTAACCACTGGTGTATTTAGTTTTTCCTCCACTATAAAATAAGGATAATGGTGCTTCCCTGTGGTGCGAGCTTTCACTGACCACAGTTAATGTGTTGAGAGCTTTGGTGTGTGTCCAGGTACTTTCCAGGGGTCTTTTCCTTTGCACACCATCACACAGAGGCGTCTGCGGTCCCATATATTCAACGCGCTGCCCAGGGCATCCCGGTGGAGGCTCAGCCATAGGATCTTCTTTCTGTGCTACCTTCACTGGAAACATCCCTGTTTCCACCTTGCTGTTTTACTTCCCAGCCTGGTGGCAGCGTCTCATGCTGAGCAGCCACAAGGTCCAACTACTGTTGCCTGTGTCCTGCTCCCCTTGGTTCAACCACCCACAGGGCACCGAGTGTGGATACAGCCAGACCTAGTCATCCGGCTGCACCCGGCCCGGTCGTAAAGAGTGAGCGGTGCATGCAAAGCGTTTAATGCATAAGATTTAAATAATTCCTGGATATTTTTCCTGGATAGGGGTACATAACTGTTAGCAGGGTGAAACAAATTTTGGATGGCCCCAGTGTGATGGCTAATGTGATGCTGGTGCTGCTTGGTCGGTGCTCACGACCCTCTTGCCTTGGGAGCGGGGAGGCTGAGCCGCTGGCACACATGCGGGCGAGAAAAGTCAGAAGCAACTTGCAGAGAGGCGTTATTGGGCTGGAAATCAGAAACCATGTGGAAGCCGAGTTTGGAAAAATTCATGGGCTGCTAAAGGGATCTGGCTGAGAAGCAAGGTGTTTGGAGAGGTCTCAGAAGAGGATCAAGGAGAGAGTGAGCTTGTGATGTTGGGGAGGAGGAGGGGGGGTGACTGAGGATGAGTGTCTGGAAAGCCCCAGCTTTGGAACAGGGACCACTGGAGCAGCAAGGGGTGAACCCAAGCTGTGAACCAGGCTGTGAGGAGGCACCCACCAGCAGTTTGTGTAATGATCCTGGAGGCTCCTGGGGGCCAAAGAGACCCCCAGAGCTGCTGCCCTCCTCGCCACACTGGGAGCCCTTCTCTGCCTGTGCCCTCTCTTGTCACCTTTGCTAAGAAGCTCTAGCAGGGACTCGTATCGGACTACTCCCAGCTGACCACTAAGCGACATCTCTTGGTTTTACAGGTTACTGGAGAGAAAAGGCCATCAACAGACCTGGGCAAAAAGCCCAAAAGCCAAAAGAAGAAGAAAAAGAAGGATCCCAATGAGCCCCAGAAGCCTGTGTCAGCCTACGCCCTGTTTTTCAGAGACACGCAAGCAGCCATCAAAGGGCAAAACCCCAATGCTACCTTCGGAGACGTATCGAAAATTGTTGCATCAATGTGGGACAGTCTGGGAGAAGAACAAAAACAAGTGAGTTAGTGATCTCTTTTTTTTTTCTTTCAACTGTTGAAATGTGTTTTTCCATGGTACAGAGTATCAGAGTCTCCCCAGGCATGTCAGGAACATGGCCAGGGGCTTAAACAGGCTGAAGTGTATGCACAGAAAGGTGCATACACAGAGAGGCTATTTTCAGGAGCAGTGCTGAAGTATCCACTGCCACTCGAAGCGATGCTCGAGTGGTTTGCATTCCGCGCTCCCAGCCCCGAGCCGGTGTGGCGGTGATGTGACCTGGCCCTTGGACACCTCCTTGGGGTGCCCTGCACACAGGTCTTTGCCACCCGCATGCCCCGAGGAAGGTCTGACCCATGGTGCAGGCAGGGCAGGGATGGGGCTGCAGAAGGATGCGCTAGGTTTGCTTTGTCTCTGCCCCTTTTTTAGAAAAATCGCTCTTGTTACATGGGGAAGAGCAAATTTTTGTGACAACTAATTATTCTTGATAAGATCATATTTTGCAAAAACGTCAGTGGCCTTTCCCTGACATGGGGTTTTTACAGCCTTAGATGGGAGATGGGTTTGTATTTGCTTATTTGCTTACAAGGAGTGACGGCAAACTGGCTAAAAACTATTAACTGTCTACATCGCTGGCCTCAAATCTAACATTAAGGCTTTAAAAGCTTAGGAAGGAGACGTCTGAAGTGGCCTCGCAGAGGAAACCTTCCTGCCCCAAAGCTGTCAACCACTTTCAGTCTGCTTCACACAGAGACTTCTAGGTCCTACTTTAACTGTTTTGTTGATGTTGAGTCAGTTACAAAAGCCTGTAATTGCTTGTTGCCTATTGAGAAAACCCCAGGGAACACTTTCTGTAGCAAGTATGTCTTTTTATCAGGCAGAGCAAGATCTGACACTGTGTGTGATGTGTCTCTGAACCCAAACATGCTTTAACTGACAATCCTCCCGTGAGTGAGCCCTTCTCCTAGAGCCTGGCTGCCAACTTCAGGCTGGCTCCGTCTCCCGTTGGGTGTCCATGGCCAGCATTTGAAGCAGCTACGTTTTCGGAGGGAGCAGCAGGGAGGAAAAAAAAATCATTTAAATGGAAGTCATGCTAGGAAATAGCCTTGCTTTCCACCCCGCACCAAGTCAGGAATAAGAGCAAGGCATTTGCTGGGATGAAAGCCCTTTTGCTGATCCATTTGGAGTCTCCATACTGTGCGAAGTGTTGCTTTGATGTTTTCATGATCCTCCCTTTTCTCCTCTTTGGACTGATTGGGGGAATCACGCAGGAGTTTCTCGTGCTGAAGAAGGGAAGAAGGTCCCCTCCTTGTGCAGCAGGTTGGCCCCAGCCCTGCTGCCCAGGGAGCTGCAGGGCAGGGGCTGGGTTTGGGCTATTGGTGCAAGGTGTGGGAGGTTCAGGAGCATGGAAAAGCTTTTATGTCACCCCTTTCTCCTGCTTTCATCCCTCCCAACATCTCGGTCTGCTTCTCCCTTACTCCATCTGGTTACAAATATCTCTGTAGATTGGGCACTGAGCTCGGCTGCAAATGTGGTTTATATAATGGAAGTGCTGGAGCGACCCTGACTCAGCGCAGTGCAAATGCTCGGCTCTTAATTAACAGCAGAGATTAGACCAGTCCGTTTATCTTCCCTGCTAACTCTCCCTTCTTCTCTTTTATGAGATAGTAGCAGCTTTGCCATCTCTTTACACACGCTTTCTAAGTGGCTCCATTTCTCCCTCTGTAATTGATTTAATTAAGTCATTTGTTCCTTGTCTGAATGCTTAAATATTAACTTCCTGGCTTTGTCTCCAGCTGTATACTTTTCTCCCACGACAGCTACCTCCCTGCCCGGGACTCCGGCTGGAGGGACGCTATTTATCTTTGGCTCTGGCACTGTATTGCTGGTTTGTGCGATGGGGCACGTTCACTCTTGAAGTGTTTGGCTGGAAGAGAGTTTATTTAGTTCCTGTTTGCTTTCCCTGCCAGCATCTCCAGTCAAGTTTGTTTAGATTCATAAAGCAATGCAATGGAAAGGAAAAAAGGAAAAAGGAAAAAAAGTATTAACAAATTGTCTTTAATACTTGAAAACAAGTGCCTTTCTCCTGAGGACTGCAGGACATGATGCATGCATTCACGATGAAGGCAAGCAGCCCATGCCAAGCACTCTCTTGGCACATCTCAGGAGGGGACGGTGACCGAGCAGGACAGCTATGTGGTGATGCCATCACTGGCCAAAATCCTGCTGGGACCTGGGAGTCCAGACTGCCACGTGGCTGCACTGGACCATGGTTCGGCTCATTGCAGGGCAGGAGCATCGTGCTCTGGACAGGGGTGGAAAGGTGGAAGAGGGAGGTGCACTGCTTCTAGCTCTAGTGACAACAGTGGTTTTGAATATCTTCATATCCTCACTGAAGAAAGCAGTGCAGAAGACAAGCTGGGGAAGAACCAACACAGCGATGGCGAAGTAGGCAAGCAAGAGGTCAAATCTGGACGTTCTTGCTCAATTAGGTCCTAGGTTTTAGTTAAAGAAAGCTTCCCTTCTTCCTGGCCTGAGAAAAGAGGGTGGATTTGAGGCTGGAGGATGTGATTTTGGGCTGGAGTCCCTCACAGCCTGCAATGTTCAGGGTGGGGCTGGGGCATCACGTCTCCAGAGGGCCGATGTGCGGACCCCAGCCCCACCATGCAGTTATTAAGCAGTCATTTATATCACTGTTAGTTTCTGCTTCAGATGAGGATTACAAACCTTATTTTCCACTTTCCAATGGGCACAGCATTTCCCCAGCCCTGGGTGTGTTTTGGTTCCTGCCTTGTGGGAGAACAGCAGGCAGAACAGGCAGGGAGCAACCAGGGAGGGGGTTAAAAGCAAGCTGGCCGATAAACCCAACCTCAGCCAGGGCATTTTGGACTTGTGATCCCCCACCATGTGTCAGCAGCCCCCGCCACATGCCCCGCTGTGCCTGCAGACGTGTCCATCCATCCCTCCTAGCTCTATCACGCCCAGAGGAGTTATGTAGAGCGTGGGGTGGCTGCCATGCCAGTGCCGAAGTGACGAGGAAAGCCCAGTGCCAGTGGCTTGTAGCCATGCTGCCGGTGCCACACAGCCAGTGCCTCGGGCTAGGAAGGGTGGTCCTGTGCCACCCTCCAGGCAGGCAGAGCCTCAGCCCTGCTCCAGCTGCGCTCGCCCCACAGATGCTACGTGGAGCATTTCTGAGGCAGAAGTGAGATGCCACCCCTTCGCCAGGTAGCTCAGGCCGGCACACAGAGGGTTAATCCTCTGCCATTTGTGCTGCTAATGATTATATGCACTGTAATATCAAAGCTGTAGCTATTTATTTGCCATTGAGCAGGTGCTGCTGCTCCCACAAAGCAAATTTGCTTTCTCCTTCTGATGAAACAAGCAAAATAAAGGTTGCTCACGTCCCATTTCGGATACGGTTTTTTCCCTGTGCACTAGCTGAAAGACAAACACCGAGCGGGAACCAGAATGCATATTATGCAAGAAACCATATAATCTAGGAGCATCTTTGATTTGGCTGCTGCTGTCACAGACATGTATTTCACAGAGAGGCTTCCCCCCCACACACCTTTCTTTCGTTCTTACTGGTTTATCATTTGTGCCTTTGTCATTTTGTTCCTTCTTCTTCTCTTCTCAGCCTCTTCACAATGAATCTTCATTTTCCCTCTGACACACTTGTATCTAAATTTCCTTATTTCCTGCCTTTTTTTATTTATATCTGTTGCCTGGTGATTTGATCATGCTGTGGAATACAGGATTAGCAATCTCCGTGTCCTTGGGTACTGCTCAAGGACACCTGTTCAGCAAAGCGCCGTTTTCTTCCCCATTTTAACCCCTTCCAGTGTGGCCATGCGTGCGTAACAGTAATAAATAACAATACCTTTAAATATCTCCAGCACTGCATTAGCAGGATGTTGTAATCTTCATTCTTCAACAGCTGGCATGGCCCTTTCTAAGAAGCTTACATGGGAATCTGAAGAATGTGACTTGGGGGAAAAAAAATATTAATACATACTCTTTGAACTTTGCAAATAGTTTAGCAGCTGTTCCTGTAGAGATAGCTTAGACTTTGGTGGAGAGTGAAATGCTAATTCAGCCATTATCATCAAATGGGGTACCTGTCGTAGTAATCCGCCTGCAGCTCCAGGTCCCTGCTCCAGACTTGCAGAATTCCATGCCTCGGTGTTACTTTTTTCATTAGCAGATACAGACCAGCGTTTGCAGCGTTATCCAGTGAGGTTTAAAAGGGCTGCCTGATTTGACAGAAATTAGAAGAATTTGAGCACTAGATTGGAGCAAACTCTGCTAATTCACTAGGAAGGATCTTTTCCTGACATGGACGTAGTGCTCACAGCCTGGTCCCAGCTCGTGCCACCCAGCAGGGCTGCAGCCCCCTCCCCTCCTTCCACGGGGCCACCAGCACTGCTGGGGGCCATCTCTGCTCAAGAGCAGGTGACACCCAGCCCTGGGTGGCTGTCCTCCGTGACGTGATGAATCCTCCAGGAAGCCTGGAAACTCTCTGGAGCATATTGAGAAGTCACCGGTGGGATTTGCTGTTCTCTGCCATGTTCTCTTGTTCCCTCTCTGAGCACCTTCCCGTTGTCCGCTGTATTTTGGGGGAAAAGGACGTTGGTTTGGAGCCTGGTGATGATGCAGCATGGGGAACACTGCCAAGCTGGCAGCTGCAGATGTCTCTGGAACCTGCTTCTTTTCATTAGTAAATCCAGCAACAAATTCAAAGCATTGGGTTGGTCTTTCCCTAGACCCTGGAAACCCAGAGCAGAGGCATCAAGAAGTTCCCGAGCAATCTGCTGAGTGAACCTCAGGCTAAACCACGGCTTCCCATCCTAAGTGAGCAGAAGACAAGTCGGACAAAATCAGCGTTTCCAGTTGAGTTTATGAGTCTTGGGGACTCACTAGGGACACAAAGGTACCAGAGATGAGTTCTTGCTTGCGATAGCCCTGCTTCACCAGGACCAGTTTCATAATGCTAAGGGACTCCATGGCCAAATGCATACGTGACTTTCCCATACAAATGCACAGCCTGGAGAACAGCACAGCGTTCACACTCCGGGGATAAATTACCCAGCACAAAAATTACTTGCTCAGCAGAAATTAATAGATCACCCATCTAATCAGATCCATCTGCTCATTGAACCTGATATATCACCTGGTGACAGGACACTGCCTATATTTGTGGAAGGTGAATATTGTGTGCTTTTCATTGGAGGTCAGGGGTTGGATTTGTCACCCTCCTCCTCTGTTTCATTTGGAGTCTCCTGTTGGTTGTCCTGGGAACACACTTGTGCCCTCACATGGAGTGATAGATGACTTACATCCAGGTGGCACCATGAAGTCAAGGCAAAGGAAAGCAGGAATCTTTCAGGATCCTTTAATCAATGGTAATTGCTACTTGATTATGGGTTTATCCATTCATTCTCCAAAGGACTGCTTCACAACACTGTGTCTCCACCAGGGTAAAGGAGGAGCTCTCCTGAAACCGTGCAAATTATGTAGGTGTCCTCAGGGATGTCAGATGCTCAACAGCTCCCGTGCCATAGATGGGAGAGCCTGGGGGAATTGGAGCACTGCTTAACCAGCAACCTCGTGATGGGCATCATTGACAGGTGCCTCCCATGTCCAAGCTTGTTGACCTCAGGACTTAGGAATCCAGACTATAGGTATTAGTCCGAAGGAGATGTGCTATTTACACAGTAAACATAGCTTGGGTTAATTGGTTTTAATGGGGGGAGGGACAGAATAAGTCTTCCCCAAGAAGGGATGAGGGATACAGAGGAGGGTGTGAGGAGGTGAGGAAGAGCTGGGAAGGAATAAGGATGACGTGGCCGTGTTTGCTATATGCATTTCCGATGGCTGTGTGGAGGCCGTATGCAAAGAGAAGGGTGGTGTGGCAGACACCGCCGTGCAGGGAGGAAGTACTTTCGAGTCATCTTATGAATAAGCCATAAGTTATGATGATCCCAAGAGATATCTTGAAGGGAAGTGTATAATAGTTACAAGAAAAACCCTCCAGATCTACAAGCAGAATAAAATCCAAATTTATACATTTGGGGGAAAACAAACCCAGTCACGGAATCATAGAAAGGAGGGCAAGGAGAGACTTAAGAGTCAACCAGACCATACTGCTGCCTGAAGTCAGGATCATCTCTACTTAAGCCATTCTTCATGGATGTGTGCCTAATCTGTTCTTAAACCTTCAGTGGTGGAGATTACACATCTCCCCAGGCAATCTCTTCCCGTGCTTAATTATCCTTACTGTTAGGAACGCTTTCCTCTTGCTTAGCCAACATTTCCCTTGTTACAAATTAAGGCTATTGCCTCTTTTCCTATCTGCAGTAGATGCAGAGGATCATTCAGCGCCTCCTTTGCTGCATCACATTTGGAGGCCTTGGCTCCTCTTGGTCTTCTCTCCTAGCTAAATAAACTGAGTCCTTCAGCCCTCCTCCTGGAGACCTTTGCTGCCCTTTTCATCCCTTCTCTCCTGATGGTCTTATCTCTCTTTTGAAGCAAAATGCCCCAAACTCCCATCTCGGATTGCAGCAGAGACCTTTTCACTTGGGATCAGTGGACCCCTGGATTTTTGGGGGAGAGTTTGGGTTCTTTTCATCATTCCCCAAGTTTGGGAAGCAGCGTTTCTGCTAAAGCAGGCGGGCCAGACAGGCCAGCTCTGGCTGTCATTCAGTGCCTGCGCGACACAGAGCCATTCGTGGGCGTCAGCGGGGTTTGGAATAATCGTCTTCTCTAATTAACTGGTTATCAAACAAGAACATTTCATTACGGTACAATTACTAGCTGCTTTGCTGAGACACAGAGGTGTCAGGATTACGATCCCAACATATGCTTCTTACAGCTCAGATTTTTTGTTTTCATAATCACTAACCATTTTTGCTCGCCCCCCCAACTCAACCACTCACTCAATGACTAATGAATCTTCCTGCTTAACGAATAAGGAAAATAAATCAGCGGGCATGGCAGGTTAGAAAGAAAAACGTGCAAAATGTTTTGAGGATCTTTAAATCTGATAAATTACTTTGAAATTAAAATCCCTGGGAGAAAATGGGATTTAATTAGAAAGTAACATGGTTTTGTCAATGTTTAAATTAAAATTTTAAAGGTTATAAATACTGCACTAGAGCTGCCTTTACACAGAGGATTCGTGAGGAGTTTTGTTCGGATCCGCTCTTCCCATGTCAGCGCGGTGTTTCCCCAGCAGCAGGCTGTGGTTTCGCTGCTCAGTGTCCGCGACGGAGCACTGTGTGGGTGCAGAAAGCCCCCCACGTGCAGGGCAGGACTACAGAAGTCCCGGCAGGAGACCCTTAGGGATGTTTTTTTACAATGAGGGTGTTGAGACACTGGCACAGGTTGCCCAGAGAAGTTGTGGATGCCCCATCATTGGAAATGTTCAAGGTCAGGTTGGACGGGGCTTTGAGCAACCTGATCTAGTGGATCATGTCCCTGCCCATGGCAGGGGGGCTGGAACAGGATGATCTTTGAAGGTCCCTTCCAACCTAAACCACTCTGTGGTTCTATGGTCACAAACCAAATAAACCACCAGGAACCTTCCAGATCTGGAGAGAGCATCAGAGAAGCATCAGAGGAAACACCGCCTGGGCTCGCCCTCTTACCCTTCTCTGTAGCCCTGCTCGTGGGCAGGGCTGGAGCAGGGGCTGGCCTGAGCAGCACAGAGGGTCCTCCTTGGAGCGATCCCCCTCTCCCTTCGGGAGGACGCGCTGCTCAGCTGCCGCTTCCCAGTCTTGCTGCATCAGACACCACCCGGCAGCACTTTCCAAATACGAGTGAGGCACAGCACTGCCTAAAAAAGACAAGGACAGATGAAGAGTGGGGAAAAAAAAAGGGTGTAGCAGAAAAAACAAGCGATGGAGATGAAGATAGGCATAGAATTTATTGGTTATTAATTTATTTGCATTTAGGTTAAAGAAGTCTCATTTACCTGCCCTCTCACTGTCCATAAATTGCAGGTTTTTCTCCAGACAAGTCTTCCTAATAATCGAATTCGTCTCCACGTAGCTGTGCATACTTTGATTTCCCACTGTCCCAGATTTTAAAAAAAAGCAAAAACGCTCTTGGTATTTTGCTGTTACAGCGGGAAGAAAAAAACATGTTTTCAATACATCAGCACCCAGCTATGGCCACTGTTACAGCAGCCTGAGACACAGGAATTCATATTTCATTGCTGTGGAGGCATCAGGTACCGCATTTAAGAGCGTCTGTTAGCAGCAGAGCTGGTGGACACCCCGCATTTCTGCTTTACAGTAAATGCTGTAGCGGTAGCGCTGGTGTCGCTGCGATAGGCTACGGACATAAGTGAGGTGAGGACTGTAGGGAGAGGTAATAGCTTTTATTAGGGGAACTGATACAGTTTGAAGAAATAGTTGCTTTTCACGGGCAAACTCTTCTTCAGGCTGACATTTTGAAATGTAATTTTGTTCTGAATGGAGCAAATATAATACTTCCTGAATACCATAAAGCCAAAGACAAACTTAGGAAAACGCTCCATTTCAGAAAATTACCGTCTGAGACCTCCAGTGTGTCAAGTCAAAACGTTTCATTACAGGAATCGCTCTCATTTAGCAATGAAAATAAGGTTTTCAAACCATTTTTAATAGAATTTATTGTACTGACTTTAAACTGAAATTCAGATAACTGGATAGTTTAACTGCTGGAAGGTTATTTTTCCTTTGGAGGTCCATGTTAGAAGGGAGCCTGGGGTGCTGCCGTGGCCATGGAAATTTTCAGGGGAAACGAGCTAAATATTCCCACTAGGCTTCAGCATCTTGATTGTTGAATGCAGTCATCGTTTTTAAAGCAGAATTAAATGTATGCAAATCTGTTCTAATTGAAATCAACTTTCGGTGCGCCGCTCGAGGAGGGCTTTGAGTTTCCAGCAGAGAAAAGGACTGATGGGTATTTTTCTCGGGAGTTTCTGCCTTTTTGCTGAAGTTTTTATTCCATTTTAAAATATTCTTCTCACTTGCTCAGTTTAATCTGTTTAACCCCGTGGGGACTCACATGCTGCTTGAGACTGGCTGGATTACGCCGTTATTTTTACATACGTGGAGGACCAAACTCTGGGCAGAAAGGGGACCAGCATTGTGAAACGATCATGAAACATGTCTCATTACAGGGGAGAGAAGGAAGAATAAACAATAATTCACTCTTACAAAGCTTTTTTTTTTTTCTTTTCTTCTTGTGGTAGCAAACTCTCCTGACACTTGCTGTTTCCCTGCAAGCCCCAGCTCCCAGAGCCATAAGATTTGGCAAAAATCTCAGCTTTTCTATGCTGAGAAAGGACTTCCCAGCTATCAGGACTGCGGAGAAGAGCTGGAGAGTGTTGAGCTCTAAAGGCTTAATAACAGGAAAGCCAAGAAAACGAATGAGTAGTTTAGGATTTCTGAATGTCTCACCGGTTTTTAAGCTAGTCCTGTCATTTGGGGATTTTGGCCTTTGTCTTGCTCTTCCAAGAGCCTGGATCACACTTTCCCCCGGTTCCTGTCGGGAAGTGATTTCATAGAGTTCACCCTTTAAGATCAGGCTATGTCTTTTACAGCAGACGTGCATAAATACGTGCCTAGGCACGCAGACCGCTCTGGCCTGCAAAGCCTCCAAAAATCCCAGTGTGGTCCCATCCAGGGGCTTTAGTTGCTTGATTTGGGGTAAATTCCTCTCCAGCAGAAATGAGTTTTTCATGCACACGTTTTTGCAGGGTGCAGCCGAGCCCAGCAGCACCCTATTCTGCTTTATTAATTATTATCCATTGCTTGGTCCTTTCAGGCATACAAGAGGAAAACAGAAGCCGCGAAGAAGGAGTACCTGAAAGCCCTGGCAGCGTACCGGGCCAGCCTTGTCTCCAAGGTACAGCCCGCACTCACACGGTCGCTGGATGTGGCAGTGCTGAATTAGTTGCAACTCACAGGACTCTCCAGGGAGGAGCAAGTTTATAAGAAATACAGTGTAATCGTGCTATCAGAACTGATATCAGTGTTAGCCACCTTCCCGAGGAGCTAAAAGAAACGCTCTGCAGCGCGGTTAGGGTGGGCACGAAGCTGCCTTCTGCCTTTAGCACCCCAAAACGAGATCCCGCTTTGGGTTGTCTTCATCGGCAGGTGTCACAGCAGGGGAGGAGTGTCCCTGCTTGGGGACGAAGAGGTCCCTGCTGCCTGTCCCCACTGCCAGTGGCTGTTCCTCGCCCAGCTCTCAGGGTGTGAGTGCAGCAAACGAGGGAGCACCGGCGAGGGCAGGAGGATGAGGCTCGCCGTGGGTGACACCGGGGACTGGCCCTGGGGAAGGTGACACCCCAGCCCTGGGCTCACTGGCCAGCGCTGGGCAGCAGCCAGGTGCCAGCGTCCTGCCTGCACCCTGGTCCAGGCACTTGGGCTGTTCCAGCTGCGCAGGGGGTCCTGCTTCTCCCGTGCACGCTCAGCCGAGAGCAGGGGTTTTAGGGAGTAAAGACCCATAACCGCGGGTTGATGAGCATGTGAGCACATACATGCTTAACGCACTGCGGTCAGGCAAAACCCAGAGAGCCCATTTCGGCGCCTAATAGTGAGCTTTCAGGGGATTTCAGGTTCATACGGGAACTCCCGGTGCTGCAAGGCTGCGCCTGGGGCGGCGATGATGGGCCTGGTGTCTGCCCATCCCAATCCTCCAAACGTGGACACCCATCCCAGGGAACCTCGCACCTTGCCCTCCTCCATGCCTTCAGAGAGGGGACATGGGCATTTGCTGCCTGTGAATTTGGGGTGGCTCCTGCAGAGCTTGTAGGCGTGCTGGCTCAGGGGGATGCGCTGCCCTTGGGTTGTGAGTATGTGTATCAGGTTGTTTTCCCTTCAAAGCTTCTCCTTGGTGCTATACCACACCCTCAGTGCTTAGTCATCGCATTCAGCTGCCATGGGAAATAATGTGATGTCCCAAATCAACCATCATCTGCAGGATCCATGTGATTGTGGTGGTGGGCTGGAAAGGCTCAAAGCCCTTGTACAGACGTGAGCACTGTTAGCTGTCTTAATTTGTAAACAGAACAGCAGCAAGGACAGAAAAAGGGGATTTAAAAGCTCTTCTTGGTCTCTCTGCAAACCTCTGAGGGTCTTGCCTTGAACGTGCGTAGCAGCAGTGTGGGGCAGGTAGCATGGAAGGCATGGAGTCACCGCACTCCATGGCTTCATTTTTTTCCAGTTTCTCCAATGACCGATTCTTTGCAGAAGAGCAACTTTGTTTTGAGTAAAACAGCACAGTGTGATCCTGGCTGCCGGGTGAGAAGGGATCTGGACTATCATTACAGAGCCCATCGCAGGACAAAAACCTCATTGTCCGAGCCAGAAAATGTCCCGTTGTTCTTCTCTTTTTCCTGCAGAAATGAGGCCACCATTGTCTTGTGCATTATAGACCCCACCAAGGCTGCAGGAATGCGCAAGATTAGGAAAGCAGAGTTTTTACAGTCCCATTCGTTCTCTATTGGAAGCAAAAGTGATTTTGTCACCCACCTGCGTGGACCTAAGGAGTGAGCTGCAGGCGGGCGGTTTGCCTCCACGCCAGTTAATGCCCCTCCGGTGCTCCAGGCTCTGCCGAAGGCACGGTTGAATTACTGGACTTTAATTTCCCAGATGTGGATACTGCACCCAGCCTGCGGCAGCCCAGCGAGCCGCAGGGCTGGGAGTGCATGTGCTGGCTGGTGGGAGAGGAGCAGGAGCCGCGGGGAGTCTGGGTAGCTCGGTTGGACAGACGGACCTCTCGGGACACATAACGATGTTTCCTCCCTTCCTTCCTCATCACCTTCCGTTCTGTTTTCCCACAGAGCTCTGCCGACCAGGGGGAGACAAAAAGTGCCCAGAGCAATCCACCTTCCAAAATGATCCCCCCCAAGCAGCCCATGTACCCGATGCCGCCGCAGGCTTCCTCGCCCTACCCCAGCCTGGGCTCGTTCCTGTCCCCATCGGACCTGCAGAACTACCGTGGCCATCCCCACCCCAGCCTCTCCAGGACCCTCACCTCCAAACCCATGCTGCCCAGCATCAGTGCCTCCCCGCCACCCTCCTTCCAGATCAGCCCCCCCCTCCACCAGCAGCTCTCCTTGCACCACCCGCAGAGCTCCCTCCTCAGCCAGCCCCTCAGCATGCAGCAGGTCCCCCAGCAGCCCCTCCTGTCCCCCCCCATGGCACTACAGGTACAGCCCCCCATGAACGCCTCGCCTCCCGGGCAGCAGGTAGGTCCTCAGAGGGAGAGCGGGTTTGCGGCGTGAAGCACACCGTTTCCCCGCTTCCCATTGGGTCTGCTGGTTTCTGGGTGGCTTGGGGTTGTTGGGTGTCGATGTTGTCCCCAGGGGAGTCTTCTCCTGGCTCCATCAGCCTGCAGATCTCGTAGTTTGGGGGTGACATTTTCAAGAGTGCTGAGCTGGGAGCACAAGCACCCCCACAAATGGGGCAGATTTGTGCAATGTAGCAATGAAGGCTCTTTCAGCGGGGGAAGATGTGGGAATTGGGGATGTCCCTGTTAAAAGCTCCTTGTGCGCCTCGTCCCCCAACCTCGTCTGGTCATCTGAAAAGATGGGTTGGATAGTCGGGGAGAAACCCCTCTCGTGATAGTGCTGAGAGGAGGGACTAGAAGGGCATGGGCTAATAGCAGGGATCCGGGGGGGGGCAGGGCAGGAGGAGGAGAAAAAGGACAAAGGGAATGTCACAAACAAATATAGAACCAGTATTTTTCCAAAAACTACCTGGCAATAGGAGAAAATGACTTTTGTGGCAGAGAGCTGAGAGCATGCAATGTGTGCTTGCATGTATGCTTATAGCAACAGCATAGCAGCAAAGCAGATCCTATAGACCCGTGCTATGAACGTGTAAAACCTGCTGAAGCAAACCGTCCTTAGCCGTGCCCAGGCTCAGCACAGCAGCCCACATTCGGGGAGCCAGCCTGCGGGTTCAAAGTCTCTCTTCTTTAAACCTGCTATTAAGAAAATGTATCCGGAGGAAAAATTGGCTATAGCAAAAAACATTTCCTATACCTTATAGAGAACTTGCCAGTATACGAAGGAGGAGATGAGTGGATTCCAGAGTTTCTCCATCTGGAATATGAACTGGACGAACTATTCACAGTGGAGGACATATGCTCTGAATTCACAGCTGCTACCATTTACTTGATGATACTTTTAACTGTAGTATTCACCCAGCTGGCTGAATAATTGTGTTTCACATGTTTGCTAGCTATATATCACAAAATTCATACAGTACTTTAGCAATGAACAAAGCTTTTTTTCCCCATAATGTGACCTATTCAGTTTGGGGCTAACTTTGAGAAAACAGAAATTGTTAATTTGGGAACAGATATTGCAGTGGAAGAAAAGCAAAGGAGAGCAGGGATGTGGAAGCACAGTTATCCCGGACCATAATAAAAAGACAGCACGCGTGGAAAGGTCAGATCGTCAATCAGATTTTAATTTCTAACCTGCTCAGGGTATCCCAAGTAACTTCTCCAGCACAGTGATTGGGCTTTGGCTCTGCATAAGCAAAAGTGGATTCTGTAATTTGGTGATAGTCCAGAAATGAGCAGAAAAGGGGATCCTCGTGATCGCTTTAATTGGGGTAGTTGCTGTTGCTGAGGGCAGCATTTTGTGACGCTTCATTCCACATATGTTTGCTAATCAAAAATTAAATGTAAAAAAAAAACAAAAAACCCCACTGCCCTAATTTGGATGTTTTGGAGGAAATCGTGTTCTTGGTCAGGTAACTACCATGACTCTTGCTTATATACATTGCCTAATGTTACCTAATAAAGCCAACCCAAAAAAATCGGGAAAGCTACTCAGTTTTCAGATAAAACGGTCCCGCAGCATCCTTGTTAAATTGCCAGCAGTGACAGCTGATGGAGAGAGCCTTGCTTGTGTGGATGTCCCGTCCCTTGTTACTGTACATTATGATGGGGTAACGCATTACTGCAAAGGGAGCTGCACTTGAAGTGGAAAAACGATTTTGATTGCCAGCATGCTGATGCAAAGGCTTTCATGGCCATGCGTCGTCTGCAGCCGTTCACCACCCCCCCGAGGAGGGAGGTCCTGAAAAACAAGAGGGGGGAAGAGGGATGTAAAACAGATGTTGCTGTATTGACACCTGCTTGCAACATCTCGTGCTCTGCAAGGTCCCACCGCGGTGGTTTCAGGTCCTGGGCTTGGACCCGCTGCTGTCCCTGGGGCTCGCCTTGCACTCTGCACTGCCGCGTTTTTGGGGCAATGCATGTAAACGTGTTTATGCAATAATATGTTTCTCCTGCGGTGTATACTCCTGTAACCCTTCCTTTCCTTTCCACCCTGCAGGACTTCTCACATATTTCGTCTGAGTTTCAAAACAGTGTTGGACCCCGTTCGCCTGGTGCATCAAACCCTCCAGGAAGCACTGAGTGGGACAACGACTACCCCAGCAGAGAGTGTGGGATTAACCACTGCAGGCCAGTAGACAAAATAGCACATTGCTAATGCACTTTCTATTATCTGAACTGTGACAGTGTACAACAGCTGAGAATCTGCCCTAAAATGTACAGCAAGTTGGTAGGCTAATTATGGTCAGTGAAGTTCAAGGTTTCCTCTTCTCTGTAGGCTCACTGAAGTGGTGCTATGGAAGAGGGTAGCTTAAAAATCACAGACAAATCCTTCATTGGACATGAAGAGGTTTCCTTTTTTTGTGTTTCCATCCCATTAGCAATGGATGAGTTTGACATGTTTCCTTCTAGAGCAGGACAGGGAAGCCCAGTCTCCCAAGCAGAGTCTCTGGAGGTTTGAGGGTGGCCATGTCCATAAGCAATGTCCTTCTGTTCCTAAAGTGATTGTCTTTATCGTGAGGCCACAGCCTCCTCTAGTTGTCTCTAGCAATGGGTCCCTTATCGGTCCTGGGGTTTAACCACAATAGGGTACAAAGCCTCATCCTCCCAAGAGCTGCACAATGCTCCGGTCCCCTGCGCCTTGCAGGAAAAGGCCACTGTCTTCTGCACAGATCTTCCCCCTTACGCCCTACAAGCTCTGGCATGAACATGCCAGCGTGAAGGTCTGCTCAAATTCTACAGTAAATAAAAACATCAGCATAGTCTCAAAGCTGGGGAACGGCAAGGGTGTGAAATCCGTTTCCAACCTCTGCCTACTCCACTGCTCTTGGCTCAGCAATAATAGTTTAGAGGCTGATATTGTGCTCTGTAAAACAGGTACGTGGTTTGCTGGGAGAGCAGGTAGGGAAGGAGGCTTGGTAGCTTCTGAGCATTGTTTGATTTGCTTGAAGTACTGGAACATAGTGCTTTCACTGGAGATAATAGCAAGCTCCCAGCCTTTTCAGAGCACAGCTCCTGTCTGTGCCAGCAGTGCACTTACAATTGCTGGGCTGGGCACAGACTGTACAGACATTTATTTCTTTCAGGGAAATAAATAACTTGCTGAGCCATTAGAATATCGCTGCTGTCTGCCTGCCTGAGGGTGCTCAGCTACATGGATTGTTCTGGGCTCTGCCAGCGACCTTTGTGTGGTCCTTCCTCAAGCCTCTGCAGACAACCCAAAAGAAGGAACCTGTTTGGGACTTGATGATAAAAGTCACTTTAGATGCTGTGGGCAAAATGCTAAAGATGCTTGGAAGGTTATGGCACATAGATCCCAATTTCCAGAGGTGCTGAGCAGAGGCAGCTCCCACAGAAATTAGTCCCCCTAGAAATAAGCATCGCTACTTAGGGGATCAGCTGGGAAAACACTTGATTCTCTCTGCAAATCCCACTGCCTGGGCCCCATGCAGAAAACTCAGGGCACTCTAGAAATGGGTGAAACGTTCCCATAGCAGTCAGGATATTGAGTTTTGTGTTGCTAAAACAAGCTCTGTGACATCTGGCTGGAGTGCTGTATTGTAAGCAGAGGGCCCATGCAATTCATGATCAAAGCTCATGCATTTCATGCCTTTGTCACAGCAGAAATATCAAATTTCATGGGTTTATTGCAGCTTCCTGGAAAAAAAATCATTCTAAAACCAGACAGATTATGCAGAGACTTCCAGATAATTATTAGAGTAGATTATAGCAATGAACTCAGATGGATATAGATCAGTACTGCAGAGAGTGCTTAGTGCACCGAAAAATGTCGTCGTCTCTGTTAAGGAAGGAGCCCATCTCCAGTGACTAGAGACACACGAGCTTCTGGCAGCCCAGCTCCCAAAGCTGGCTTGTTCTCATTTTATTGCAAAGCCTGGTGCGTCAGCAGTGCCATCACCTCCTGCTCCTGCTAGCCCCCGGTATTTGCTGCCTAAGTGCATGGTCTGCATTGCTTGTAGCATCCACACACATTTGTAGGACTGCAGTCCCGGTATGCCTCAAGGTTACACTCGTGACAAGAAAAGAGATGATCTGGTTATCATCACCTTCCTGTCTGTACTGCTTTCTCCAATGTACTTTGCACTAATTTGCAAGTGACGTTCAAAGTTACCCTTGGGCTCCTCCGTGGCACCTTGCCATGAGCCTGCATGAGGCTGCAGGGTGAGCTGTGTGCCTGAACGGCCCCGGCAACCAGCAGGACTTAGGCAAAGCAGTGGTAAAGGGAAGGCAGATCTTGTTGGGTTTGATTCATCTGTGCAGTTTTAGGTATAATCGGGAAGTCTCTGGATCATGTAATTGCCCATTTCAACCTCAAAACGGCGTTCAGCTTAATTGCAATTCAAGCAGCACTCTGAGGATCAAAATCAGCAATTGGCTGGAAAGAAAAAGGATTATTTTCTGTTGTGATGTGTCTCAGCTGTAGACTCCCAGATTCCTGAAAGAGAGGATCGTACCAACCTCCCCAGCACACAGGCAGTCCTGTCTTGCTCTCCGGATTAGGATTTTTATTTCATGTCTGACCTTGATATTTCTTTAGCTTCCAACGTGTGTTGGCACTGAGTTAGCTGGGGTAAAACCTCCCAATCCTACATTTTCTTTTGGGTTTGTCATCTAGACAACTTCTGAAAACCTAACAAGGTTGTCTTTCTCTCTGTCCTTCTCCATCTAATAAAGGAACTGCTGTAGGTTGTTGGGGGGTTTTTTCCCCAGCCTATCAGTGCTAGTTAAAATGCCATTAAATGACACTTCTTCCCTTATACCCCTCAAATTCTAGGATCCTGTGAGCAGACACTCCTTAATTCATAAATCAGCCATGTTGGAGAGAGTTTTAAATGTTTCTTAGCTGATGCTCTCCCCATTCTTAATGATTTTGTGCTTACTGACTTCCATCCAATTTTGCTAGCTCTTTCTGGGCTTAAGCCCAAGCTGTCCTAGATTGCTAGCAAAGACACGGGTAGCATTTCTCAGTTCTTGCTTAATATACGACTATCACTTCCCACAAGCAACTGCAGCATACAATTTTACTGCTTTTTGCCATCATACCACAAACTACTTATGTAGTCCCCTGTCTCCCTCACCTGACAGCCTTAGTCTCGCGCTTGCTCTTTCCCAAGGCACCCACTGAATACCTGTGTTTTGCAGTGACTTTCTCCAAGGGAACTAGCTCACCTGTATCAAGGGTGCAATCACTTGCAAATCTTTCTTAATTCCTCGAGGCACCTCACTTGTTTTTTCTGCCCTGTCTTCTGATTACAACTCTTTCCATACCAAAGCTGTCTTCAGGTTTTCATTTACATTTGTCTCCTAGCATTTAGGTATTTTGGTGTTAACACCGAACTGGATTCATCTTTCTATGTCCTTCCTCTCATTTGCAAGGCAAGGATTAGGTTCTTTTTGGGTACCATCATTTAGCAACTTTTCTCCCCTCTTCCCCCTCTCCTTTGGGCTAAAAGATGGGACGCTCTCAGTTATGCCTTGTCCAGATGCACAAAACCGTGTACAGCCACTTCATCCGGACACTTACAACCTCGCTAATTCCTGCTAACGTTGAAGTGATCCTCTCCACATGGGGGAATTTTCCAAATCAGAAACTAAATGAGCAAACACTGTAAAAAGGCAAGGATACACCATCACAAATGCACTTAGTTTGGATTCAATTATTTATGGTAATACTTTGTAATGAACTGGGAAATGTTCTGTAGCATATTTTGTAAAATTAATGAAGTTTTAGTACTGGAATACCTCACTGCTGCTCAGTGGCATTAAATCTTTGCTGAGTGCAGTAGGGAAGACTGCATTTTAAATGCAGATTATAAAATGTGGAGATTAACGAAGTGCAGACTCTATCAGAAGACAGCTCTATCAACAGCAGCATTACCTTGCTGTCTGCTGTTTCCCTGTTATTCCACTCATAAGCCCACCCACACTGGAATCTGCTGAAGCTTTGTAATGTTCTTCACCACCTTTTAAGGCCAAGATGTCTTTATGGAGCCAACGATGTTTCCATGAGGTCTGTGTAGATAATAAAACCCATTAAAATGCCTGGGTTTCAGAGCAAAACCCACACAGGACGTCAGCCAGGGGAGAGGGACTTCAGCCACTCCTCTCTCTACTATGTCCTGAAAAAAAGAGCACCTGGGTTCCCTCGTAGGACACTGCTGGTGGCAAGTTAAAAGTGCCAGCCAGCCCACATGGAGGGTTGAAGTACCAGGTACCACAGACAGGGAAGGGAACGGTGATACCTATCTGCACACCTTACTGTAGAGCCGTCCACACGTGGCATGTCTCGGTGGTGTAAGCTGGCTTCCCTCTCTAGGACACACCTGGATCTCTTGAAATCAAAGTCATTGCTTCGATAACATGCTCAGTTCAAGATCTGGTGGGCCAGGGTTGTGCAGAGCACACAGCCTGACTGCTGTCCCACCAGTCCTCCTCCGTAGCCTCCTGCCAGTAAGGCAGCACCGCAGTCTTCCTTGGGTTCCTTGTACCTCCTGCTGTCTTCATCAGACCCACGGGAAAGGCCGGCTAATCCTGCTGTCTCAAAGATTTTTTCCCTGCACTTCCTGATTATTAATTTTTCTAGTTGTACTTATTTGGGGAGAGGAGGAGAGAGGCATTGAGCAGATGGTGTCTCCTGCTCGCATGCTCTTCAGCCATGAAACTTATGTAAATCCTCCTGGACACCCGCAAGCATCTTCAGACATAAGCCCCTCAATCATATTTTTGAGACCCCCTACTCCTTATGCAGTGTCAGAATGACACATTTCATCCAAAAGCAAGTGTACATTTTCTAAATCTCCATGGCTTAGTGTCAGTACAATGTGTGATGAAGAAGGGGGCCAGTGGCCAAGGGGCTGATTCCAGGCGCAGGGCTCCACAGCACGATGGTGGAGCTGGTACCAGCATCACGCTGGTGTGCTCTGCAGGGGAGTCCAGAGTTGGCCCTCCCCTGCAGCCCCAGCAAGAGCAAAAATTAAGACAAAGGAAGGAATTTATGTCTTAGCCCTTATTGTTGAAATTCAGGAAGAACTAAAATTGCACCAGGCTCTTACTCTTAAGTGCCTTCTGCTTGGTTCATCTCTGCACACTGGTCCCTTGGTGCAGACCACTTTATGTTTTGCTTTATGGAGTGCCATAAAAACCATGGCGTGGCTGAAAACGGGTGTGCGACTGGGTGTACAAATGGTAATTTCAGCTCCCCCAGGTGACTTCCCGGCTGTTTCCCTGCCCGTCTCACCTTCTGCCTCTCATTTCTCTTACAGCATGCTGCCAAGGGACAAGGCACTCTACCTCACCTAAAACTCAACATCTGTTTTTGAGGAGGCTCAGACAAAGGACACTTGAGCGGGTCTATCTTACAGACTACCCGGAGAGGCACCGAGCAAGTCGTACGGACGAGAGAGCTACCACTGCACCTCGTCGCTGGCTTCGTTTCCAGGCTCTAAGAGCAGTTTTCTTTTATTATTTTTGAACTCTAAAGTCTACTTTCCATGGAAGCCCAAAACCTCATAAATCATGAAGAACAAAAAAATAAAAAAATTAAAAAAATAAAATAAATAAACACAAAGCCAACAAAAAAAAATAAACTAAGGACACCATTTTTCTGCTTGCCATCAGCTTAGCTACAGACTATTTTCCTAGTGAACTGCTTTTAGACGCAGCATAGGCCCAGGTCTGGTGTCCTACAGCATTAGGCCAGCTCAGTAGGAGGATGCACTCTTTTGACTTGCTAACAGCACTAAACTTTGTGCAAGAAAATGTGAAGTTTGTGTGAATATTGTACATGCAAAGGCCTTGGATGTCTGGCGAAAAAATGCAAAAAATAAATAAAAACTATTGCTAGGTAGGTGGGGGGAGAGAGCAGAAGGCAAAATACGAGAGGAAAAATGTGAAAAAGATCATGAAAATATAATTTGTTGGATAGTTGTAAGTAGTTTACTAAGTGTTTTAGAGCTGTGCTAAAGACATCTTTAAGATTTTTTTGTGAAAAAAATTAGTAGTTTACTTTATAGTAAAAGCATTTTATATTAATTGTAGCACATTTTTTAGTTATACATAGAAGGAAGATGTGTATAAAAAAAACAACAAAAAAAGCCTGCCAAACTTGTTTCTATTATTTGTACAGCAAGAAATGGACAATTTATATCCATGTTGTATGGCATTATTATATTTTTTCTGCCATATGTCCATCTATTTAAAAATTGCTGACAATGATTTTTGTCTATTTATGAAAAATTAGAGAGCATAAAATTGATTTCTCATAAGGTGCATTTTTGGGTTTTTTATTTTTTATTTTGTTTGATGGTGCTGCTTTCGCAGCACCTGGCACATTTGGTTCGCAATGCTTATCTTACCTTTCTTTATAATAAAACATATGAAAAGTAGAACTGAACCAGTCTCTCCTTATTCTGGGGGCACACCCTGGAAATCTCCCGGCCAGCGAGGTCCCTGCCTTGTCCTTGTCCTCCTCAGCTTTCCCACCCCTCGCTCCTCTCCCATCACATTCTCACTTGCTTTCTCTTCCCCCCCACCTTGCTCTGGGCCAATGCTACTTATTAAATGTATCTGCGATCACCCCCAGCAGTGAAAGCTGTCACTGAGCAATGGCAGACAGGCAAGCATTTTCCTTTCATTGTCTTGGAAAATGCCAACTTTATACTCAGCAGAGGGTACTTTCCTTTCTCAAGCAATAACTTGTTGCCCTATGCATTTGCTTATAAAGCTGTCCCATGCCCCAGCCCTACCGACCCTCCTCCCTTCTGCCAACCCGTGAGCAGACAGAAAATGTCCTCACAGACATGGGGGACACCAAGCTGCCCGGTGGCCGCCAGCGGATGCCCGCAAGAGCCCCATTTCCAACTTTTCCTAGGAAGCGTGGATGAGAAGGACACGAAAAGGATGGAAAATTCAAATGGCATAAGGATGGAATTGGCATTTCCATCCTTCCATAGCAAGGATGGAAAATTCAAATGGCATAAAAAATAACACAATGTGAAATTTCACACCCTGGGCCACCTGCCTGGAGGAAACCTGTTAATTAATATGCCATTTTAAGCCCATTTGTAGACGCAGCTTGGCCGTAGGAGTCTCACCACATTGTGTCACTAGCACACGAGTTACTGTCATTTAGATAAGGCCCAATTTCTTCCCGTGTGCATTTAAATGGAAACGTGTGAAGCTGGGGCATGGCTGTGTTCCTCATGCAATTTGGGGCACCGGGTCTCGTTCAGGTCCAAATGCCACAGCTAAGATCCTACCTTGCCCCACTGCTACCTGTCTATGATGAACGTGGCATTAACATTTATGTTCTCCAACGACTTGAAGTAACTTTTTTAAGCTTTCAGACCATTTCAATGAACCAGGGAAGAGCTCACCCTTCGGAGTTAAGGGCTTTTTCCATGAGGTAAATGGTTGTTTTCATCGCCTAATGGTTTTACATGTGCTACAAAAACTTGCTGCCGTGCCCTGTGCCTATTGCAGTAAGTCCTCATTCGAATACCAAGCCCCAGCTCTTGCTGGCCCACAGGCCACTGGGCAGGGCAAGGAACACATGGTGGGAGCTGTCCTGCTGTGTCCTCTGGTTGACACCTGCTGTAGCATCATCCCACACACCCTGCTGGCACATCAAACAAGACCCACCCCAAAATCCCACCCAGAAGCTGCCTGCTCGGGGTGGGGCAATGAGGAAGACCTTCTGAGGTGGATGGGTGGTTTGGGGCATGGTGGGTTTGGACTAAGCAGTCCCCAGCAGGCCACCCTGGATGCCGGGAGAGGTGGAGATAACGGCACCGTGGCAAGGGACGGCAAGTCCCTGGAGCTGCAGGACCTCGCAGAGGCTTGCAGAAATCCAGGCAGGTCACAAACTCCTTCTGCAATCAGCCTGACATAAAATCTATGTTCTCCTTCACTTCTGAGGCCATCACAGTGTTATTGCAAGGCGATTGAGTGGCAGTCCTCTCTGCTGAGAACATTAGCTTTCTCGGCACGAGAGAGAGATGCGAAATCAAGATGTAACTCCTGTGAATCAACTTTCATTAGAGCAGTTACACTTTTAACCCCAAGCTTCCTTCTCTCTGCAAGCATAAACAGAAAAAGTGCCTGTTCCTTGTCCCATTGACCATGGTGACTATATTTTATTCTCGTATAAGCACAGCAAAATCTCACCAACACAGCACAACAGCTGTGGAGATGGGCAAGCGAGGAGGGCTGCTGGATAAAGCTATAAATGTGGGACTCTTCCTCGCTGGTGGCCAGCGTAAGGCCATGAAGCTCCCCTTTTATCTCTGTAATCTTGAGCCATTTGAAAATAAAACGAGGGGCATCATAAAACTTCCTGAGGTGCAACACGAGCAATAACATCTCAGCCCAGCTTGGCTAGCTAGCGGTGAGCAGATAATTACCCTGCAATATCAGAGCCAGGAGATTTCTTCCAAATATGCAATTATTAAAATAGGGGGGGAAGTAGGACATGAAGATGAAAACCTACTTTGAGTTATCACAGCAAGGAGATAGGACTTATTCCAGGGAGAGTTTCTCAAATGTTAATTTCTTGTGTGTGTAGCAGGTAAGCGGCCTTGAGACTCTGAAATCACAGGGAAGCCATGTCCAGCCCTGGGAGGAGATCTGGAAGAGGTCTTCACTGGAAGCATCACATTACACCAGGTCCTTGTGCTTTGCCTTTTCTGAAGAAAGGTGCCCGTCCACGACGCCCAGCAGCCCCGTGGACCTGCGCCCAGCAGGCAGCCCCCGGCTGCATCGTCTTTGTGTCACTGTGACGGTGATTTTTGAAGCCGTTCAAAAGCCTCCACCGAGAAGGTCTCCTTGGTGGCAAGGTGACCTTGCCAATTTAGGATTGACTGTGCAAAGCAATACCTATGCTTTTAACGACTTTCTAGCCAGCCTACCAATGTTACCGTGGGCTGCCTCTGCTTGTCTGCGGGCAGGCGATGGCCAAGGGCTGGTGGCTGCCATGGGGCAGCCATGCAGGGCACAGCGACCGACCTCCAGCCGCAGCGGTGCGGGAGCCACCTCGGGGATGCAGAGCAGTTGGCTATTATAGAGCCCGGGGCATTAATGAGAAATTGTGAGATGTTCCAGACCACTTTAATCCCTACTAATCTCTAAATTTGCATGATGGCAGCTGTGCTTAAATGATATTCCAGATGTTGGCTATTTGTGGTGGACCTGGAATTGCTCCAGGGAAGCGACTGGGAGCCGAGCCGCCCATCCACCATCACGGCTGTCTCATGAAATGCATCCAGTCTCCACTAACAGGTTCAGCTCCAGCCCCGCGGGCAGGCGAGGCCGAGCACCCGGGGGCAACGGGCCAGGCAGTGATGGCACAGCTGGGTGAGCTTCTCCCTGGTCTCAACCCTTGGTCTATCATTAACATTAGTAGAAAATGTGGTAGCTGGGTCTCAAGAAGCCGTCCAATTGCCCCTTTCACCTCAGGGCAGGGTCTGCTCTTCCTAAACCCTCCCTGTGTGCCTAACCTCCCTTTAAAAACCTTTAAATTCCAGGCTGATAACCTAAATCTCTCTCCCTACAAAACAAATCCCTTGCTTTTGAACATAGGGAAGAATTTATTGCTTTCCTTGTTGCGGTAATTTTTTCCATATTTGAAGAAGGATATTGGCTCCCCCCTCAACCTCCTCTCCTCCCGCCTGAGCAGTCGCAGAAGTCGTGCTCCTGGGCAGGATGAGCTGTGGCGCTTCCACTTTTAGTCAATAAGCACCAGCTAGATCCTCGAAAGGCTCCAAAACAGCTTTGGGGCAGGGGGCTCGCAGGGCAGACGCGCTCTGCGGTGCCACGGGGGAGGCAGGACCCAGGCAGGTGTTCCCAGGCGTCGGGCTAATGATGGAGAGAGAAGTTAAGAGGCACGGGCAGGGAGAGACCTGGCTAATTGACTTTGGTTTATGAAGACATAATTAGCAGCACTGTAGGATGTAATGGGGAGTTTAACAAATCTCATCAGCAGGATCTTGGCAGTGTTAACCCTTTGAGCACAGAGACTCAGCCCCCCGGGCCAGCCCATGCAGCCCTGGTCAGGATGGGATGGGGTGCCTCTGGACAGCGATGCCCGGCTCTCACAGAAACAGGGATACCCACCAGCATCCCACCACCCCACCAGAACACAGCCTCCCACACGCCCAGGGTGTCCCGTGGGCTGGTGGTGTGCAGAAAGGGCCTGGTCTTTGCCTGTGGTTTCACCTTAGGCACCACCCCGAGCTGCACCCACAGTGCAGGACCATGGCCCTGCAAAGCCCCGGCAGTGCTGGGAGGACAGTTTGTCTTTGTTACGTCTGTGTTATTATTATTAAGATGATGGAATGGAAGGGAAAACGGTCCTGACAAGCAATATTGAAAACTTTACGCAAGAAGGATCAAAGGAAAGGACTTCATTTGACAAATCCCAGGACCCTGACAACAGCGGCACGTGCTAGGAGCAGAAGTCTTGTGCCAGCCCCAGTGAGGTCCTGGTCCTCCACCGAGGGCAGCTTTGCACCTTGGCAAGTGTCCTCATTCCCCAAAGGTCCCATCAGGGTTAGGGCTGCTGTGCAGTGCCGGTGGTAAGAGTAGCGGTCCTCGCTGTGCTCCTGCTGGAAGCAGAGTGGTCAGGCCTAGAGCAAGTCCATGGCGAAAGGAACATGCAACGGTGCTGGGACCCAGCTCCTGGGACAGCCCCCATGTACAGCGCTGGGACCCCCAGCTCAGGCCCAGCAGTGCGTGCAACCAGGCGAAGAGATTGTATGTCGGACCCCAGCGCTGGCTGCTCAGCACCTCCAGCTCATCACCCCAGACATACCTGTGCTTCACAAAGGTGGTGGCCACTATCAAATACTTCCACCTGTGTCATGACTCAGCCCATTGGCACAGGCGTGGGGTCGATGGGGTCCTCGCTGCACGGTGCAAGTGGCCGAGGTGATTGGGATATGAGCCTCATCAACAGGACGTGCTGCGCTTTGCTTGCCCCCTGCCCACCACTGTCACCAGGTGATGGAAAGGCTCTACCCATCAAGCAAACATGACATGATGCATCTTTGCCATCTTTCTGAGGACAAAAGGGCCCAAAAGAGAGACTGTGTCTTGCGGTGATGAACCACAGCCAGTTTGCTTCCATTTCATACGCTCCACCCTGCAGTGGGAGGTTTGTGTGGTCTGGTCCAAAGTACTCAACATCACCTTAGCAGCTGATCACACAGCGCAGAGTGCAGGCAAAGTACTTACTCCAAAATACACGGAGTGCAAAATTATCAGTTTGAACAATTATTTTTGAAGAAGAGAGATGAGAGGAATAACAATTCCTCTGGATGAAATACTGTTCTAGCCAGAAGGGTAATTTAGAGTCAGATTTGAGATCAGATGTTTTATCACTGTATCCTCAACTCTTCTTGACTTTCAACTGCAATTTGATAAAGCAGCATAATACCTGGCACAGTAATTGCTGTAGATTTTTTTCCTAGTGGGGTTACTTCATTACACTGCAAGCACATTAGAGAGCTTTCTGTTGCTCTGCCATTATTATTTGTGGGGACAGAAGGTCAAATAATGCAGAACTTACTAGGTGGGTATTTTTGCAAATGATACTGGTGAGCTCGTTTGCAGGTATTTGTGCAGCTGAATGACTTTTTGCCCAGCAGTGCTCAGCCTCTCCGTCCCAGCACCTCCATGGCTCCTGCCAACACACTGCTTTGCTTTTCTGCCTCCATTTATGCTCCCATCATGGCTCCAAGGCAGCAAAAGGCTGGAAACCCACCAGGGAGTCTCTGCCCAGGATTTTGTTTAATTTCCCTAGGTAGTGCATCGCCTATCGCTCTTTATTTGGCTGAGTGGGATGATCAGATTTCCTAGAGCAAAAAGAGATGCTGTGGGGCTGTGCTCTTCTGCCTCCTCCCAGCCAGGACCCTGTGGGAGGTGGGCAGATGCTTCTCGCTATCCCATACCCCCTTGGCATGGAAAGCCTTGGGTCTCAAAGTCCCCAACCCCTCTCCTTGCCAAGGTCCTCAGGGTCTTCATGCCTCTGCCGGAGCAGACACCCCCTGCTTCCCTCCTGCCCTGACTCCCTCACCATATCACGACTCGGAGCCCCCATTCCCACGGCCCAGAGGTCCCCCCCAGCCCCCTCCACCGTCCAGCCGCCAGCACCACACCTCTGCCACCATGGCTCTGCGGTGGTTGTGGCCACGATGGATGCAGACACCTAGACCAGCTTTAGGATGGGGATAAATGAGAAGGTAATGCAAGGAAAGGCCAAGCCCTGGCCCTTTTGCATCATGGCCTGATGGTGTGTGGGGTGTGAGAACATCTGTGTTGCACTCTGACCCGGCCGTCACTCCAGCACCGACTGCAAACTCACCCACGGAGAAGGATCACAGGGGATGAATACACCCCTTGGTGGGATCCTGAACATCCCCCCAGTCACTTGGCACGTCCCCATCCCTCATCTCCCAGGAGCCTCACCCAGAGACAGGAGCAAGGACCAGGAGATGCTGCAGGGCTGTCCCTCCCCACAGCCTCACTTTTAAGGTCAGCCAGGTCGGGCACCTGCAGCTGCCTTAAGTCACCGATGGCACTCAGTCACGGCGGTAGAATGCAATTCCTCGGCCTGTAATCACATTAAAACTTTATTATGAATGAAGCCTCTTGCACTGCAAGTCTGTGGGAAAGAGTAACACTTTTACTGCTCTTCAATATGTAATTAATGCATGTTTCATTGCTTTCCAGATGAATTTTTGGTCACGGGAAATAGTTATGACTATAAAATGACAGTTACTTTTGATGGGATAAAGACTATAGGTCAGTGTCTTCTGCAAAGCCGAGAGAGGCCACGCGTGCGTGCCTTGTGCCGCCCGTCTCCCGCAGGGCTGGTGCTTGCGAAGGGAAGGCAGGCGGAGAGTGCAGCCGCCTGGGTCTGGCACAGAGATCCGCACCCCACTAATAGAAATCCTGAGGTCTGAAGCAGTTGACAGGATTAGGCCGGAGGAAATGAGCAGAATAAGCCCACCTGTTAGAGGCACCGCCAGTCTGGTGACAACTTAACAGTAGAAAAATAGCCAGACTACAGAGCCTGAGATGCATCTATCCTCGAGGGTCTTCTGGAGCTTGACGTGTCCCCATCCAACCCGTGACTGAGCATCCCTGCCCCGCGGCACCCGCGCCCCTGGGACACCAGTCAGCCGGGCAGCTGCTCCACTACTGGGGTTGTTCTGCTCCTCAACCCCTCCTGTGGCTCCCGACAAAGGGGGAAATAAAAAATGCCACCTATTAGCAATAAATAGCAGAAAATCCATAAGGCCTGTTGGTCTCTGAGAAATATCTAGGCAGAAATGGCAATTCCCCTCTAGATTCCCTCCTGATCACCCACGGGCTGGTCGTGTCTCGCTGTGGTCATGTCTGGGGGATATGGCTCCCCCCATCCCCGACTCAAACCCGCACTTCAGTCCCATGGGGAACACCAGGACCACTGGTTGCACCCTACACCTGACGGGAGCAAGAATGAGCAAGGACGGCTGGCTGGAGAGAGCCACGTGGGCTTTCAGACCCATCTCTACTGCAGTCAGCTTCATGCAATATCCCTTTGCGCTCCGTGCAGCGCCGGCAGCAGGGATCTGGTAGCTGGATGTCAAAAGTGAGACTGCCTCTCTCCATCTTGTTGGGCACACACGTAACACAATCATTTCTATTTCCTGATTAGGAGCTTGTAACTCCCACAATAAAGAGGAGGCCTGGAAGAAGTCCCAGGGATTTGGGATTTCTCCAGGAGACAGAATGGCTTGGGGGAAGTTAGCAGAGAAACAGGATAAAGGCATTTCAGAACATATTGAACCTTTTTTCCTTTTCTGGAACACACAGACATTCGCTAGATACTGTCTCCGGAAGCACTACACTGCAAGTAGATTTATTGGCTTGGAGCACAGTTTACACTAAATTTTTTCTCTAGCAATTTACACAAAATATTTCTGTCGTTATGCAGGGAGTTTTTATAATTAAAGCCTTATTTGACTGCTTTAATTGTGGCTAGTCTTTTGGCAGAGGGCTTGAGTAGTACTACCCTTTAGAGGGCTCGTGCTGTCTCCCACTCACCTGAATGACTGGGGGATACAGAGAAAAAAAGGCCACAAGCACTCCCCCGGTTTCTCTGCCAACACTCTGGAAATGGCACATGGAGAGGCTCTTTCAGCTTCTAAAATTATCAAAGGAAAAAGGTGGGACAGGATGGACTTGAAGGCCTTTTCCACCCTCAAAACGCATCTCCTGGGAGTTTCTCGTACCATCTTGGTCACCGAGTGAGCGTTGTGAAGGACCACAGCGTTGCTGCCCTCTCTAGGGAGAGCCAGCCTGTAAAGTGAGGCTGAATTAATAAGGCCCAGAGCAAGTCACACCAATTGCCCTGATGACAGGCAAAATGAGCTTCAGCCCGTGAATGGTCCCACTCGCCGCTGTCACCCAGATGGGCAAGTCCCAGCTTCCCCGCCGGAGCTTCAGCAGTGCTCACAGGGGAGCTGGCTACTTCCCAGGGCTGTCCCCTTCCCGGGCACTAAAGTGTTGGCTCAAATCAGGCAGGAAAAAAACCCACCCACAAAAACTCCCCAAATTTTGGGGGATGTTTCTGCCAAAACACCATGGGCACTCAGGGCCTTTTTCAGTAGTTGGTGATTCCACTGGAAACATTCACAGACCAAAGCCTACATCAGGTTTGGGGCTCCAATATCAAAAGAAGAAACAGCTAAATTTTGAATTTAAAATTTAAAATTTAAAATCTTATTTTGAATAATTGAAAAGCAGTCTAAGGTTATGTTGCAAAACAAATGCACGGTTCCCATTTTACAGATTAGAAAATTTTGATTTCTTAAACCCCCTCAGCAATTCAAGACTCTCAATCAAGAGTTCCATGTTTCTAGGTTGTTTTTTTTTTAATTTGACCCCTTCATAACACTGAATGCATTAAAGCAAGAAATGCCCAAGAATTGATTTCTTTTCTTTTCTCTGTACTGAAATGTCTCAACGCTTCCCTTTTCCTTTTCAAGTTGCCATTTTTACACAGTTGCAGGCATTATTTAAAGCCATAGAGTTGAAAAGCCTCAAAAACCTGGAGGGAATGTCTCCTCTTCCCTATAAACATTTGCCATCCATCCCTTTGTGTTCTCATTTTTGGCACAGAGGGAGAGAAAGAGAGAAATGAGAGAGAGAGAAGGGAGGAACTGGAGACATGAATAATTTCTTCTTTCTCAAAACCCAGAATGAAAAGGAAATGTGAATACAGAATGAGACATAAACTTTAATTTTTTTTTCTTTCATCTAGAAATTTCCCATGAAAAGATAATAATGTACCTCCACTGCATCCTTCTCTTCAGTTCCTCTGACACGCGAATCCTTTCCCTCGCAGCCCAGGCAGGAGGGCAGGGGACTGCAGAGCCTTCCAGGGGAGCGACTGAAAACCCTTTGGGGTGTCTCATTCTGGATTTACACAGACATCAGCACCCTGGAGATATGGTCTCTGCAGGATGCTCCAGGTAGAGCAGCCACGTTAATAATCAGTCCAGCTCTTTAAGAGTGGAGTGAGCACAAAATGGGTCATTTCTTCCATGCTTGGATATTCTCCTTAGGGAAACTGTTGCTTCATTAGAGTGAACTGTGTAATATTGCCTTTTGTAGGTAGAAATAGCCGTATTCTGCTTGACATCAGACCAGAAAGATGACTTTCTGTAGGACATAACATGGCAGACCCTCAACTCACCTGCAAGTTCAACTCCTACACCCCTCACCGGGTTCAGTAACAGCAGCCAGCCCGCTGATGTCCCTGCGTGGTTTAGCACAGATAAAAGCAGGTGAAGGTCTTAGCTGGTATGAAGTGTAACTGCAGCACTGGTTTCAGCACACCGTGCAATGAGCATACAGGAGCCATCATCAGATGGTGTCCAGACTCCATGAGCCTGTCCGTCCTTGGGTCGTGCTCACACTTATTCCATAGTTAGCCCCACTGATTGCTTGGGCTGCTCCCCAAAACCCAAAACTTCATGCCTAAGGGTATAACAACCCAGCCTGAGCACTACAGGCCTGATTCAAAATGCACTGCAAGGAACAGATGATCCTTCAGTGCTTTTGGGGGGTTTTGGATCAAGCCAGCCTTAAGGTGTAGCATGGTAACTTTTGAGCACCCTGCTTTTTTAAACCACCAGCTTTGCACCAAGGCAAACCACCACACAAGTCCAGAGAGCCCCCAGCACCGGTGGGCACAGACCACAAAGTTCAGGTTTATTCACATGCTCAGGCAGTATGTCAACCCACGGTCAACTCACCAAAATGCACTGGTGTTTACCGCCGTGTCTGCCACTGCAGGGCTTGGTTTCATGGCTCTGTTCTCTGTCCTTGCACCGAGCACTGCTCAGCATCGGCTCATCCCAGTGTACAAGGCAGGCCACAGGCATCGGATGCCGTATGGCCTTGTCGAGGTGAGAAAGGTGGAGCGCACATAGTTGAATCCTGACACTCCCCTGTGCATTTCTGCACATTTTAGGAATATCAGTTCATTTGGGGAACAGAAAGAGTTTGCCTTTGCAAACTGGCAGCTGGGCTGGCAGCTCCTCTCAATTCCGTGTCCCCAGGACCTACCATGAAGGGGGTTGGCGTGGCAATGGTACCATTAGGTACCATCAGGTAGCATTGGGTACCATCAGGGTTAAAAAGGGCTTAGAGACATTCATGGACAACAGCCCCACAAGTGGAGACTGAGACGAACGGGAGCATTCCCACATCCATGCTCAGTGCTGCAGCTGCAGGTGCTGGTGGAGTGCATGGGGAATGGACTGCAGGATACGGCCAGGCCCACGTGCTCTCCCAAAATAGCATCACCCAGCAGTGCTTCTGGAGACACAGACATCTCTCTGACCCTGTACAGCATGGGATATCAGTTGCAGAGAAGTACAGCGGTACTCCGAGCTCCCTTGAAGCCCTGCCTTGTCTTATCAGGACCTAAGTATTTGCCCTAGGATAACCTCCAAGTATATCAAGAACAAAATCCCATTAAATGCTGCCTGTCTGCGAACTGGCTTGACCTTCCCAGGTGCCGCTATCTCAGAGGTGCAAGGGAACTGTTTGGCCGTGACAAACCAACCTGAGCGAAGGTTTTCCTCGAAGCCAGATGATATGGTGCGTGCCTGAACTGCAGGTGCTCAGCTGGCAGTTCCTGGAGAGTCACAGGAGCCTTCTGTTCGTGCAGCTTTTCACTATTCTTCCTAATTATAATGTTTTAGGCATGAAGCATGCTCTGGGGTTTCAAGCAGCAGTGAATATAATCTACTGCCAACATGACTTTGAATGCACACAGGGCTCAGCAGGGCAGGGCTGGGGGACACGCGGAGCAGGGCTGTCAGCCCACCTCGCAGGCAGCTTTGGGGCACACAGCCCGCACGGTCACCGTATGTTTTATCCCCACATCTCTTCGTTGCTCATGGTGGGGGAGAGGTAGCATTTCAGAGCCCCGTTACTGGATGTATAGAGACCTCAGTGCACCTCGTATCACAACAGAACGTTTTTTTCCGTATTTCTCAAGTGTCCTCCTCCTCAAAGCAAAGTTTGTCTCTGTGGTCCTCTTGACCCTCTCCACCCTGCGTGTAAGGAGCGTTTACAGGTGCCTCGCGAAATCCTCGGGGTTTTCTCAGACAAGGCCAAAACAATGAGCTAAATGCATCTCCCAGGCTTTGACCATATGTGACTGTCTGCAACCATGTTTTGCACGGAAATGGTTCAGCAGTGCTGCTCGTGCTCTGCTCTCCCAGCCCCCAAAACACAAGTTATTGTGGCCCAGACAGCCACCAGGCAGCTATGCTCACTTTTGTGCTGGCTTTACACCTGGGTGAAAACAAAACTTGGTCTTCTCCTGGAGCAGCCCTGGTCCTGTGGCAGTCCCTGTCCTGCAGTGGCCCTTATCCTGCGGTGGTCCCGCGTCCCTGTCCTGCTGCAGGAGCCAGGGCTGCAGGAAGGCATCACCACACTGTGCAGGGCAAGGTCCACCCTGCACCCAGGGCCATGCTCAGCAGCCAGCCCAGCTGGTGCTGGGGGGCTCAAGCACGCCCACCCCTCCTGCTTTTCATTGCCTTTCCTTTCCCCACTTGCAAGCCTGGCATTTTATAAATCCAACCCCCAAGCCACACTGGCATGAGGCTGTTGGGTGCTGCAGCAGAGGACCGGCTCAGCTGGCCACCCCAGAGCTGCTGGGCATGGACACAGTCACCAAGGGACTCATTTGTGAGACATCTCGAGGGGTATCAAGATGGGCAGGTCCCGCTTCATTCCTTTCTCTGGGAGCAGACAGCGCTCGGTAGTCAGGCTCCCAAACCCGCCAGACAGCGGGTGCGATGCAGGACAAGGATCGCTCTGCCGACAGACCCACACCCGAGCCAGGGGGACCTCGGCTGGCTCGGGGAGGCATTCCTAATTTTTCCCTGGATTTTTCCCACCAGCACCAAAGCATTGGGTTGTGCCTGCCTGGAGGTGTCTCCCCTGCCTGCTGTGTGCGTGCCGGCAGCCTCAGCGTTCTCCTCCAGCATCGCTGCTGCGCTGCCACTCTTGCTCACTTTAGCACCCTTAGTCCAAAATCCCCAAGGCAGAGCAGGACCTGGGTGCTACATGGAGCACCCTCCTTCCAGCCTTGCTGCCCCGGCATGGGGGATCCAGCCCCTCTCCCCCAGCGTCCCCAGTTGGATGGAGGTGGCCCAACAAGCTGGGGGGAGGAGAAGAGCCATTCAAAAACTTGAGAAAAGCTCTTTGCTAAAATAACTGCTGGTGAGAACTAGTGGGGAGCTCCCAGAAGTAGAAGAGCCCCATGCCACAAGCCTTGGGCTGCTGGGTCCAGCCACTGGGGCTGCGGGAGAGGCGGCGAGGGACACGATGACCAAAAAAGGCTGGAGAAGATCAGGGGCTTGACCAAGCGCCGCCATTTCGGGGTGAGCACCCCGGTGCACCAGGCCCAGTTATGCAAGCAGCAGGACAGAGGTTTCCGGTGATATTTGCAGTGGGAGGTAGAGCCCCCGAGGTGCAGAGGTCCACCTCTCCTCACAGACCTTTCCACTCACCGTTTGACGGTGTTTGCTTCTCAGTTTATTATCTTGCGGTTTCAAACAATACAGGAAGGATGTAGGTGTTTGCAAGAAGAAAGAGAAAGAGGAGGGGGAAGGGAGGAGGGCTCGCCAGCTGCTGCCGGGCTCCTCGGCGGGTGTCACTTGCTGGAAACTGCTCGCCCACACGCATTATTAAAGGTGATGAAATTAATTTGGGGGAGAACAGAGCAGAAAAGGGTCAAGTTCTCACCAGAGCTGGACTGGGAGAGGCAAAGATGCTCTTATGAGTATTCTCAACCATGGGTGATGGGTATCCTCCATGGCAACCCAGGCTGGTTCCTCTTAAAAATCAAAAGGAAGCTGCTGATGGGGATGAACAGGGAATGGAGCAGAGACAGGATGAACTTGAGGAATTAGAGTAGCCGGGAGCAGGATGAGGTATAGGCAGCCCCCAGCCAACAACCCAAGGACTGTAGGAAGCTCAGCAATGTGCAGAGAGCTTGGCCAAGGCACTGCCAGGAGCCCAGGTGCTGCGGGTCAGCCCCCGTGGATTTGCCGTGAAACACTTGATGGCCAAAGGGATGGAGCTTGCTAGTGCAGCCTACGTAGGCCCCAGTGAATTATGTCTGCCGCGCACTCAGCACTCAGGAAGGAGTGAAAGCAGAGTGAGGAACAGACAGAGGTGAGCGCTGCATCTCACCTGGTGACGGGGAACATCGCAGGAACAGCAGCGAATGGGTCTGAATCAGGAGCACTCTGGTCAAACCCTGTATTTCCACTATGCGGTAGCGTTCTGACATTTCTCCTAAAGCAGAATAAAAACAAATATTTGTGTAAAATTCCCCATATTGTATATAACATTCTCCCTTAACAAGAAACCCCACCAGACCAGCATTGTTTTGAAAACTTCACTTTGGAAAAATATTTAATTGCTTTTTGGAAAGATATCCTCATCTTCAGAAGTATTTTATTGCATCGGTATTATGTTACTGTTGCGTCAGAAGTTGGGCTTACAGCAAGAGAGCAACAAATGATCAAACTAGGTTTTTTGGGTTTTTTTTCCCCAAGAGAAACCCCTCCAGGCTGCACAGACCACTGTGGCTGATCTCCAAAGTGCCGGGCACCCCATGCAGGCGACCATCCATCTCCTGCGCCCGGCCTGCCTGGGAAGCCTGGGACCCGATGCGGTTTCCCGCCGCAGGGTTTTGTCCCAGATCCACAGCAGGACCACAGCACGGCAGCGGGGCCGTGGGAGAACGGCAGCGTCTCGGTCCACAGCCCTTGAAACCACACGGCAGCTCGGCTCTGCTTCAGGGTCCCGGGGCACTGATGCACTTGGCGTGACCCCCATCCCCGCAGGAGGGACCCCGGCACCGGGAAGGGAGCTGGCAGCTCTCCAGGGTGGGATCTGAAAGGTGTATCACTGCTTCAGTGACAGGAAAGCTGTTCTCTTGAGCGGCGTTATCTCATCTATTTTGCAAATACAAATGTGATAGAAATCTGCAAAATAAGGAATATGCATTAACTTCTGAAAAGTTTTGACTACATATCATTATCTGTAATTTCACTGCTTTGATTTGCATATTCATAAAAGAAACATGCAGCACGGATGTGTCAAAGGCTTTCAGATGAACACGAACAAAACCGGCAGACTTGCAAGCTCAGTTCTGAAGTAATTGCCAAGACGCCTTCACTTTCCCTGATGTTAGTGTAATATTTTGTCCCTGAGCTTGCAAAGCGCTTCCCAGGTCCTGCTCTGGTTTGCTCAGCTCCGAGGGCGTGAGCAAGCACTTTGGCTGGGCGATGCGCCTTTACGCGCAGGAAAAGCAACCTGGTTGGGTAATACACACGGTCCACAAGCACTAGCAAGACAGGCTGGTGGGTTTCCAGCCCGGATGCTGTTATTTGGGCTATCTCAGCTCCAGCAGCACTGAGCATCTACCGACAAGTGAGGTGACATGATAAGAGATGCCAGGTGGGTGGGCTGCACCCCAATGAGCTTTAGATGCTCGGCTTGTACATGCCCCGTCCCACCTCTATTAGTGGGCACTTTCGGAGATGTTGTGCAGCCCTTATTTTTCAGCCGTGCAACACAAACAGGCAAACCTGAGGCCGCCGTCCCTGCAGGCAGCCGGGGAGGTGGCAGCGCCTGCAGCACAGCTGATAGCAAGGTGATAAAAAGTGCGAGTGACTTGGCTTTTAACTTATTTCCATGCTTTTAAGCTGTTGAGTAGGTGAAGCAACTGCAACTGCCGCTGCACCGAGCCAGTCTTTGTGGTGTTACTCTCAGTATCACAGTGATGTTATTCTAGTACTTTTGGGGCGCTTGTGATTCATATCTGAGTCTCTCCATCTTTATAATACACCTGTACCAAACTCTTTCCTTCCTTTTCCTTACCCCCTCCCTTTACAGAAGAAGAGCTCATCAAAGATGGGGTCCCATGCTTTTACCCACGCCCCTGGGGAGAAGCAGCACCCCACCGTGTTTGGGTAACCCTGGGCTCTGTGGGTGCCGGCGTCCCCCCAGCTGCTTGCACCCAGCTCCGGCAGCACCCGCCGGCGCAGAGCTTGTCAAGATGCTTGGAGAAATGCCAGTTGCTGTTGAAGGAAAGCAGGTGTGGCAGCAGGAAAAAGGGAAAATGTTATTTTTCAATTTCCCTCTGACATTTTTCAGGCGGGGAGCAGCGAGTTTTTTTAACAACAGAGAGCAAAGCAGAGCTGACAGGCTCAAATATACCCTGGTCTTCGATGTTGTTTTGGGTAGAGAGTGTGAATTTTTGGTTACAAAAATAAAATGTTCTGGGTTTGAAAGCTTAATCCCCCCCAACTACTAGAACGTTAGCCATTTTGGCAAAATTTTACAGAGACATTTGGCATTTGGTTGAAGGCACTCTCTTGCTGAAAAGGCGCCTGTGCTGCTCGCTGGCTGTTGGACATGACGTGTCGAGACAGAAAGGATCTTTCCCACATCATTCCCATGCTCGTGGCCATGTCTCATGCTCCTGTCAGATGCGAGCCAAGGGGAAATTTGAGTTTCCTGGGGGGTTTTGAGACCACTGCTGAACATGGCCGAGCTCAGGCTTCTCCGTGCATGGCCAGCACCGACCCCGGCCACCGTCTCACGCCAGGGACAGGACATCCATGGACCAGCACCACCACGCCGCCTCTACAACCGCACTCCCCAGAGCAGCCTTCTGCTGTGGGTACATCAGCAATTTTGCTTAATTGCTACAAGCATTTTTTTTTTCTGTCACCAAACAGCTTTTATTACGGGACATCATAAATAAATTTGCCTCTTTAGAGAGAAAATGTAAACTCAATAAGCAAAGACACATTATCAGATGAATACATCATGGCCATAAACAATGCCGTGGTCTTGCTGCATTGCTGGCGCTGGGCTGGGAGCAGATGTGGGAAGGAGCTTGTGCATGGGGGGAGTTTACAATGGGGTGGCTGGTTCTCCTTAGAAATGCCCCCAAAATATCTCACAGGCACCTGAGACTGGGGGTGAGTGAACATGAGAGAGAAGGGGAGATGGGTCAGCCCCAGGCTATCAGGATGAGACATAATCAATCCCGCTTTTTTCACCCCACACAGCAAGAGGAATGGTTTGACTGGAAGGATTTCATAATCCTTTCTCTCCCAAAAACAACCTGCAGGAGTCCATGCCCAGTCTCAGACCCCAGCCCAAGTGAGTTTTTTGATGGTCGTGGCGCCCAGCTGCACGGAGGACAGGAGTTACATTTTGTAAGACATCTTCTGAGACTTTGAACTGGAGCAAAAGAGCAAACAGAAAAATCCCTAAAAGGGGAAATTCCAAACAGACGTGTTTGTGGTGGACCAAAAGGTTTTACCATGAGATTGACTTCTTAACTATTAGCAACAGAGAATTTACAAAACCTCTTCTTTTTTTTTTTTTTAAGGCCATTCAAAATGAGAAAAGGAGATATTTATTTCTGTAACTGCTGATCGGAGATATGCCAATATTGCCAGTTATTCCCTGGCATCGCTTCAGTGAAGTCCACCTGCCACCTCTGTCACTACTGCAGCCTCCCTGGCAAGGGGATGGGTTCACGTCGCAGCTGGAGAAACCAGTCAGCAGCCCAGGGAGCAGCCTGCACCCCTAGCTTGCAGCACCAAGGTCAAAAGGGTCACCCCCCAGCTCTGCAGCCAGCAAGGCGGGAGGGGATGGAGGCTGCAAAGCACAGCCCTGCGAGGGAAGAGGGCTGAGCTGGACCTGCCACGCTCCTGCTGCAAAGGGTGAGGCTAAACCCACCCCTAAACACAGGGCTGCCGGTCCCTCTGCGTTACAGGGCTTGGTGGTTTCTTTTTTCATGCAGCTGCAAAGACCCTCCTCTGGCTGGTGTCCAGTTACTTACGTAAAGGCAAAAAATAAGCTCGCCTTTCGGTTTTAAAGGGAAGCCTGAAAATGGAAACGCTGCATGCTCAGAAAGCAAAACTGAATACTTGGAACTCAAGATGTATGATTTTAAAAACAGATTTTTCTAGTCATCCACCCAATGGGTGCCACGAATGATGATTTTTGAACATTCAGCATCAACTCCAGGTTACCAAGTTCTACCTGCGACTGCCTGTCCCCTGGGCCTGGAGGGTAGCCCAGGTCACCAGAGCAGTGGGAAACCCGACCAAGGCATGTGCCCGATGTGGTGGGGCTGCCCTTGCTGCATCACAGAGGCAGCACCTGCACCCTCGCGATGCTCTGGCACACTGGCCGGGGTCTGGGCACATGGACTTTTTGCAGCCGGGGCGTTGGGTGAGAGATGTGCTAATAAGCAGAAGCAGGGACGCGCTGTGTTTCTCAGAAAGCTCACCTGGGACTTTCCCTTTTCTCACAGCAAGAAGCAGGCTGGGAAGATCTGGGACAGGCTCCGGGCTTTGCAGCGATGTGGTGGGGTGCATCTGGGGTCACTGGGGCAGCAGGGCTGGAGCAGGCAGGACGGGCCACAGGGTTCAGGTCTCCAGCTAAAATCCCTGCGTGCAGCCAAGTGCCTCCTCTTCCCCGGGGAAAGCAGCCATTCCCATGGGGGACTTGCCAGGTGCCTCCTGCTGGGAACAGCTTGACTTTGGCCCATGACCCCTCCAAAAGTGCACCCACCCCTGCTCCCCTCCACACCCAGTCCCCAGGGTCCCTCCAGCTCCTATTTCCTACCTTCTCTCCTGTTTGTAGTCCCTCCTCCTCCTCCCTGCAACCCGCTGACAGACATGGCGAGGCCAGGTATGAGCCCAGTGTTCACCCACCTCATTGCTGCCTTGTGATAACACTGGGAAAAGAACATTTACAACGACCCTTCTTGGAGGAGACCCCTGGTTGGGCTTCCTCGAGCACCCAGCCACAGTTGGTGTTTGCAGCCGTGGCCGTGCAGCTCTCCCCTGTGAACCTTGCTTGATGAGCAGTCTCCAGAGAAGCATCTAGATCGGCATGTCTCCCTTCCCACGGGCAAAGCCAGGTCGGCACCAACGCTCTTCTCCGTCTGTTATCCCTCTCCCAGCTGCCCTGTTGGACCTCCTTCCTACTGAATGGGACAGGCTGCTGAGATCATCTTTCTCAATACCAGCTGGTTTTGTCCCCCTTTTCCCATGTTCATTCCTCCCTGATCCACCTTGTTCTTTCCACATCCTTTGGCCCTTCCCCTAAACATCCCGTGAGTCCTGGAGAACCCCCAGGTTCTCTTATTCAGTCCCTTACTCCCACCCCAACACACTCCATAAGAAGCACCCTTCACCCCATCCTTTCTTGGCATGGGTCCCTGGTGAGCAGTTCCTCCATGGGATCCCAGAGTGACAGGGACAGTGGCTTCCTTGCCACCCCTAGTAGCCTGAGAGGACAAGGCTGGGCAGGTGCCACATCCAGCATTGCTTCTCTGAGTCTGGTCACTGCATCTACTTTAGCCATTAGCCTGTTTTCCTTACAAATAATCACACCTCGCATTTTGGGCCAAAATTGCGAAGAAAATAAATCAAACCTTTTGTTAAAATGAATCATTTCTTTCAAATGAAAGGATGGTGTTTTCATTTAACTTTTCAACAGCAGAGAAAAATGCACATTCAAGATTTGAAACCCAAGGAAGTTCAGATTAATAAAAGCAAACTGACCAGAATTATCTCATTCTTTTTGGAGTTACTTTTGTAGTTTCACATTAAAAGCTCCACGGTGCTGACAAGGAGTCACAAATATTTTCTAACCACCAAATTCCTACCCCGGAGCACTGTGCTCAGATCTACTTCGATGTGACACTGCAGTGACAAGAATGACAGTCGTGGAGCTGCTCCATGTGTGGGACCTGCCCTTAACCCAGCGTGTGACCACCAGCACCAGGGATTGGAAAGTGGCATCAGCTGAACACCAACCTCCTCCCCACAGGCCCATCCTCAAGGACTATCAAGGCATAGGTAAGTACTTTATGTGTCTCTACATCCACCCCTGCAAGCCATGGGCTTGGACAGCCAGTGCTCCTCACTCCTGCCTGAAACCAGTATTAATGTGTGCACTTTTCAACTATTTCTGCTGGTCTTTGTGTTCTCTGAAGCTGCTTGACCCAGACACGTCTCCAGTATCCCTGGCCAGGGCTGCAGTTCCTGCAGTGGAAGGAACTGGTCCAGCTGGCAGTGGGAACAATCAAAATTGTCATTTTAAAAATAATTTTCAATTTATTCTCTTTTCTGTGCAACTCAGATGGGAGTTAAATTGATTTTTTTACACTGCCTTCATTTAATGTACACAGCTCTTTCACTCTCTCTGCATCACTGGAAGAAGCTCTGAAAATCAGTTAAATAAACACATCTGTGCTCAGAGCCCTGGAAATGCAGAGTGGGCGTCTCACTGGGGAAACCAGAGTGGTTTGCAGAGTCCAGAAACAGACCTCCCGTCTACGTGGGGGCTTAAGAATATCGTGCCTAGAGGAAGCCATGTAGATAAGGGCCTCAATTTGAGGCATGAAGTGGGTGCAAGCCAAGGACATTGTAGCAAAGCGCAGAGTCTGGTCTTCTGCTTCAGATGGTGCTTGGCACCCAGAGCCCGATGCGCAGGAAGCACGGTGCCAGCACAGCCACCTGGTATATGCGTGGCTAAAAGTGGCACAGAGCATCCTGCGTGGCCTTTCCTACCCTACCCTTCAGCCACTGGAGGCTGTGTCGCAACTGCCATTGCCCTCGCCATCAGCATCACCCCGTGGTCCTTCTGCTGAGCTCTTCTGGGGATAGACAGCGAGAGTTAGGTGACGGACCCAACCACCAGCACTGTGTAGTGCCAGTGTAGTTCCATTAGTCCCTGCAGAAACAAGGGGATGGGAAACAGGTGCTACTGGGCAGAGGTGTGGACCTGGAAGAGGCTGGGATTTCCCTAGAATGACCCTTTTGGTGACAGATTGCATCCCAGAAGAATCAAAGTGCATGGAAAGCGTTGTTGGGAGTGTGCTGCTGAGCAAGTCTGAAAGCCCAGGCCACGCACATGCTGTGGGAAGGTTGCAGCAGCCACACGGTGCACCTTCAGCATCTCACTGACATGGTCTAAGACATCTCCAAAGACATGTCCTTCCCCTCCCTGGTACCACCAATTCTTGCAGGAACAGGGGTCCTGGCTTTGCATCCAGGCTGTGCTGGTGTAACACACCACCATCCCCAAGAGAAGTCCTCCCAGCCTCCCCCAAGCCCCAGTGGCCTGTCCTCCCCGCCTTGTCCCCTCCCTAGTCTAGGGCATAAACGAGATCTGAAACTGGAGTCAAACCAAAACTGAGCCTCATTTCTTCGTACAGGAACTCTGGTCCCATGTCTGATTCAGCATGTTACTGCGTAATTTCAAGCCCTGCCCTGAAATATGGACATTCCTTGGCAGGAGTGCTCAGACACTCCTAGACTCTCACATGGGTTAGGTGCTTCAGGCTGCATCTCTACAGCATGCGCTACCTTCCCCACATGCTGCCGTGGGGTGGGAAACGAGACCTTGCGCATGATCCCAGGCTTCCTGCTCCTTACTTTACTGGGCAACCTCGCCTCAGAGTGGGAACTCTGTCACTGTTGTCCCAGGATAGCTGCAAAGGGCCAGACTCACTCCAGCTCCTGCCCTGCATGGGACCTGCTCTCTGCCCACCAAATAGCTCCAATGCTGTCTTGCAGCATGAACAGAAGATGCTCTCTTTGATCCACAAGGAAAGTGAAATAGTTCGTCTTTGACATCATGCTAAAGCCATCTTAGATGAATTACCAGCTCCAATGGCAGGTGCACCACAAGCCAGAGGCAGAAAACGTCTTGGCTAATTGTAACAGGTCCTGGGAAGAACAGTCCTGGAGTAGCCAGGTGGGGTGGGAGCTTTTGGGTGCCTGCACTGTTCCTGGCTCACCAGCTGGCCCCATATAGGTAGTCAAGGCCCAGAGGAGAGGCTGGTGCTGGCACCTTTACCTTGCCCTACCTGCACAAAAGACTTCAGCTCTTGCCTCCACATCTGTGTGTCACCACCAAGTGATCCAGCCTGACTGCACCTGCGCTGGTAGTGCTGCCCTTGACCTCCCCAGGTGGTCAGCAGGAGCAGGTCGCCAACAGGGAACCTGCAACATCAGGGTAGGAACAGGCAATGTGGAAACTGTTACTCTTGAGCCCTCCATGCAAAGCATCAAGTCCCCATGTCACTGTGAGGGAGCAACAAGAGCAGGGCTGCTCCTCAAGGGACAAGGAGCAAGGTGAGCAGAGCAGACCCTGAGACAGCAGCCAGGTCCAACCAAGAGTCCAGCTCGTAAAGCAGTATCATGGTGATGAAGCAGGTCCGTGGTCAATCCTGGGGGTCAGCCCTCAGGTCAGGTTTAGGACCAGGCTCAGCAACTACCTGACCAGCACCACTCCAGCATAGCTTATGGTTGAAGGCCAAATGCTGAGCTTAAAAAGAGCTCAAATAGAGGTCCTGGGCCCAGGGATGTGTGTGGAGGCTCCAGGTGAGGCTGGTCAGGGCCATTAAGGCTTACTAGTGTCCTCGGAGCCCTGACAATCATCTTTGAAAAGGATAATATATGGAACTGCTCCCATGGCCCTGGGGAACCAAAGGTTTCAACCAAAGGCTTATGGACTTTTCTGCTTGGAGAAACATGATGACACTCTCCCAAGGGAGTGCCAACCTCATGCCCACCGTGCAAAGCAGATGTAACTGGGGGGGAGTAGCTCTGTGCCCCAGGAGCAGGCATCTCCTGTGAGCGGAGGGGAGGAAGGAGAAGGATGATCTGGGTGCCTATGGTGACAACGTGGCTTGAAAGAAGGCACATCAGCTCCGGCTCCAGGGATGGGGCTACCCAGGGAGCGTGCAACCCCTGGGGGAGATGGGAGTGCAGGAGTACCTCCCTGAAGTGGAAACCCCCCCTGGATTTGCCTGCCTGGACCTCCAGGAGTCATGCATGCAACGGTGGATGTTTTGAAGGGAGTTTGGAAGAACACAAAACTTCTTCTTTGGGGCCTGCGTTCTGTACTGACTATGAATGTTTGTCGGATGAAGAACACGCTCCCAGAGGTATGTACCTAATGGATCTCAAGGAGCCACCATCTCTTTGCTGATGGTTTATAAAGAAGCTCAACTATTCAACCATCGGAAAAACATGAACGGAAACTTAATAAAGGCATATTTCCAATATACAAAAAATTAATGAATTTGTATGGTATCCTGCCTACAAGACGCATTAATTTAGATAGACAGCACTCAAGGCTTTAAGAGCTGGTACTGCAGAAGGTGGACAGAATGAAAGCAAAGCAGAGTAAACAGAGGAGAGATTTCTAAGTGCCCATGACATTTGTTCAAATTCTTTATTTCAATCAGCTTAAAAGGGAAACATAAAGCTGAGGTTGCTCCTAGGAAAGGGAATGAAATTGAAAACCAAGTAATGCACTGAGAGCAATTCAAAGAGAGCTAAAGGCAGCAGTCTGCTGCAGGCAGGGCGCGAGCAGCCCCACCAAGGACGGGCTTTTGCTCTTCTGATGACATTTTTGTTTCCAAATACCATCTCACATTGTCTTGTCTGTGGAAGAGAAGCCCCTCCAAAAAAACAGTGCCTGAACGACACTAGGAGAGTTTCACCTGCACAGACTAAGTAATTACACATTTATTTTGCCAAATGCTTGGGGTGAGGGTCCAGACCAGGCAGAGGAACCTGCCCTTCAGGAGAGCATCCAGCATTTAAAGCTCATGTTCAATTCGGTTTAGAAACACCAAGAATCGTCGCAGAAAAAAAGAAGTAAAAACCAAAATATCATCTTAAAAAAGGTGTGAAATTCCACTTCAACGCTAAAAATTCCTCTTTCCAATTCTCCAGCCTCTTTCACGCGAGCCAGGAGCGCGCCGAGGGGAGGAGCGCTGTGCAATGTCCTACCCGGGTGTACTTTCCCAGGCAAAACCGTCTGGTGCCGCTCTAAAGCAAGACTTGGAGAAAACTGCTCCAACTTCCATCACAAGCCCACCATGCCCCACGGTGAGGCAGATGCTGGGCTGTCCTGGTGCCTCCATGGCATCAAACAGCAGCACCAAGGGGGATATTTAGGTGGAAAAGTGGATTTTGGGCAAAGTGATACTTATGGCTTGGTTTCCAAGGAAAGCTGTGATATTTTTTGTTTGAAAAATAGGAAACCAGCAAGCTGAAGAAGAAGGAAGGCTGTTTATGGCCACCTTCACTACAGCAGACTGTAGGGTAAAAAATGTATTTGTTCAGCAATGTAATTTACTTCTAATAACAGAAGAAAATGGTGAGGCTATTGATTTACCACTATTTTATATTTGTTTTCTTCTTTTTCACATTCATTAGCTCACAGGGTTTCTTTTACCTGTGAGCTGTCTCTGATAGTATTCAATACATTTAGCATTTCTATAAATATGTAAATATAAGACCTGTATGTGTAAACACACACGCATAAATAAAATGGTAATGATGTGTATATCTATATTTGTGTGTATATAAAAGCTAAATTATCTCCAATTTATCCAACGTCCTTTATATCTCCTATATGCATTATGTTCCTAAGTACATAGAGTCTTCATATTTATATGAAAACGGTACCTATGAGGAATACAGATAAAAGACTAAAAAGTGTTTCTGGTGGATAAGCAACTCCTAATTCCTTAATTTCTTTTTACGTGTTCCCCAGAGCAAGCAGTAGAAGATAGGTAAGTAAGTCTGCACACATCCGTTTAACCTCCTTGTTTAGCCGGTTTTCGTGTGGTTTGTACCTGTCTCTATCCCAGCCGAAACCAGGACAGTGTCAGAGATACCTGAGCTGATACCGAGAGGAGCGAGCAAAGTTTGGAATTACGAGTAGGAAGTATAACGTTGCGCCAAACAAGGTAAAGGCTGAGAGAAAGGAAACCATCCCAGGGAGACCTTGAGCTGAGTTTTCCTTGAACACCGGGCAAATGGGAGGCTTATGTCTCTCAACTGTGCGCAAAGAGCTGGGGGTGCCCGGGGCTGCACATCGTCTCCCGCTGGCCCCAACCCAACTGCAGCATCCTGGGGACCTTCCCTTTTTCCCCACGCACACGGTTAATCCTAGTTAATGCTGAACCTTCTCTGGCTGTTAGAAAAGAAAATCAGATGGGAAAATTCTCCGTCCTTGTTGAAAATCGTGAGATTGCCCAGCAGTACCCCAAGACCCAGACTGTCTCCCAAAGCCTTTGAGTCACCACGATCTCTGCTGCCACCTCCACCCTCTGCCCATCTCTCAGGAAGTTTTTGCTGGGGCAAGGAGGAAAGATCCTCCCGTAAAGGCTGGCCCATGGCCTGGGGTATTTTGTAAGCACCAGCAAATGGAGCCCAAAGGGCCAAACAGAGCTCAAAGGGCCAACTGCTGCTCGTGGAAATGGGCACAAGAACCGGGAAAATCAGAGGGAGTAGTTCGGCTGATGCACGAGCAGCATGAGCCGAAAGATCGCTGCTCATTCTGACTTACTTCAGGATAAAGCAGTGCTCCAGCCAGGCAAAAGCTCTGGGGGTATCCGCTCTCCCAGCTCAGACGGCGCAGGAGCGTCCTGGGGGAAGGGGCTCGCTCCCGCTGTACGGGCAGAGAGCATTGCCCTCGAAGGCAGCTCTGTATGTGCGTGGGTGAGGACGCGGGCGTGTATCTGCGCTTAACGGCTGCGAGCCCGACTCCCAGGCAAATGCCCTTTGTCAGCCACCAGCTGCTCTTCACTGCAGGGACGGGCTGTCCCGGGCTGCAGCGGGCATCGTTAGGAGGGAGGCGTCACCGTCCGCGATTTCTCCCCCAGCTCGCGTGCAAGATACGAAACTTCCACTCACCGACGAGAAGAATTTCCTCCGGGAAGGCGGAGCAGCCCCGCCGGGGACGCGGCACCGCCGCCGCACGCCGCGAGCTCCCCCTGCAGCGCCCCGGCAGCGGCCGCCGCGCTGCGCGACCGCCCTGCGGCACCCCCCGGCCCCCGGCCCCCGGCCCCCGGCCAGGGGCGGCGGGCGGCCACCGGTCTCCGCTCGGAGCCGGGGAATCACACCCCCCACCCCCACCCCCGCTTTTGGCACCGCGCCAGGCCGGGGCGCGGGCGAGGCCCCCGGCGTGAAGGGCAGCGCTCGGAGGCTTTCCCAGCCCTCCCCTCCCCGGTTTCCCCATTTCCCGCGCCTGCCCGGATCGAGTCCAGACTATGAGCCAGCCCCGCCGGCTCCCAACACCCGGCAGCACCCGAGGGAGACCCGCAGCTGGACCCTCCGGCTCTGCTGGGGGGCGTCCCTGCGGTGGGGGGGTGGCGGGGGGACTGACCAAGCCCCTGCATCCTCCCGCTGCCGCCAGCCCCCAGCAGCCGGCTCCCACCTTTCTGCTCCGGGCAAGTGTCAGGAATCTTTTACAAACTGCGTTTATTTTGCACCCTGTGCCTACAGGTCTAACGGGAGGAAAAAAGGCACCGATGTTTTGGGACTCCTGAAAGAGCCGTTTCCGAACTGCCAGTGCCCTGGGATCGTGTCGGGTAGAGAGCCGCACTCCATCCCGTTGCTGGTGGCTTTGGATGCATATTTGCTCTCTAATGGAGCAGTGGGGTATTTATAGCTCTGATGGGTTGTGCTGGGCATTAACACTGTCCTGGAGCCAAGAACCTCGATTCCCGCTTTTAGGCTAAAATAACACGGAGATCAGTGCCACCCCACGAGGGAAAAGGGGAGGCTGAGTATGCTGAAACGCACGCTCGGTGGGACCCAGAGCAAATCCCCATTTGGCTGCAGGATACAGAGGTGGGGAATTGAGCCCAGGTTTATGGGGATAACCCCAGTTCCCTGGCCCGGGCATTTCGGTAAGACCATGAGCAAAGCCCGGCAAAGCCCCAGCAGCACAGGGAATGCTGCGCTTGCTGCTGGCCGGAGCGGCATCGCCAGGGGCTCTGCAGGCAACTTGCGCTGCTCTTGCTTCCCTCTGAGACGTGAAGGTTACAGGAATTACCATCCACTCATCTCTCACTCCCCTGAGCTAAGATAACGTCCTTGGGACGAGGACATGCTGTGGGATAGTGGAGCTAAGATGTAGTGCCCAAGTCCTGCATTTATCTACGGGTCTCAAGAGCCTCCAAGATGTCTGTAGAGATGACTTCTCCCTACTGCAAGGACACCCACGTAGGGTTTTCTCTGGGCAGCAGGTTACACGAGCCCTGGGTCTATGCTTTTATTAATGCCCCTGGAGAGAGAGCTCTGCCAGGGGCGCAGAGCATCAGCAGCATCCAAGGATGCTGCCTCCCTTCCCTCGGCACCCAGAAGGATCCGGAAATATTTCCAAGTGTTTTGCCAGAGGAGATTTCCTGGGACAAGTGCTGCCAATCTGCCCTGGGTGGGTGCGAGCATGGAAGGGGACTTCATGGTTCGCCACAGTCAGTGTGCAGAAGGAAGAGGGAGAAATAACAGTTAAAGCAAGTTCATCTTTTGCTGGCATCCCAGCAGCCGGAGAGGTTACGGCAGGGATGACGCAGCCTAACAACCCTCCCAGCCCACAGGGGATTTGCACGTCCCCGGTGGTGAGGTTATCTCCATCAGCAATTGCTAATGATGCTGCAGAAACCTTAAAAGCCAGGGGGGCGAGTGGGAAAAACAAAGTGTTGGTGGTTTCTACCAGTGGAGATACGGTCATGGATGTAACCACAGTGGGGAGATGATGGCCAGGGAGGAGGGGGGCAGTGAGCTGGGAGTCCCCTCTGGCTCCTCCAGAGCCCTGGCTGCCCAGCTTCACTGGGGATTCACAAAAAAATGTGTATTTTGACTCCATCCCTTCCTGGGCTCATGTGAGCAGCTCCCTTACCCACGGCAGGAGTGATGCCGGGCCAAAACGCCACCTTTGGCAGGGCAGGGCTGGGGAGAGATGCTGGAAAAGAGAGGGAAGAGACCCGATCAGTGCATCAAAGATGGCGAGGACCAAAAGCAGTAGCATCCCTAGCCAGCTGCCATCACCCACCCAGGCACAGCACATGCCGAGCCCCCCGGCCCCCTGCCTTCACCCGGACTGGAGGGAGCTCACCTGCAGAGAGGCCATTTCCCTCCAGATCTGCGGGAAGCAGCACAAGCCGTGAGCTCCCTGCGGCTCCCGCTGGGCTGCGAAGCTGGGGACAGCGGCAGGTGGGACAAGGGGAATTAGCCCCCGAGTTCCCCTGCCACCTGGTACTCCCGGGGCAGGGCCACTCCTCTTGGTCCCTGTATTTTTGGGTCAATTTTTTCCCTTTTTCTCCCCAGCTTCCCTGCTCCATGCTGCAGACAGCACCTGCAGGAAGGGTTCAGGCTGGGGTACCCCAAGGGGGTGTTTTTACCCCACACCTCAGTGCTGCCAGCAGGCAGGACCCAAAGATGCACCAGATTAAACACCCCGAAACCCGGAGAGAGCCATGAAATAGCCCCAAACTGCTGAGCAGTCCCCAGCGCTCCGGGGCTCCTGTGTCTGCCAGGGCATCCCTCCCTCCCTCCCCCTTTGCTGCAGGATCTGCTCCTCCATGGATGGTCCTGCTGCCACCAGGGCACAAGCCAGGAGATGTCCCTTGCGCGGGAGTGCCAGGGCCATGGGCACGGCGGACATCGAGGTCCAGCTGGGTGCTCCGCACCCGGAGCAGCACGGTTTCTGCAGGGGATCCCAGCGCTGCATCCCACCCCAGGCAGGGTGCGGAGCAGTGCCCACTGCGGTGCGGACGGCTTGACTGTTCCACTGAGCTGCTCACCCCCTGCTTCTTGCTGGGTGGAAAATCCTGGGTATCCTGTGGGGGAAAATACAGCAGTTTTTTTCCTCCTCCTTTTTTCAAAGTGTTCTGCAAACCTCAACACGTCCTTTTTTTACCATTGGTGAAATGCTGACATGCCAGCACCAGTTTTTAGCCTCTTTACAAAATTCAAACCCAGGAAAAGTTCAGCCAATATGCTGGTTTTCCTCAATTTTCTCTTTGCCAAAAACTCAAAGCCTTCCCAAAAAGGTGCTGCAGCTCTGCGGCTCACAGCTGGCTGGCACGTGTTCCTGCAGTCAGGAGCACACGGCGGGCCACGGTGCCACGAGGATGCCCAGCGCCTACCGAATCCAGGGCTTCGGCTGCTGCCACCAGACCTCAGTGGGGCTCGCGCGGGGCTCCCCTGCACCCCACGCTGCCCTGCACCAGCACAGCCCCATAATTTCCAGCCTTTGCCACCAGATTTGCATCGCTCCGGGTACACACGTTGGGGTGGACCTCCTCCGCAGTGGTCTCTGAGTCATGTGCATGGGAGCGGAGAGGAGGTGGAGGCAGCCGAGTCCTGGATACGGCCATGGGATGCTTCCCTGTCCTCCTGCCGGGTCTGCATCCCCCCTCCCTACCTGCGGCGGGCTGCAGAACTGCCAGGATCACTTTCCGGACTCCTCCGGCTCATTCTTCACTCTGCTGCCCAATATTTCATCATCCACCTCAGCAAAATGTATATTTCCCTTTTAAGAGCTCTCCTAGAATAATATATTTTTTTATTATCGTGACAGTGAGGGCTCCTGTTGCCATGGATACGTGCCCTTTGCTAGAGCAGGAGCTTTCTGGGTGTTGGAAATTCTGCTATTTTTCCTCATCTACAGGGTTTGATTTTTTTTTTTTTTATTTGGTATTTTTCCCATTATCATCATCTGAAACAACAGGTCATTTATATTGCATATGGATATGTCACCGCTACAGTAAAGCCTTCAGAAACAACCTTCTGCTTTTAGAAGGAATTTTTTTGGGGAAAAAAAATCTACTGTGCAGCATTGATAATATATAGTATAACAAAAACACAGAAACTCTGAAAAGGTCTCATCTGTATCTCACCACATTATACATTAAATCCCATTTCTGGCTTCAGGACTCCTGAATGAGTGTTACAAAACCAAGTCCAATTTGATGTGGTTTTCATACTCTTGCTGTAGAACAAACCTTCTGGTTGTCAGTTCAGCCATCCTCCAGTCCCGAGCCTTTTGAAACCTAATCTATTTGAGAACGCACAGAGAGAAATTAAATGGATATATTAAATGGAGAGATAGATAGATAGATCAATCAATCGATCGATTGATCGATTCAGCTTTTTACTCCAGCATGCCCTTACAGGCGAGTGCTGTAACATTTATATTTACAAAGGTATCACACATACACAAAGACGTCACAGGAACTTTTCCAAAGTACTTCATCCCCCAGGGTAATTAGTGGTGCAGGATTGCACTCTGCTTCTGCTGCTCCTGACTGTCAATGCGCACTGGGAGGGAGCAGGAATATGCCCATTTTACAGAAAGGAAAACCGAGGCACGGAGCCGGCCTGTACCTGGTCCCAAAGCAGATGAGCAGCAGCGCTGGGGTGAAAACATCCAGTTTTCCCTGGCTTTCTGCCGAATCTTTCCACGGTGATTTCAGTGAGAGCACCCCTACCAGCTGCCTCCTTCTTTTGTGGCGAGGAGGATCGAGATGTCACCTGTGGGCTCGTTTCCCTCTGTCTCATCAGGACCACAGATGCTGCGTGAGACCCATTTGCTTCCCTCTCCTTGTACTCTCGGCTTTTTTGTTACTTTTTTAAAAATTGAAAATAGTAGAAATCAGTCAAAGCAGGCTAACATCACATGGGAACTCCCAGAAGAGCAAACGCTACAGAAAAGGTCCAAGATTTGCCTACAATAAGGCAAAAGGTTTGCTACTGAAGTTTTGAAAGGAAACTGCTGAAGTGAGATACCAAGTGGATTTTACAGTTTATACAAAGTTGCATTGAGCAGACACTGACACTCACTGGGTTCAAAGATAATAGCTGGGTGGGAGATGGTTTAGATGGTTTCCCCAAGCCCCGGTGAAGCCCTTCGCCCTGCACGATGCTCAGCCAGCAGCCGTGCAAGGGACCCCCATGTGCCCGGGCTGGGCAGCTCCTCGTGCATCGCCGCCCGGGTCTCTGCAGCATCCGCAGCCCCCCCAGGTTCAGCAGAGATGGGGGAAGATGAAAACGCGGGTGTGCGTTGCTGTGTTTCACCCTGGAGGGCTCAGGAGGCTGCTGGAGGAGCCTCTGCCGCGGTGGCCTGGACCCGGGACCCCCCCAGGTGATGCCAGTGGGGAGGGAAAGGCTGCTCGGAGCCCCTTGGCCTGCGGCTGGAGCACACAGGAGGGCCCTGGGAAGGGACATGGAGGTCCCAGAGGGCGTGTGAAGGCAGGGGAGCATCAGCTGGGAAAGGGAAATAGGGCCCAGCCCCATGGAGAAATGGGGATGTCCTCGTCTGCTGGTGGGAAACCAGTTAAAAGGGTTTTATATCCCCACCCAAGCCTTGTGGAGATGCCAGCGCTGCCAGAAATGGAGGCACGGAGAGGTGACGGGATGCCCCAGCGGGTGCCCAAAGAGATGGGGAAAAGCTCCGGCTGAACCAGGGGTCCGCCTGGGCATGGCCTCTCCCTGCCCCCACCGACCAGCTCTGTCCCCCCCCAGACAAGCAGATTTCCACCCAGGGACGTGGCTGAAAACCTCCGCTGTCAGCCACCCCACAGCATTTCAGGGCAGATTCTCCTTGAGAATGTCACGCGTTAAAACGTATCCCACCACAATTTGATTTACCTCTAATACAGAGGGGAGAAAAGGGTTATCCGTGACTCATTTCTCGTGCGAGCCGTGCAATTTCACATCACGCTTTGTCGCCATGGAGATGTCACACGCGCGGGCTGGAAGGGGACCAAGCACCCCGGCAGGCCAGCACAGCACAGGGCGGCAAGGAGGAAACAAGTATCTTCCATAAAGAATGAAAGGAGGGGGAACAGCAGCAGCCCAGTGGGCGCAAGGCGAAATATTAATTACCGGGGTGTGGAGCTGAGGTCCCTGCAGGTCGGGGACACATCCCCGCTGGGCGCTGGGCACGGCTTCCAACAGCACCCGTGGAGCAGGACCGGGTGTTTGGGTGCCCCACGCCAGCATCCCAGTGGCGGGGCCAGCCGCAGTTAGTGAAGCCCCTGCAGTTTTCTAGAGACATCCACGTTTGAGAGCTGACCACATTTAAAGTGCAATTTTTAGGTGCAATTTGATAAAAGTGAAAAATAAGCCTTTTTAAAAAGAAATACTGCTTTTTCTGTGTTTCTCTTATTTCTTTATGAAACTGGCGGGCTGTTGCACTGAGGGTGCACGCCGCCACCGATGCAGCTGCCGACGGCGTGAGTGCGTTGGTGCAAGCGGTCGTGCCCAAGCCCCCCGTCGGTGCGGCGGCGCGCTCATGCTTCACAGCACCTGAACATCTTTATCTTCTCTGTCCGACCGCTGCGCCCTGCCTGAACTTTCCTCCCACTGCCACCACCAAGCAACACCCGAGCAGAGCTGAAACGCTGCGGGAACACCGTGCAGACAGCACTCTTGTTCCTCTGAGCAAAATATTTCCGTGTCCGGCTACTTTGGGAAATGCTGCTTGATGCAAAGTGGTTGCAGACACAAATGCTGATCCCGGTTCTCACGCAAAATCCTAACGGGATGTCCCCGCGCAGCAGAATAACATCAGTACTTCAGAGAAGCAGTACATGGAGCAATGCTGGGAAAATATGGCGATAAGAAGTGTTTCGGACATCTCATGTTCTGTTTACTGTAATTTAAACAAATATATTAATTTCTTCAAATGTTGTATTAGCAAAGGCAGAGAAGGGTCATGACTCAGCCACGTAGGGCAGAGTATTTCGGACTGTTTAAGCCTATTCATGGGACACGGATGTTCCCGGGCAGGGTGGAGAGTGAGCTGTATTGCCCCAGTTTGCAGCCCATCTGCTTTTGCTGCTGTTTGGAGGAAGCAAGAGGAACGCTGAAAGTCATGAGCAGCAGCGTGGGAAACCTTATCCAGACATTTTTTTAATGGCTTTAACTTAATTAAGTGGCTCAAGTGGGAAGTTATCGCACGGGAGGAGAAGAGGCAGCCGCTGCTGCGTGAGAACAAGCGAGGGGAGCCACAGTGGGATGGGTGCAGGACCTGGGGGCTCCCAGGGGTGTTCTGGCCCTCAGCACACCCCGATGTCCCACCAGCCCTATATCCTCACCAGGCAAACACTGCCGAACCCTCAGGGCTCGGTTCGCCCAGAGATGGGACCAGAAAAGCCCATCCCTGCCCAGGGATGTGCACGGGGATGGCACAGCCGAGCAGCCACCGCGGGGCACGCGTGGGGCTGCGGACCCACAGCAAGGGAGGCACCGAGGGATGCACCGAGTGCTCACTTTTCGGGCAAGGATACAGCCGAGGCTGAATGAGAGAAAACATCCTCATTACTGCCTCGGATCCTTAACATTTAATGTAGCTTCCCCGCTCCCGCAGGGCTCCCGCCTGGGTAAGATCACTCCTGTTTACATTAATCAAATGCCAAATACAGTTTCCCTGCACCTCGAACAGGAGACGTCTGTGGGATCGCCGGCACGGGCATGCCGCGCTAACTCCAGATGAATATTGACTTTTTAATGACAAGCGCTCTAGTACAAATACCAACCGATGCTATGCGGGCCCGGGCAGACAGCTGAAGGGGGCCGGCACGCCTGTTATTCAGCAAATGAATTATTTGATTCCCGTTCCCTGCAGCATGCTGTCTGCTAGGAAATTTTCATTCGGTCTCTCTAACTTGAGAACCAATTGTAAATGTCAGCGCTAAATGCTCAGATTTAAGTGTTCGGTTGTCTTGTTTGATTATGGCACTAAAAGGTCAGAGCCGACTAATGGAAAGTACAAGCGGTATCGGGAGGGAAACAGTGTTCTGTCGTGGGTGAGCAAACACCTGGGGACAACCTAATCACTCTTCCCGCAGCATCTCTCTCTTCCCTCTCCAAGTCCTTCATTCAGGGCTGTTTTCCAGGTCTCGTGACCTGGAAAAGCCATTTCTGGGGAAAATTCCCGCTTGAGACGTTGCTGCCGGGGATGCTGACAGCGCCGGGTTTCCCCACGGAGGAAACGGAGAGCTCACCTCGCCGTGTCCCGGATGGATTTGCTCCCCAAGGGCAAGGGATGGCACGAGAGCCGGGCTGCTGCCAGCCCCGCTGCCATCACCTACTTCTCTCCGTGCGTGGCTTGGGCCAGCATTGAAGTGTCTTGGGTGCCAACGTCTCTGCGCCTCCATTTCCATCCCCACTTTGGCCCCCTCTGGCAACCAGCACCCCAGGAGCTCCACATAGAGAGCAAAATCGGGCTTTTTTTTTTTTTCCCTTCTCCTTTCCCATTTGCCATCCATTTCCCCGACACTCGCAGCACCTTTAAAATCCCCTTTCCCTCAGCTCTTTCAGTCACGGTGGTCAAATAAAACTACAGTTGCCTCGAAGTGACTCAGCTGAGGAAATCTGCTTTTTACCTGCGCCCATTACCACCATTCCAGTTCTATAAGCCGAGTTCATTGTATTTATTTTAAAGCCGCTTTCAAAAATATTAGTCCTTCTGCATTGAAAGTGCCCGAAAGAATAAAAGCCCGATGAGCTGGTATTCCTCCAGGGGAATAGCGTGGTGTGGTCCCAAGCAGGAGCGCTCATCACTCCATACAGATGCCGTCCTGCACCGGGAACCGGTCCCCGCTGCCAACCCCGAAACCTTCCCCGAGCAGAGGAATTCAGTGCCGATTCTGGATGTCTGAACGTTTCTGGACATTTACATCAATGAGAATCGGGAATTTTAGGAAAACTAGGAGTTTTAGGAAATAATTGCAACGTTTTTTTCCCCCAAGACTTTGGCGTCTCTGGTGAGCGCTGGCCTTGATCCTTTGGCACCAGCCTGGAAAATAATCGCTGTCCCCGGAACGCTCATGCCTCCTCTCTGGGCACCTTCCTGGGAATCAAAGGTGCTGCTGGACTTAGGGAGAGATCTCCAGCTGCCACGGGCTCCTCCTGGGGAGGCAGTTTCTATCCTCTGTTTCTGGGTGGTTTAATGTTACAAGGTCCCACGTTACTTGGAGAAATAAGAGGCAGTTTCCTTATTCACAGGCCCCTTTGCAAGAGCGTCATCGGGGAAAGGGTCCCCTTAAGCAGAGGATGGTGCCAGAAGGGTGAAGCGGCTGAGAAACCACCATAAAATACATGGGGAGAGGGGGAAATCCCCACCCCATCACCAATATCAAATGCAAAGAAATCAAAGAAAAGAAACGTCCGTCTCTGAACTGAGCCGTTTCTTTCATAGCCCAGGCAGGGAGTGGGACGGTCTGCCTGAGCTGCGCCGGTAAAGTCAAGGCAGTTTGTGGTCTATAAGATGAATAGGAAATCTGCTCTGGATTGGGAGTGATTCCCTCTTTTATTGGAATGAACCCCAAAGAGTAATGGCTGTAGGGCAGGAAGAGGAAGGTAAATTGCAGTAATAATATGTTTCTTTGTGCAGACATGCTTTTGATCATAGAAAAATACACCATCTGTTTCTAAATTACTTGTTGTATTGATTTAACAGTTAGTAACGTGGGGGTTTTTTTTCTTTTTTTTCTTTTGCAAATCCATTTTGCAAGGTCTCCTGGAAATCTGACAGTTATGTGCAATAAAAAGTAGGGGCTTGTTCATCATAAAAGATTCCTGCTGCCAGCCATGGGGCTCTGCGCGGGGAGGAACGGGCTGTACCTGCGGGGGCTTCTCGAGCCCCCTCCTCTCCAGCACCCTGTCCCGCAAAGAGCTGAGCAGCTGAGTGCTTATGCGCCCCGTAAGAACTATTTCTTTACGCCAAATAAGCTGTTCCTGTGCCTTCTCCCTGCTCAAACCGCATGCGCCCCGCTGCCCTTGTTGCTTGGCATTTTTATTGCTTTCCTTCCATTTTTTGCAGCTTATGGCCTGCTTCTCCCCCTGCACCCCAAGGGCTGCAACAGCATCAGGGTCCCTGCACCTGGGAGCAGTTCTGCACATGGCAAACCACGTCCTCCCTCAAACGCCTCCCCCAAGACGCACACCTTCGCAGGGGCAGCAAGGGCAGCCTCCCCCCAGCCCCAGTAAGTGTGCCCACCCTCGTCTGCCAGGGACCGGCTCATCTCCGTTAGGCAAATCATTGATTTCCCAGTGGTGCGTTGAGATTCGCTCTAACCAGAGCAGAAACCCTGCAGCTCGCAGCCTCCTCACCTACAAGTGCCACCTCCGCTTAATAAGCACCCAAGGAGCAGCACTTCACACACGCAGCCGATCCGGGGAAACAGGGGTTCCCTCTCTCAAACGAGGCTCCAAAGGGAATGCCCGCTGCAGCCCGGCCCACGATGCTGCCGACGCACCCCACCGCTCTGATCAGTGCCACGCCGGGGACGACTCCGTACGGCGCAACAGGATGCATGACTTATCATTAAAAATTATATTATTTTGCTGCTAATTAGTTGCTATTATTCAGCCTGCAGCCTGAGCGTTAGCCTTCTCCCCAGCTAACGGCTTTCCTGGGAGATTCTGAGCTCCCCCACGTACAGGGCCAGGACAAGAGAAGGGTAACCCAGAATTTGTCACTGTGCAGCGATGTGAACGTGGCCCTTTCCCGTCCCGGTGTCCTTGTGCGAGTGCAGACGCTGCGCTGAGAGCTCTGCCGCTGACCCGGGGCGCTGGGCTAGCGCATCTCGCAGCCCGGTAGAAACGCGTTGGCAAATCACACCTCTCATTAAACCGCGCCAACAGCTCCCGGCACGGGCGCAGCACGTTCCCCGAGAAGACGGGGGGACCATCGGGTGGCTGACAGCTCTCGCCGAGCTCCCAGAGACCCCTCAAGGGCCAATGTCCGCACACAGCCTTGGTGCTTCGCCTTGGGCGTCTGCGAGGACAGGCTGCGTCACCAGAGCACAGAGAGCCGTGAGCTCTGGGGAGGTTTTCTCGGGGAACTTGGCCATTTCTGGGCCTCCCCTGTAGCTCACCTGCAGCAGCCACCACCGCAGCACGGCCCCTCACTTCTTGGGAGAGAAAAGGCTTTTCGGTGCCGAGCCCCACGCTAACAGGGATTCACCCGGAGTAACAGTGGTCAAGGTTAATCCGGGAAGCGCTCGGTAAATACTGGCTGTGCTGCACGTGTGCCGGGAGCCCGCAGACACAACCACGCCGCGAGGGCTGCCTTCGCTGCCTGACTTTCCCAGCAAGGGCGGCACGTGAAGGGAACAACGTTCAAAGCCTCTGCTGCCACCCAGCCAGGCAGCTACTTTTACTGGAAAAAGGAAAATATAAAAAGCAACTTTTTGAGTTTGGAAACGATGCCCACCCTCTGCTGAGCATCCCAAAGCACAAAGCGAAGGTTATTCAAACCCACCTGGTATCGCCAAAGCTGGCGCAGGTACCAGCGTGTCCCTCTCTGCTGCGCCCAGCGCAGCATCGGGCGCCTTAAAAGACTTTTTGCCCCCATCTGAACCTCCCCCCCCGCCCCGGGTCCCCAGCACCCCCAGGCCAACACCACCGGCTCACAGCAACGTCCCCCAGCCTCCAAGTAAAACCTTTCCTTCCCCTGGTAGAAAACACCCCGAGGCACAGCCCAGGTATCGCCCGCGTACAGATTTTCTACTTCTCCAAGCGAAACCAGGAGACAGATCTTGGCTCCTGCTGGTTGTGACCTGCAATGTTTATTTGACCCCAAAAAAAAGGCATTTTCATGCAGAATCTTTTGGTTCATAAAAGTTGTTTCCCAGCAGCCACCTGATAACCCTCCCCCCTAAACCGAGAAATAAAGTGACCCAGGAGTTAGCAAAATAAAACGAACCGTCCAACTCCGACAAAGAAAAGTGGTTCCTATCATCCGGTACAATATGGAAAAATTTGGCAAGTAGAGCTGATCTGCAGTTCCCATCTCTCAAGCGCTATGGAGCTGGCTCCGGTCTCCAGCCCTCCGGTTGTCTGTCTGGGGGACAGACACACGTCCCTGTGCTGCAGGACCTGGGGACTCTCCAGGGGGTCCAAGCCAGGCGGGCGAGAGCTGCCGCGTCAGCATTTTTAACTGGGCGATATAAATATAAAACATCGATACAAATGGGTTCTTTGTACAGAAAATATCATCTCACAAGGCACTGGGGTGACGACCGCGTGGCCGCTCGCGGCGGGCTCCGACCGGGCTTCTCCAGCCGCTGCTGAGCATCGGAGTGGGAGGAAGGAGGGGAAGAAGGGACCGGAGTAGTCCCGGTGCTGCCATCCAAGAAGGATTTCACCCCACCGCTGCCCCCCAAACGCCCCAGGAGTTGTTTTTCCCAGCCGGATGGTGCTTTTCCTTGGCGGGGGTGGCGTGACCCCGTGGGGGCTCCGGTCTCCTTGGGATGGCTTGGGGCTGGGTTTGGCCTGGAGGGAGGTGCATAGATCGGCCCGGGGCTGGGGCTGCTCTGCCCGGCGCTCCGCTCCCTCTTCACGCCAGCAGCCCCAGCCGGGTCACCTTGGCCGAGAGGAAGGAGTGGATGATGAAGACGATGGTTTTGGGGCAGGAGTGAAGGTCCAATTGCTGCAAGAAAGGAACGGAGGGATGTTTGCAATGGGGAGGGCTGTTCCTGGAGCAGCCAGCTTTCTGCTTGCGGCAGGGAGGGCAGGGACCACCCAGAGCCCCCCAAACCCCACCACAGCCTTACTGGGGCCCTGGGAAGGGCTGTGCACCGCGGGGGCTGCGTGCGGCCAGGGGTGGGCGGATGAGCCATGCCTCACCCCCACGTGCCAGGCAGGCTGGGTGATGTGCGCAGGGTGGGTGCTGTGCGCAGGGCGGGTGCTCTGCTCCCCCTCTCCCCCCGGGGCTGGTGGGAGCGTGGGTGGGGGGTGGCGACGGTAAAGCCAACTCACAATCTCTCCCTCCGGGCCACCAAAGTCCAGGTAGAGCATCTTGGTGCCGTCGTCGGAGGACATCTGCAGCTTCTCGAAGGGCTGCTGGAGCAGGATGGTCTTGCTGAGCCCGGGCTCGGTGGCAGAGATGGTGAAGCCCTTGTCAATGTGGATGGACAGGGTGCAATCCTGCCCCTTCCATGTGCAGGCTGGGGACGGGGACAGGGGTGAGACGGCGGCCTCCCGCCCCGCCACCCGGGCCCCCCCAGCTCCCCGCTGACCTGCCGAGACCTCCTGGACCAGCTCGGCGGCGCCGTGGGTGCCGTCCACCAGCAGGCGGGTCCACAGCGCCAGGTCGCGGGGGCTCTCCAGGCTGAAGAGGTGGGTCTGCACGCCCAGCCGGGTGCCGGTGCGCAGCGCGAACGACAGCTCCGCCTCGTACAGCGCCGAGCCCTTGGCCGGCCCCGAGTGCACCAGCCTGCGGCACCGCCGCGCCTCAGCGCCGCGCTCCGCACCGCTCCGCACCGCCGTGGTGGCTGCGCGGCGGGGCCGGCAGGGGGCGCTGCAGCCCCGCGGATGCGCCCCCGCGCGCGGCCAGCACCTTCCGCGGCCAGACCCCCCCAGAGGTGCCACCCCCGCGCCTGGCACCCCCCGGGCCCCGACACCCTGCCACCGCCCCGGGGCGCCGCCGCCACCCCCAGCGCCCCGCCGGCACCCCCGGACGCCGCCACCATCCCCCGGGCTCTGCCATTATCCCCACTGCTCTGCCGTCATCCCAGGGCCCTGCCACCGCCCCCGGACTCCACCATCACCCCAAAAGCCTCTGCCACCACCCAGGGACTATACCATCATCCCCGGGCCTCTGCCCTGACCCCCAGCCCCCACCACCACCCTGGGGCTCTGACACCAATGCTGGGGCTCTGCCCTGGCCCCCAGCCCCTGCCCTGACCCCTGGACACTGCCACCACCCTGGGGCTCTGACACCAATGCTGGAGCTCTGCCCTGACCCCCAGCCCCTGCCATCACCCCCAGACACTGCCACCACCCTGGGGCTCTGCCATCATCCCCGGGCCTCTGCCCTGACCCCCAGCCCCCACCACCACCCTGGGGCTCTGACACCAATGCTGGAGCTCTGCCCTGACCCCCAGCCCCCACCACCACCCTCGGGCTCTGCCACCACCCTGGCGCTCCATCACCACCCCCGGGGCTCTGCCCTGGCCCCCAGCCCCTGCCCTGACCCCTGGACACCGCCACCACCCTGTCCCCCGTGCAGGGCAGGAGGGCGCTGGGCCAGTGGCCCCTACCTGGTGGCGATGAGGGGGTAGCTGTGCGTGGGCTTGCCCAGGGCGTCACGGCTCTGCGGCAGGCTGCCGTACAGCAGCAGCTCCTTCTCGGTGAGGATGGCCAAGAGGTTCCTGGTGCCGGCACCGGGGAGCTGCAAGGGGAGGGGGTCAGGGCCACCGGCAGCACGGTGGTGAAGGGCAGCAGGGGGCATGGGGGTACCTGCTCGGTCAGCCAGCCCACGTGCTTGACATCCCGTCCGGCCGCCGTGCTGGCGCCCGCCAGCTGGGCTCGCAGCTCCTCCTTCACCCGCGGCAGCAGCGCGCCCGCGTTGGCCTGGATGGCGCCGAGCCACGACTGCGCCGTGGCCTCGTCCTTCGCCCGCAGGAAGAGGGCAACGCGCCCGTCCGCCGAGCACACCTCCAGGTACCTGCAGGGACACGGCCCCGCTGGGTCCCTGCCGGCCCTCATTGCCCCGGGGCACCACAGTGGCATCACCATCCCCCGGCACCACGCCCTGACCTGTGCTCCGGGTCAGCGGGGAGGCACTTGCGGGACACGTAGCACATCTTCAGAGGCACAGTCCTGCCCTCCCGGAGCTCCCGAGGGGGTAGGAGGGGGGATGACCGCTTCTGCAGGGTGGCGGGAGAGGGGTCCCAGCTGACCGTCGCCCCTGCGGAGGAGTTCTTGAAGTAGGGGGAGATCTCCTTCATGTACTTCACTGGAAGAGAGGCAGCACCCAGCTGAGCGCACAGCATGGGCCATGGCGGCCTCATCCTGCCCACCAGCACCCATCTGCCCCCCTGAAATCCCTTGCACTGTCCCTGCACCAGAGCTAGTACCTCCTTTGCTACCTCCCCGGAGCCGTCACCCATGGGTGCTGCAGCGGGTCCTCTGCCCAGCATCCCTGTGGGTGTGGGGAGGGGATGGCACTGGTGGGTGAGGTCTTACCAGAGGGTGACATGACACCTAAGATCCTCCCGGTGCCTCTGCCCCACCATCCCAGCCTGGGGAGCCTCCCAGGCTGGGTAAAAATGGCCTTTTCCCCCTTTTTCTTTCCTTTAACCCAGATCAGTTCACAGATCCAAGTCTGATCAGGTCCCCAGGGCGGCACACGGAGGCAGGGGGCGGGGAATGGGCAGGAGTCCCAGGCCAAAATTACACAGGCCAAACTGTGCTGGTACAGCCGGTCCCACCGCCAACTGGGAACAAGAGCTCTCAAATACCGTGGCTTGGCCCCAGGAAAAGCCTCGAACTGCGTGCTCGCAGCTCGCATGGCCCTGCCCCATGAGTTATAAACCAGGGGCAAGAAACCAGCTTTCAGTCCCCAGCAAGTCTGCCTCCAGAGCCAGAGCCCTCAGAGCCGCGCTGGGACGGCAGCCGGCTCCCGAGGTTTAGGGGAAGGGGGAGATGAAAGTCACCGCAAATCGATGGGGCCCCGTAGCCTACATCCTGAAAATTAGGTCAGCAACACCAGCCAAAAAGCTTTGACTGAGCAGGGGAGGATGCCCCGTACGCCGCATCCCAGTGGGACCAGTCGTGGTCCTGCCCTGGGCACAGCATGGGACCAGCTGGTGGCGCCGGGGAAGGGCTTCTCTTTGGTGGCCCTTGGGGAAAGGGCCATGGGACAGACACGTGCCTGCTGCCGTGTCCCCAGCCGCCACTGCTGGTTTCAGTCCAGGTCCAAGTCAGCGGCGTGGGTGGCAGGAGGGGGACACGAGCTTGGCTTTGCAGCCAACTCTTGTAGGTGGCTGGTCGGTGGACCAGCTCCATCGCTGCAGCAAAGCCGCAGCAGCCTGATTTTGTGCCAGAAAAAAGCCCTTTTCCCACCAGGAGAGAGTCTGCACGCAGAGCCTACCATCCCCATCCTTTACCTGCCCACCACCACCTATCTTCCCTTCGTTCCTATCCCAGTGAGCTCCCCAAAACCTCTGAATCCTGAAATCCCGCACACGAGCAGCGGTGGGGCATGGCGGGGAGGCAGAGCTATAAATGTCACAGCTATAAATGGCTGCGACACCGCTGCGGCACGTGGGTCGGGTTACCCCGCACGGTGGCCAGGGCCAAGGAGGCGGCGTGGGGCCTCGTGCCCTGCACCTCCTGTTATAAATAGCCGCCGCGTTCCTGCAGGCATTTGAGCCGGGCTGGATTTTACCCCGAGTCATTAATCTCGGCAGCGGGGACTGGCCATTATCACGGTGCCTGGGAAGTAACTGGAGTTCAGGAAGATATCACTGAGCCGCTGAAACCCGAGCGGAGTCCCCACGCCAGCCCACGGCTGCCCAGGCACACAGAGGACATCACCGACATTAGCTGTGCAATGGTGGGATCACGTCCCGATGGAGCAGAGGAGGAGGGGAGCAGTGCCCGGCCCAGGACAGGGCAGGGAGAATTAGGCAATGGCCAGTGCGTATGCCTCTCCAGCACATGGCTTTAAGGAGGATTTAAGGCTGGTGACGAAGCACCGACGGGTTCCCGAGCCGGTGCAGGGAGCCAGGATGCGATGGGGGCTGCGGTGCTCTCTGGGGAGATGCGCACCTGGGGCCAGGCCACCATCCCATGGGAGCTAATGTCTCCGACGACGACAGCAGCAGGCTGCATTTCAGAGACACACGGCACGGTCAGGGGACACAGTGTGACAGTGCCATCCCCAGCCCGCTCTGCAGCGGCAGCCACTGCACCCCTGCCCATCCCTGCAAAGCAAAAACGAAGCCGTGGAGTTTTCCTGGCATGGACTTTATAGTGGATTGACCTGCACTTCTGCCAGTCCCTTCACTGCAGCGGAATCGCCTGGTATTGAATGGATTAATTAATTACACCCATCTCATTAAAGCAAATGACTCAGACCATATTATGCATCATCTCTGCTACTGGTAACTGTAATTCTTGTACTGGTGTTTTGGTGGTTTTCTTCATTAACACCTTGCCGTGCTGGGGCTCCCAGGCTGGCTGCCCTCTTCTTGTTAGCCAGCACCTCTCCAAAAATCACTCGGCAGAAATACTGCACCTCCAGCAGGCAAAGAGCCCTCTTGGTGGCTGCTGGGCAAATCCACGCGGTCCCCAGCGCCACGCTGCCTCCACGCAGGCTCTCTGCTCCCCTGGGGAGACAGCCTGTCCCACTGAGCTCCTCCAGCACAGCGGAGAAGGGACAAATAGGACCTCTAGCCACTCAGGGTTTTGCACTGAATAACACTTTATTTTAGGTTTTGAGGGAACAGCAAAAGTCTCTGGGGAGGCCACATGTGAGCAGCTGCTTGTGGCATCACCAGAGCATCGCGTGCACCCTGAACCCCACAGCGAGCTGCATCGGGGACACGTTTAACCAAAGGCCCTAGGGCTGCCCTGCTATTCTTTCTCTGTTGCAGTTGGGTTTTTTCTCCTCAGCACTCCAGAAAGGGGCAAAACCATCAAAATCCCTTGGTTTTACTTCTTGGGTAACAGATCCTCCCCCTCCACAAACCCATCCCTCCCAAGGATGGGGAACAAGCCGGAACCAAGCATTCTGCGCCCTCGATCCTGAGTCACTACGACCTGCCCCACGCACGTGCTCATGGCTCGGCACCACCCGAGGCCAAGCTCCTGACCCCGGCGGGCTTTGCCGAGGAGCCACAAACCTTCCTCCAGCCAGGAAAGCAGCCCCAGCCACACAGACACCCAGCAGCAGGCTCGAGAGCACCCACCTGCTGCTCGGGCCACCAGCTGGGTGCTGGCACACTCTGCTTCAGCCCGGAGATCACGGCACAGGTTCACGGTGGAGAGGTTTAAGCCCGCGCTGCCAGTTAGGGGTAGGACGGGTCCCACTGTTTCCCCCCCGAGAGCTTTCCAGCAGCATCCGTATGGGGCTGTGAGTCAAAAAGGTCCAACCGTACGGGTAGCCATCGCATCAGGAAGGCTTCCAGAGAGGTCCTGGAGATCCAGCACTGGCCCTAAGGAGATGCTAGGCCCATCTCCAGCTGGTCCCTCTCTGCCTCAGGACTAAGAATGCAAAATTAACATGTGAAATCGGGGGGGGGGCAGCAAACACGCATCCCAAAGAGACACTCTGAAACGACCTGTAGACTTCAAGCCAACACTGTGATGTGCTTCCAAAACGCTCAGCACAGGGGCTGCCAGAGCCGCCCTGTCCAGCATCCCACCCAGGGACCGTCCCCTGCTCCTGGCTCCGAGCACAAACAAGGCAGCAGCTGCTGGTCCCAGCTGCCTCAGCTCAAATCCTTCTACCCCAGGGAGGAAGACGTCGTGGGATGCTGCAGGATGGGGGTGCCACCGCTGTCCCTCCTGCCCCAGGACCCTGTCCCAGCCCTCAGTGCCAAATGCCATGCCCCAGCTCGTTCCTAAATATTCACCTGTGCTGCATGGCCAGCAGTGACCCATGTGCTGAGTGATCCCAGGGAGATCATGGGACAACTCTCCCTGTTTCCACGGAGGAGCAACGTCCCCAGAAAACTCCCCAGGGAAAGCAAAGCCTCAGGGCAGCAAGGTGTGGAGGAGGTAGGAGGATGTGGACCCTCACTGTCTCTCTGCATCATCCCAGGGCAGGTCCAAAGCCTCTGTTTCTGCTTTGGTTCATTACCACATTGAAACCATGAGAGCACACACAGTGTTGCCGAGGGCAAAGCCCAGCTGCTCAGAGCCCGAGGACCATCACACCTGCCAGAAGTCATTCACTTCAGTGTCCCACAGAGGGCTGGAGGCCACCTCAGGGCTTTCTCTCCGGAAGCCTTTCTGAGCCCCGAAGAGTGGCAGAGACAGGGAACTGCACAAATCCTGGCTGCCACCACCCGCCTCCGCTCGAAACCCCCTTCCACTCTGCATCGTGTGTTATTTACCCCAGGGCCACCTAAATTCTGTGGGTATTTCACATTTCACACCATACACATCTCCACCCTCTGTGACTTTCTGGGCTTCCCACGGTTAGGGCAATCAGCCTGTCGGAGATGGGCGTCCCCAGCGCTACGCTCTCCCCGCACCCCTTAGCTTTTCTGAATTTCAAGCTTCCAAGTTATTACTTGGCCGAATGAGTCCTGGAGAGCTGCGACAGCCTCAGATGCTCCCCTGCAGCCAACAAGCCCCGGGCTGCCACGGAGGTGAGACGCCTGTGGCTGCCCCTGCTCCTCCTCCCCACTTCTCTCCCCGTGCCAATACGGCACAGGGGCCTCGCCGGGAAAACCACTCCTGGAACCGAATCCCTTCTCAGGGCAGCTGGAAGGATGTTTATCCAACCAAGTAATGCAAAAAAAACCCAAAAAACAGGGGAAAATAAGGTAAGGGAGAGCAACTCTCCCCAAAATAACAATGTAATATAAATACAGCCAAACTCCTCCTGCAAATATCAAGAGAGTAGTTTGGCACATCCAAAAAAAAATCTTGGCAGGACACGCCGAGAGATATCTGCGTGTCCTCATGCCCGGCCAGCAACGACACCCAGGAGCCAGAAGCCAAGCTGAGCAGCCCGGGGTAAGATCTGGCACGTGGAGCCACTGCTGATATTTGGATTAAAACACATCACCTCCCAGCTCTGCCATTTTGCAGAGTCTCACCCCAACTCACCGTCCCGACCCACGGACGCAGTAACCGTAAGGGAAGTCAGAGTCTCCCCTGGCAGCGCGCAGGGATCCAGAAAGCGCCTGCTTGATGCTAAGGCCACCGTGCTGCTTTTCACCGAGCCCTGGAGCGAGCCCAAGCAGGAGAAGGGAGCAGGGAAGCCCCTCCTTTGCCACCCTTCAGGCACTTTAAGGCCACCCTCTGCCCCCCAGCCCTGCCACCCCTCCCCAGGGCAGGGCGCTCGGCCGGACGGCTCCTGGAGAGCCATCGGGGTGGCAGGTATAAGGCAGGGGACACCCCGTCCCGAGGCAGGGCCATCACCTCCACAGGGCAGTGACAGCCCGACAGGGACCACACCACAGTGTCAGCCCCGCCATCCTCCACAGGCAGGGCTGTACCGCGCCAGCAAACCCAAAACAGGGAGGAGATGGAGATGCACCATGTGTGTACCCAATGTCTGCAATCAGACGAGCGGCAGCAACCCCTGCCCCGCTCCGGCTGTTGCCTGCAACACCCCTGAGCAACACTGCGCCGCGGGAGCCCAATGGCATCAGCTACAAACTAATCAAAAAGCCTCCAGTGTGTCGTGGTGGGAGCCAGCCCAGCCCCGCTCTCCTCTCAAGGGTACCTGCTGGCAGTTTTAATTAATTAAGAAGCCCAGCGGGTCATACCTGAGCTCAGCGAGCTACAGCAAAGGCCCTGCCTGCAGCTGCCTCCTGGGAGGGCAACCTGGCAGCACCCGGCTCCCCAGGGGGATGGAGGAGGAGGAGGAGGAGGAGGCGGTCCAGGGAGAGAAGTTGTTCTCTACAGAAAGGGCAGCTCATCTCCACCTCCCGCAGGACCTCTAGCAGAAAGGAAACCCACGCCAAAGTAAAGGATGAAAAGAAAATAACAGAGAGAGGGTGGTCCGAGAACAGCGGCTACGGGGAGGAATTTCGCAGACTCCCAGAGAAAGAGGCTCTTGTATTTCTCTTTGGTCAAAAAAAAAAACCAACCCCACCAACAACCGTATCTGCTCCCAGCAGCTGTGCAGAGCAGCACATTCCTCCGGCTGAACCGTGGTCCTGCGGCTCCCAGGAGAGGAGGAACCCACAGCAGAAAGGGCTGAGCGAAGCTAAAAATGAAAATCTGGAGCTGAGACAATCTGGGGAAAGCGCAGGAAAGCAAGAGCCACGGCGGCTGCTGGCAGCAGAAGACACAGAGCTCTTCTTTGTCCAGGCAGAGCCCAGAGCGCTGCTCCCAAATAAAACCTCCCTTTGGGATCTGCAGCGCTACAACCGCACCGGGAAGGGTCTCTGGTGCCGAGACCCTCCTTGTTAGCTGGGGTGGCCCAGGGCGCTGGTCAGCCGTGAGGGGAGGGGAAGGATCCCATCCTGGGGGACAGACCCTGGGTGCTCACCCCTTCCTGGCCAAGCTGGCAGAGTGGGCAAGCGCAAACAGACGTGATATAAAGTGTAACAGGAGAAAAGTGGAGTCCCTCCTCCCACCGTCCCAACCCATCAGCCCTCACCCACTTCCCAAGCGGGGTTCGGGGGGCTCCCACGGCCTGCCAGCCCCCACAGGGCTAGGAGACACCAGGGACCGGCCACCCGGTACCAAAAGGGAGCCCATTCCCAGGGGACCGGCTTCAGTCTCCCCTGGGACAGCGAGGGCTGCGATCCCTGGGATGTTTGTAGCCTCAGCTGCCAGATCTGGGGGGGCCGCGCTTGGGGTTCAGCTGCCAGACACCCCCCGGGGAGGCAGCTCCTGCGGCTGCACTCCTGAGCTGGCCCTGCCTGCTCCCGGCAGCCTGCTCCTCCTGCCTGCCCAAAATCCACCCCAGCAAACCAAAAGGTGCCCAGCAAGAAGCAGGGTGCCGGTGTACCCCCTCCCGGCTGGCATAAGCCTGCAGAGCCGCACAGCCCCGCTCCAGCTGAGGATGCGGGTTTAAATGAAAATCACAGGAAAAGCAGAAAGTTTTCCATGGCCCCAGGAACAGCAGAGCTCAGAGTGACACCGTACGACAGAAGAGTCGCAAAGCCCATAAACCTGCCCCACGCCTCCCATCGCTGCCTGCCCATGGTCCCGCAGCAAGGAGACGGAGCCGCTGGGCATCGAGCAGTGGTACATGTTTCTCCCTCTCTGGAGGGAGATCCCAGCAGTTACCTCCAGCTCTCTGGACAAGCTGATAAACCAGTCTGCACATGTTGTTTTCCATTTGAAAGAGTATGCAAATGCCTATGCAGACAACGTGCCACCCCCATGCTCCTAGCACATCACCCAGAAAAATGGGTATCAGCCCCTCAGAAGCAGGGGGACCTTCGTCCCCCCTCACACCCTCATCTCCTACCTTCCAAGACCACCTCCTTGCCCGTCTTCTTCAACGCCTGCACCGCCTCGTCGTGCGTTGCCTCGGACAGGTCGGTCCCGTTCACAGAGAGGATGGCGTCCCCCACGTACAGCGCCTCGGTCTGATCCGCTGCCAGCCCCTTAAATATCTTGGAGATCAAGATGGGCATTTTATTCTCTCGGCCACCTTGAAACAGAAGAGAAACGAAGCGGCTGTGGCTGTTGGAGCACATGGAGGAGTGGGTGGGGAGGGGGATGCTCGGGTACCCACCAGCCCCGGCGAGGCTGAGCCCTTCTCCCAGCGCTCAGCCGTGCCATGCCGGGACATCCCGCCGCCCTGTTTCCTCGGATGCTCATGGCACACTCCTAACAACCACAGTAGCCAAAATACCCTGAGGCTTTACAGCAGGCGAAGATGATTGCTCCAAAACCACTCCGAACGGTCGCAGGTTTCCTCGCAGAGCGAACACGTACCCTGGCCACCTCCCCATCAATTTTGGCAGGAAAGCATGTCTTTATTTGCATTATTAATCGCGTGTGCTAAGCGACCATCCCTGCTCTGAGGACTTCATGATCTAAATAGATAAGACAGCTGAATGTTTTTGGAGAGGCAAAAGAGCTAAGGAGAAGTGAACCAATCTGGCTGTTTGCTCCTCTCCGCACAGTAGCCCTATTTACCTGCTGCTCCCCATTCTCCAGCCTAAAAGGATGCTATTCAAACCTCCCAGCGGCTCGAGGAGATCAATTTGCACGTTAACTTTTGAACTCGCAGGGAGATCCAAGCAGCGTCGCCGCCTGCGTGCCAGGGAGACGCGGTGCAGCAGCTACCGCCAAGCCCCAGCCTGGGCAGAAGCAGCCAGGGATCAGCAACCCCTGACGTGCCCTACGCCCCAGGACGGCCTGTCCTGAGGAGCCTCCGTGAGATGATCTCTCATCCCGGAGGGAGATGTTGAGCCCAGCCTGTTGTCACCGCCTGCCCCAGGGCTGCTCCCAGCCAGTGCCACAGGCATTTCCTCGCTCAGACGCCTGCCAAGCCCCTCGGGGGGCTCTGGTTATCAGCTGTCAGAGGCCCCCGCGGGGGCTGCTTCAAGCTGCTGAGCCCGTCCTTACAGCAGCGGCTCCTCGCCCGGGCTGCCTGCACCGAGAGCCCCTGCCAGCACCAGGAGCCTCCGCCAGTTCGGCTCCCCACTGTCCTGCTAGCCAGGGGAAGGCCAGCCCAGCAGCCATGGCGCCCGTCCCCTCGCCACGTCCCAAGGCAGGACACCTCACCCACATCCCGGTTTGCGGTGAAGCATCCCCGGGTGAAATGCGGCTGGCATGCTTTTTAACAGCGAAGCGTCAGCAGCCCGGGTGAGGAGGAGCGATGCCCTCCCCCAGCAGCGGCAGTGGCACTGGCAGGGCTGCCCCACCGCTTGTAACAGCTTCTAGCTCGCCGTTTGGATGGCGACTACTTGGTTTCCACAAACGTCACTGCAAAAATAAAGTTTTAACTGAACCAAGTGACGGTCCTCCTTTCCTGGGAGAGCCACAGAGCTAGCAATAACTTGGCAGTCAAGGGGTTATTACGAAGGGGGCTTTATGCTTCCCAAAAGGAAGGGCTGGCAGGCTCAGGCACCCCGCAGACACAGCCAGCGGGGCCGTTTCAATCCAGTCCCAGCACCCGGACATCCACATGGCAAAACCTTCCCACTTCCAGAGGGAGCCAGAGGCTGCGGCCGTGTCCCCTCCGAGCTGGGAGAAGCCACGTCAGGAGGCGAGAGCCGCCCTGCCGCTGCCCCCGGGGCTGCCGAGCCCGCTGCCTGCCCTGCCGGCACACAGAGTTAGGAACCCTCTCGCCCACACACCGCGACGGCCCTTTGCCTGCCTGTTTGCTGCCCGCTTCATCCTCCTTTCACGGACTTTCCAACACGCTCGGAGCCACGTGAAAAGCAAAGGCAGGCAGAAACGCCGTCCCTGCCCCAAGAAGTTTCCAGCCTGAAGTTCAGGCGAGTCACCAAGGAGCCGGGCAGCTCGGGAGGGAAAACAGGGATTATAACACGGAGGCTTCCCACTGCTCAGCTCTCCGGGAGCAGGCGTCTCCAAGCTTGAGAACGTTGGTTTAACGCCCCAGCTCTCCGCGCCTGGAGATCTCCAAGGGCTTTACAATCGCTTCCTTCGTTTTGCCAACAGTTTGAAAAGGGCATTTCTCAGCCCCGGGGCACAGAGGGGACAAGGACACGCTGGCAGAGCCCTCCCTTTGGCTGCAAAAGGGCAGCTTTTCTGTAACCGGGTACCCTGTGCGTCCCACCTGCCTCACGAGACAGCACCCTGCCCCTGCGTACAAAGGGGCAGTGGAAGCCCCCTCCAGCTCCCAAACACCGGGGACCCCCGCTCCAGCCGGGGCACAGCAGGCAGGGGCTGGCCGGTCACCACTGCACCCCAAAGCGCCGCTCTTTCCCTGGGCTGGGGATGTTTCGGGTCCCGTCACTGCCATGCGCCCCTTTCCTTGTCCTGCACAAAGGCTGCGTTAGGGCAGTGCCCGGGGTGTGAAGCCCCCGACCCCAGCCCCCGACCCAGCTCCGCTCCCCCCCGCGGGGTTTTATTCCAAGCGTGGGAGCGAGCTGCTGGAAAGGCGGCAGCAACAGGTCCCGGTGCCCGGTGCCTCCCCCCCGCCCCGGCCCTCACCTTTGATGCTGATGCCGAGCCCCCCCACGTCCTGCTTGACGACGCGCACCGTGCGCCTGATGTTGGCGAGCGCCTCGGGCACGGCGGAGCCCGCCTCGCCGCCGTTCAGCTGCGCCGCCGGCGCCTCGCCGGGGCCGGCGGCGGGGCCGGGGCCGTCGGCCGGGCTCACCCCCAGCGCGTCCTCGGCCAGGGTGAGGAGGACGCGGAGCCACTGCCCGCCGGGGCCGCGCAGCTCCAGCAGCCCGGTGCGCGGGGCGCGCCTGCCCGCCGCCATCTTCCGCGCCTGCCGCGCCGCCCCCGCCGCTCCCGCCGCCCCGCTCCGCGCCGCTCCGCGCCCCGCGCACCGCCCCGCGCACCGCCCCGCCGGGACGGAGCCAGCCGGGTGCTCCCCGCTCCGGCCCGGGATGGGGTACGGGGGCGGGCGGGGGGACCCGGCTCCCCGGTGCTCCCCGGTGCTCCCCGCTCCGGCCCCGGATGGGGCACAGGGAGGGACCCAGGTCCCCGGTGCTCCGTTGCTTGTCCCGGCTCTGGCCCTGGGTGTGCTGGGGGTCCCCGTGCTGGGCTGTGTCGCGGGAGGAGCAGCGGGAGCGGGGCAGGGGACAGCTGGCTCAGCCCCTAGTCCCCCCCATGGCAACCACAGCCCCCCGGCAGTCACAGCCCCCCTCGCCTGCAGCCCACTCCCACGGTGGGGTGCCCAGCGGCAGCAGGGTCTGGCAGCCCAGCAAGAGCACTGGGCCGAAGGCCTGGGGCATAAATCTGCAGGGCTGGGCATGATGCTCAGGGAGCCCAGGGAGCACCCTGCTCCCGCACCCCTGCCCAGGGGTGCCGCCCAGCCAGACCCTGCGGGGCACCTCAGGGTGGGTGCTGCATTACAGGGGTTTCTATGCCGTGCACCAGGTTCCCAAAACACTTTTGGCTCCTTTATAGGGGCCAGCAGCAGCACAGGGGCAGGCGATGGCTCTGGAGGCCCCACCGGGCAGGGCAGGGCAGGGCAGGGCAGGGGCTGCCTGCATCCAGCCGTGGGCCAAGGTGTTTCTCCATAGCCAGTTTCTTTGCGGTGACCCCAGGGCAGGCAACTCCTAACAGCCCCAGCGGGTGTTAAACAGCAGCAAGGCAGAGGGAGATGGTGTTTACAGATACTCAGAAGAGTCTGTGTTGCTTTTCCCTTGCTTGTCCAGCTTCTTGAAAACAGGAATGATATTTTGTTTTCTTTGGCAGACCGGCATTTTTTTCTGCAGCCGAGAGGCAGCAATTAGGAGTAGAAAATACCTCTAGGAGTGAAAATACCTCTTGGCACATCCCCTGTGTCCCTTGCACTCATAGCGCTTTGGGTGGCTCCAGAGGCCTCTGGGATGGGGCTACCGAGGTCCCTGAGCCCCTGCAAAACACAAGGATTTATAAGAATTCAGTAACATTTACTGCAGGCTGGGAAGGGGACACAGCAAGGGGCTCTGGCCGCCCCGGGCAGGGCGGGTCACAGCGTGCGCTGCTCAGCACAGCCCTTCCCTGGCCGGGGGCCGCAGCCAGTCCTGAGCATCAGCCACGCACAGAGGGGAAAAATGCTCCCCGGGCTCCCTCCCACGCAGCAGCAGCTGTGGAATTTCTTGAGGTTGCAGCAGAGGAAACCCTGAAGATTATTTCTTTACAAAACAGACAGTTCAAATATTCCTGATTTTCTTTTTGCTAAAAGGTCCAGAGTTTGGCTTAAGTGACTTCTCACCTTTGCGGGATGGTGCTGCTCGCTGTAGCGAGCACTTCTACACCGCCCCGTCACCCAGCCAAAGGTATTTCCCTATGATCCCGTCCCCTCCACACCCCACGGGGCCGTCCAGCCCCACTCCGGCGGTCCGTGCCACTCAGTTCGTGTACAGCAGAGAGGGATTTTGTCCTTTCATCCTCGAGTGGAGACAGGGCTCATTTTTCCTGTGCCACCCGCTCTGGGAGCACTCACTTTATTTGCCAGCCAGGCAGCTGCAATCAGCAGTTTGTCTGGTTTTTTTTTTTTCTTCCCAGCACTGCTTTTGATATTTCCAGCCTTTAAGGCCACGTTCCCGTCTGAAGCAGCAGCGGGAACTCTAAATAGTGCTTTCAGTGCAGCAAGAACGGCACCGTTTGGGTTGGTTTCTTTTGTTTCTCGGCTCTGTGCCTGGCAGCGTGGATGCTGAGAAGCACGGCCTGGATGCAAGGAAGCCATCCAGATGGTGTCAATGCCCAGCAGAGGGAGGAGCCCGGCCTTTCCCCATCCCGCTGCTGGGATGGAGAAAACACCACGGTCCCCAGAGCCAGGGGATGGCACGCCGAGTTCACCTCCCTCAGAGAAACAGACACGCAGGCACCTGCGCAGCCCCTGTGCTGGATTTGCCTAGGTAAAAGCATCACTTATTTCCCCCAAGTCACCCATGTCCCTGCCCCAGGGCCAAGGGAGCTCTGAGTTTGCAGAGACGTTTGCCACACCCCATCCCCACCAAGAGATCTCCCTCCAGCCCCCGTGCAGACGGGCTTCGTTAGAAGACAGGTTTTCTTAGCACAGAGGCACTGAGCCTGGGGAAAGCAGATGCAGGACATGAGGAATCGCCCTCCTGGAGCTACGGGGGCTGCAGATACAAAGACCTGTTGGCCCAGCCGTGCTCGGGGACTCCTAAAGCCGTTGGGGTCACGGCAGAAAGCTCATCCCACGGCCACTGCTGCTGCACAGGCTGTGGGACCGCCAGCTCTCCCCTTCTTCAGCAATTAATATTCCTTTGGCGATTGCATCAATTACTTATGTGGGATGGAGACCCAAGGCAAGTATTGCAGGTGTTGGTTTCTTCTAATGCAAATTGGGAGCCCAAAGTGCATTTTAAGACCCTGGTCCCAAATGGGGAGGCCCAGCTGAGCAGGGGGTATGTCAGGAGGGGAGCAATAGGGCTCAGCAGACTGGTGCAGCACTGGGGGTCTTGGCTCCAGACTTTAATCCAAAACAAAACCCATTTGTTGGCTCCTCTGTGCAGCTGGGTCAGGCGAGAGCTGTGGCCCGGGGAGGTGGGGCACTCCACGTTCCTGGGGGTCCTGGTGCCCCCCAAGCAAAGGTGCTGCTGCTTTTGGGACTTTCCCACAGGCTTTGCTCCCCTGGTCAGGCTCTCAAACGTGCTTTTGCTCAGGCTCCTTCAATTCCTAGGAATTCCTTCATGTCCCAGGGCTGGGAGCCCAGTGCATGGGGTGGTCCCGGCTCCATTTGACCCTCTGCAAGATATCGTGAGTGTAATTCCCGTGCCATGGTGCTGCAGGACGGACTGCAGGATGGGAGGGTGGAGGATGAAGGCTCTGGCTGGGGCTGGCACGCGGGAGTGAGTCGCAGCTTCCAGGCATGCCAGTGGCATTCATCAGGGCTCCTGATGAAGGGAAGCAGGCGGGGGGGGGGAGTTGCTTGAAAAATTGCTATTCACAGAAATAGAAACTTCCCGCAGAAACAGGCGTGCGTCGGTGACAAAAGCCCAGCTGGGAATTTCTCCCTGGCAGCAGGAGCGGTGGGAGGGGAAGGGGTTGGGGAGCACGGGAGGCTGCAGTGCGGGGACGGGGGTGCTGCCAGGGCCCTGACCCCAGCCCCAGGGGAAATCGCTGCTTTTTAGCTGGAAAGAGCATCGCTGGTCTCCAGCCATCCTCCAAACGGTCCCCAGGAGGAGGACCTGGTGGTGCGGGCGGCGACGGGCTCCGTGCCCCCCACGCCGAGCCGTTCTCTCCAGCGGTGCTTTCTCAGCGACCTGTTCAGATGCTGCTTCCCCAGCTGATTGCCATCGCAGGGTTGAGCCCGTCCTGACATTTTCTTTACACAGTCTCTCCAGTCCCCTGAACTCTGTCGTTAAGCAGCTATTATTAGACTCATTTCTTGGCGTAGCTAGGAGCTGTGTCAGAGCCCACCAGTCTATTTATAGAGTGCCGTGAGATGTTTTGTGACTTGCGTTAATTAAATTAATCCCTTCTGAAACAAAATAAAAGACCTTAAGAGCTCACATTCAGTCCCTGGGACAACATTCCCGAACCGCGGGGATCCAGGTAGCATCTCAGGCTGCCGGAGGTGCTCGGGATGCTCCAACAGTCCTTAGCCCTCAGCACCGGGGTAGTGCTGCTCTGCTCAGTGTCCCCTGGGAATTCATGGGGGGCATGGCACTGACCCTGCCCTGCAGGACTGAGCCCCATGAAAACCCTGGAAGGGTTGGGAAGAGAAATAAAATAGCTTTTATTATACAGATAGATATTCATATAGATAGATTTTAATATAGATATTAATAGATTTAGATATGCAATATGTATTTAACAGATGGGTTCATCCTTTGTTATGCAGGAAATGCAGCAAAATGGCATTGTCTGACTTTAAAATCACTGGAATCTCTGAATCCTTTAACTTGAGAGCACTTTCTGTTTGCTTTGGGACATAATTAGTCCCTACAAAGTTTCTTCCATCTCAGTCCAGGCTCTTCTCTTACCGGATCCCTGTAAGACAGCCACAATCAGCTGGATTCTCATGGTGTGAAAATACTTTTGCTACCACGTGGCAGACCTTGTGTTATCAGGGCAGGATCATTTCCATCAAGGAGCAAGAGACCAGATGGGAAAAAGCAGCACCCGGGAGCTAAAAGAGCTTTGGGAAATGCGAAAGTTGTCACACATTAAAGCCCAATATTCACTGCCTGCTGCAGCTTCTGGCTTTCAGATGCTCTAAGACCAAGCAGCATCCGTGGCAGGGACTTCAATCAGCCCCTAGAGTAATTTAACGGACATAAATTAATCATAAAAGTCAGCACATGAACTGCAGATTGTAAAATCTGCTGTCATGTTTGCAGTTTCAATTGGGCTGATTCGCCCCACTGGCCTCTTCCATAGGGAACGGGGCAAACACCCCATGTTTTGGTTAATTTGCAGCTTGCAAATGAAAATGCTGTTTCCTCTCTGCTGGGCACTGGGGAAGAGGCATCCCCTGGACTGCAGAGTTGGTGGGATACGCTGCTGGAGATACCACCCACGATTCTGTATGTCCCCTGGCACCGTGGCTGCAGTATCTGCAGCACCAGAGCCAGAGCTCATGGGGAAACTGAGGCACAGAGGGAGGGCGGGCAGGTCTTAGCTCAAACCAGGCCTGCAAGGAGCGCTGGGCACATCGCTGCTGTGTTTTCTGGCTGCATGGGTGATGTACGGGAGCTCAGAGATGTTGTCTGCTGGCCAACACTGGTGATGTGGCCTCTCCCGTGGGCACGGGCAGCATCTTCCCTCCAGGCAGCACGTGCCCAGGCAATGCTGCCTGCTGGGGCGTTTGACCTCCAGGTGCTTTGTTTAGCAATATCAAACCCTTCCCTGCTCCCCAGCTGCTCCAGCCTGGCTTTAGTTGCATCCCACGTGTTTGCTAAGGGGGTTGCTAAAATCCTGGGGTGGGCTGCAACTTCAGGGGGGCAACAGACAGGCAGACAAACACACTTGCAAGCAAAACCCTTGTCCCTGGCAAACACAGTCCCATGCACGGAGAGGGCTTCTGGATGCGGACCTGCAGACAGGGACCCCCGCGCACCCCTCCCGGTGCCTCTGTGCCCATGCAAAAGCTGATGCGCCCCAGCAAAGCCACGGGCTGAAAGCCCCGTCCCCTCCTGGCTCCTCCATCGCACTGGGATGCCCGTGGGAAATGCCAGGTCCCCTGGCGCAGGGACCTGGCAGCATCCCGGCACTCGCAGCTCCCCTGGGCTTTTTTTAACTCAACAAATAGAGCTTCGATAAATGTCACTTCTTTCCGCTGCCACTGTTTCTCTCTGATGGCCCGTCAACGTGACAGCACCGAGGTTGTCTGGAGCAGGAAACCTTGATGGATGTTACTTCGTTCCCTGGCTCAGGGAATGCCGCAGCAAGAGCCTCCTGTCCCAAGCACAGCGCAGAGGGGCAGGAGGGATGGGAAGAGCCTTGTGTCTCGGGAAAAGGCTGTTTATGAGCCCAGAGTGATGTTCCCTCAGGTCTGGCTGGAAAGCCACCTTCAGCATCAGGTTTTTGAGTTCAGCGCATCCTTCTACCGGGGGTTCACCTTCCCTGCAAGGGCCACGTCCCTGCGGGGCACTGCTGGCCTTGTGGATGCTGCGGGTGGATGACGGACCCATCCTCCCGGGGACCGTTCCTCCTTCCCACGAGTGGGGCGAGGAACAGCTCTGGGCCGAGTTTCGGTATCGCTCCGTGGAAAAAGGCAACTGCAGGATTTCAAGCTGACAGCAGATGCCAGCAAAGAGCTGCTCTGCAGCCAGCCGGGGCCTGTCGTGGGCAGGGGGGTGGTCGGAGCCCCAACCTGGGCGCTGGGGCACCTTCTGCCCAAACCCACCCACCTGGCTGGGTGCTGCCTGCTGGAGGGCAAACCCCTCCTGGGACCCGGAGGAGCGCAGGCAGTGCTTTGCAACCAGCTGAGAACCTCCACGCTCAGCTCACAAACTGTAGCACCCACCCTGACCCCCCTCCCATCCTGAGGGAGTACTGAGTGGGGCAGCGGCTGCTGCAAAACAAGTGGCACCACCAAGAGAAATGGGGGATGTTGCTCCCTCCGGCTCATCTCACCAGGCATGGCTTTGTGCCTCAGAGCCTCAGGCCAGCACCCACGGGGAACAGGGGTCACGCGTCCCCTAGGCTGGCCATTGCCTGCTCAGCCTGTTGGTTATCATAGACTCACAGAGTGGTTTGGGTTGGAAGGGACCTTCAAAGACCATCCTGTCCAACCCCCTGCCATGGGCAGGGACATCTGCCACTAGATCAGGCTGCTCAAAGCCCCGTCCAACCTGACCTTGATGTCTCAACCTGACCTTGATGCCCCCTCGATGATGGGACATCCACAACTTCTCTGGGCAACCTGGTCCCGTGTCTCACCACCCTCATGGTAAAAAAATTCCTTCCTTATCCAGACTAAGGGGGCACTGGAGAGGTACTCTCACCTCTTCTCACTGGCCGGTTAGTCTGGGCTCTGGGCTAGCCCCAGCCTGGGTTTTTGTGGAGTGGTGTCCAGCAGGGTCCCCCTGCATGCCCTGGCTTTCTGCTCAGCACCATGGCCCCAAAACCCTCTCTCCTCTTCCTTACCAAATTCCTTTCATAAGGACCTGGGAGGCACCTCATGCTTCCTCTCCACTTGGCAGGCGTCCGTGACACTCCGGCTCTGCAAAAAGAGTTATTTTTACCCCCTAGCTGCACGCACGCTCCCCCAGATCAGCCTCCTGCCCTCCCTGTGCCCAACACTGTCCCCAGTCCCCAGCTGGAACCCCGCTGCAGCTGGGACCAGGCTCTGCTTACATCCCCAAGCACCCCACAGCTGGTGAGGGGATGCAGGAGGGGCCCCTTCCCTTCGTTTGTGGGCATCATTTCTGTGGGGCCCATTCACTGCCCCATGCAAAGCTCTTTTTTCAGCCTGACAAGTAGCTGGAGCTTGTTGTATAAGAGGACGTATACATATATATGTGGCCCCTGCTATTTCCCCCTTCCCAATGGTCTTTTCAGGTCCCCGGCCCAGCTCCCTCAAGCAAGCTCAGGGGTCCCCAGGAGCTCGGCACTGGGAGCTTTGCCAGGTCTTTTTGACAGTCAGGGAAGGGTGTTGGACCTGGAAAAGCTCCAGTTCCTCGGGTTCAGGGGCCAGGCAGGGTCTGTGAGCACTCCCCGTCCTTCCCCGGGCTGCTGGACCCCGCATGCCTCGAGAGGACCCACCACAGCCCCGAGCCCCAGGCTGCTGCCGACAGCAGGACATACACTGCCCATCTCAGTGCTGCTTTTAAGGGATCCCTAAACCAAGCATCAGGGCAGCAGCTTGAACCCACATGGCTAGGGGAAGGCCGAGCAGGGGGGTCCATCTGCAAGCCAGGGTGGATGCTCCGGGCACAAGCCTGAAGGGGCTTGTGCAGGGGCTGAAGGGGCTGCGGCAAGGGGATGGGGGGCATCATCCCTCCTGCGGGCTCCCCATCCAGCCCATGGCTCCAAAGGAGGCCCCCAGAATGAGAGGGGACCCAGGGACAGCAGCAGTGGCCCCCCAGGGAAGGACACCCCAAACATCACCCGCTGGCCCCTGCTCACCTCTGATACAGCCCTTTGCTCCTTTCCAAAGAGAGGTTTTAATTTACCCTCTCAGCTGGCGAAATCCTATCCCAAGCAATTCCCCAGCCGTTCCTCTGAATCACAGTAATTACCTCATTACTTTGATATTAATAGAATTCATATGGCCTGGAGAAGATAATTGAAATTAGCCCCACGCCACTGGCGAGGGGCAGCAGAGGGGGCAGTGGGGGCCTAAGCTGGATGAGGGGTGCAGGGCTGTGCCCCGGCTGGATCCTGGCACCCACAGTGGGTCCTGGGGCCAGCGATGCCCATGGGGCTGCAGCCGGGCCAGTCCCGGCCCCAGGGATGAATCGGTCACCTGGAGTTTGCCTGATGGTACCAGAAATGAGTAGGCAGAATGGATGCCCGTGCTGGTCCCTGTTGGACCCTGCCCCTGTCCTTGAGCCACTCACCCTCTTGCTGTCCCCTGCCTTGTCCCCTGCTCTGGGCCAGGGCATCCTGCAACCCCCATCAGCATCTCCCGCCATGGGGCCGTTCCCATTCTTTCTGGGGAAAAAAGGAAAAAAAAAGATTCATTATCTGGAAGAGCAACAAAGGCAGCATGGCGCTGAATACCTCTCACAGGCAGTGCCGTGCCCCCGCAGCCGGCCGCTGCCCGGCGGGGCTGTGATGGAACCGTCCGCCAACCCTCCGGCCCCGGGCACGGGAGGCTCCCACCCCACCTGCTCCCTGTCAGATGGGAGGTGACCCCCGACAAAGGCCGGGGCTGCGTCTGCCACCCTTGGGCTTTGCCCAGACACGTGTCTCCTTAACCTCTTCCTTGGGACCAGCTGCTACCAGGGGACCCTCCTTTGTGGCCCCGGCGCGCAGCAGACGAGTCTCCCCATCTGGCCAGCAAGGCCTCGTCTGTTGGAGACCCCCTGCCCTGGCTTACAACGGCATTAACCTCCCCCGCCGCGCCCTGCCCCGCTCCCACCCCCCCACCCCTCCCCGTCAACTGTCACCGAGCGCCTTGGGTCCCTGCGGTACCGGCGGGCTGGGGACAGCCTGCATCCCGGGCTTACCGCACCGCTCACCCACCGCCCAGCCGGCACCTCGCAGGGACGGGCATCCCTGCCTGCACCTCTAACACTGCCTGCCTGCAGGCTGACCCATGCACAGAGCGGGGCTGGAAATCTCCTCTCTTCTCCCCTCCTAACACCGTGGCATAAATACTGCACGTAAATGTTGTACGCAAATGTTGCATATAAATGTTGCATGTAAATATTGCATGTCAATGCTGCACGATATAAATGCTGCATGTCACTGCTGCGTGGTGTAAGCGCTGCATGCAAATGCTGCACGACATAAATGCAGCACATAAATGCTGCTTATAGGTGCTGCATATAGAAATGCAGAGTCTCGGAGCCATAGGGGCCGGGGGAGCAGGGGGCAGCCGAGGGGAGTGCCAGGGCTTGCAGCAGGCGCGCTGCAGCCAGCCGGGATGTCAGGCGAGCAGACGGGGCCAGCTCAGCCCTCTGGAGGGCACAGGGGATGGGTGTCAGGAGCAATGCCTGGACAGGAACCAGGCAGGACAAGGCAGGGGGGAAATTTGCCTCCAGGGGCTGCATGAGTTCCTGCACTCATGGCTGCAGGTGGGGTGAGTCCAGCCTCAGCTCCTGCAGTCCTGGGGCTCAGGACCAGGACCCCAGCACAGGGACTCCATCCCAACCTCGCTGCCACCAAGCCACGTTCCCTTGCCCCTTGCTTGGTCTGGCACTGAACTCCCCGGGGAGCTGGGGGATGCTGGGGCACCCGAGGGTGCCTGGCTGGCAGGGGACCATCAGCGATGGGATGCAAGGAGCGGTGTGCAGGATCAGGCCCTGGAGCCCACTGGGGAAAGGAGCCGAGGCGGAGGCTGGCATCCCCCAGCTGGCGGAGGCCCCGCAGGCTCCTCTGCCCGGTCAGCGGTGTCCCCAGGCCAGGGACAAGAAGAGGCGAGACTCGTCCACCACCGCCTCCCTCGCCAGACATCCATCCCCGAGGAGGCCTTATCTGCTGCTAATGCTTCACAGCAGCCTCCCCAAAGCTTGCGGGCTTGGCAAGATGCTCCGAGACTGCATTTGCTCCAAATGGATTGTATCAGGGGGAGAACAAAGCACTGGAGAGTTTTCAAAGCAAAGTTGTGATCGCAGCCCGCAGGAGAGGCAGGCGGTCCCCTCCGGCGGCACCTCACTGGGGACTCAGCGGGGAGCAGGCTCAGCCCCAAAACCCGCCGGGCAGCAGGCTGGTGCCTCTCGGCTGTCCCCTCTTGGCCCCGGCTCTACCGTCCCACGGTGGTGGCCGGGCAGGAGCTGTTCAACGGGTGCTGGCCAGAAGACAACAGCTCCATTTTCACCAAAAAATGTCCTGCTGCAAAATTTGGCCTCGCTCCAGCTGCAAATGAAAAAATAAGGTTGGTGTTTTTTTTTTTTTTCCTCCTCCCAAGTTTCTTGGAAAGCTGGTGCGGGCCAGGCTCTGGAGCAAACGCTGACTCGGCATTATGCCATGGCGCTGGGGGATGTTGCATGGGTGCTTGCCTGCTTCGCTCCCCATCCCTGGTGCAGGCATTTCCAGGCAGCAGCCCTCGGAGCAGAGCAGCTGGCAGAGCGGATTTTTTTTTCCTCTGACACCCTCAAGGACTTGGGGGAAAAAAGGGAAATATTCTCTCCTCTGTCGATCTTAGCATAAATTGCAGCCACAATGTCAAGAGGGGGGGCTAACGTGGAGGCTTCCCCTGCCCAGCCTGTGCTCCGAGCCCTGGGAGCATCGGCAGAGACAGCCGCAGGCGATGCCAGGACTCACCCAGAGCATGACAGCCACATGTTGCATGAAGCAAGGTGTGCACCGTGCTTGTGGCGAGGTGTCCTCGAGGAAGCGATGGCACGCAGGGAGCCGTGCTTGACAGGAAGGACTGGAGGAGAAGAAGGAACCGTGTAGGCAGAGGAGGGAATAAGACCAGAAAGTCACGTTGGCTTGGCTTCCCCTCGGATACGCAGAGAAGATGGTGTCAGCAGTGAGTCAGCTCCGGGAGGTATATGAAATCATAATTGAAGAATGCTGAGAAAACAGCAAAATCCCACAAAAAGAAAAAATTGTGGGACAACAACCCTCAGGCAAAAGCAACAGCGATGGTGCAGATCCCAGCGCCTCGGTGCTGGGCAGAGACATGAAAGAGGACAGGTTTAGCCACTGGACACTCTTCAGGGCACAACGGGATAACTGCAAAATCACATCAGGGCCGGGGAAAAAGGAAAACAAACCCAAGAGCAGTAGCTTTCTGCTGCGGGACAGTCAAAGGGCACCACATGGCCCTGCAGCATCTGGCCCTGTGGCAGTGGGCTGGAAGGACCCACGTGAGATCCCGGAGACTCTCCCAATGCATTCCCAACCCACAAGAAACGTCACGGCCGCGAGGGCTCCTTTGAACAAGTGTCATTGAGAATCTGGGGAAACAATAGAGCTGCACAACGCCAGGCTCTGCAAAATGCCTGACTCACAGCACTATTGCATCTTGAACGACAAACTCGTTTGTGCCAGATTAGCAAGCGGGAGAGGCGCAGGGGCTGCTCTGTGGAGGCTCAGACGTCCCCGTGGCCCCAGCAAGAGAGATGCAGAGCAAGTGAGCCGCCTCCTGCAGAAGGCGTGGGGTGGTTCACCGAGAGCCAGAGGGGGAAAGACATGGGAAAATCAAGCAAAATGTCACAAATTCAGAAACTCAAAGTAAAAGGTGTAACCAGCGAGCAAAGGGAGGTCTGTGCACCCTGTGGGGAGAGGCTGTGAGTGGAAGTTCTTTGCTGGGGGCTGGGGGCAGCACGGGGGGACAGTGCTGGACGGTGGTGGGATGGGGAGAGGGGAGGGGTCCTGCCCATCGCTGCTGGGGACTACACCCAACCCCAGCCCTCCAGCCCTCCTGGAAAGCCCCGGACACCCAGCCGAGGAGGGCAGCAGGGACTCAAAGGACAGGGCGTTGCACAGTCCTGGTGCAAATGCAGCACAAAGCAGGGAAAATACTAGTGCTAAACTCAGAGCAGCAGCAAAGTGGCAGGAGAGTGAGCTTCAGCTGGGTGTCCATGCCAAACAGGGCTGTGAAACCTTCTTCATCCGCACACTGGAGAGGGCCAGAGGGGTAGGGGAAAGCCAGACGAAAATTCAGCAGTGACGTAAGCCCAGCCCATGTGGCCCACAGGTACCAGGGAGGGCTTCAGGCTGCCCCAACATCGCAGCACCGCCACGATGAGCTACATCAGGTGAGATCAGGTCACACCCGGCACTCAACCCGGGACAGGAACTCATCCGTGGGGACACAAGCCACCCCTGCCCACCGGGAGAGCACCCATGCCCTGCAGCATCCCCATGGGTGTGCGAGCTGGGCACCAAACCACCAAACCACCAAACTGAGCCTAGGTGGGGACCAGGGCTCGGTGCTGGGAGCCAAACAAGTGTGAAACAGCAACAAAAGATGGGTTCTGTTATTTTAAATAAATCAAACAAACCACCAGTTCAATGTACCCTTCAAAGCATGTCTACTGGATAAGACAAAAATGATGGCAGTAAGGAATAACTGTGTGAAAGAGGCTCCCAGCCCATGCCGAGGAGCAGCGTAGGTAGGAGCACCATAAACTGCACTTTTCATGGGTGTAGGCATCTGCAGTGGTGAATATTGCTCACTAGCAAACAGCCATCAGTGAAGAGATGCTACTCGAGATGGCTGACATATTCCCAGCGCTTCCCTCCGGAGGTGGACCTTAGCCATGGCTAAGCTTGGCAGAGCTGGGCTAGGCTGTAGCTTGGTGCTGGATCCTCGCTGGGCTCCCCAAGGCTGGGACCTGCCTCCAAAGAGCTAAAAGCAATGTGGGAAATGCCCATAGGGACTGCGGGACAGGCAGGCAGGGGAGGTCCTCCTCCGGTGGCTGGAGCCCCGGTGTCACCATCTGTGCGGCTGCAGATTCCGCCCCCCAACCTGTCCTGGCCCCGCGGAGCTCTTTGCCCTCAACGGGGAGGATGAACAAAGAGGTTTTACATAATCCCATGCGATCTGCATAATGCACAGCCCCCGGAACGTGCAGCTCTCACCCGCCACGTTGCACAGAGTCCTGGATGTTCCTCTCTCTTCTCAGCCTGCTTCCTATTTCCCTGGCCACATATTGCAGCCAGGAGCAAAACCACGCACTGAGCAGCTCTCCCAGCCCTCCAGGCACAGGTACCCACAGCCCAGTGCTTTTGGGGATGCTGCCGGAGGCACCCGTAGCCTGACAGGCAGCTTTTGCTCTGGGACGTAAACACGGTCGACTAGAGAAAGATCAAACGTGAAAGCGTGTTGAAACATTCTCATGGGGACACTTTGAGGTTGCCACGCTGCTGGTGGCTCATCCTGAAAGGTCCCCTTCTCCACTCCCACCACCACCTCTATCCCACCCCCGGGAAAGGAAACTCTTGCTGGAGCTCAGGTGCTGAGCTTCAGCCGGGGCCGAGCATTTCAGAACCACAAAATCCAGCCCCTCCCAAGCCGAGAAAAGAAACCGACCCTTGGTGATTGCTGGTTTTGCTTTAAAATACAAAAGCAAAGCAAAAAATAAACCCCACCGGTCCCTGCAGCCAGCTGCTGTGAATGCAGGAGGTGCAATGCCTGGTCAGTACAACCTGATGTGTTTGCAGGGCTGGAAGTGGCCGCATCCAGTGCCTGCACCCGTGCTAGACACAACCTTGGCCTTACTGCTAGCTGCAACGACAGAGCAACAAATACCCAACACAGCCGGCTGCAGCAGTGCCACGTGGAAGCGACCCGGCACAGAAGTGGCTCTTTCCCCGTAAATCACCCCAAAGGGAGGGTCCACCCAACGGCAGCAGTGCAGACCCGGTCAGGCAGCACTTGGGAACGCGCCCGGGTGCTCGCTTGCCGCAGGACAGGCATGGGCAGAGCCGGCAACTTCTCAGCATCTGCAACCGTCTCCAATAATACCACCCAGAGGCTCCAAAATGTTGGGGAAAAAATAAATATAGCTCAAAGGACACTAAGAGATCGAAGGGAAATGGCCATTAGCAACCCTCCATCTGCAGTAAAAAAGCCAGCCATGTCCGGCACTCCGGATCTAATGGGTTTTTAATATTCTCGTGGCACGCACTGTGGTATATATGGTAAGAGACACTTGGAGGTCTTGCATGAGCACCATTACTCGGGAGGCTGCTCGCGGAGTTCAGGCTCTTCCTTTCCCTGCCAGCTGCCTTGTAGATGTAGATGTTTCAATTATTCTGTCAAGCTGCATATACCAAATTAAGGCCAGAGAAGTGTCTCTGTCTTATATAGAGAGAAGAAAAAAATATATCCCTAAAAGGAAAAGAAATGAACTCAGAAATTAATAAGGCTGATTGACAATGCTGCTTTGGAAACTCTGGTACCATATGGCATCCTTGAATGGCTGCAGTGCTGTTAGGATGGAGCTGACCAGCTGGAGAGTTACTGTGGGTTGTTTGTAATTGTAATAATGGATATCAGATGGCTGGTGTGGAGCAGTTTATAAATGAGAACAGACAATGAGCCACACTGTTTGTCAGGAAATCATTGCTGATACAGGCTTTGCGCTACCCACCGCTCCTCGTTTGAGCTGGCTGCTCCCAGGGCACCCTGTGCTGCCGGTTGGTCCGGCTCCGTCCGGGAGAGGCACGATCCTGAGGCAGGTACCACATCAGCAAGCGGGGCAGGTGGTCCAGCCATGAGCAAGACTGCCAAAAAACCCCCCGCGCCCTCCTGGTACTTTGGGCAGAGCCCCAGACACCACTCAGAGATGCCGGCAAGGCTGATGTCTTCATGCAAAAAACGTGATGTCCAGCCGGGTGCCCCTCTAAGGAAGCCAAAGCAAACGGGGATCCGTCCGGGGATCCGCCAAAGCCTCGGGAGCCGTCCAGGCTCACAGGGTTGATGGGGGCTGACACTTCCAGATTGGTTTTTGTGCTGAACAGCTGGAAAAATCATGACATTTCAGAATTTGCCATTTAATGGATTTTTTTTTAAGGTCGGCAACAGTGAAATTCATTATTTCAATTTCTGCTGATCTCCAGCTCTATGGCTTATCACATAAAACGAAGCCTGAGTTTGGAACGAAAATGTCACATGCTTGTTCCCTCATCTTTTCCAAAATGAAATTCCATCCAAATTAACACAGGGCATTGCCCAGCTGAAATTTCCCCTCTGCTCCAGCAGAAGCCACCCTGTGCCACATCATCTGGCAGCCGAGGGCATCAAGCCCCAGCCTAGGGGGACCAGGGCAGGAGATGGCTGGGAGAGAAGGCTGCATTCGAGGCTTAGATGTTACGCCTATTTTTAATTCCCTAGCATTCCTGGATTTTTTTTTTTCCTCCAAAACTTATTTAAAAAAAAGCCATAACCAAATTGGACTAAGCACCCTCTCACCGACACCCGGACCCCCTTTGCTGGGGGGACCCACCAACAGCCGTCGGCGGCGGCCGGGCAGAGCCAGGCGGTGTGGCAGGGTAGGAGGAGCACACTCATGCGTCACTTCACACTCACGCACAGGCACGCCCGCGAACCCAAACTCCGGCGGGTCTTACTTTGGGCTCGGCAGCCCCGGCGCGGAGATGGAAGGAGTCCCGGCACCGCTGGGCTCTCTCCCTGCTCGGCTTCAGGCTGATGGCATCTCTGGTGTCGGGGCCGGGGAGCGGCGGGCGCTTCGGGACCAGCCAGCCGGCGGCAGGGAGAGCTTTCTAGGAAAGCAAGCTCTGTGGGAAGGTGGCCAGGACTGGAGCTGGGGCCACGGCACGTGCCAAGCACTGGACAGAGCATCCATGAGCCAACGTGTCCCTCCGAGCCCCTCTGCAGGGCATCTCCATGGCCGTGAAACGCTCCTACCTTGCTGTATATAATATAATTAAATATTTCTTATATTTCTTCTATATTTCTTATATAAATATTATATATATTTATATTTTATATATTTATATTTGTGTGGTTTAGATATATTCTTATATAAATATTTATTTTATATTATTCTTGTATATTATATAAATATTTCTTAGAAACGCCAGGGCATACAAATCCTCAGACAAAACCCATTGCCAAGCTGGAAATGGGCAGGGCAGAACAATTAAAGCCCGTGACTGAAATCAGCTGGCAGGAAAACTTGCTCTAAACCATCACCCCTAACCGAGCTCTGTGGTTATTTCCCTGAAGAAAGACTGACTCCTGCTCCCAGCTCTGAAAACATGCCCTTTTATACTGGGGCATGGCTGTTCCTCAAAACTCCAGCATTACTTTTTTTCCAGTTCGGAGAGGATTATTTGAGTCTGCTTATTCGGAGCCTCGGTTTCTAGGCTTTCATATAAAATGCAAGTAACCCATTCATTTTAATAGCAGAGATTCAGGGTTTGTTTTATTTATATCAACCACTATTTAGGGAAAATTGACATTCAATTACCGTGCACCAAACTTCATAATCAATTGGTTTTAATTAGTAAGGGGACGCTGAGACGCAGTGCAGACACAAGACACGAGCGCGTTTTGGACACCCTTTCCGGAGCTGGACCTGGCCCAGGAAGCAGGAGGGCTGACGGCATCCCCCAGACCCGGCCGTCGCGTCCCCGTCCCCGCGTCCCCACAGACCTCCGGGCGACCCAATTGCATCCTCCCAGTTTTAGCCTGAAGTTGTCACTCGATAGGAAAACTCCCCCGCTTTCTCCAGCTCAACTTTGGCTGACCTCATCAGCAAACTGAACTAATTGAAGGAAGCGAAGTCGGAAAATAGCCCAACGGCCCTTCCTGACGAGGCGATCACTGTCAAAGCTTGTTCATCACATCACCCAGCCCCGGTCCTCTGCAATGAGATGCAGGTTCCCCGTTCGACTCTGGCATCGCAGATGCATTACTTACCACTTGCTATCACGTTTTAAATCACCATAACTGCAAGCCCTGACATACATTGTCAGCAGTTTAAATGCAAAGAGGTTTAGATTTCAAAAGAAAGAGGTATTCAACATGAATCGTTACTCAGATACACTGTTTTTTCCAGCACAGGCACTCTGGAAATGCTGAGCACCCCAGGCTGGGTGCAGCCCTTCACTGGCACCCAAGCATCCTATAGCTCGTGTGGTTTGGTGCGCTCAGCTTGGCTTGACATCACTTTTGGGGTGTCATCTGTTTAATCAGTCCCCATCACCCCCCCATCGCCCATGGAGGGGCCCCACTCACAGCCGTGCTGGCGTCGTTGTTGGTTTTTATTTTACAGGCGTAATAGAGCCTACCCACATCCTCCCGGCCCCGGCCCGCCCCAGCTCCCACCCACCCGCCACCGGCATTAATGGGTTTACTTTGCCGTGCCTGGCAGGTAACGGCCTCCGAAAGAGGGTGTCAGTTTGTCATCCCAAGCCAGCAGCTGTGCGGCGGGCGAGGAGCAGGTGGCAGCCCCATGTCCCCTCGCACAGGGCAAGATGCTCGTGGGATCGGTGTGTCCTGGAGGGCTGGATTCGGGATCCTCAGCTCCGCTCCGAGCCCTGATGCACCCTGAGCCCCGCCAGCTCCCTGTGCCCTTTCTCTCCCCTTCCAAGGGAGGTCGAAAAATGCACCGAGAATCTGCTGGGGGGAGTTGAAAATCCAAGGTAGGAGCCAGCTGAGCGCCAGGACAGGCACGTGGTGGCTGTGAGCGTGACCCCTGCACAGCCACGCCAGCCCGAAACCCTCAGCGAGCTGCCGGGTGGGACGAGTGCACCCACAGCCAGACGTGGGATGGAGGAGGGGACGAGCACCACAGCCGACCAGGAGAAGCCATCCCCAGCTGGGAGGAAGAGGCCGAAAGCACAGTGCCAAGGATTAAGCTGAGAAGGTGCGTTAGGAGCAGAGGGGTGAAATAAAGTCAAACAGTGGGTGATGGCAGAAGTGGCGAGCTGCAAGACGCACCTAAAGCTCCTTCTGCTTCAGACATCCGCAAAAAAGATCCTATTAAAACTGAAATCGGGCTCCTACCCCTGCCTCCACTCATCCCCTATTTACTGAGATCCCAAACACCTCCAGGGTGGCAGCTGACTTTTGCTCTGTGTATGTGTTGGGCACGCATGTGCCATTGCTGGAAAATTATAAAAAATGACAAAAAAACCATAGCAAACCCCAGAAGAGGGCTGGGTGCACATGTGAGAATGGGGACAGCCACCGGAGCTCTTCACGGAGCAGCAGCAGAAACCAGGAGTGTGCAGCGAGCCCCCATCCCCAAGCCTGGCTGCGCTCTGACTTTGCAAAACGATCACCCCTTAGAGAAAGAGAAATTATGGGATTTACCCCACGGGTGCGGGTCTGGCTGGAAATGGAGCACAGCGGCCAGGCTGGAGGTGAAGCTGCCGCCCAAGCAGTGTTCCCACCATGGGACAGCCCTTCTGCCTCCCCAGAGCCCCGCTGGACAAGGGTCTGCTCAGAGCATCCCCAAAGCCTTCATCCTCCAGCCCATCTGCTGCTCGAATCCCCGTTCCCCGGCTGCGACGTCGGGGCGGCTCCTGCTCCTCATTAGAGGTCACAGCCCCTGAGCAAAGATTAATCTGGCGCTTGTGCGAATTTATCTGCTTGAAAAGAGAGGGACCGGCTCTGACCTCGCAGTCTGGAGACTGGTGGGGAGTTTACTATCCCCTGAGCTGTCAAGCCAATTCCCTGCAGTACCAAGCTGTTGTTCTTGGCATCTGCTAGGCAGAAAGACTATGAAACATCCCAAATATCTGTTTGTTTTAAAAGGTAAATATTAATTTCAGGATGCTGTTTACATAACCAGACTCTTGGAGCTTGAAGTCATTGCCTTTTGCTAGTTGTCACATGGAGTTAGTGTGTATTTAACATTTATTTAACTCTACTTGGTCCTGCTTGTGCCAGATGGCAGGCAGCCTGCCCGGCTAGGCACAGGCTTAGCCGAGTGCTGCTCTGAAGCAAGAAAAGGGGGTGGTTTGAGGCTGAAATGGTAAAAGTTTGAGGAGGTTTGCAGCTGCAGGTCCCTGAATGGCATCGATGCACACTGCGGCTCCGGTGTCCCCAAGGCTGGGTGGTGTTCCTGCCCCCAGAGCACGGCAGAAGCCAAAAGCAAGACAACCTGGGAAGCATCATCCTCTGACAAGTCCAAACCAGTGCAGGGGCTGGGCTTTCCTCAGCTCTTGCTGTGCATTGGAGCCAGGGCAGGGTCTAACAACTTGCCTTTGACTCACTGGCTTTGCATCACTTTGGCCTGATCCTGCCTGGCACTGAGCTCTCTCACTGCATATGGGGAGCAGGTGTGTGGACCCTGGCAGAAAGCTGTCCCTGCAGAGGCCATCGCGGTTTGCATGCACCGGGTGGGAAACCCAGAGCTGCAACTCTGAGCTGCAGAAATGTGCGGGTGTCTGGCTAGCCGGTGACCTGGAGGAGCAGACGACATGGGAGAGGACCCGCTCGCTGCCTCCTGAGGTCCTGAACATCGAGTTTCTTCATCTCAGTGAAGAGCTGAGAGATCTCACAAAGTGATGTGCATCCCTGATACACAGCCCCGACAACCGAATGCTCACGTCTCTTTTCTGCCCCTCCAGTCATTTACTCTGCCAGCACAGGGCATTTTGGGGGTAATGCAGCACTGCTGGTGTCACTGCTTTCTCAAACAATAAAGAAATGCAGCCAGATGGCCTTTGGAAAACAAATATGATATTCAAGACAGCATAACCTTCTTTATGGCTGCAGCAGGCACCCATCAGCTTGAATATACAAACAAGGAAGATCTGAGATGGTTTCAGGGACAGAATTATGGTTTCTAAGCTGGACTGGATGCTCTCAGGTTCAAACGTTGATGTTTGAGGAAAGGGACCTGTGTGATAAATAATATCCCCAGATTTTATCACAGAATTATTACCTGTTTGGGCTCGATAGCTGCTGTGCGCTCTGCCTCCCACCTGGTGAGGTGGTCTCATCCCACCCCTCCTCTCCTCCAGCAGTTCTTGCTCGATGAAATCCCATTCTTCTCCCACCGGGCACGCCTGACTCTCCGGGCAATGCTGACCTGCCTTTGTGCACTGCGTCGTGCCGGCAGAAACACTGAACGGACACCAGGACTGACCTTGGGAAACTCCACCAAGCTCCAGACCTCCCCTTCTGGCACCATCTGCCCCGCTCTCCTTTCACTCAGTTCTCGCCCGTATTAATGATGCTTGTACTAAACTTTCCATTTTGCCTTGTTTTGAAAACCAGTTCCCAGCGAAGGAAGCAGGCAGGGTACTCTGCCATGACCTGCCCCATGAGATAAACCCTTTATCTCATTTCCCACTCATTTTTATGACAGTAATTACTCTTTCTTCAGCATTTTTAGAGCTACACACACCTGCGAGATGAGAGATTTCCAAATAACATTTCCTCTTGCTCTTGCGTTCGCTGTTCTTTGATCAGACCCGTTAATCCTTGCCACTAGATTTGCCTGCCCTGTAGAGGGAATGGGAGGACTGAGCTGGTGTGGGACCTGGGAAGGGACAGCAAAGGGGTGAGGAAGAGGCAGGACGAGACTGAAGGAGCTGAGCTGTGGGGAGCAAGAACGGGCATACATCTTTGCCTGAGAGAGCTCATTCCAGCCCAGGGCCATGGTCACCAGCTGAGAACTGCCCCCACCTGGGAGCCATCCTGCTCCCTCCTTTTAACACGGGTCTGCAGAGAGGATAACAACCTTCGACTGCTCTCAGCTACCTCACCAGCTGCAGGGACAGAGTCTAGGAGGGATATCTAAGTGTTTCAGACCTTCTGGTGATCCACCTCGGTCCGTACCCTGCTGTACAGGGCCTCCCTTGGGGTGGGGGGTCACACAGATCCGCACTTTGGAAGAACAGGAGCGAGGCTGTGAAGTCCTGCTCCCAGAGACCGAGCTTCCCACCTGCAGCCACCCTTGCCATGTTGGTGGACAAGCTTTATTCAGAGGGGGACTCAAGGCCATGCAATGAAGGAGGTTTCCTTTGGTAGGACCTTTGCAGGAGCTGGGGCAGAAGCTGGAAGGAGCACAGTGAGTGAAAGAGGATCAAACCCAGAAGGGTGCTTTACATCGGTGCTCGGGTACGGGTGAGGATGTGGCAGGACAGCAAACAGAAATGAAAAAATGCGTCTTCAGAGCACAGCTCGCTCAGCGTGGCACGAGCTGTGGTGTGGGATGCCAGCAAATAAGCAGAGCAGATGCCAAGTGCCTGCTCATACGGCAAGCGCTGTTCCCCCATGCACCAAATAGAGGAGTACACCATGGAGAAACACATCATGACTTGACTGTTTGTCTGATACGCAATGAAATGTGATCATATGTTTAAAGATGATGGGGGCATTTCCTGAGTTGTGGAGTGCATGTGTGAATATTTTAAGAGGTTTTGTGTTTTATCGGCCCTAGATATACAACGTGTATAGTGGCTGTGTATTTATAGTCCTAAAAATGCTGTTTGCAAAACTGTGGATGCTCAGTCGGGTGTGATATAGGTATACATATTCAGACGTACATATCTACCTCTCTAGGATGCGTGTGCCCACATACTGCACTGGGCTGAGAAGTCTTCTGTCTCTTGTCCCGAATACATCACGTTTAAATGATTAAAAAAAAGGGTTCCAAACAAAGTCCATGTGCCTTTAGAGCTTCTTCTCTAATACACAAGCCTATTTCAAGGACATACAGAAACATCAGCTAAGTGAACAGGTGTTGCTCAGTTGGACACAGAATATAAATCCATACTCATAAAGGCTGGGTGGGTTTTTTTCTCTCAGAGCAAATAAACCCTGCTCTGTGTACCAATGTACCAACAGAGCAAAAATTCCAACTGCCCCCCTCCTTTGATGGCTATTGATGTTTCCCAACCCGCACCCCAGCTCCAGAGAGCACGAGACAAGCTCAGCTCACTGTATGGCTTAAAATCTGGGAGGCTGGAGGTGGGGAAGGGGTGTTCCCCACAGGGCAGGCTACAGCAGCGTGTGTCTCAGGGTGACATGGTCGCCCCACTCGCACACCGTCAGGATCCAGAGCTCATCCTCCCTACAGGACCATGCCCCAGGTCTCGCCCACAACCCTGGCACCACTCATCTCAGATCTCCTGAGAAAGAGCACGGAGAGCCCGTTCCCCCCTCACACCTCTCCATCTCTGTAGAAGACACTTGCTAGAGGAGTGGCAGGATGGCCGCATTTAAAACATGAGCTTGTTTCTGTGGGGAAGTCGCATATAACTACGGAAACATCCCCAAAGCTGCTGTCCTGAGCTCCTATGTCTTTCATTGGCATTGAGGTCTGCAAGATTAAGCCCTGTATGTACCCTGTCCTGGTACTCCGCAGGTATTATGAGTGTTATTTAGCACAATCCTCTCCTCTTTGGGGTTTCCCTCTGCAGCTGTTTCATCTTTAGAAACAAAGCAGCAATGCATGCAATGGAGCTGCTCTGTGCTCACCATGGCTTTACCTTGGGCAGCACCAAAGCTGTTGAACAGAAAGGAAGATGGAAATACATTAGCTCCTCTTTTGAAGCTTTCCCCAGCACATCTCAGCGCTCTGCTTTGCGGTCCCAGCCCTCCTCGCCTCCTCCCCGTTCCAAGCAGTGACACTTCACACCAGGGCATGTCCCCCCAAGGTCGTGGTGCCCGGGAGGGACAGGACACGGAGCAGGGCAGCAACGGCCCCACGCTGTCAGCACAGCAGTTCACATCTCCTTGTCTGCGCTCAGGCACATGGAGGGCTACAGCGTGGGTGAGCCTCGGGGAGATGCCAGGCTGCGGCTGGGGAGCACGGCCAGGTGGCTTGGGGACGTGATCCCATCACATTGGTGAAAGCCTCTGATGGAGCCCAGCCTGCCGCTCTCCTAGGGGCTTCACAGGCTTTGGAGACCAGCTAAATTAAAACAAAGCCCTTATCAGCACCCCACACAACAGCCCTTTCTGCTTCACCAGTGTAAATTTGGCCACAGCAAGGCTGTCAGATGACACTGAAATGAAGTGGTGGTAAACACAGGCCAGAGCCAAGCTGCAGCCAGCGTGGCAGGAGATAAGAGCTGCGCGGGGGATGCCGGCTCTGGCGGACAGGCTGGTCCAGGGAATCGCTGGTATCTCGCAAAGGGAGGAGGCAAAGCCACAAAGTTAAAATGAGGACGATGGGACTAGATGGATGCTTCTGTCATTTTAGTGCAAATTTGCATCTGCTCCATCATGGGACATCTGGGCCCAAGAGATGCCGATTCCTGGCCAGCAAAGTCAAAATGAGCCTGTGGCTCCCTGAGCAAATTCTAGAGCTAACCACTGCCAAGCTGCGGTGCGCCGCAGCTCACCCATAGCTGGGCTTTCAACAGGCTGCTGGCCAGCAACCACCAGCCCAGAACTGGGGGAGTTCAAACCCATTTTGTTGGGAGCATGGTCCTGCTGGGAAACAGCAGCCCTGACCTGTGTGCCCTTTTTTTCCCAAGAGCCGAGTAGGGCTCACAGCTCTTACTGCCTTGATTATACAGGCAGCAACTTGAGGGGATGGATAGTGCCTTAGGGCAGCCAGTTTGGATCTCCTGCTCCATCCCAAGAGCTCTCCTTCACTGGTGATGAGCTCTGCCAAGGCTGAGCCAAGAGACGGCAGGGCATCAAGAGCCACACTGGTACCAGCACGACTTGCTAACTGGTGGTGAGGACATCTACCTAGGACAGGAGACTGGGTCCTGGCCCTGCTTCCAGGACCGCATATATATTTTATTGCTGGGAACAGAAACCCCGGCTATAATCCAATTTGCAGACACATGATCTTCCTCCTACAGCTACTTTCAAGTCTTTTGGGAAATCCCTGACCCAGCTGGCCTACTTGCAGTTTCCCTAGAGAACACCTATCACGGCAAATCTCTCCAGGATGGGAGCAGGGTTCTGCTTAGTTTTCAGATGCCGATTGGACATCAGCACAAGGCTGCAGCCTCAACGAACCCCGGGCAGGACTCTCAGGCTCTCAGTGAAGCTCTCACGATCACAGACTCTGGCATTTCTGGGCTTTGAGGTAACCACCAGAGGTAAATGGCACTCAAGCTTCTGACTTTGCCAGAGTCAAAACACTCATGTCTTGGCTCTGACGTGGACATTTGACTTAACTTCTGGGTTTTTTTTCCATGTAAATCTAAATGTGTTTTCCTGTGGCCAGGCTCCCTGGGGCATTTGTGGAAAGGCAGAAGTGCTGGGAGACGAGGCAGGCCCGTTGAAGATCTCCTGACACACAGAGCTCCCTGGCCAACAAAGCCACATGTCCTGGTTTCGGCTGGGATAGAGTTAATTTCCTTCCTAGCAGCTGGTACAGTGCTGTGTTTTGGATTTAGGGTGAGAACAATGTTGATAACGCACCGATGTTTTAGTTGTTGCCAAGTAGTGCTTACACTAGTCAAGGACTTTCCAGCTTCCCATGCTCTACCGACTGAGCAGGCTGGAGGTGCACAAGAAGCTGGGAGGGGGCACAGCCAGGACAGCTGACCCCAACTGGCCAGAGGGACATTCCATACCATGGGACGTCATGCTCAGTACAGAAACTGGGGAAAGCTGGCCGGGGGGGCCGCTGCTCGGGAACTGGCTGGGCATCGGTCAGCGGGTGGTGAGCAATTGCACTGTGCATCACTTGCTTTGTATAGTTTTAGTATTATTATTACTATTATTACAATATTTAAATTATTAAACTGGTTTTATCTCAACCCACGAGTTTTCTCACTTTTACTCTTCCGATTCTCTCCTCCATCCCACCGGGGGGGCAGTGAGCAAGCGGCTGGGTGGGGCTCCGTTGCTGGCTGAGGTTAAACCACACCACCACAGCTAACCATGAGAGCTTGTAGCAAGACTTTCAGGTCCCTTCCCCCCCGCCCTTTCCGCAGAAGGACCATGGAGTTAGCTGGTCCTTGGGAAGAGCCCCATCCCGCCTTATTGCAGCCTTTCAATAGATAAAGCCTTGTACGAAAGGTGGAGACTTTTTACCAAGGCTTGTAGTGACAGAACAAGGGGCAGTGGTTTTAAACTGAAAGAGGGTCAGTTTAGTTTGGCTATAAGGAAGAAAGCTTTTACGATGAGGGTGGTGAGACACCGGTTGCCCAGAGTTGTTGATGCCCCGTCATTGGGGCATGAAGGTTGGATGGGGCTTTGAGCAACCTATTCTAGTGCAAGATATCCCTGGGGTTGGACTGGATGATCTCCAAAGGTCCTTTCCAACCCAAACCACTCCACGAGTCTTCACCCCGCTTGTCCTGCAACTCTTCAAACATCATCTCCAGGACCTGGTGTCCCTCCAGGCCGAGCCGGCCACCTCACCGAAACCACCCCCCCACACACCCCCCGGGGCATGGGGCTACAGCTGGGGTGTGGGAAGTGCCAGGAGGCATCTCAGACACTTTGGTTACAATACCTGAGGCCCCGGTGCTGGGCTGCGGACTTTGTCCGCAGCCCAGCACCGGGGCCTCAGGTATTGTAACACCTCCGTGTTAGCCGGGAGACCTCGGCGCAGAGGGGGGGAGAAGGTGAGATGCTTTTGGGGAGGCCATAAACCACAATTAGGCTAAAATTAATCATTAAATTCATCTATAAAGCGTCGCCTCTGACCAAACAGGGGGCCTCCTGCTCCGCTAACCGGCAGCAGTCCGGGCCTCCCGCGGCCTTGCCGGGGCGGGCCGGGTAGGCCGCGCCCCCGGTAGCGTCACGGCGAAGGGCCGGGCCGGGCCGGGCCGGTGGGGCCGCGGCGGGGAGCGGGAGGAGGCGCCGAGGAGCCGGGCGATGGTGGGGATCCCGGGCGGCTGCCAGTGTAAGAGCCGCGGCGCGGGGGGGGGAGGCGCCGACCCGCTCGGCGCCGCTCGGACGGGGGCGAAGGGCCTAGCGGGGCCGGGGCCGGGGCCGGGCGGCGGGGACGCCTCGGCCTGGCCGGGCCTCGGGCGGCGGGGGGCGGCGCGGCCGGAGTGGGGAAGTGGGGTGCAACGGTGGTGCCGGCCCCGCCGCCGGGCTCGGCCCCCCCGGGTCTCCCCTGCCCGGCCGGGGGGGTGCAGGGAGGGGTGCTGCGCCCTGTTCGGCTCTTCCAGCTGCACACGTTTATATATAAAAACGTATAATATACGTGTTTGGTTAGCGTATATTTATCAGCATGCGGTTCATCGCCCGCAAAGTGTGAGGCAGCCGGGCCGAGAGCGGCCTTGGGGACTGCCACCTGCAAAACCAGCCCGGCAGCAGCCCTGTGGGGTGGCCCGCTGGGTTTATTTTTAATTTCCAGGCTGGGTGGGTTTTCGTGACCCAGCGCCGGCGCAGGGCAGGGCGGGCAGCGGCCGGGCTGCTGCCTGCAGCCCCCGGGGTCACCCCGTCGCTTGGCCAGGAGCAGGCGGGTGGGTTCGGCGGTGGCCAAACCCATAGTGTGCACTCAGATGGGCAGCGGCTGGGTGCGGGTGTGCCTATGTGAAGCCTGTCTGTTGCAGCATCCTCTGCTACTTGGGGTTGGGAAGGTGAATAGCTGGAGCTCCGTTTTCATTAATTTCTCAAAACAGGAGGTTTGTTTCCAGAAGAGTTGCACTCTCTCTGAAAGCGATGCGGTCGGCAGGGGAGCAGGGAAGCGCGTTGCTGCTGCCAAGGAGCAGGGTAGATGGTTAGCCTGTGCCTCTCACCATATTAACCTCCTGATCATTTTTGTCATCTGTGCTTGTGCGCACAGCATTTGTTTATCCACAATCGGGAATGGAGTGTGAGCTGTCCCGGGCTGAGGAACGAGGTGCTGGATGGAGCCGTGATGTCCGTGGGTAACGGATATCCAGGCTGACAGCCTGGATGGGCCATTTTGCACACGGGCTGGATCACGGCCTCGAGGCAACTCTGTTGATAAGTCATAGTTCAGTGAAGGGAGAAAAGCAGTTAAAAGTGTATCCCAAATCTCAGAGGAAATGAGGGAATTTTAAAATGAAGTGTGGTTGCTCATAAGGAAGCAACATAAAGATAGATGCTGACGCTAATGTGGAAACCACCCTGAAAGCTGCATTCCTGATACGGAGAAGGAATTACCAAGTGATGGAAATTGCAGAGGGTGGGTGAATACTTTATTGTGCTGCTTAGTGCAAAATGTGTGATGTTCGGAGTGAGGTTGTTATCCCTTAAGGCAGTTACAAATTAGTCTGTCAAAGCGTGCAGACTTGAAACAGACAGTGGCCCAGGCGGCTGCCACGGGAGGAGGGCACAGCAGTGAGCAAGCCGTGTTAACATCCACGTGGGTTTGCAGAACCCTGGTACCTGATTGACGGGCTCCTAACCTTGCTGCCAGGGAGGGCTCTTCGTTTTGTCTGCCTTGAAGAAAAGGCCCCACAGAAGGAGCTCGGGTGAGATCATCTGCTTTAACCTCGCTGTCCAAAAGTCAGCCCTTTGTGCCTGATCTCCTTTCTCCAAGCTCCCTTTGCAGTCACAGCGGAGGAACAGGCACTTCTGAGGGTGATTCATCTCACCAGTCTTGGACACCTCTCTCTGGATGAGATGAATTACTCACTGGAGGTGCCTGGGCTTTTTCATTGACTGCAAGGGGAGTCCAGGATAACTGGCTCAGGCTTTGGCAACGAGAAGTTAGATGAAACAAATCCCACGCGGTGTGTCTGCTCGTGGTACAGCTTGATGGTGTATGCAGAGACTGGTCAGATTCCCTGTTTCTCTTAGACTGAGCACTGGGAGGAGACGGGCCTTTGAAATCCTACCTAAAAATAATTGAAGCTAAGGGAGAGAGCGATCTTGCGCCTAAAGCCGTAGCTTCAGAGTGGGTATGTGAAACCAGTTCCTCTCTCAGCTGTGGCACTTTCTGCAGCCTTGGGCAAGTTGTTTGAATGTCTTTCTGGATTGTGGCAGGAATGTATAAATGTCTATGTAGCTGCTCGGTTTTGCAATATGAAACCATGTCTGAGAGTAGGGCTTTTCATCTGGGTCCCGTTGACAGAAGCAGGTCAGGAAGCGATTGCGCTGGCCTTATGCCAGCAGGTACAGCAAGGCCGTAGCCCCTGGCCAGAGAGGGTGACAAGCACCTGGGGTGCTTCGGATGACTCAGCGGCAGCTACAGCATCATTTCTTATGCAGCTTTAATATGCCTGTGGCTCAGCATCCATGGGTGAAGTGCTAGTGATAACCCTGGTGAGCCATACAGCTGTTTTATAAGGATAAGCACATAAATATGCGTTACAGCCTTCGGCAGCTTTATAAATAGAGCAGGTAACGATGTCCTGTTAGCGCCAGTTATTGAACAGGCTAAACACTGGCCCAAGACATCACTTAGTTCTTGGGCCTAGTGTCTGCCCAAGAACACTGTTGGATTTTATCTTTGGGCTCAAGAAAGTGAATAATCAGCTGTAGACTCATAATTTTTATAAGCACGAATTATATGTGTTGCCTTCGTTATCAGCCCAGTGATTTCTGCTGTATTATAAATACAGTTACTGGCAATGTCAGGAGGTTGCTTGGTTTCTTTGGGTATGTATTACAGAGAAGTGGTTCAGTGGTCAGTGTGAAACTAATGATCCAGAAAGAAAGGAGAAATGTGGGACTGCTTTGAAACTTTGGGATGTTCCATATTAGTTTAAGGCACATACTGACTCTCGTGAACATGCCTTTCTTACATGGATATTTCCAATGGGCAGAAATTAAAATGGATCTTTCAGGGACTTAGTCTTGATATTCATATGCTGTAAAATAAAAGGCTTAAGTTGTTACTCTTCCCTTGCATCAGTGTTCGGGAGAGTGAAATATACTGACTTTTTAAAGCAGTCAGAAAAAAGAAAAAGGTTTTTTTTTTTATTTGCAGCTTCTCTGAGGATAGAAAAGAGCATATACCTCAGGTAGAGCTCATGTAGTTGACTCTCTTAAAAGCAGGACTGGAGTGGAATAGTAAGCTGAGTACGGTTTCCATCAGCCTGAGCTGCCAAGGCTTCGCAGCTACCTTGAGATGTTGCCGTAAGCCACTCAAGTGGGAGAGGGGAGAAGGACTGCTCGGGTTTCCCTTTTGCTGTCAAGAACCGGAGGTGACCTCCTTGACTTCAGAAGAAGGAGGTGGCTGTAAAACTCATGCAAGTGAGAGTGAATCTGTCTCTCCCCCTCTGATACAGAAAGTCCCGGAGGCAGTGCTTCCACCCAGACAGGTGATTGACCTGGAACTCTTCCAGACTGAAAAACACCTTCCTGAAGGCACTTGTCCAGCCAGTGTCTGGGGCAGAAAATGTCTCCTGTGTCCCTGTCACCTTCCCATCCCTCCCTGCTGCACCCCACATATGTGCACACCCATGTCCGATTCAGCTACGAAAGTGTCACTGGACATTCGTTTTGGCTGTATTTATGCACTCCAGGTTAATCAGCCCTGACCTTAGAGCTTAGCTAAAATGTTCTTTACTCCATTTCATGTTCTTCTAGAGAGAGAAGCACCAACTTCTACAGGTAGTAACTTATCCGGCGATTGGACTTTGAGGTCAAAATCTGCACATTTTCCTCAAAGACGTGCTTTGCAGTCTTGGTATAATTTAAAGGATCAGTCTATTCAGGCAGGGATTTTCTCCAGTATAAATTTATGTTGGTATTTAAGACAGTAGTTGATAATAGCCCTCAACCTTAGTTTACAAGGATATTTTCAGAAGATAAATGGCATGCTGTAGTCTTGACTTTGGGTCCATTGGTGACACTTTGAAGCTTTTTGAAATATTACAGAATTCTCTCATTACAGGTATGGTTCTGAATGGATAGCGTAGCATTAGCCATTTTTTTTCTGTGGATGTCATAAAATAATCGGACAAATACTTAGTGAATGCTTGCAGAAATACTGCTGCTTTTCTCCGAGTGGACTCGATAGATGCACCAGTTTGTTAGCATCAATACCAGCTTCTCCCTGAACTAAATACATCTGCATTTTTTAATCCTTGTGATCTCTTGGGAGTTGGTCTGTCACTTCCTAATAGCGTACCTAGTTGCTGTGGCAGCAAGTTCCTCCAAATATATCACCTGGGACACTTCTGCCTGGCTTTTGTATGTGTTTTATCACGCCATTTCTGACAGGAGGCAACAAGGGGAGGAGAAGGAGGTATAAAATCCTAAAGGAGGGAAAAACAGGGAGGCTGTACGTGGTTGGTGGACATGGGAGTAGGCTGCTCTGGCCAGGGACTGGCGAGGGATGGTTGGGTCGAGCAGTCGCCAGCACTGATGGGACTGGGCTGGTGGCAGACAGCAGCTCAGCAGCGCTGGGGAGCTCATCCAGGGACCCTCCTGACGCCCGCCTGGCCGGCAGAGACTCTTCAGATGCCTTATCAGGAGTGGTGAGCACACAAATGTTTAGCCTAATAACTCATTACATCCCGGCTATCCTTTGTGTCTGTTAGCCAACAAATATTTGCTTTATACTTCTAAATTGTTGTGCATCCTGCCTGCAGAGCCTCTTTGCATCTGGCTGGAGGCGCTTGAACAAACGGAGGTGGAAGAGGGGCTGTAGTGTGGGGTACATCGGTACGGTCGCAGTTGTTGTCCTGGGTGGGCAGAGCTCCGGGACACTTGCAGTTGTTGGCTTGGAGCACGGTCAGCTTTCTTTTCTTACCTGAGTATTGTGGGATACAATATTTTGTGGCTATATTCTTGGGAGCAAACATTTCGGTGGGTCTTGGTTAAGCTGAAACTTAATTTAACACCTTTTTAAAGGATGGGGATATCTCAGCCTGGGGCATTTCCAGGTGCGGATGAGATTAATTCACTTATCTTAGGTGATGGCAGGTAATTGCGTGTGCTGGGGAGATACTGTAGTCAGGATGTTAAAACACAAAGAAGTCAAATGGCTCCCATGTTCCTCCCCCGCTGTGCAAGCTCTTTTGCATTAAAACACCCCGTCTAGCAGATCTGCAGGCAGGAGTCTTCCCTCCTCCTCCTCCCTGATTAGGTTTGGTGGGGGCCAAGAAGCCACTGATGAATTGTGACTGTAAAGCGCTGAACTTTGGGGGAAGATGGAAAAAACCTTCAGAACATTTGCCGCCCTGGCAGCGTGTACGTGGGTTGGTAATGGGGTTTATCTTCTGACATCATTAGGATCTCTGACATTTCTAGCTTAGAAACAATAACTGGCCTTATCCGTCGTCATGTTTTTCTAATTAAAGACAAAGCTTGGTAAATATTTTTTAAATGATTGAATTTCCCAAGTATGGAAAACACATGTTGGGAGTCAGGCTGGCTGCGTCCAATGCGCCTTTTCCCATAGCGTCCCTTGGAGCACGCGAGTGCAAATACAGATTTAGAGCTGTGGGTGACAGGTTTATCTGGGATGATTGGCAAGGATTTATAAACCAGGAGGGGATTTACTTCGCTCTCCCTCCTTCCTCTTCCCCCTTCTCTCCCCCCCTCCACGACCCCCGTCTCAGAAATAGGAAATTGGGATCACATTAAACCCTAATTGGTTTGGCTCCAGCGCTAGTTCGGTGGCTGCCAAATAGTTAATTTATTGCGTGAGAGTTTGGCCATGTGTTGAGAGGCAAATTTGCTTGAAGCAAGGGATCTTTGTAAACTGTACATCCATTCCCGTGCCAGGTCCTGTTTACAGCGGCACTGGAGCGGGATGCGGGAGGTGCTTTCCATACCCATCCCGGCAGGATGGCGAGGGGGGAGACCCTGCTGCGGGGCTGCCTTTCTGCCTTCCTCACTCCCCAGCCGAAACGCTTTCAGGAATAGTTGCCTAAAAGAGCTTAAAGTGGTTTTAGCTGGACTTGGCGATCGACGTTTGGAAACCGCCAGCTAGATAAGACGTGGGAGGCTCTCAAGAGAATAAATGCATCTGTTTGGGAGATAACAGCAGGCCTGGGCTGTCACCGCGGAGCAGGGCCAGGTGGGGAGTCCCCGGGGGTGGCAAGATGGCTTTTCCTGGATGATGTGAGGAGGGGCAAACGGGAAGCAGGCGTATCTGGCTGGCTTCCCATGGCCCTGCAGAAGCCCTCCTTGTTCCTGCCCTTCTCCGTGAGGTCGGTGGCTGTCGGACATCCCAGGTTTGTCGTTGCTTGCTGTTGGATCCCAGGCATCTAGTTGCGTTTGGCTCCTGTGAAGGTTTCTGGAGGTTGGGCTCCAGCAGAAGAGCTTGGATGGGCTTGAAGGACAAGCAGCCCTTACTTAGGCTATCGCCGACACTGCGTTCACTGGCACTTGTGAAAGGGAGTTATTTGGATTAAAGAGGATGCTGCAGCCTGAGTTAAAGACTCTCACTGCTAGTGTGGCTCCAGTTTTGGAGTGTGATTTGAAAGAGGCTGTGTAAGGAATAAATCCATGTCTGTAGCATTTTCTTTCATTTCTCGCTGAGTTAAATAACAAACTTTGTGTAAGGGAGCTGCTTCCAGTTCTGAGGCAACAGAATTATTACCGCCGCGCTCAGCAGCGCCCTTTCTGTGTCAGCTGCTATTTCCATTGTGAACTTGATACCTGAAGGCTCAATATTGTGATCCTTTAATTTTCAGCTGCTAAAACGTACCATGTGAGTTGGCTAAAAGGGAAGAGCTCAGAGGGGAATTTGAAATAGTTATGCTGTGGGAGCAGTGTGTTTCTTTGGGTATTTCTTAAGTGCTGAGTGTTTAGGAGAAATTGATAGGTAGTAGCAATGCACTCTTAGCAATACTTTTCCTTCTGTAGCTCTTGCTTCCTGGGATGTAATAAAATCCATTAAGTTCTATTTATGATCTAAGGCCCAATATAGTAATAGTTTTATTTGGATAATTGTGGCTGTTCTACCGATAATCAGAATACTGAACACTTCCAGGCGTACTGCAAAACCCAGGCTGTGTATTTAGGGGGGTGCAGGGTTGGCACGGCCAAATGTTAGCCAGTTTTTCTGAGGAGTCAGAAAGACATCAGTTCAACAAAAAAAAGCCTGCATCAAGCCGAGCATCTTTGTAGGAAGGCAACTCCTGCCTGCAGCTGCTGCGCTGGGGCTGTGCTGCCCTGGATTTGCCAGCCATAGCATGGTGGTGCTAGCAGGGTTAGGCAGGCAAAAGGGAGACAAATTGGACAGGTATTGGAAGCAAACAACGATGGTTTGTTTTGGCGAGCATCTTTTCATCCTGAGGTCTGAAGGCAGGTTATACATTCATCAGGGAGCCACTCCCCACTTGTGCATCTCCTGCTTAGTTTGAAATGCAGCCATTTCTGGGATGAGCTCCCCTAATTACTTTAAAGTACATGATACTTCCACCACTTTTGGCAGGAAGGAAGGAGGAATACTGTGCTCCATCGCCAGACAAAATAGAAATCAACAATTGGGATTTTTCTCAACAAGCGGATCTATCTTCTCTGCCATTAAATCCGAGTTGGATGGAAGCCTTGTGCCCATTTTGCTTTCGCGATGCGAGCATGGCATTCTGCAGCATGCAGCCCGTGTTCACGCGAAGATTTACAGCAGCAAATTCTAGCCAGAAATTCTTTCTAGCGCTTTGCTTTCCTTCTGCTGTTTGCTTCCCTCTTCGCACTACAGATGCTAATGGATCACCTTCCCGTGGTGAGTAACGATACACGCTGTACTTTACGTTGTGCTGAGAAACTCTGTCGTCTTCAGGAAGGTTCTTTCAGAGATGCATTCCCACTCCTAAACCATCGCAGATCAGGCAGCACTGAAAAGCCTTCGAGCCCAGCTTGAGATCACTCGTGTCAGCCTAAACACCTACCTCCTGTTTGAGCCTGGGCACGTACTTGAGTGTTTGTGCCACGGTTGGGTGCATGTACAAGCTGATGCATACAGGTTTCTAGCTTTCTGTGCATTCTCTACTCTCTTCTTCCTCCTCTTCATAGATGGAAGTTGTATTAAACTTGATGTCCTCAGTGCAGAGCCGTCCACTTCCCAGGACCAATTTTTTTTGCCAGGAGACCTGCTTAGAGCTGGAGAGAAAAGGCAGCAATCTGGAGGATGGTTTCCAGAAAAAAAAAATCACAGCAAATTTGTGGCAACCACGAAGCAAACTAGTTTAGCAGATCTGGGAGAGCATCCCCGGGACCTTCGCGGAGATGAAACCATTCAGGGCTGTGGGATGGAGAAGCATAGAGGCAGGAACAGATCCTGTACCTGGTCTCTGCTGTCATCTGTGCATCCATTTCTCCAGCCAAGCCACTCCTCACCTGTAAAGGTGTACACAGAAAGGAGGGGTGACAATTTAGAGATGCAGGCAGTGGCTTGTTCACGGAGCTTGTAAATCTGACTATGGGGTATGAGGGACTGCAAATCAGCATCACACAAAACTGAATTCTTGGTGGATTGTCTGCATCCATTTACCACTGTTCGTTTACTCCTCTGCTGCAAAAACCTGACTCCAGATTACTGCCCTTAGTCCACCTGAGTCTTCACATTTCAGAATACACTGATTGGTGCCTTTTTTTCCCCCAGGGGATGATTTTTTCTATGAAAGTGTGGTCTGCCCTCTGTATCTAGGTATGCTGAGCACCTAGAAGTTAATTTGATGGACTCTTCTTAGACAGCAGCGGATACCCCTCTTTTGGAAAGCCTATGGATGAGGACCTTGCAAAGGGAGCGGCAGAGGTGACCTGCGCCTGCTTTGATTTTAGCATTGCCATCCCTGCCGCCCATATCTAACAGCACCCGCTTGGCCTTGCACTGGTTTTGCACTGTGGTACTCCTAAAATGTTCACAGGCACTTGTCCATCCTTTTTCTACTTGAATATACTTGTGTCATTGAACAAACCTTTTTTTTCCCCTGTGTAATACTGATTTTAGAAAGTGGAGAAATAAAACCTCTTTGTGCATGTGAATGGGTAAACAACTATCAGAGCACACAAACTGTTGGGCAAGTAATTTTTAGATGTCTCTTTATTTGCCTGCTACCAGTTTTATTTAAATCTTAAGTCTTCAGTCACAGCAGCTACTGTGTTCATCAGGTTTTATTTCCCATTTAATAATTACAGCAGTTTCCCTTGAGCCCTGTACCTCTAATTAAGAAAGCTAAGTTTGATATGAAGTTAACAGAATGAAATTTGTTATATTTTTATGGTAAAATATGCTCACAAAAATAACATTTGTAGACTCAGTCACTACTCCTGAACATTGTTTACCACATCTCCTTGATCCTTCATCGGTGCTGATGACTTTTCTGATGGTGTATGGACAGTTGAGCAAATCATCAGAGACCAGGATCTCATCCATGCAGAAATTCTTGCCTTCGGTCTCATAGATACCATGCAAGATAGGTTGGTTGGCATAAGATCTCCGCTTTCCCTTTTGCATGTGTCAATAAGGTTTGCCTCAGTTCCCACCAGCACTGCACTTTTACTGTCCTGCCGGTGCTCTTGGTGGTGTAAGGTGGCCCAGGAAGCCCTGGAGAACCTGGCAGCACCGCAGGGAGCTGGTCCTGCTTCAGGTGGACTCTGGGCAGATGTGACCCAGTCACCATCCAGGCTCCGAGAGCCCCATTTGGTGAAAGCCCGTTGTTATTTCAGGAATATTTCCGATGTTCAGTGACCTGTGAGTGAGCCCTGTTAGGAACAGCCACCAGAGGGGCACCTCCCCGCACCGTGCCGCTGGGCTGCAGCGGTACCTCGGTGCCTCCCCAAATGCACGCCTCCCTCGGCAGAATTTTGCAGCAAGTTACTTTTTGTGCTCCTTTGTGCAGGATTTCTATAGCCGTTGCTGGTTCCCCTCAGTCTGAAGGCCAGGGCGATGGCAGACAGCCCCAAAGAAAAGCAAAAAAAAAACCCAGATGGGACGAGAAGCGGTGGCATGCATGGGCTTGTTCAGGTGACCACCTGCAGCAGCCTTCTCTCTGCTGACTCTGCTCCTCCAACATGGGGTGAGTCTGTAGATCAGCAGGAACAACAGGGATGGGGACAGATCTGCCTGCGTCCACGCAGCACGCCAAGAATTTAAGTCCGTCATGGACGGTACTGTCCAAATGGCTGTGCTTCTCCGAGCAGCGGCTCCGTGAATGGAAATGCACCTCTTTGCACCTGTTTTATAACACAGAAGCAAAATACTCGGGGCATCCAAATAGTTTATACCCTGACAAACAAATCTGGCAGTGGGAGCATGAGTTTCTATCTCATTAAGCTGTTGGCAAAGCTCTGGTAATTCCAGATACAGTCACTGATACAGCGCAGGAATTATCCCTCGACACGACTGTTGTCAGGTCAGAGCATCACTGTTTTTTCTCAGCAGTTGTGTGTTTATACTTGAAGGTAAAAGAAAGTGTTGAAATGTCAATTTATTGGGTTCTTCTCTGGTGCCGGAGCAAGGTCTCGCGAGGTCAGAAAACAAGTGTCTGAGGATTTCTGTACAATGAACATAAAGTGGATTTTTACGTCTAAGTTGTAATGAGGAACTGTTTTCAAAGCTAACTTTTTTTTAATGCAAAACCTGGCACTGATTCTCAGTTTTGCAGAGACTTGAAGGTTCAGCTTGGAGGTCACCAGCTCAGCTGCAGCCCAGGTTGGCTTTGACAAAGCTCCTGCCATTTCACAGCTGTTTGTCGGTCTGTATGAAATCAGCTGGTGGTTTTGGTCCACTTTCTTGGGGACAGGTCGGCTGTACCACAGTTGATCCCATTTTTGGCACTCAGGAAGTGCACCGTGAGTTGGAGAGATGGAGTTGGATGAGCCAGAGATTGTGGTGTCCTCTGGCTCCTCCGGCAGGCAGAGAATGAGGCGTTTTGTTGAAGGGTTGGCACGCAGATGTCAATAGGCATGGGAAATTTGCCTCCAGTGCTGTTACAGATTTTACAGCGTCTTGCAAACAAGAAAGAGAAGTCTGCTCTCCGTGCCTCGTGTTAAGTTACATGGCTTGAGACAGGTGCATACAAAATTCATTTTAGAGGTCCATCGTCCAGTCCCTGAGACTAAGGAATGTTTTAGTAGGGCTTTTATAAAATTTTATGCTTTATCAAAGGTCCTATTGTTTCCTCATTAAAGCAGGATTATCCCTCTGGGATTAGCTGTTCTGCATGGGTCAAGAAGACAGCCACACTCCATTTTCATAGTAAACTTCTGCCTGCCTGCAGAGATGTACTGTGAAACAGCCAAAGCAAGTGGGAGGCTGAGTACCCAGGAGGCTCAGGGATGCAGGTGTTTGGAAACGGGACCCAAGAGGAGCTTTTACAAATGTCGGATTGATCGGACCCTACTCTTGAACACATGGAAGAATTTTAGTGGGCTGCACCTCCAGCACTTCTTCTTATCATTCAAACATCCTGTCGCTGAGACTCCTGACGTTAAACAGCCTCTGTCGTTGGTGCGAACCTTAGGGCGTGAATTTGGAGCTTTTCCATATGCTGAAACAAGGAGGCAGGAAAACCTTTTAATTTGCACAAGGATCTTCTATAGTCAATACAAGTTGACCCCGCAGGCTTTCTTGAACTAATTCCTGTCAGTTTGTCTTTGCAAGATCTAATTTTTGCCCTCAAATTACCTCCTTTCTTCCAAAAGCGTATTACATCTCATGGATATTTTTTCCCGTATGACTACGATTCTGAATTAGGTTCAAGTCATCTAAAAATCACTGCTAAGTAACAGATAGCTTCTTTTACTGATGCTGGAGTGTCCAGACGTTTGGAGCCTATTGGGAAGTGGTTTTGTTTGGGTTTTTTTAAGTGCACTGTCTGTCTCTACAGTTTGTAGTCGCAGAGTTGCATATTCTTGTGTTCCTAATATAAACATTGTCATCACTGAACAAGGACTTGCAGGAAAAATGGTGAAAAGAAATGCTGAAGCAGCACTGCTAATCGGGTAGATGTATTACACTGCTGTTTAGTTGTAAGAAGTTTCCAAGAAGAAGAATGAACTCTTGGACTAGAAACCTGCTCCGACTGCAGTATTAACTTGAAGAGAGGTGTTATTTGAAATGGCTGCTGTAAAAATCCCTCAGAAAATGGTTTTAGAACTTATCTTGCTCTGCTCATAATGACGTTCCCTAGAGTATATGTATTTGTCATCTATTTTTCTAGATCTGCAGAGAAGTAAAATTCAAAGTACTCGCGCCATAGCTTGGAGCATCAGGTCAAACATGAGCAGCCAACAGCACGCGTGGTCTGCCTTCCCCTGCACCGAGCAGAGCATCCTGCGAGCCTTGCTGCCAGGCACGCATCATGGTGGCTGGGCTCAGTTGCAATGATGCTGGAGAAGCTGCAGCATGCCGTCCTCGCGCCCGCCCCGGGCTGGGCTGAGTCCCACCAGCAGCCCTGGTTGGGTTGGTGCAACCCAAAGCTGTTGTGCGAGGTGTACAGCTGGTTGTAAGTGTACGATCGTTCGGGCATTTGATGGTGGTCTACAGCCCTGAGTAGGACCAGTGGTGTATCTGTCACTCATCTCATCTCTTTTTGGTGGCTGGTTAGTGGAAAGCTGACCGTGGGCATTAACTGTATGTAAAAGAGTCATGCTGAACTCAAAACTCGGCGTGCAGCATTTCAGGTTACTTGGGCTCAAAGCAGCCAAGTTATTAACCACGAACACAACATTTTTAATCCAAATACTGATACGGCCTTAAGTAGGGCAGGAGCTGCTCTAACCCTAATCTCCCCCTGCAGTGCAGGGCAGGGCTGCAGCAGGCCAGGTGTTTGCCTTTAACTGCAGCTGCTCCATCTGCAGAAGCAGGTGGAGACGTTCAGGACCCTCGGCAAAACACAGCTGGGAAAAGTTAAGAGCAGCCCCGCAACGTGCTAGTTCACCTGGGCAGAGTGCACCCCGAAGCAGAATTGCCGTTGATAAACACGGCTTCACCTCAGCGATGGCTCTGGGTAGGATTAATGAAATGAAGAGGAAGTAAATGTATGCTTGAGCTGTTTGTTTTTTTTTTTCTCAGTAGCAACACAGCCAAATTAAATCAGCTATTTCCAGAATGCTGCCTTTTAACTGCCTGTGCCATCAAACCCAACCCCACTTCGGAGAAGCTTTGCTGATGAACATCTCTTTTTCATCTCCTACTCCAGGTTTTTATTATTGTTTTTTAAATTGTTTCTTTCTTATTTTTTCAGCTGAGATCTGTTTTTTTAAATATATAACTCATGGTGTAGAAAATCAAGATTTTGACAGCTGTTGAAGTTTCAAGTTTAGTAAATCTGAGTTTTGGATTGAAGGTAATTTTTGGCTTCTTCCTCTTTCCCCTATGTGCATGTTAATTAACTTCAACATACAGACATTTGACCTCTTCTAGCTCTTGACAGTTGTCTGAACACGTGCGTCCGGTGCGTGGGGTGGAAGACCTCTGACTTCTTTGATGTGATGCTCTCGCCAAACACTCCTTTCAGTCTATTGAAAAATCTTCTCTTTGTACCATCTCAAGTGTTTTTCAGCATATGACTTATCAGGTTTGTGGGAGCAGGCAGAGGCAGGGCGTGCTGGGCATGCACGAAGCAGTGCAGGGTGCTGAGTGCTCGCTCTGCTCCCTCCACTGCTGCAGGGAGCTTGCCAGGAGGAGCACAAAGCACGAGCGGGTCCCCCTTTCTCCTGCGTAGAAATGATAAGGGATCTAATGGCTCCTGTCCCTTTGCGTAGGGACCGTGTCACCTGGATGTAAAATGCTCGGATCCAGGGCAGGCAGCTCCTTGGTAATGGTGTGTTTCCTCCTAAGCACTTAAGATGGAAAAATAAGTTTGGGGAACTTTGCATGAGTCTCTCCTCCCCGTCTCTGACTCCGTTGGGAATTTTGTTGTTAGTGCCGCTGGGTTGATACAGAAAGAGCTCGAATGCCCAGGAAGTGAGTGGAGATGCTCACCTCTGGGTGAGGTGGGTCACCCTAAATCTGTGCTGGGCACAGCTACGGCTGAACGTGTTGAGTGCAGACATGGTGGTGCTGGAGGGAGCTGATGCCTGCAGCAATTACAGGCTTCCTCTTTAGCTGGGTCGGTCTCGAGCTTCTGCATGTTAAATCCTGAAAGTTTTTAAAGGTGAGTGGGTTGTGTGCTTTGTCAGCCTGGTTTTCTTCAGCGGTTTCTCTTGGGAGAAGCTAGCTGTATTTTTTTGAGACTTGATTTTCTGTACCTGTTGTGTTTTGTTGAATGAGTTTGTTTCGGAACAATCTTCTGATTGAATCATTCTTCTGTTGGAAAAATGTCCATTTGTCAAGACAGAAGCTTTCCCTGGGACCAATACGTGCTCAGGAGATCAGAAACCACCCATGGCGCACTGTACTTGTATCTACTGAACTCTACAACATGGCCTAAATAAATATTTACTGATTTGAATATGGTTCTTTGGCATCCTGGTAGAGCGCTGGCTGCTTGACCTTTGGCTGTCCTGATGTGTCCTTGTTTTGTGTAATTTTTGAAAGAGGGTTGGATTTTTTTGTTTGGCTTGGGGTTTTTTTTAATAACCATATGGAAGGGGAAGATTTTAAGTCCAGGTTTCACAGGATGGGGCTGTTTCTGCCCAGGCCTCGTGCTTGCTGAAGGCAGTGAGTGGTATCCTCAACTCAAGGCTTAGCATTTGAAGTTTTACTTGACAGTGTGGCTTTTCTGCATGGGGAAGTTGCTGCAAAATTCGGGTGTGAATTTGCAGCGTACCAGCTGCTGCACTAACACCATCTGCAGAGATGCGCAGGGTGCTGGAACGGCTTTGTGCAAATCAGCTTTCTGCTCTTCCCTTTCAGGGAGGCTTCGAGGTGGCACTGCTGCCAGAGATCTGCTCTGCAGCTGGCACAGCCCTGCTTCGGGGTTAAAGCGAGCTGCCGCTACCTACGCTTTCTGGTTATGGGCTGTGGTTTCACCATCACTCAAACCTCTCCAGTTGCTGGTGGCTGCAGAGAAGAGGGGGCTTGATCTGGGGTTGAGCTCGAGGGGGGAGGATGGATCCTGGTGGATCCTAGCAGGTCCCAGTGGATCCAGCAGCACCACCAGACACCACTATGGTCCCGTGTGTGTGCTTGTTGGGAGGGAAGGGCCCCGGTGTGACCGTGGGCCGAGGTTGGCTGCTGACCCTTGGAGGAACAGTGTAATGGGAATGACAAGGGATTTGGACCAGAGGAGAAAAATTCATGTTAGCGCCTGAATATAGTTTTTCATCCTCTTAAAATTCTTCTGTTTCTTTGAAGTGTGAATCGCAGATGCTAAAAAAGTATTTTTCCAGACATGGCTATGCTGTCTTGCTGTGTATTTTCCACCTAATTGCTGAATTATTGTTTTCCTTCTGGCCTTCAATTTTTTTCATAGTTTTATCTTTTTGTCTGGATGTTTTACATGGCTAAAACTCGTTCCTATCTAGCATACCAATCTGAGAACTCCCACATGAGACAGCGTCCCCACCGAGCTATTGCATAGGACAGGAATGCTGGCTTTTTTTCCTGGAAACTTGTAAACATGAACTTCCTGTTGACACGAGCTGTAAATCTGCAAATAGGCTCTGCTTCCGACAGAAGATGAAGGTAATAAAATTTCAGGTCCTCATTCACTGTGCCTGGTCCTCCTCGAGCTGCGTCCCAGCACCCCAGAGGCAGTGGAAGCGCGGAGGCATGGGAGGGAACCTGCTGGTTGCCCTGCACCTCTGGAAATGAGTCTTTCCTTATTTTTTTACTCCCTTTTCTGTAGGCACCCAAATACAGATACAATCCTAATAGAGGCCAGTTGGAGAATCTCAAAACCCTAATGACCCTAAAATGATGCTTCTTTGCTTGTTTTCTCCTTTCGTTTCTCCCTGCCTCTCCTACCACAGAGCTGATCTTCAGTTTTGGGGAGTTAACTCTATCCTACATCCAAACCAGGCATTTTTGGATAATGAGCTGGCGGAATTCTGGGAGCTATTAGAAGACTTTGCATGTTACCTGTGTCACTTAATCTTGCTGTTATTTCTACCTCCAAGGGGAGATCTGGTGGGACGCGTAACCCACGCTAGTTGTTGGTTTTCCCCTTCTACGCTTAATGCTTCGCCCTTCTGCATTTCGTGCAGTAGCAGCTCACGAGCCTCATCCCATGTGGGGCTGGGGGCCTGACCCAGGGGCTGGGGGCTCCCAGCAGCAGCCGGCTGCTCTCTCTGCCTTGTAACGCTGATGCAACGTGAAGCTGGGGCTAGCGAGCCGTATGCTTTACCTTCCTTCTGCTGGCACCAAGACAAGCGTGCCCGCAGCTTGCTGGGGGAAGATGCAGTAGCGCACAGAGAATAGCCACCTGGTTCCCTGTGCCAGGTGATTTTTGGAGGCTGATGCATGCTTTATTTCTGGGTAGGTAGCAGAGGCAGGTAGCAGACGCCCAGGCAGGTGGCTGAGCTCGGTGGATGCCGTGGGCTTGTAGTGGTTGAGCATGACCATGCTGATCTTCAGGATCGACTGTTGGGGATGCTGAGGCTTCTTTGTGCTATCAGGGAAGGGATGGAAGCAGGCGAGGGGCTGGGAGATGGTGGAAGCAGAGAATGGAAGCAGAGATAAGGCAAAAAAAGATATTAAAAGCATGGTAGTGGAAAGGGAAAAAGGATCTAGAAAGGAAGGAGGAGTGGTTACAGGACATGGAAACGAGGAACAACAGACAGGATAAAAGGAAGATCTGGATGGAGGCTGAACTCTCTTAATAAGCATCCCATTAATTAATACTTTCTCATGCGGCAGCACCGGGGTGTGGATGAAATCCAGCCCTTCTCAGCCTGACCTCCACGCTCTCCTCGCTCGCCGCTGTGCTGGTTTCTCCTTGGCTTCCCGCCCTAAGCGAAACCACAACCTTTCCGACTTCTCCAGGCAGAATGAAAGGCACATGGCAGCGGTGTAAGAGGAGCCTCTCGCAGTCGTCTGCGCTTGGGTGGGCGTGCTGGTTCTTTCGTAAACTAATAGCTCCCAGCAGTGCTACTAAATCAGACTTGGTGGAGCCGGGAGCGGAGAGTTGGAATGCCGGGCCAGGCGCAAGGGGCTGCGCTGGGTTGTTTCTTTTTTTTTTTTTCTTTTTCTTTCCCCAAATCCACCATTTGTTAGGTCCAAAGGGCCAACTGACAGCAGGAGAGGGAGCTGGCAAGGATGGACTTTGCAAAAAAAAAAAAAAAAAAAAAAAAGTTTAAAAAATAAAAATAAAACCCCGTTCAAACCATAATTTTTTGTTGTTGTTTGGCGAGGTGAAAAGAGAGGGAGCCCCACTCAGTGCTAAACCTGCAAAGCCAACAAACTGGGATGCTACTGGAAAGTCCTGCTTAAAATCCTGAACTGCTGGTTTTAATTGATAAAATGAACAAAGCAACGGGGATTATTTTTTTTAAGCGTCTTAAAGACAGGCTGTGGTTTGGGTGAGAAACTTAGGGGTTTTTATTTTATTTTTTTTTAAATCAAGGTTACCAGGTTAGTGACAACTAATTACCAAGAAAATAAACCTCCTTTGGTGCCTGTCCGATGCCAGGACATGGCTAGGCAATGAGATGGGGAGTTACCACCTCCTCTGAAGGGCCAGGCAAGGACCAGAGCCCCAACAGCACCCTCCCAGGGACTGGAGGGGAGGGAAGCTCAGCATGAAGGGGGAAAGGATTCTGTTAAAGCAGCCCAAGATAAAGAAAGAAAAGCCGTTATCAGGGGAAAAGCTGCAGCCTGCAGGAGGGAAGTCACCGGTGGAGGGAGGTGCAGGAAGCGAGCTGGGGCGTAATGACCCTGCTGCAGGGAAGGGGCTTGGGATCCATCACATGCATTTTATTGCTCATATTTTTGATTGTAAATGCTGCCCTTTCTGGGATGAGGCCAAACCCACAAGTTCTGCTAACAAGTCCTGCTTTGATAAGCTTTAACGTGTCCTTTCTTAATTGTTAAAGATCTTCTACAGGGGAGGTGGTGGGGAGCACTGACAGCCCAGACTTCAGAGTGGGGTGTCTGATCCAGGGACACAGCTCTCAAAGCCCATCATCTCACCTGCAAAAGGGAGGAGTTCTGCTTCCAAAGCTTGTCTGCACCATAAACACACGCTAAAGGGCCTGGCCCCCTAAGGACTCGGGTGAAAATGTCGGATCTAGGCAGTTAACTGGGTTTTCTGGAGTAGCAGGATGGTGTCCGAGTCAGCTGCAGCAGAGCGCTCCACCAGCACAGCTTCCAAAGCCAGAAATGCTCCTGATCCCCCACCTGGCATGTTGATGATGATGAGGGACACCAAAATTACAATTGGAGGGGAGTGGGCGTATGTATTTTAACAAATCTCTGTAATCGAAGGGAGCTGCTATTGATCTGGAAAATACCGTCAAGCTGCAGAGCTGTTGGACTAGACTTAATCCTCTGCAGGCTGGGTTTTACTCTCTCCAAATAGGATTACTAATTTTTTCCATATTTCTGTGTTTGGTTTAAATACCCGTGACAGCTACAGAGGCTTGGATTTCTAATCAGAGCAAGGGTGTTAGATTTGGGAATTGGTGTGTCGTTTTGAGGGAGATTTTTTGGCGAGGACATCAGTTCCTGGGTGTTTTTTCTTTACTTATATGGGCATATAGCGGGAATAAGGTAGCTTTTGCTTGGGTGCCCCCCCCTCCCCCCCCCCCAGCCCTAAATCAGTGGCCAGAAGTAAAGTTTCAGAAACTTCTTTAGGTTGTGCTTAATTCCTTGTTGCACCTTTGTTCCCACTGTTTTTTCGCGATGTCTGATCGTAATTGTTCTGGGTGTAAATTCTGCCAGCTCAGTTAAGGCCAACTTTTAATGTTTTTTCCTTTCTCTAGGCAGTATTGAAATGGCACAAAAGCCAAACACAACTCGCGTTCACTCCTGAAGGAGGCAATATGATTAGATTTACTTGACAAATTAAGCTTGTTAACATAATCTGCCATGTGCTAATTTAAATAATGGCTGTATTGAAAAGAGGATGTTTGTTAAATGTGATAAATTTGCTAGGAATGGAGAGGTCTAATCTCTGTTTGGGGAGGGTGTGTGCCTCTGTCTGCTGAGCTCGAACTCAAGTCAGTGAGCCTCCCATGCAACCCCACCAGCATCGCTTCAAAGGGAGCAGTCCCTTCTTGGCTCCGCTGACTTGTAAGTAAGGCATAAAGAAGGCAATAAAATGTTTGACTTTCCTGCCAGACCTGAGCCTGGAGGAGGAGGAGGATCCCAATTGGTTTCCATCGGATTCCAGTTAGCATGAATTTACGGTTTCCACTTAGCCTGATAAATGGCTTTGGCTGCCTTGGTGCATTTGGATTTATTTTTCTGTGCGATGGAAAGTGGTCAGCTTAAAAAGGCAAAGGCTTTCCAGGGTTGCCGTGAATACAAGTGAAACTTCTTTCTGAGGTAAGAAGACAGCAGGCAAAAAAAAAAAGCTGCGGCGCGTCATGAAATATGGGTGGAACTGAAGAGAAGTAAGAAGTAGTTTGGGTCTCGTGCTTGCTGTGGCAGTGGGCTGTGATAGGCATAAAAATTCCACTGGAAACTGGAAAAATTCTTCAGATTTCCTCGCTTTCCTCAGAAACCACACTGAGCAGCAGGTATCAATAGCTCCCAGTGTTCAAACTTTGTTTGCATCGTTCTTTCCATGGAACATTCCCATGAGAAGAACGCAGAAGCAGATTCATGTGGTAAGCTGGGGAAAGCAGTTTCTCCCATGCTGCCTGCAGTCCTCCTTCCTTCCACTGTAGTGGTGATGTCTGGGTTACAAATTCTATTTTAACGCATATTTGGGGAGCAGGCTAGCCTCTTGGTTATGTACAGGTGCTGCTCGAGGTCGGTAGATAACATGTCTCGGTGTCTTCTATTAGTGTGTCACCTCTGCTTCGCCCTGCTCCGTTTGCAAAGGCGGTGGCCGAGCAGGGCATGGCGTGCAGGATGCTTTCTCCTGGCTTGCTTTGCAATAACGGGAGCTGCCGTGTCGGTGCTGCTGGAGAGACCGGCTGATGGCGGCATCCTTGCCTGCGGCTCCATGGACCTGCCTCTGTCGGCAGTGAGCTCAGGGATGGGTCACAGTTTGGGTGAGCTTAGGGATGGGTCACGGTTTGGGCGAGCTTAGGCACATGGGTCATGTTTAAGATAGAATCCATGAGCTGTTCAAAGGAGGCTTTGCAACAGCTTCTACTCAGGGCGTGCAGGTGTCCCCCCCTTTAGTTTTTATGCCTTGAGAGCCCAAACCCACACGTGTATCTTCCTTATTCTGAGGCTGAGCTGTGAGGCCTGGCATATTCCTGCCCCAACCCTGGCCAGAAGTGGGGACGTCTGTCCTGAGGATGTTGGGGTTTTGGTAGAAGTTGGCCTGTGGACACCATGGCAAAGAGTGCGTACGTTTTCATAAAGGTTTATGAAGTCAAATCATTGTAACTATACTTAAAATACTTGGAGTGGCCTCAGTTTTTGACGTTTCAAACTACTTTAGGTTGTAAAAATAGGGAAAAGACTTATTTGGCCATGGGGCCACAAATGGTAGTTACAACCCAGTTGTCATAGTTGGGGACAGCTTTTGTTTATGTGAAGTGAAACATTTACAAGCTGTTGAGGTCCTTAAGTTAAAATATGATTAAAAAAAGAAGGTGGGGGAACATCTAATGCTAGTTACCTATTTCAAATAAACCCTCCAAACCTCAGGCCATCCCATGTACCTTCTAAGAGCACTTTCTCTTGGTTCTGGACTTTGACCCAGAGACCTTGCAGCTCCCAGGCTGCATCTCTTGAGCATCTTCTGTTTGTCATGCAGCATCCCCCTCCTCTCTCGTGCTCGGACCGAGGTCAGCTTTTGAATTCACTGGCCAGTTTCAGGCTGGTTTGGTGATGTCGGGACAGGGCTGGGCAGGGAATAGTGGTATCTGCTGCTAAATGCTTAATGCCTTAAGCATAGGGCCGCATCTGTCTGGCTGGTACCATCTCCACTGGGGGCAAAGCTGCAACACGAGCTCGCTCCTTATAAGATATCAGAGAATCCACGTGAGAGCCACTGCTGTTGGGACGACCCCAGCCGGGGAGGGTTCCTGTTGGGGACCTCACAGCGTGAGGTGCTGGGGAGCAAATCAGGAGATGCAAGTCCATAGGAAAATAACTATTAATTCTGGTGCTTGTGGAGCTGCTTGGTTTTTGTCTCCCTTCATTGTATAATTTAGAGATGATTTTTCCATTTCGTCTTATGAAATATTGAGAGCTTCAATATTTTGCGCAACCTTCATCAAGTATCAGAAGCCCCAGCGAGCTAAACTTTCTGAAATTAAATGTTTTATTGACGTGCCTTGCCAGCAGCCCAACCAGCAGGGACTGGGGCGCAGAAAGAAGTGGGTGCCAGGAGGCGCTGGTGGATCTGCCTGCAGTGTCTGCCTGTTCCTAACCCGCTTTGCTGCCTGAGCATCGCTTCGCAGGGTGCTCCAGGTATCCGTGCGCTGATACTTGATTGTGATTCACTTTTTTTTTTTTTTTTTTTAAATGAAGCATGTGAAATCCCTGCTCTTAGTTGAAGTTTGGAGGTGGGAGGGTAGGTGTAAATCTGTGTCCCCCCTGCCTGCAGCCAGGCTGTCCTTCTCGGAGCCATGTGCTCGCCCAGCCAAGGCTGCAGCAGCTTCACGTGCTCCTACAACAGCTGAAAGTCTCCCGCCCAAATGCTTCCCCCCAGTTATCATCCAGTGTCCTGCCTATGCTGGGGCACCCGTCCTCCACGGGAGGAAACCATGGTCCATGTCTTCATGAATGTATGCCCATGCCTGCTCACAGAATGCTTTTTAATACTTCCCTTAAAGCACTTTTTTTTTTCCTCCCTTTACAGCCTTTTCCCCTCCCAAAGGGAAGTAAGTAGAGGTACCTTAAACTAATGAGGAGTAAGAGGCAGAGAAGCCGGGGGTGAAGGGTTAGCTGGGATGCCGGGGGACAGTACTTCTAGAAGGTTTATGGACATGGCTTGGCAGTTAGCAGTAGCCTACCAAACCATTGGAAATTTCATAAAAAGAAGCATTTTGCTGTCTGTGAGCAAGTAAATATCCCGCCACGCTTATACCAACTGCAGACAATTCAGCTCATATGATTTCTGGACTTTTAAAAAACCAGCATCCCTCAGCTTGGGCAATGGCAGGCTTTTAGTTTGCTGTCCTGGCAAGGTACGTGGGTCTCTGGCTCTCAAAAAAGTAGCTGGAGGGAGAGTTAGTGTTGCCTGCAAAGATTTGAAAAGGATTATGTCGAGACCTGAAGCCTCTCAGCTCAGAGGAATATGGACTGGAGCAGTGAATCCCTCCCGAGATCTTAAAATGTGCCTGTGCAAGGTCTGCAAGCAAAATGCAAATGTCGCTTCTCCTCCTTGGGTGGTTTTATGGGAGCTAGGAGGAGGATGGCATGGAGGAGGATGGTTTGGGCAGTAACTGGAGGGGTGGTTGCCTCTTCTCCGGGGCAGTACCGCCGGCAGCCAGGGACGCCCGTCTGCGTGGTGAGGAATGCTGTTGTGTAAATCCGTGTTTCCCCAGCGCCCGGCTTGCAGTGAATGGTGCTGGGCTGATGGGATTAGTCGGGGCCTCCAGTTAATATCTGTTGTTCACGCTGCACGTTGGGGAGCGGCTATTCAAAATTACCAGGAGGTTTGCAGGTGGCAGAGCAGCCAGGTCTGTGTATTAAGGGAGGTGGGGGGGGGAATGGTCGAATATAGTCGTGTCCAGTGGGTTTCTGCTGTGAGCCTCCCTTGCTGCTGTGAGATCCCTGGTGGAGTTTACTCCCCGTATAAAACGTTTCAGATTTACATTTTCCTTTAACACTTCCTCTTCGATCCAAGTAATATGTTACACATTTAATTGCTCTTCCTTTGAATTTTCCAGTTCCTCGTTTGGTACCCTTGCAACATCAGTATCTTGTTATCTTGTTGTTGCTTCTAATTGCTAACACATGCCTGCAAACTCCGGCACTGGGGCTTGGAGGGGAGTTTACAGGGAAGATTTACGTGCATGGGGAAACCTTCAGAAAATTAATTCACTAGTTTACCCAACAGCTTATCCAGATTTCAAAATTGAGGGCTAAGACGAAGGCTGGTTTACACCCGGCGCTGCGTAAGGCAAGAGCCGATTTCAGGAGGGTCGATCCAGTGGAAACAACCCGCAGTGCCTGTGCCGGCAAAGCCCTCCTTTCCTCTCACCGCCCCGCCGCCGTCTTGCTGTTATTGCCGGCCATAAACAAATTACGTGTATTTAACAAGTTAATGTCAGCCCGGCTGCGAGGCGCTGGTAGGTGTGTGCTTGGTGACATCAGCTGGCGAGCAGCCTGGCAGCAGCGCGGCGCAGGCAGGGAGCAGGCAGGGAGCCGAGGGTGTGTGCCTCTAAGCTGGGTATTCTGGCAAGGTGGAGAGCTGGTCTGTTTGGCAGGACCTTCCCATCTGGGATCCATCTGTGTTTCCCTGGAATCGGACAGGCGGCTCCAGGCAGTGAGAAATCGCAGATGTGTGGGACCTGACACATGTCCAGCTAATGAAAGGAGAAGGCAGGCTGGGCTCCGGCTGCGCTCGAAGATCACGAGCGGAGGAGGAGGAAGAGCGCTTTTATTTATATTTCAAAGAAACTAGGTGTATTCAACAGCAGCTGGATCGTTGCAACCTTGCTGTTTAGGGTAAGCAATCGATGGGTCTATTTTTAAATGGGACTGGGTAGGGCACGGCATATCTGGGGGCAGTGGGGGATACTCGGGGGGATGCTCAGCTGCCGTGCCGCCAAGTAGGTTTGAAGAGCGATGTGGGTTTCACCGGCGGTCTGGGGAGAGCCTCAACCTTGAGCGCAGGTAGAGGGAGAGGGTGGGAGCGGCGCCGTCCGCAGCGCTTCGCCACCCAGCCTGCCTCCGGTCGACTGCAGTGGCTCTGCTGGGGGAAAACTTCAATAGAGGAGCCGGCTGCATGCGTGGATTCTGCAGCTGAAAAAATACTAAACTCTCTAAGGAGAGCTGCGTTAGAGCTCTCTCTATGTTGCTATGGAATGGTTTATTCCCCCCCCCCCCCCCTTATTTTTACCTCCCCCCCCCCCCCATGAGCAGAAGGCTGGGATTCAGCTTTTTCTGGGGAAATGGAAAAGCAGGAAGGTTTTTGTCTATTTTAGCAGAATGTGTCGTTCTGCTGTGCCTAGCCTTACTCTCATTTGTGCATGCTGATATTGAAGCCCGGGGGTAAATCTGCAGAGGCAGATTTCTTCCATCGGCTCCCAAATTTCCTTAATTTTCTCTGTTTTCAATGCTTCTCTGCATTGTGGCAGAGGCTGCTCCCTTTTTGTCTTTGCGCTCCTCAAGCAGCAACTGATGCTACCAGCATGTAAATCTCTCAGATCAATTCTGTGATACCGGAACAGACCTCCCTGCCCTATATATTTTTGCTGTCGGGCTGCAGACTGCTGTATTTTCTTTTATTCCATTATAATCTCCCAACCCTGTGTATGTATTTTAAACCTGCCCTTTCCTCCCTCTCCCTGTTTTCTGGGAAGGTTCAGCAGTTGAAATTGTTCCTCCAACCCTCCGGAGTAGCTTGTTGTAAAGATCCCTCTGTTACACGTTTGCTGAGCCTCTGCCCCGGGTGTGCACTCTGCAAAATGTTACCGGCTTTTCCTCCCCCCCCGCAGCACTCAGCTCCTGCGCGACAGTACTCGCAGTCCATTTTATGTGCCAGAGAAATCCTGCCCAGCCGTGGGAGATGCACCAAAATCAGCACTCAAAGTTTGGGGAGCTAAAATGTGGCTGAGGATCGCTTGCTATCAAGCTGGAAAAAGAGAGAGGAATATTTGCTAGGCTGTCTGGTGCAGGATGATTCCCTTTGGGGCACTTTGCTGTTGCTTTGTCCGGGTTAGTTTTAAGCATGCCAAATGACAAGGTTTCCCCGGGGAGAGCGCGGTGCAGCCTGGCCGGGCTCCCTGGCAGGGTGCTGTGCTGCTGCATGGGCTGCAGCTCCATACTCGTCTGGTTCGGCCACTGCATGTGGCAACTTAAGGTTTTCCTTCTCTTGCAGCATGGAAGCATTTGGGTATAGGCTTTTAAAAAATACATATTGTATGTCTGCTTCTACAGACATGCCAAACACTTCCTATGCGTCCCTCGCTGTCCCTGGAGAGGAGGCAGGAGGAGCGCGTGCTGCCTAATGCTCTGCAACTTCAACGTCTCAAAGCGCACCAGCACAAAGGAAGAATGAAAACCAAAAAACCTCCAGCAAAGCCGTACAGAGTGTGATGATACCTAAAAGCAAAGAGCCATGCTCCTCTGCTGTGGCTCTCCCAAAGGCTTCCCGAATTTGTGAACGCAGCGCAGCGTGTTGGAGCATCTGCTCCTGTGGTCTCTTTGCAGGTTGAGCTCTGATTAAGCAAACGGAAGTTTTGCCGTCATCAGGGCGGCATGATTTGGCCATTAAACAACTAATTTGCTGGTGTCTTGCTCAAGCCCTGCGGGAAACTTTTTTTCTTCTCAGGTTCCTCTATTTTTGGAAAGGATTTGGGGTGCCTGATGAGCTGAGTGCTTAGGTGGGAGCGGTGGTTGTATTCTGGGGAAGAGCGTGGCTTGAAACTCGGTGGCCAGTCATAATAATTTTATAGAAATGGGGTAGCACATCCAAGTGAAGACTCTTTTTTTTCAGAATTGTCTGCTGGATGACGTGATTTTCACTATTAATATGGAGAAGATGTTTAGTCTGGTTTTTGGGACTACATAGGCTTCACCTAACCTCCCCAGCCAGGTACCCCTACCGCAGCACATCTACCGGTTAGAGAAACCTGCAAATAATGCAAAACTAAGAGGCTCCAGCGTAAGAAACAAGGTAAAAGGGGTAAAGCAAAGGTAGTCTGAGCAAATATTGCCAACAGGAAAGTGCAGTAAGCCAAGTGAAGGATTTGAAGGGTCTGAGGAAGGAGCAGAATTGCTAAAGGCAAGGAGAATAAATCGTTAATCTGAGAAGTCTATTACACAGGGAATGCCCTGAGGACAAGAGCAGAAACTCAATTTAATAGTGAAAAGGCCAAAACAGTGCTGCCAAGTCGGGTTCTGCTCTGCCCGGGGACTGGAGCCACGGCCCCTGCTTAGTTCCAAGATGCTGCTATTTTTGCAAGTTGCATCTGCTGGTTTTTACAGAGGCTTGTTTAAACCCACTGAAGCCAAAAGCGAAGGGAGCTTTTCTTACGTGAACTGTGGGTCAGGCTCTTGTGTTTTTTTTAATCCTGTTTTATTCCTCTTAGTCTTACAGGACCAGTGTCCCTGAGAGAGTGGGGTTTCACTTCTTAATGCTGCCTTGTCTGTCGGATTGAGTGTGAGTCCCAAATTATTTTACTGCTGCTTTACAGGGCTTTGTCACGCGTCGCTCACAGTGGATTTTGGCTTGTAGAGGTTATCACTGGGGGACAGTAGGCAAGAGGGAAAGAGCGTGATTTGACTTCAGGAGCTGAGTTTTCAAGACAACCAGCTCTTCGGTCCCTAAATTGACCCATAAACGCAGTAACCATCAGCAGCATTTTGCAGGAGGCAGCGCTCTCCCCCGGTTATGCGCTGGGATGGGCGAGCCAGGTGGCCTCTTGTTTTTTCCAGCTCTGTTTTTTTAGGGTTTGGACAAAAAACAAGATTTGTTTGACGTGCATGTGCGATGTTTATAGTATAGCTGGATAGCTGAATAAAGTCATTTGAGGACTTGGGCGTATGTAGCAGATTTAAGGAAATGCTGGCTAGTTCTTAAATCTGAACAGGAGATGGTCGTAATCTGTCGCCTATTGGGTTTTTTCCCATAATAAGAGCTGTCTTATCTGTACTTGTTCTGAGCTAGATTGTAAGCTTGCCTTTATCTTAGCATCTAGTGACTATTTCCATATCCGATTGCTTGTTAGAAGCTAGGTATGAAATGTGTTTTGACAGACACTCCAGAGCGGTCCCTGGGGGCAGCATCACTGCAGGTCTCTGGGAGCCTGTTCAACTTTTATTTTTATGATGGAGCCTGTCTTAATTCATGCAGCGTTCAGGGAACGGCTGGAAAAACCTTTGTTTAGAGCAAGAGCAGAAGCCAGGAAGAACTGGTGAGCGATGATCCTGCAGTTAAAGTGCAGCATGGAGAGGCTTGGGTTCAGTTCCTGGGTCTGCAAGCAATTTTCTGAGGCAAGACCGTGACCTTAGCGCCGCTTTGTGTGTTGGCGGCTTACGTCCAAAAGCACAATAGCGATTTCAGAGGTTTCAAAGCATTTTAAAAGTGTAACTATCACGCCTTTTATTGGGCTGGGCGTTTTTATAAGCCAAGCTTAAGGTTTTAGAATAATGTGGATTAAATTTCCTTGGTGCGCTCCTGGCTGCAGGACTCCTGTCTGTTGTGTCCGTGGCAGGACTTGTGCTGTTGAAGGAGGACAGTCGCAGGTAGCCAGAAGATCACTTAGAAGAACCAGGACTGTTGCAGATCTGCTGCTTGGTTACTCTCCGGTCCTATGGAAGCTACAAAGCCAAGAGTCAGTTTTTCTTCCAGCAACAGGACACCACAACCTGACGGTGGGATGCTGCATAGCCATCCCTTTCAAAGGCATCTCCTTCACCAAAAAAAACCCAAGAAAGCTCCAAAAGTCTTGATAACCATCACTGAGCTCGCCCCAAATGAGGGGAGGAGGAGGAGGAGCACGCTGCAGCCCCGAAACAGCTCAAACCTGTTGCTCCGCGGCAAGCTGTGAATGTTTAAAGACCCGGTATTACTTAGGATGCTGGCAGAGCATCGGGGGGAGCGGGTTATTGTGCGGGGAACAGATGTGCCGTGCGCTGTTGCCGCGTGCCGGCTCTGTGCCGCTGCTCCCGGCACCAGGTGCAGCCATTGTTCCGGCTGGTCCCTATTCATCCGCCCTCGGCTGCCGCTCCGCGCCCGCTCCCTCATTGTTTCTCCAGGAAATTAGCATTAAAAACCCATCCGAAACCCCCACGTCCCTCAACTGCAGGTGACTGTTATTGGCCCCAGCTGCCACCCTTGTGCTTGATTACTTCCATATGGGGTTATGGCAAGAAGTAGGATCCACTTATTGATTTTTTAATTTTTTTTTTTTCCCCTTTTTTATTCCCCCCACCCCACACTGACACTTCAGCACTTGCAAGGAACAAAACCCTGAAATCTATTAAGCCCCTGATAGGCTCCAGTTGCTATTACAACTAGGATGAACATTTTACAAGCAAAGCTAATTACACCCTCTCCCTGCTTTCTTCCTTTCTTCAGCCCCCACCCCATAAATGTAAAATAACCAGAGGGCAATTGGTAGTAAATTAAATCTTTGCAGTGTCCTGAGAGGAGGTTTTCTTGCTAGCAGGAAGAAGTCTGCTGGGCTTTAGATGTTTGGTTATTTGGGTTTGTTTGTTGTTTTGGTTTGTTGGTTTTTTGTTTTGTTTTGTTTTGTTTTTTTTTACTAGAAAATGGGAAACTCTGGTCTCGGGCATATTGCTGTGGCACACCTATTAAAGGGACACACAGATCCCAACCTGGGTCTGGATAGAAAAGGAAAAAATAATTGAACAAGTGGGTTGTTAATTTGTGAGTGTAGTCAACTGCTGAGAGGAGCCAAAGAGAAACTACATGCCAATTGAGGTTACAAAATTCTAGGAACAATATGATTTTCTCCTGGTACAATTCATCTGCAGGGCAGCAGGTTGCATGAAACCCCAAACCCCCCGAAATCTCTTCTGGGTTTCCCGCTGGCAGAGTGGCACGGAGCAGCCTGGGTTTGCCTAGAGGTGAGATGTGCTGCAGCTAGCAACAGGAGAGAGGGAGGGGGGGCATTTCTTGCTGCCCTGCCTAGGACTTGAAAATGAACCTGAGGCACAGAGCATCCCCAGCGAGAAGTACAGGTGGGTCGTGTCTCGTGACGAGCAGACCAGCCCACGCAGCCCTGACCTACTTTGTGCCATGTGGGGATGGGAATTTTAACGATGGACATTACTGAGTTTGATTTTAATGAGCAAGCACTGTACCACCTGGCACGAGAAGGCACATAAGCAGAAGATAACGGAGGAAGGAATGTGCAGCTGAAAAGGAGAAAACAAGATAAAGGCCATGAAGGCATGTCGCGTGGCCAGGAGGAACGGGCCAATCCGCTAGAGCATAGATGCACGTGAACACAAGGCTATAACCTATCTGCAAGCCGCAGGTAGCGTGTGAACGCTTCTGTTTGCTATAAAAGATGCTAACAAAGAGCAATAAAGGTCTTTGGTTGCCTCCGGCCAGAGTCCGTGCCGCTAATTCCCCACAGTGCCAGGCAGGAATGGAGGAGAGTGGCAGCTCGTCTCCGCACTGGAGGCATCAGGCATAGCTTTCCTCTGCGCTTCCTTCCGAACAGGCTTTGGGTGACAAAGCCCTGTCCGAGTCCGGAGGTTGGTCAGTCAGAGTACGTAAGTTTCTCTGTGGAGAAACTTTGGGTTTCCCTTATGACACACTGGGCCTCCCAAAAGGAGCTTAGTTATGCTGCAGCGTTGCAGCTGACAAGGTTTGTGCTGGTGGCTCCTGACAGAGAAGCTTGCTGGGGGATGATGGTCCTCAAAGCACCGTGACCAAGGTGTTGCAATGCTACTGCCTGGGCCTGAGCAGGCTGCTGGAAGACAAAAGCCCATCAAAGCCCCGTAAGCCTCAGCCGTTACGGCTTGTGAGGCTATTTCATAGATAATCAGTAGGTTTTGTGTCTTTGCATTCTGGGTGGTGCCTCAGCAGCCACTTCCATGGGATCTGCCTTGTTCCCTGCCGGTGATGCACTGGGCAGCCCTGGGCAGCTCGTGCTGAGACCTGGCAGGGTGCTCTGGCGTAACAGTGGTGCCACAGTCTCCTGTTGCAGTACAGATATACAGGTGCAAACCTCTGTCTAGAAAAGATCCTAGATGTTCTCCTCTCTCCTCAGAGCAACCGGTTAACAACTGTGAATTGTCCAGATTGAAGCAAAGAAGAGGGAAATCAGTACAGACTTTTTTTTTACTTTACTTCTCCACTTTTTTCCAGGTTATGATGAGTCTTTAGAAAATAGCTCCTACCAGCGGAGGAACCGTGTTAGGATGCTTGGGATGGTCAAATCTCTAGACTCGCTTTCTCCCCCGGTCAGAGAAGGGAATTTCCATTTCCCCCCCATGTCTTTCACATGGAAGTTATGTTCAAAACAGGCAATGACTTTTTTATTCTGATAACGCAGCCTCTTTGGGCAAAAAGTCCCTGTTGCTACTCTAGAATTAGATGGTGCAGTGAGTCTTTACTCAGATACAGAAATCTTTGGGAGTGGCTGGGGCTTGGCTGGTTGACCTCAAGATCTGTAAATGCAAACTTACTTATAGGTGGGGAATGGACTTGTCCTGAGACTTTTGTGTCTCAGTGTTGGTTCTCTGTCAGGTTGACCTCCACCTTGAGGTCCATTCTGCCTTGATGGGTGGGACCCGCCAATGCAGTTTGTGAGAAGGATGTAAAATAAAAAGTCTGGTTGGCATCTGAGGAGATGGCTTTAACTGAAGTACTCAGGTTATTTACTGCATGTACCTCCTTCCTGATACAGACCCATCCTGGCTTGGCTGCCCAGCGTGGACCACCCAGATCTTCCTGGGAAGCAGCCGTGCAGGTGCAACGGTGTAGGCTGTGGACTTCTAATTAAAAAAAATAAAAAAAATAAAAAATCAGCCCCTTAGAGATGCTGTGTGGCGTGGGGAGGGCCACCAGCTAAATCAGGTCAGAAGAATGGATGAAGCTAGCAAGACAACCTAATGGAGTATCTTGAGCGATTTTCCTCATGCTTGTTTTAAACTCTTCAAAGTCAAATCTCAAACTTAGGGGGTTTCTTCTCCCTAATTAAATTAACAGGCCATATGGTGTTTACTGTGAGCGCCTGCAATATGGAAGGAGCTACCTCCTGGATCACTTTCTTTTTTCAAAAGAAGCTGCTTTACCTGATGTCGCTGTTCTGAAATGTTCTTTTCAGCAGCGGGTGCGAGGGGTTATTTCAGCCACCTCGCTGCTGTTGGTGTCACCTTCTGATCCTGGGGATGAGCTGTATCATAACCTTTCCTGTTTCTGCAGCCGCCTTTGTCTTCTCCTGGCTTTTATAATGCCATTTTGCTGCTTAGTGGGAGTGTGTACAGGTCAGGAGTTTTTCATGCTTTTTCACATGCAGGTAATGATTCTTGTTCTTGGAGCCGAGGAGCATAGAAAACAACTTGGGGTGGTGGTGTTATTTTTAACAACTACTACTATTTTTTTGTTGAGGGTAACATTGCCATCTCGGGAATGTGTGAAACAAAGTTTTGTTCTTTATTAATGGGCTGTTTTAAAAAAAAGAAGTTACTTTGCATGTGCTGCTTTTATCTTTACATGAAATCTGGAGGAGGAAATGAAGACTTTGAGGAAGAAAACCATTGGTTTATTATCAGACCCTTGCATTTAGATGAAGAGGAAAGTAGGGTAAGAATCTCTAAACCTGTAAGAGAAATGAAGGAATGAAAAGTCTCATATGTTGCTGTCTGTTTTCAGCTACTCTAACTCATTTAGTAGGTTTTTCTGGTAAACATAATTCTTGTGTGTGAGTGGACTCTGCTGTGAGCTCATCCTGCATCTCTCCAGTGGTGTATGTTAACCTTCCTCTGCAATCTTAACTTGTCAATGCATCTTTTCTGTAGGGGCTTGGTGTTAAAAGGGGAGCTGGATGACCCTTCATCTTCAGCCAGGCTCAGCTTATTCTGGGGTATCTGAGCTCCCAGAAACAGATACATTTGCGTCTGCTGAAAACACCCTGCCACATTAGCATATTCCCTGTAACGTATGCTCAAAGGGTGTTTCTTTGCAGAGAAGCCTCTCTAAAGATAGCATCGTGAAGTTCTGTGTTGTCAACCAGGGACACTTGATCTAAAAAACAACATTTGATACACAGACAAGGTTTGCAAGTGCCATCTGGATTCTGGGGTATGAGCTAGGTTGTCTCTGTTTTGCATACACTCACCAGGAAAAAAAAAAAGTACGTGCGGGCAGATTAGTTCTTCAGGATCACCTGAGCAGGACTGTTTAGTCCACATGAATGTCCTCGGTGACATGGGACACCAGTGTAATCCCGTAACGCTGGGCAGCATGCACCAGTGCACCTTCTTAGGGTGCTGGAAATAATTCTGTAGTTTAGTGGTATATTTATTGAAACCCAGGTGGAATCAATTTAAATTCCCTCGTGCCAGTAATATTTTAATCTACTATCAAGCATACTGCAAGGCAGAACCTGCAAATGATGCAAAGCCCCACAGAAATGGGCATATTTTTAGGGATGCAGGGTACGCAGATGTCTTTGTCTGGTTTCAGTTCTGCGTAGTGGAGAGACCATCCTCAAAAATATGCCAGCGCTACGAGCAGAAACCTGGAGAACATGAACATCAAACACAGCCCTGGGTTGAATAGCAAACTTACTGTCCACGTCTTCCCAGGGATATGTAGGTTATAAAACGTATTTTACTTCAGGGCCTATTTCTTGACTTTCTAGTTATCCTCTCGTATGCAAATCTAATTTGCCTAATGGGCTGGTGAGTGTAATTGAAAGGCAGCCTGCACTTACACGATAGTGAAAGTCTCACCTGTGCCCAAGCACAGATGGGTCTCTGCCTTGCTGCTGCATCATTAGGGGAAATTTATAGGCACTGTCTCACAGGCTTTGCTGTGATCAGGGGAGGAAAATAGCAGTTTAAAACAAACTTGGGGTTTTGCTGGTTTTTTTTTTTTGTTTGTGGGGTGGACTCTCTATTTCCTGGGTCTGCAATTTTGGTGGTTGCGCTTCTTGGTTAACATCATCTTTGTCTTTCCCTTGTGCTCCAGTTGATGGTGAGCAGGCTAACGCAGGTTACTAGTAACTAATTTAGGACAACCCTAAGAATGACCAGTTGGAAAGTCTTTTCTGTGCTGTGTTGCAGCACGATGCTTTGAAAGCAAGTGCATCAGCAGCTGAGCCAACACCACTCTATGGTCCCTGTGCATCACTGAATCTCCAGAGGTTAGCCATGGAAAATCTCCACCTCTGCTGCCCATGAGAGAGAGGGGAAGGAGGCACAGCAGAGACAATTACTGCTGTGCATCCATCTCTGCTGGGGTCGTTCCCTGAAGAGACCAAGAAGTAATGAGCTTTAATGGCTCTCCTGTCCACCCCCATCTCTCCATGCCTGGGCTCTGCAGGAGATACCAGCTCGTGATGCTGCAGCACCGCACTAGTGGCCCTGCTCCTAAAGGTGTGTAGGTGTCCATCTACATCATCAGGCTCCTAAACACCTCTAAGACCCATCCCTAAATGTGTTGCTCCTGTGCTTCCAGCTCCGTGGGACGGTGGAAGCCTTTCCACATGCTGATGGGGTTTGGGGTGAAGGGGAAAAGCGATTTGTGTAGTGATGTGAGGAGTGTTTTTAAGAAGCGGAGTTGTCATTTTGGCAGGGCTCCTATGTGTGTCATTGATCGGGAGTGAATATTAGCTGGGCAGCAGTTAATGTACTTAGCGCCCAAGTGAATGAGGCATGCTCTCTAAAGGGAGACAGCGTGAGTTATGGCGTGATTAGTGAGTCTTGGCTACCTTAGGTACATTGACGGGACAGCAAGATGGGTGTTAGTGCGTGCAGCACTGCTGGCGTTGGTGCAAGGGCTGCAATAGTAAAGCCACAGTGGGCTGTGGGGTGAGGAATGCTTGTGGTCCTTGGTTTAGACTTTGGCACTTGTAGGAAGTTGTAAATAATGGGGATGAAAAAGACTTCCCAAGTCTTTTCCAAATTCCTCCTTGATTTCTTGGACGACTTGCCCAGTTTTGGAACTTCAGCCCTGGAGCTGGCTGGCAGTGGGTGAGCTCCTGCTCTTCAGCCTCCATCCAGAGAAGGGAGACTCCCTGTTGGACTCTTCTTTATATTTGGAAAAGAGAGCAATCGATACGACTTCAGGAACCCAAGGGGGATTGTTTTTCTGTGTCCTTCCTTGATTGCTTCATTTTGTGTTTGTGGTAGAACTTGGATGGTGGTTTGTTTTGGGTTGGATTTTTTTTGTTTTGTTTTTGGAGAAATGACCATTGTTTTCACCTAAACTTGCCCTTCTGACTATGAGCTGCTGGACTGCTTCCTTCTCCAGGTGGTCAGGACTTGTACCTGTTCTGTGCTTAACAAACAGTTTTGTTTTTTTCTAGTTTAATTTAGGCTTTTGGTCATAGCTTTGGGTGTCCTTGGTATTATTTGTGCTTCTCTGTGGTCTAATCAATTGTTATGGATTAAATGTGGTGTTCTGCCTTGAGATCTTCTCACTTCTTTAAGAAATGGCCTTGCTTTTTTTTAAGTGGCGTTATTTACCAGTTACTGGTAGTGGTGCTTGGGCTGCTGGTGCTTTGGGTCCGTCTTGTATGCACAGACTTTTTATATCTCAGTTCCTATATTACTCAGTTTGAGTATTTTCTACTCACTGGATACCCTCACCCCTTGGACGCCAGCCCTGCTGTACCTGTTCTCATTAGCTTCAGATCCCCACATGCTCAACAGCGTTTGTGATGCTATAAGAAATCCAGATTTGCTCAGTACTGGCTATTTTTTGAGGTCAGTGGTGGTTTTTTTAGGTTGACTTATAGTGGTGGGAACCAAATCATCAAGCAGCAGGGCTTGGAAGATGGAGGACTGAGAGAGGCATGTATTCTTAAATTGTTGTTTTAAAGCTTCTGACTTAAACCTCCTCCTGTATGTCTTTAGTAACCAGGTTTAAAATTCTTAAATCTTCAATTACTGGATAATTTGAAGGGAAGTTTGTGGTGGGATTGAATCCATCCTCTTATTTTAAATGAGACTATTTCCTTCTCTAATGATTTTAGGCTGTTCCTCTTTTACCTTGTATTGTATGAACTTCCGAGGTGCTCCGGGATGGCTCTGCCCTACGTAGGCTATATGTTTCTGTGAGGTGTGTCTGTACTTGCCTCTCCAGTCAGGCTGAGTAGTGCAGGACTGAGAACTTGTCCGAGTCATGGACAATACCCTTGTTTGTTGTACGCAGTGAGGCGGGATTGCTGTGAAGGTGCAATCTAATCTCAGGGATGCTCAGGTAAAAAGACAAGCTTATATAGACAAGGGCTGTCTCTCCCGAAGGAGGCTTGTATTTTCTTCTTGCTGCTGTGGTTGAAGCATTTCTGGGTTCTCTGACAACACAAAGCTCGAGTAAACCTTGCTGTCAGCAGCTTGCTGTCAGCAGCTTTCTGCCAGCCCAGGCCATGCCATCGCTCATCACCTGTGGGTGCTCTTCCTGTTGCCCCGCAGGGTGCTGCTGGGCAGCAGAGCCTGCACCAGCTCTGTCCACTGCAGGAGTTGCTCATGGTGTTTCTTGATGCCCCTTCTGGTTCATGTGGGCTCTGAAGGGCAGCAGAAAACCTGCAGTTTTGATCCCCAAAGCATCGCGGTTATGAGCTACTTGGGAGTTTCCCCCATGGCATGCTGGAGAGCAGATGGGTGTTGAACTGACAGTCCTGCAGCCAAGAGCCTCAGGTCTGGGGCACGGGGATTTTTTTACCTGAGACCTATTGGTCCAAAAGATCCTCTTAACTACCTGTGGGAACTTCTGTACAAACAAAACAACCTGTACACATCCTGGTAGGAACTGGTGCTGCGTGTGACCAAACTGGTTCCCAGCAGCTAACAGGGAGCAGAGGTGCAGTGGTGGGCAGGACTCGAAGCCCCAGGAGCCGTGGCGTTGGGACCCGAGTTCCCCTCGCACTGCGGCACAAGGCTTCACACCATCACTTAGCTGCTTGGAGTCAGGGGTTGAAAATGCACCAGGAAGTGAAACGGCCCCTGCTTGATGTGATGCTTTTCTCATAGGAAACTCCCTAAATGACTGCTCCCGAACAGGGGGCAGAGAGGGACTGCTGGTGGGAAGCCTTTAAGCAAAGGGGCTCGCTGCGCTGACCCAGAAAAAGCAACTTTTTCGACATCTACTAAATTTCTTACAGAATTGGCTAGAAAATTACCTCCCTTTCCACAACTTTATTTTTCCTACTGAAACTAAGAGCTGGGATATAAAACACCAGGCAGTGCAAAACAAGGGTCACTAGCCTGGTATCTCAGAATAGACCATCACTTTTTTTTTTCCTCCAGCTTCCAGGAGTGAACCAGACTCACAGGATAGAAGCTGCAGGACCCAGCAAAAATCCCCCGGGAACGGGCTTGGGTGGGAAACGCAGTTCCCTTGGGGAAGCCATGGGAATGCCAGAGTCACAGCGCTCGCCTGAGTTTTTTGCGGCAGCCTGGCAGGGAGAAGGGGGCTGCATTGCCAGTGAGCGCTGCTGCAGTGTCATAGCTGTGGCCTTGCTGTGCAGCACTGGCAGCTCTTTGGCTCAGCTGACTGTGAGCAGAACGGTGCTGCAAAATTGCAGCGCTGCTGCTGAAATGCTTTTTGCAGATTCCCCTTTTCTAAACAGTTTTGTTAAAGAATAAAGTAGGGCAGCCGAGGAGGCATGGGGTCCCAGACTTTGAAATGGAGTTTGTTGAGTGGTGGTGAGATGAATTTGTGGCTTAAATCTCTTCTGTTGAGGTCTTGCTGATGGATTTTAAGCAACGACCACTGCTGATGTTGTGTCTGCTTGGACACCTCTAATTGCAGTGTCCACACGAGAGGCTCTTGTGCAGGTTGTGCTGCAGAGAAGCTGCATAGCAGCCAGAACCCTCCTTGAACACTTCCCCAGGTGAGACAACCCTACAGCCTCCCCAAGGTTCCTCCAGACCCGTACCTGCGATCGGAGAAGCCCAGTAAGGGCTGCAGCAGCAGCGGCCCCATGCTGGCTCCTCCACGGGGAGCCACGGTGGTGGCCTGGATTCCCCCAGCTGCAGTGGGGTTGTTCCTAGGAGTCTGCTCCAGCATCTCCGCTGCTCCAAAGCCCATTTAAATCAGTGGTTGCGTTTCTATTGACCAGTACAAGCTGTGGAGGGCCCTGTGGAGCTAATTAGTAATAAGAGGATGCCAATTAAACACCACTCCCTGGGCTCTACCACCACTTTTCTGATACTGCTGGGTTGGAGAGGAAGGTAACAAAATGGAGCTTAGTGCATATGTGTTTCATCTGGAGAGCAGGAGAAGGGTGGAGCTGCTTGTTAAATGGCCAGCAATCCAAGTTTTAAAAGGATTTATGAGTGCTAGATAAAATCATATCCTAAAGGCTGTCTCAAAGCCTCTGTTAAGGTGGAAAACACTTTCAAAAGTTAGAGCTTGTTTCACTGTGTTTTCCCCCTTTTGGGTCGCCCAATATTTTACAGGTACAAAAGTTGCAGCTTTATTTACTCTACGGCATTTAGCCTAAGCAGGAAGAAAAAAAGATGTCCACTCCCAAAATTACAGTGCTCAGTTGTTCTTCTATTTAACCTATGGGATTTTTGGTAACAAATTATTTTCTTTATACCTCAGTAGAGTTTAGCACAACTTTGGTTTAAAACCAGTGCTTGCAAAAGTCTAAAGTTTTAAAGGCAGTTGCATGTGTTCTGAAGTTTTCTTTTTTCAACAGTTGGGTCCTGTTTCAGAATTAACTGCATTTAACGTTGTTACCCTGTACAACAGGCTGGTGCTTTTCCAGAGAGGGCTTACGCCAGCTAAAACTGGTGGGTATTGAATAAACATCAAGAACTAGGCCGCTAATTAGAAATAAGAAGAGTTTATGAGTTGCTATAATGGATACCTCTACAATGCAAAAGTGCTGCTGAGGAACGTTTGAAGACGGGGAGGAAAGCTGTGATACACCGATGCTGGGTGTGGAGCAGCGGCAGAGCTGGTGGCTTTGGTGTTGAAGTGCAGAGGATGGCTTGCACATCTTGTGTGTCTTGCACATTTGCTGTGCTGCTGAACCGTGGCAGAAGTGAGCATCAGTGTCCGACGCTTTGATTTGGGCTGCGTGGTGTGTGCACGGGTGGCTGGAGAGGCTGGAGCCTGGGTGAAACGCCTGGCTACCTTCGTAAATGTGGTCCCTAAACTGCGGCAGAGTTTAAAGAATACTAATAAGAGGAATGGGCTTTCGGTGCTAGCATTGCCGGGCGAGGCTGGGTTAGCGTGTCCTTCAGCTGTGAGTTTCCCACGTGTTGGGTCACTTTTTAGTCTCTGGACTAAACTTGGTGTTTACTCTCTGCACCCCAGAGGGGCGAATCACCCCGTCCATGGCCTTGCTGATCTGGGCAGGGAGCGATTTCAGACCTTTTGGGGGTAACCCCTTAAAGCCAACTTTTTTAATGACTTTTCGTATCTAAAAAGTATCTGAGATGGTAAAAGTGCTGTATATCATTCATATAAGCATGGCTAACTCAATTCTTGCTTTCGCTATACATAACATTTACTATAAGTGAAACTCAAGCTCTTTTTTTTTCCTGCCATAACACTTCTCTGTATGTAGAAGCCCCACAAAATCATTAAAAAAAAAAAAAAAAAACCACAAAAACTTTGATACCGAGCTGTTGCTCCAAGTCTCTTTCTAAATGGTATCCCTTTTGTACGTGTTGTGTCTGGGCTCCACCGGACTTGGGAGCCATTAATCTTCCTGGTGTTTTCTTCCCTGTGGCAAATGAGAGACAGATGTTCCCATCTGGAAAGTTTGTTCCCGCCACCGTCGTTTCGCTTGGAGTCAGAGGATTTGGAGAGCAGTGCAGCAGGCTGAGACTTTTAAGAACTAATTTTTCCATGATTGTGATAATTGCCTGTTTGATATCTGTAACTGCTTTCATTTTTCTTTCAGAGTGCTTTAGCCTAGTAAGTAAATAGTGCGGAGGAGTAAATATTTCTTAATATTGTAATAGGAGTGGATGATTTTTAAAAACAAAAAAAAGTCTTGATTCTGTAACTTTAAATGGAACAATGAACTAACTAAAAATTACCAAAATACTTCAGCAGTAACTAATCAAATGAATTAGCGAGCATCTCTGGCTTTGCTTGAACACAGCTGCCCTGCCCAGCCCTTGCCCGTGTGCCAGGTTATAACCCCGGCCAAGGAGGTCTGAGCAACCAGAGGGGTGGTTTTGGGGAGGGAAAAGCGCTCCCCCCGATCCCCAAAGCACTTCCCATCCTAAAACTGAAACGCTGGCCCCTCTGTAGGCTTTGGTTTCCAGGAATATATTCTGCTGGGATATATTCCAGGAGTATATCCCTCCCTTCGGGGTGGCTGTCTCTGATGGGGGCAGAGCAAGCAGCTGTTAAGGGTGGGGAGGGTTCCCTGCCCTGGAGGGTCACGGGCTCCCCGGTGGTGCTCACTGCATCCTTTTGAGACAGCTGGTGAGCAAAAGCTGTTGGCAGGGACATCAAGAGATGAACTTGGGTCCCCAAAACTTATTTGCGTGGGCACTAGCAGTGTGGGAAGGGAATTGCTATGGCGTGTTGGTAAGAGCACCAGCAGCTCCCAGGTGGCTGCTTCACTGCGTGTAAATGGTTTTTAGGGCAGCTTTCATGGTCTGAGTAACTATTCCTTCACTCCTTCATGGAAAAGGGAGCAGGAGAGTGGGGGGCACCACACCAAAGTGGTTTGTGTTCTTGTAGAAGCAAGACGAGCAGAATTTGGGGGGCTTGATGTATACCCCACGCTGGGGGCTGTTGGATGTGATAGTTTGTAGGATGGATCCTGCATCCATGGGTTTGCACCGCTGTCCCCGGTATGAGTCTGTGGACCAAGAGGAAACCAGAGCTAAGGAGGCAGGGATGCCATGCAGGTGGGTTTGCGCTGATGGGTCTGACATGGCTAAGGCAAGGGCAGAGCCGGAGCTGCAACTGTCTTGTCTGGGTGGGAACACAGCAGAAGAGAACTGCTGTGAAGTCCAACCTGTGCTACCGATGAGTTTGCAGAGCCAGGCACATTAATAGGTTTTTATAAAAATGACTGAAGGGCAAGGCAGATAAAGATCTGCAGTCTGCCTTCAGGAATAAATTATTAATCTTATTTCCCTTCTTAACTGCTTTCTGGACTGGTTGCGAATGATAACATACTTTGCTCTTTCAAGTTCTTCTATCTGAGTTTCACATTGAATTGAGATTTAAAGTGAAACAGCTGTGTGTGGGAGACGAATAGATGGCAATGGAGATATACGCATTTATTTTTGATTTATAAAATGCCTATCCCAGGCTCAGCAGCTCCCTCCTGTGTGATGCGAGGCTCTCCTGCGAGGTGCCGAGTCCTCTCCACTCCCACAGCATCTTACAGCTCAGGAGCCTAGATGTGCTATAAAACCAAGCTAAACAGGGTAAAAATAGGCTGATCGCATTTAGTGGAGGAAGTATCCGTACAGTAACATAAGTTACCCGCTGCAACAGATGCTATAGTATCATCTTAGCCAACTCTGTGCTTTGGCGTGGAGGAAGGAGGATGGAGAAGGACCTCAGTTGACCAACATTTGCTGCTGACCTGTTTATGTGACATGCTTGTGTCTCCCAGTTCTGGTTGTAAATTACCATTTATTGACTTGAGCAGAGGGAGACCTCTGGAAACCACCCTACATCCAAATAAATGTCAATATTTGTATAGAAATGTAATCTTGACTGCGAACATCTTAACATCTCCCTCTTCACCAAATTGGGACTAACCCAATCATCCTTTTTTTTTTTCCTAAGGCTGCTGTATTGGCTGCCTTGTTTCCGATGCTTATCTTCAGTCTTTCCTCTCTTCGTTTTTTGATGCAGTGATGCTGCAAGAAGATAAAATATTGGCTCTTTCCTCGACGATGTAATTTCAGTTTGAGCTTGGGGGAAGCTGTCTGGAAGCAGGTGATGGAGGGATTGCAGCGGAGTAGCAGTAAACGGTGTCTTCTGGAAGTCTGAGTAATGATACTCTTGCTTTGCATGTAGATAACCTCTCATCTGCGTGCCTTGGAGAACTGCAGAGGTGCTCTACAGATGGCTTAGAGCCATCAAGGGGAGGGAAAGGCAACCTTAGAGCAGAGGAAAGATGTTAATAAAATTTAAATGTAATTCTTCCCATTTCTCAGTTCCTAAATGTGAAAAATATTAGCTTGGTGGAGACTGAAAACAGATGGTGAGCAGTTGGAGCAGATAAGCATGTTATTCAAAATAAACATTCGCCAAAGCTGGGGAGGTGGCGAACCGTGTTTTATTTCACCCTATTTACATTATCAGGTCAGGTTACACTGATGCTGCCTCTCGTTTGCATTCAGACTATCAACAGGGAACCCTGCCATGCAAGCCAACTGCAGCGTGGCCTTTTCATCAGAGACGTGTTTGGGCTGGAATGGATGGGTTTGGGCCATTTCCCTGGCTTTTTCTCCAGGACGATATGTTGAGCTAGTTATCTTAAAACAACTCTCCTAGGCTGTAGGCAGGGTCCTGCCAGACACCGGAGAGGGCACTGAGGTGTGTCCTTCCTTTGTTTCCCTCTTTCAAATGGTCTCTTTATCCATTTAGACAAACTTTGCATTGCTTTATCTTAAACCAGAGACTCTTACCCATGTAAACGGTGGAGAAACAAGCCTCTGGTTCAAAGGACTGTTTCTAAGAAGGGTTCATTTTGCTGAATTGTAGGTGATCTATAATTTATGTCTCTAGTCCGAGTGGTCATCTGAGGTGGTAGGGCCAGTGGGAAGAGAGGTGTGTCTGGAGTGTGGCTTATCTCCCTTGCTTTGATAAATGCTTTGGGATGGGCTAAATCGCCTTTGGGGGTGTCTGTCTGTCCATTGGCTCCAGAACAAGCTCCGACCCAGCTCCTGGGTGACCAAAGAATTTCTCCTGCCAGACTTAACCTCGGCTGCTGCTACTGGGACGATTCTCCAGTCCCTTGCTCTCAAGAGGCAGGTACGAGTTTTGGGCTGTTAACCTTCTGAGGTGAGGAGTAGCTTTTTAGGTTATGAGCATATTCTGCCTGTTCTAGATGAAAGTCGAAAACATCTGGTCTGATTAAACCTCTTCTTTCTGTATGAAACCGTTATGTGCTTTCACTCCTGAGACTCTGAACTGCTGGGCAAACCCTTGTACACAGTCTTTTGTTCAAAAGACATCAACTAAAACCAAAACTCTTGTTAATTTACAGACTTTCAATCTAACCACTTAGTGGTCAAAGGCTTGTTGACAAGGTCTGATTTTGAGTCTGCTCTCTCTGTCCTGCAAACTGCAACAGGGAAAAGCAAGCCCTTACCAGTGCATACCTGCCGGTTATGCAGTGCTCTCTCTTCTTTAATGTGTTTTTCTCTTATTTCTTCCAATATGTTTCATGTTTTGACTTCTACAGAAAGCTGGAGTGCTCGAGTCTGGCAAACGGATTTGTGAGAAGCAGTTCCGACTCCGTGCAGCTTATTCATAAATGGGATCTACAAAATCGCTCCCAGGCCAGGCAGGTTCCTCCTTCCTTCTTAACGCTCGTGACAGTGAATCAAGGGGAATCCTACACCTGCGTCAAGAATGGCTTGAAGATATCGATGTTCATGCTGTACGTGCCCTCCAAACACCCAGCCACAGCCTTTAAATCCATTTCCCATGAGGGAGGAGGAAAGGCTTTACTGTCTTGAGCTGATAGCAGGGTTTAAGAGCCTGCCCATAGTCCATGTGCTCACTCATAGAGGTTGCTGGATGGTGTTAAATTGTGCCCATGCAGACGCTTCGGTGTAAATTCGTATAAAGCATCCATGTTTTCTGCACCGTAGCGGTGGCTCTTTCTCGCTTCCCTTGCTCGCGGCTCCACCATCACAGCTGGATCAAGGCTTTCTCTTGAGCATCATCCTGCAGAGCGGAGCACCACCAGCCTCGGGCACTTCATAACTGCCCATCATCTCTTCAAAATGCAACTGTGTGTATGAGAGACGCAACCCGGGAGTTGTAGCCCCAGCAAGGATGCGAGACAGGTTCATGATCGGCTTTTTGTTAATGAATATAGATGTCCCATCCTGATATTATTCTGCCGTCTGTGGGAACTGTGTTTTGAACTTTGGGAAGCGGATGGGGAGGAGACCGTTTGTGTCTGTCTGCCCCCCGGGGTTATTCCTGGCTCTCTTCTCCGGTTCCTTATCTTGCTTTTTGGGGGAAGGTAACATCCAGTTTTCCTCATGCAGAGTTTTTATTTCTTTTTCATCGCTTAGTTTATTCTCCAACTGCCAGAGGCATTTAGGGATTAATTTAAATTCCAGTGCACTTGAGATGCTCCCTAACTTGTCACTATTTTTTTCTTGTGCCTTTTCCCTTTTCTCAAACCCACAGTCATGAAGAGATTAATAAAGTGGCTTCTTTATACGGTTTACAATGCGAGTAAATGCTAGCCATTCTTCAGAGGTTACCTATCACAGCAACACTCTCTTTGTACTAAACACCATAGGTGGAAGACTTTTTTAAAGAAAATAAATACAATGGAATCCGTCTCGAGTGGGTTCTGAAACTGCCCCTGCTAAAATGTGTTGCTGTGTTGGAGAGCTGGAGCCTTGGTCCCCCGGGAGCACGGGAGTGGGACTTCTCTGAGGACCAGTCGAGACCCTGGGTTTTCTCCTGGTGTGCTGTCCCGTTGTCTCATTTAGCTCTTTCTCCTCTCCAGAAAGGAAGATCATCAGCTGCACTTAATCTTGACATATGCTCCTTTTTAATTTGTTACGCTAGGATGAGAACTGGAGCAGCAAAGGAAATACGGTGCATACCGACAGTCAACGCGGAGAGTCAAATAAAACCGGGGCCTTTCAGTGTGTCGCTGGAGAGCAGGGGGATGAAGGGTTTCAGGTGTATTCAAAGCTCTGGGGCTTTCTAGTCTCTTGCACACCTGGGCTCCTTAAATGGGACATGCAGATATATAGGGCACACAGCACAAACTGATATGTGCCTACAGCTGTCCTTACCCAGACAGCAGCTTTGCAGCATCTGAAATCTGTAACTCCAATCGCTGTGAAATCTGGTCTTCAGGCTTCATTGGCTTTTGGAGAAGATTAAATTCTTGCATCAAGCCAAGACTAAAACAGCATCTCCGTGATCGGGTTTTGTTTTAGTCCGGGTGAATCGTCTTCCCATGTGAAACTCCAGCGCATTCAATGCTGGGAAGGCAGCTCTCCCACGTCGCTGGGTGGCCATGTTGCTGATGCCTCTTTCCCTGGTTAACCTTTGCAGGTCCTGGGTACAAAGTTGAGCATGTGTCACTGCAAAGTTTTGACGTTTGGCAGCTTGACAGCAAAAGTGTTGTGCCATAAACATGTTCAATCTGTGTCCTGCAGGCACTGCTTGAAAAATAACGACACAACATTTGTAAATGTTTCTAAGCCCAGGTGGGGTTTGGAAGGACGAGTTTTTGAAGGAGAACAACCCAATGTTTCCAGTTTAGGCAGGTGTCCAGCTCTGACACTTGGAGTATTCAGTCATTGACAAAAGTTATTCTTCTTAGATCATCATCCAAAAATCTATTATGGCATTTGACTCTTTAACATGATTTCAGATGACTGATACAGTGGAGTGACTTGCAGGCATTTTGAGGAGCATCTCAGCATCCTCTCTGTGCATCTGGAGGCAGCGCCAAAATGTTGCTGTTGGTGAGCCAGTAAATATTTCTGAACAGTGAAATGCAGAAGAAAGAGACTGGGAAGGCGGCGTTTCTCCAGGGACCATCTCACTGGCTCGTTTTTAGCCCCAGGTCAACTCAAGGCTGACTCAAGTCCTCGTTCGCAGTCTGGTTTGCTCACATGATTCTCATTAAATGGATGTGTTTAGGCTAAAAATGAGAAGATTTAGAAAGATGTTTTTTATCTGCTTTTATAGATGCCCCAGGTCATTAGCAGGAAGCTTTTAAATTTAACAGTCCTGTTTGCTGCTTGTCTGTCGGAGTGAGCTTGGAAAAGAAGGTGTTGGCTTCTCGTGGGCTTTGGTTTTGGTGTCTCATGCAGTAGCCCAGCAGTAGCTGGTTTTATTTTGGGGTTATAAATTCCATGTGACTTCCCCCCCTCTCCCCCCCCCGGTAAATTAACCAAATTAGTTCTGCTTTCTTAATGCGCCCTAGGAGCGTTTTAGGAGGAAAGAGGAGAAACCTTAAGGATTGGTCTCATGCTCTGTTTCTCTCCAGAGCGTGGCAATATCAGGTTGGCCGTATATGCCTGGGGAAGAGGGTTTCATAGGAAGGGGGTGAAGAAGATCAAACGAGGCGGGCGGGTGGCAGTGCGTTGGTGTTTGGGGTGTGCGGTGGGAAAGGGCTAGCAGCAGGCAGGGAGCGATGGGACGCTCTCCTTGGCATGCCTGCAGCTGGGCAGGCGTAGAGGTGGGCAGAGAGCTTGCAGAGAAGAGCGTGAACCACGTCTCACGTCTCCAGCCCGGGACTGTGCCAACAGGTCGTGGTTCTCGCATATTAGCTCATGGTTTTGCAATTATTCCCGTATTCTGAGCAAACATGTTTCCGTCCCCTGATGGTCATCAGGCAGCTGGCACCGAGTGGTGGATAGGCACAATTAGTGCTGTTTTGATTGAAAAATTTGGGTCATTTAGCAACGTTTCCCTTCCCTGCCTGGGTGAGTGAACTCAGACTTTTTGTGGTAGAAACACCCCTAACTTCACGCACAAAACCTGCTCTCTGACTGTTCTGCTGTATTTATTTAGAGAGGGAGGAAAGGCAGGGGTTTGTCTCCTCCTGCCCTTGCCAATAAACTCACCTGCTGGAATAGGTACCTACGTGCATGAATGACGTCATATTCCTACGTCAGTACACTGTTATTCATCTGAATGTCATATTCATGCATGGATATGACAGGGAGAGTCTGCACATCAGTGTTAAATCGTGTGAAAGTTAGACCAAATGTGTGTGAATAGTAGTTTGCAATATTATATTAATATGGTTATTACATGTTCAAATTAGTAGTAGTTTCCCATGGCTTTGATATCTCCCCACTTTGTTCATGAAGGCAAAACCTAGAAATTTTTTTTTTTTTTTCGAAAGCAGGCTTAAATAAATGAAGACACAAACTTTCTGCCATGGAAGTATTGCGGACGCAGGTTTTATAGCGATTCCAGCCCCTCCACTCCAGTTATTCCAGCTGCACCGAAAGGGCAGGAAAACATGGATTTTCAGCGTGTATTCATCTTCGCTCCCCCTTCCACAGATCGTCCTGCAAACAGCAAAAAAAAAAATGCTAGGAATAACAAACTTCATTTGTTACCTCGCTGGTGTTAACGATGACTTGCCATAAGGAAAATAAATGAGCCAGCTTGTGCCTGGTGTGTGGTGGCAGAGCAGGTGCTCGTGGCTCACAGAGCAGATTCCAGGCCAGCGGCACAAAGGGCTTGGGTGCCAGTTTGCGTCTTCTCTGCTCTCGAAAGCAGCATTTTTGTTGTCAGGAGTTGCAAAAGAGCAGGTTTTGTGGTTGTATTTCAGTGCAAAACTTTGCCATCTATTCACTGCTTCGCTGCTTTACAGGAATATAGCATTTAATTGCTTTGCCAGAACTCGAAAGCTGAATTTCTTACAGCTGATAGATATTTGTAAAAACTGTGGATAACAAATTAGATTGTAATCTAATTTCATTAGGTTACAGCATGCACTTTAATACCTTTCCTCTGTGGCTTAAAGAGACATCAGGACTGATCCCAGGCGGCACAGAGCCCCTGTGCACGTGTCGTTTTTCAGCCGTGCCCCCTTCAAGGGGGTGCACTGGGAGCCCCCTTCGGCCGCCTCGCCAAGCAGCGATGCTCGCTTGTGTGTGAGCTGCTGCTGCATCCGAAGCGGTGTGCTTGGCTGCCACCCTGAAGCTCCGGCAGACTTTTTTGCTTGCCGACAGCCAAAAACTGCCTGAGAAGATTCACTGGTCTGAAGCCCAGCTTGCATGCACTGGAGAGCAGTGAAAGATGAGTGTCTGCACCTCCCTCGCCCCCCCGAGCCGGGGTGCAGATGGGCGCGCTGGGAACCCAGCGGCGTTCCTGCGCAGGGACATGCTGGAGCATGGTCACAACTCGTTAGCAAGCTAATCGAACGAGGCGAGCGGCAGCTTGAGGAGCAGGGAGCGGTGACCACGTTCTCAGAGGGGTGATTTGCCTCGCGTCACATCGTCTGGGGTCACAAGCTCCACAGCCAGGTGGGCGCCGGAGCCCCTGGCAGCGTGACACAGAGCACCCCTGGGGTGGTGTTGGCTCCCATGGGCGCTGCGCTTTGGAGATGCTTAGGCTCTGTCTGCTGCGCTGTCTGGATTTAAAAAAACAAAAAACCAAAAACAACCCCCCGAAAAAAATCCCCCAAACCCCCAAGGCTTGCATAAGCACGTATTTCCTCCTTCTCTCTCGTTTCTCCCCAAGGATGCCTTCTGAGGCTGATTTTAGCCACTGGAGCTAGGAGTGTGGCCACACTGTTCAGCTGAGCTGGGACGTCCCACCAGAGCCTGGGTCCACAGGAGGGACCCTCAGAGGCTGAAAAAGAAGCTGCGGTGTCAGCTGGCAATGTTTTAGAGACTAGAGACTGCATGTAGGAGAGAGGGTGTGAATAGCTGATGTCAACTCACCTTTACAACCCTGTGACCATTTCGGTCGCTTGCTGGCACAGCTGTATCAATGCTCCCTGCACACTGGGCCAGCACCCACCCAAAAATTGGGTTGACTATTGCATGGCTCCAAGAGAGGCTGCAGTTCGTCCGGAGAGGCCATCTCGGGGCCAGACAGTGTGGACACAGGGTACATGCAAGGCTGCGTGCATGCTGGCACGGGAAGGCTGCGCTGGGCAGCGAGGACCACCCCCACGTGAGGGAGAGGAGGTGCAGGATCGTTTAATTTTGAGTTTGTTTTTTTTTTAAAAAAAAAAGTAAACATGCAAAACTGGTCAGAGAGCTGCTTGTCTCAAAAACACGCTTCAGAGCCTGTTTTTGCTGGTTGGGGAGCAGGGCTGGAGGTGAAACCTTGTCACCCTATGCTGGCAGGGTGCCTGTAGGCACGCCTGGGGAGTATCGAGGGGATCTTAAATGGGGGGAAAGTAAAGCAAATAAATAGGCAGAAATACTTTGAGGAAGCATCTTCAGGTGCAAGGGGTGAGAAGATGCAGTCAAGAGACTGGGATGGTGAACACGGGCATCCTGAGCCTGCCCGGCAGCATCTCGGGACACGTGCTGCACCCCGGGTGCCTGTCCCCCAGCTCGGGGCCGTACCCTGCCTCTTCCCTGCGGCGGCTCGGGGCTGTGCAGAGCAGCGTGGGAGCCTTGCCTGACTTTTCCCCCGCCTCTCATCTTCACCCTTGCAACTGTACTTCATGTGCTGGGCGGAGAAATGCTTGTCCGTGACTGTCACTAAGCATTACCATCTTCTCTTTATGCAGTTGCTGGTGAGAAGAGAGTGCCAGTGATGCCCGGATCGCCCGTGGAAGTGAAGATACAGTCCAGGTCCTCTCCTCCCAACATGCCGCCACTGCCCCCTGTGAACCCCGGTGGCCCCCGGCCGGTGTCCTTCACCCCGACTGCACGTAAGACCCCAGTAACACTGCTTTTCCCAGCTCCAGCCGGCAGGACAGGCTCTGCTTGTAGAAGTCACCGGGGATGTCTCAGCCATCGGCCGGGGCTGCTTGCCAGCATGGCAAGCATTAGCTATGCTGCACAGCTGTAAGGAAGGGCGGACTGGGGCTTTCCTGCTGTTCTGCTACGTATGCAGGACATATAACAGGGTCTGTAATCCCCCCTACCCCCCTGCCTGCTCCTACCTTGCTCCCGGTGCTGCCTTGAGTCCTCCTTTTTGCAGGTGCAGCCTTGATTTCTGCCATAAACTCCTTAAGAAATTGAAGTCTTTTATCAGGTCAGCTTCAAACAAGCCAAGAGCTGGGCTTTTCACTGTATCTTTTGGAGGAGTTAATTCCCGCTCTGCTGTATCTCACTTTGCAGACAGCATTTCTGCAGCTGAGATTAGAAAGTTTTCCTTTTTTTAATTTCCTAGCCTCAGAAATTCCTTGCTGTCCATCCAGATTCTCTTTTCTCCATCTTCTCTTTATAATCTTTCCTATTAAGCCATAGTCAATCCTGGTCCTGCCCAGCCGTAGTGCAGCCTCGCACCCACTTCTTGTAGCAGCGTGTTGCTCAGAGGTGACTCCATGGACAGGATGGAGATACAGCCTTCTCTTATAGCCTGGAAAGAGTCTTTTTCTTCTCCCTTAGCCAACGTTTAAGCCATTTAATGCCTTCTAAAAAGCATCATTCCAGAGCAAAGCTGCTTTACTTTGTTGGGTATGGAGTTATCTGACCCCCGCACATGCCACGTACATATTTTCGAGGCTCTCCTCACCTCCTTTGCCCCGTGCTGAGCGTCTCCCTAGCTGGTTCTGCGTTGCTTTGCTGTCCACGATGGTGTCTGGGATATCTCACAGTTTCACGCTGGCAGTGGATTTCGGAGATTTACAATCCAGCCTCTTTCAGGACACACACTAATGTATTGTGTGATGCTGGCAATAGCACTAATAGTCGGGTTATCCCGCCAGACACGTTGTCCCCATCTTTATGCGCTGAGGGGTTTTTAATGGTTCTCCTTTTGCTCAGGCAGAAAAAGACCATTAGCAAAGTGACAGAAATTAATTTTTCCAATGAGGTTGCTTGGCACACTGTTAAGGGCCAAGGAGCCCGAATCTGCTGATTGCAGATTACTTAATTGCCTCTTTCCAAGATAGATGAGAGATGCAACCTGCAGTGAAGTTCATTCTTGCTTTTTTACTTCTCAGTTGCACCAAAGGTTCTTGGTCAGAGTCAGCGGGTGTGTGTCCTGCCCTGTAAAAGCCCACGGCTTGGGCAGGCGAGGAGGAGCATGCTGGAGGAGGGCCAGGCCTGCCTATGGATCGCTAACAAAAGGGTTGGAAAAGCAGCAAAAGCCTTCGACTATTGAGGACCTAAGGCAGAATTTAACAGAGTAGCCCTAGACGATGACTTTTGTGTTCCCAGGAATTTAGCATCCTCCTCTCCCCAAACCAGTAATCCCACTGGTCTCGGTGCACCACCTCACTTGCTTCAGCACTGTCTCCTCACCTGGAAATAGAGGTCCCAGCCCGGCTCTGTGGTCTGTGGCGGAGCAGATCCTGGCGATGCGCAGGATCAGATAACTGCCAGCCGCCCTGCGGTAATGCCGTTTGCAGAAGGGTCAGGCAGGGTAAGCCTGAAAACACAGAGAGCGGTTACGGGGGCTGCGTCTAACGGCAGCCCCGACCCGACCCAGCTCGCTCTGCTTCCGTGGCATCACCCGAGTCCATCAACGTCTGCCGCTCCCATCCTTGGCAGCCTCTCCCGAGGGTCCCCCGCAGCCCCCTGGCCCCTGGGTGGGTTGCACAGCCCCTGCTTCTCCCGGGGTATAAATAGAGCCCATTGCTCTCCCTAGTCTTTCATTTGAAAGAGTAAGAGGAAGCAAAATAGAGAAGGGGGTACAGCGCCTCGGTCGCGGCTGCCGGAGAGCGCGGAGCTGCAGCCATTTGCTGTTTGAGAGGAGCTTCTCTGGGTGGCTTTCCCCCCTATTTGTATCACTTTTATTGTGAAATAAATGCTCTTTATGAGTAATTGCCAGAAGCCTTGCCTTTCACATAGCTCTGCGTTTGCTGGTACTTCCGTGGTAGCTAACCCTGTGGGTACGTGCCATCTCTGCAGGACATCTCTGTTCCTTCGCTGCTTTGGGGAAGCTGGTGTGGACAGGAGTTTTTCAGGTTGCGTTGCTCCATAACAAAAGGCATAAGCTCGCTTTGCCTTTGCACCTCCATCCTCTCAATCCTGGCCTTCACCCTCATTTCATCATCTCTCTGTCTACAAAAGGACATGTCTTTGTTATGCCCCCAAAGAGCCTGTCACCCCTTGGTTAGCAGGAACTACCTTTGATGGTCTCTTTAGCCTTATCTTTCCCTTGCATCTTAACTGACTCTGGTTAATCTTCTTGGGTTCCCTCCTGTGCTCACCATGGCAGGTCCAGGTGCATGGAGCCTTTCCAGCCTCTGATCCTGGCATGCCCCAGAGCGGTTTAACTGTTCAAGTACCTCCTGCCTTCTTCTCCGAAAAACCCTCACTGGGGTCATGAGGATTTGGTATGATCCTCGCGAAGCTGCAGTGGAAATTTTGGCATCTTTTTTTGCAAGTTGCTGCTCCATCACAGCATGCACCTTCCCCTGCCCCGCATGCAAGGGGCAGCTCTGCCAGGTGGCTTCGGTGTTTCTTCACTGAACGCCGTCATTTGAAATGGTTTCTGGCCTTCTCTTCAGCACTTACATCCATAAGGGATTCGGGGCTGGGGCTTTTAAGGATAACCCAGTGGATCAGCTAAAACTATATTTACGACAATGTACTTTTCACCTCTAAAATTCTGGGTTTACACTGAGTTGGGGCCCCAGCGCACAGCTGCTCTTCAGACAGGCCTCTAGATTGCACAACAGCGGCACGGGGATGTCGGCAGTTTATTCTAATCCCTTGCTGAGTTCCCAAACTTCCAGCCCTTCAGTCTGTTTCGACATGCTCGCCGCTTACAGGAGGCAAAGTTGCAGATGGGACCAGGTTGGAAAAAACAACTGTGTTTGCGAAACTCCCTGTAAATCCCTGGGGAGGTATGGCGGGTGGGCGGGCGCCGCGGGGCAGGATGCTGTCAGCCCTCCTTGGGGTGAGGTGGAGGCACCTGAGCTGCAGTATCTGCTAGTGGGACCCTGGCTGTAATGAGCACTGATGACTTATTGTAAACGATGGGGCTGGGAAGGATCACTGGATTGTCTGGTGTAATTTTATGCCTGACACAGGCCAGAAAATGCTGATCAGTAATTCTTGCCGAGGGCTGTAAACTTGGAGCTAAAGCACATTCAATTCCTCGGGCTGAGCGTACAGCACAGCTCGGTTTGCTGCAGCAGCGGCTTTATGCAGCCTGACCCTGTGTCTCCCCGGGCTGCCTCAAATGCGAAGAGAAGTGTGCCCGCTCTGCTGAGCCCTAGTTCTGTTGGTGTTTGATAGCCCTGGATATGAAGCTCGCTGGGCAGAGGAGAGAAATGCCAGGGAAGTCACTGGCTGTGGTGTAAATCACACCTGAGCAATCCCATAAGGAAAACTCCTGCAGATGCCTTGGTTGGGTGCCTGGTTCTCACGTGCTGGGGGCTGCAGAGCATCCCCGCAAGCTCAGGGGAAGGTTGAGGAGAAGGCGCACATGTTGCTGGTGGCCGGCTCCATCGCTGGGTGCCCTCCGGCATGGCATGTGGGCTCTGCTCTGGCCATAGCCCCTTTTCTGGTTCTTGCCCTGTTTGCTAGCAGCAATTAACCAGCAGCAGCAGGCTCTTAGGTGGAAGACGGATCCTCTTAAACACCAGACTGCAGGGACGTGCCCATCTGATGCTCAGTATCGCTTCTGTCTCCCACTTGCAGTGCCCAATGGAATAAATCATTCCCCCCCGACGCTGAATGGGGCACCATCCCCACCCCAGAGGTTTAGCAACGGTCCTTCCTCCTCCTCCTCCTCCTCGCTGACAAACCAGCAGCTCCCGGCCACATGCGGTGCCCGGCAGCTCAGCAAGCTGAAGCGCTTCCTCACTACCCTGCAGCAGTTCGGCAACGACATTTCGCCAGAGATCGGGGAGAAGGTCCGGACCCTCGTCCTGGCGTTAGTGGTAAGCCCCGCACACCGGCCCAGGCCGCCTTGCTTTTGCCAGACCACTTTGGTGATGGGATCCTGGCAGCCGGCGCGTGCCAACGTTACACAGTGTTATCTGTTTGTGTCTTTACAAGCAGAGGTGTTGACTGAGCAAGACTCTGTAATGTTTATGCTTTCTGGTAAACTTGCTGACTTCTTTTTTTCTTGTCTTTGGTGGGTTTCAAAAAGCTGTTTGTCCAGTGGCTTTGACATGAGCTTGTGTGCAGCTAAACTTAAGGAAACCTGGAAGGATTTGGACAAAGTTTTTCTATAAAGGTCACAGGTCTGGTGCCATGGGCTCGCTGGAAGCCATGGGCTATGCTGGGCTTCTCCGTTTCCTCTCGTAAATGAAACTTTTCACACAATTCAGAGAAGCCTGTAGTTTTGTACTAGGGAAGTGTTTTCTTGCTTGTGCAGATTTATGATTGCCTGATCCCGGCCGCAGATCAGTTTACCTCTGATCTGTTTCCATACAAAGAAATGTCAGTTCCAGCCACCACTTCGTTAGTGCTGTCCTGACTTCAGTGTGCTCAAACTCAACGCTGCTTTGCTCGGCAAGGCAGCCAGGTGTAATGGAAAAAGCAGGGTCCTGTTGCTAGCAGGGACGCACTCTGGAAAGCTGGTAGTCCTTCTCTGCTCTTGAGTTTGTAGAGAATATCATGACACTTCAAAGATTTCATTTATTGATATGCAGTGATGTATTTAATGGGCTTTTTTCCTCTTTATGAGCTGCTCCTGCATATCTTAAAACAAGCCCACTGGCACAGCAAAGTTAACTATTGCCAAGGTCTGCGGAGGAGTGGAAGGCTGCTGTTGCAAAATAGGAGGTCTGGGCTTCTGGTGTGCTGCTGCTGCTTTGTGTGATTGCATATTTGCATTACCAAAGGCATTGATTCTTCCAGTCATATTCACGCCTGTGACAGTCTGAAGGTGCAGCTACAGGAAAGGGCTTGGTAAATGACTTTTATGCATCTTCTGCCCTTCTGCATTCCCACGCTCAGATTTGCAAGAGCTGGGGTCGGTGGCAGTGCGTGCATGTGCAAACAGTGCGTGTATGCCCTCGTGCCCTTTAGCAGCTATGGACAGCTGAAAACACCCTTCAAAAACCAAATGAACAGGTTTTGCTGCGGAATTGTATCTAATATTTGCAGGTATACAAACTTACTGGTAGAAATGCTGTGCAAGGACAGACCTTGGACTGAGCACAGCACCACGCCGCCTGCCCAGCTGCAGTCCCATGTGGCACCCAGCGCTGCTCCCGAGCTGATCTCTGCTTTTTGGCACGTTTCTTTTGAGGCTCAGCACGCAGCGAAGGTAGCTAGACTGCAGCAGCCTGGAGTATTTCTGCTTCCAAGGCTGGCGTGGGCAGAGCAAACATGAGTCTGTCCATGGTCTCAGGGGCTTTCACAGCGCTTGAGCACGGATGCAAAATGCTGCTGCTGCTGAAGAAGGCAGGCATATATATTTCCATGGGTGTAGGGTAGTACCTTAGCTTACCCTTTTGGAAAGGAAATTATAAGCTGTCCAGGTTCCTCTGACTGTCATTCTCACCACTGATTGCGGTAATTTCTTCAGGGATGAACTTTGTACGTGCAGGTTATCAAATGCTGCTTGTGCCAGGGAGCACCTAGCCTGAACAGCCACAGGGGATGCAAGGTTGGGCCAGGGGAGGACTGCGCTAGTGGGGTGAGCGGCAGGCTGATGGAGACTTTGTGGATGGTGGATAGGTTAGACAAGGTGAGCTGAAAGGGAGGAAGGAGGAGAGGAAGGTGTGCAATTCTGAGCAGCTGGAATTGCTGTCTGGCTCCCCGCAGCCTGCCCTAGGCCACCTGGCCAGGGTGCAGGAGATGCCAGCTGGGTCCTGCTGCCTCCCAAAGCCAGTCTCTGCCTCCCGGCCCTGGAGCTGGGAGGATGCCGGGCCAGGCAGCGCCCGGCTGTGCGCAGCGTTCACCACTCGCCTAGTGCAGCACTTCTACTCCATTGGCCTGAGTCTTTTTGGCTGCGTTAGGCAGGATCCAATGCAAACATTGTCAGTCCTGTAGTGGCAGATGCAGTCTCCCTTCCAGTTCTGTTTGTTTGGAGCTGTTTCCCACGTGTCTAAAAATAAGAACAAATTGTCATTTCGTTTCTTAATTTCTTTTTTCTCAGAACTCAACGGTGACAATCGAGGAATTTCACTGCAAGCTGCAAGAGGCGACGAACTTTCCTCTCCGGCCGTTTGTGATCCCCTTTCTGAAGGTGACAGGGAGCTGGTGGGGCTTGCCGACGCTCCGTGTGCCTCTTGGCAGCGTGTCATTGCTGGGAAAGCTCTCGTTCCAAGCACCACAGTAATTTTGTCAAAGTCCAAGACAGACTGCGCAGACCATAGCGGTGGCCATGTGGGACTGGCTTGCGGAAAGCTAACGTTATAACGAGTGCCACATGTCTGCTTGTATGTTAGGGATAAAGGAGACAAACCAAGCTCCATTCAGCAGCTTCTATCCTATAATCTTATTTGTGAATGTTCAGATCTAGAATGTTTGAAGTGTTGGCATACGGAGCGTGTCTGGGGTGGTTAGATGCTGGAAGCACAGAGCGCTTCCCATGACACTTGTTTTTTGGGTGCACCGACGTCAGGCCATCCTCAGCTCTTGAGAAAAGACAGGTAAATCTGACAGTGCAGACACCAGGAGCTGGAGGATCCTGAGTGGGGGCCACAGGCTCTAGGTGTTACTGCTCTGAGGTATTACGTGTGCAGAGCAAACCTTCTGCGAACGGCTGGAAACGCCTGCCCGCAGCCTGCGTAAGCCAGACCCGCGCTTGTTTTCCAGGCCAACCTCCCGCTGCTGCAGAGAGAGCTGCTGCACTGCGCCCGGGCTGCCAAGCAGACGCCCTCCCAGTACCTGGCGCAGCACGAGCACATCCTGCTGAACACAAACACCACGTCCCCCGCTGACTCCTCCGAGCTGCTGATCGAGGTGAACGGGAATGGGAAGAGGCACAGTCCGGACAGGTAAAAACAGCTTTCATCGCTCTGCCAAGTTCTTGAAGTCGTGACTTTTGTTTCAACTTTGCTGCTGTCAAAGCTTCAAGCAGCATCTAGGGCCAAACCGTAGGATCTTATCACTCCCAACAACTATTCTGGCTGTTAATAAGACACCGATGATTGCTCCTCCTGCACTGCGAATTCAGGTTGGGACCATCTTTCAGGCAGGTTCTGTCCCAGGGGGACTTGTTGGGTAGCACTGAAAAGCCTGACCTGGAGAGCTGAGCGGTTCTCCACCTCCCCAGACGGCGAGCGGAGGCACTGTCAGGGCTGGGAAGGATGCGGTTCATTTTCACCACTTTTTATTCCAAGTTAAAAGTTGTTATGTAATTATGTGGAGCATGCCTCAAATTTATAAAAACTGTGAAATTTTAATTTGGTCATGCTCAGAAAGATGAATCACAAGACTTGGGCATCTTGAACTTATTCTTTGACAGGGTCATTTTGTGGATTTGTTCACAAGTTGAGCATGTTTGTTTTAGCTCCCTGCCTTTACCCCCTGGTAAAATCATCGCTGCCCAAACTCTGCTGATTCGAAATCTGCATCTTTCCCTTTCTGAGTAGTTTATGCGGTGCTAACAAGTACCTCTCTCTGCCGGTGTGGTTGCAGAAGGGAAGACAGCAGCTTTGAGAGGGAGCCGCTGCCGACGGAGCCCCCGGCCAAGAGGGTGTGCACCATCAGCCCCGCGCCCCGGCACAGCCCTGCCCTGACAATCCCCCTGATGAACCCCGGGGGGCAGTTCCACCCCACCCCACCGCCCCTCCAGCACTACACCTTGGAAGATATCGCGACCTCCCACCTCTACAGGGACCCCAGCAAGATGGTGGAGCACAGAGAGATTCGGGACAGGCACGGCGGTCTTGGTGAGAAAGCCTGGAGGGCTTTTAGTCGTAGGAGCTGTGAGGTCCAGCAGTTGATCTTTGGCATTGATCCCTGCTTGGCCACTGGCACCCAAAGCTGTGTAATGCTGGGCACGTCCTCAACAGAGCTTTTGCGGGGAATTCAGAGAAAACAACTGACCATGGGAGGATAAAAAGGGGAAGACTGAGAGTTTGTATTTCCCTATATACATGTAAAGGCTGGAGCCACTGAGGATGAGGAGGAAGGAACCGGTGTGTGAGTTGAGTATAGCCGACACAGCAGGCAAGAATGGAGGGCAGGGAAACAGAAATTAACTTTTCCAAGATCACTAAAGCAGGAGAGAAGAGCCTGACCCCCGCCCCCTTTCTCCCCAGGGGTGTGTGGGAGGTGCACGCTGTGTTTCCAACAGGGCAGCCTAAATCACAAGCTCTGAGCTCCTGTAGGTTTATAATAAGGGAGCCAGCTCCCCAGGCAGGTCAGATCCAGACCCGTGAGTGGATTGTAGCACCTCTGAGACAGTGACACAGACAAGTATAAAAGCAGCGGCGTGGAATTGCCCCTGTAGAGCCACCTCCTTGAGATGTGTTTTAAAATCCCAGCTAAATGTAGCTGGAAGTACAGCTCTTTATTATTGCTTCGGGGCCACCTTCCCTCTCCAGCACTGAAAGCGCTCGGTCCATCTAATCACTCTTCTGGCTGTGGTTTGTTGCAGGTTTGAATGGAGGATACCAGGACGAGCTGGTGGACCACCGCTTAACGGAGAGAGAGTGGGCTGACGAGTGGAAGCATCTCGATCATGTAAGGCATGGCAAGAGGTGTGGGAAGCTCTGTGGGACGCAGCAACCCAGTGCTCCGCCTGCTCCAATTTGTTATTTTCTTGTGGTTGACACTATATCCAGGCTTTCCTGGTGGCTTGTAGAGGAACAAGCCACCACAAGAAGGTGGATGGTGGGGAGGGCAGATAGGAGCAGTAGCACTTTCCTGGCAGGCTTTCTCTGCCCGTGGTCAGTAGAAGCCAAAATCACTCTGGACAAAGTGTCTGGAGCTGGGGAGCTTCTCCTGCAGAGCACGGCTCTGTGCTGCCCTGGCTGGCTGAGTGACCAAACCCAGCCTCGTCCCCGCACGGGTCTTTTCTGCCACAGCCCAGGCCAGCACTGTGCCGACAAGCGTGCAGAGGTGCTACGTGCAGCGAGGATGTGGAGTTTACAGAATAAGTAAACCCATCATTTTTTTTTAAAGGCTTTTTTTCCTGGGCTGCCAGCCTTTTGTGGGCCTCAACTAGGTACCAACAGCAAGGCTGGGTACTTCTGGCAGACTTTTTGCAGTCTGGTTTTTTCCCTCTGAGCAAGGCTGCTCATCCAGGCACTTCGCTGGAGCGTTTCCCCCAAAGAGATGGGATTGAAATTCAATTTTGATCACAAATGGAGAGAGACTCTATGCTTGCTTATGCTCTAAAGCTGATGTTTTGGTGGTGGGGAGGGTGGAGTAGAGGCCCCGTAGCTGAATATTTGCAAGTTGGGATGTGGTTATGGAGAGGTGGCACCAGGATCACAGCCAGCCCTTCCATGGACACCCTATTCCCATAGGAAAATGGGGTTTTTTTCACCTCCACCTTTAGAAGCATGGCCCTAAACCTCCTACGGTGACCAAAGCCCCATGGTGCAGGTGTGATCACCTCCCTCCCAGCTGGTGCTGCTCAGCATCGCTGCTGCACGTGTGGGTACGGGACCCAATCTTACCTGCCTGTTTGAATACCGCGTCATCCGAAATACTGTGCTCAGAGCCTGTTCCTGTGAAATGACCTCGTGTTTCATCTTCCTGGGATGGTCCCTGTGGTACCTCCAAGGAGAAATTTGGGAGATGGCCTCATGAGCGGGCAGCAAGACTGAAAACGCGTTCCTCCCTGCAGGCACTGAACTGCATCATGGAGATGGTGGAGAAAACCCGGCGCTCAATGGCCGTGCTGCGGCGCTGTCAGGAGGCCGATCGGGAAGAGCTCAACTACTGGAAGAGGCGGTGCAGTGAGACGGCCGAGCCGCGGAAGGTGGGCAGCGAGCTCATCTCCAGGCAGCACAGCCCCAGCAGCTCCGACTCCATCGGCAGTGGTAAGCGAGGGGTGGGCGTGCTGTGCCAGGACCTTTTTAAGTAGGTGTCTAATTAAGACAAAGCTATATTAGGCATAAAGCGATGATAATATATTCAAATTATAATATAAACTAAATACTTAAGCAGTGCATAACTGTCCTCAAAGCTTTGAAGAGAGAAGAGTCATTGGACATGTGGAAGCTCCTGGGTGAGCTCCTGGAAGTAGCGTTTGCTGACGTCTGAAGGCACCTTTGGGCAGCAGCAGCAGCACCTTCTGCTGGTGCCAGGAGAAGAGCCTCTTCCTTGTCACTGAGCCATACTTGCTGACCAAACCGAGCCAAGTTCATTGAAAGCTGAGAAACCAGAGGGTGAAAAGGCAGGAGAGGTGGTTGGTTCCACCCCTCTTCCCCTTCCAGTCTGCCTTGCCTAAAGGATTTTAAATGTCAAGGTCCACTAATTCTAAAAATACCAAAGACTGCTGTCTGTGTAAGAGCAACTACCTGAGTTATTAGTTCTATTTTTGTATCATGAGTCAACTTAACTTTAATAAAGCTGACTGTTTTTCCCCTCCAGTATGCTGGGGGTTTGACCCTATACAAAAAACAAGTCTAAAATGCTGATTTTATGCATTTGGATGTAATTCTAATTTCCATCCAAACAAATATGCTGCAAATCAAATGCTGGGAAAAAAAAAAAACAAACTGATCATTTGATAATAAAAAATTGATATTTTCTAACAATAAGAATAAATGTCAAACTAAAAATCTCAATTTGATATATATTCAACTTGTTTGTATATAAAATAAAGAGTGAATCCTCCTGCATGTTAAAAAGAACCATCCAAATCAGAGCCCAGCCCAGATTTAGCTGCAATTGAACAAGTTTTGATAGTTCCCAGACAGCAAGAACAAGTATTTCCTGGGATAACAATAACAAGTACACAAGCAGAAGGAACTAAAATAGAAGATACTAACCCGAGTTTCTCGGAAACCAAGCGCCCGTGGCTCCAGCCGTAACTGCAGAGCAGCGTGCGGCGAGCCTGCGGGGTGGCTGGGCGTGCGTGACGACCTAATGAGCACAGCCAGCTTTCAGCCCTTCTATATTTAAGTATATTGTGACTAATGTACTTACAGCCCCCTGTTAAAGGTGATATAATTTATTTTTTTTTATAAATTGGGAACGTTGTTGATGCTTTCTCCCCTCGTGGGACCTAGGGCTAACTTTCAAGCTCCATTGCTGTTGTGAGAAGGTGCGGTTAAACATCAAGAAGCATCCCCAGGTGTGCCGCCTTCCTGGAGCGCTTTGGTTCTCCCACCAGCCTTTCACATGAACCAGTTTTTGTTTTGACCCTTCAGACAGTCACTCTGAAGCCTTAAAAAGAGGGATGCAGGTGGAACTCAGGGCGAGGCTTCTGAAAAGCTTCCCTGGGTGACTGCAGCCTGTGTTCAGGTCCTCGCGTGACCGTCCCCATCTGTTACGTAGGCTCTTCGCAGGCTTATGGGTGCTGGGGAATGTGTATATACACCTCTCGCCGTAAGATGTCTTGCAGGACAGTTTGTCCGTCAGTTCAAGCCTTTGAATTGCCCCTGGGAGTGGGAAGCGCTGCCTTTAATGTAAACTGCTGGTCGTATGGATTGATGCTCAAAGCCGCTGGACAGTGCAGATGTTTGATGGCGTATATTTATAAACATTGCCTGTTGTTATACAGTACCAGGAGAGGGAAATGGGTTATAGAGTGTCATAAATTATGCAAGGCACTAATTAAATGTTATAATTTATCATCTGAGTGTTTGATGAATGGCTTTAACTGTAGGAATCCTCCGCTTTGAGTTTTAGCTGGTTAATGCTACCCTGCCCCACGATGTAGCGAGGTACGGCTGGGCACTTAAGCAGCAGTTGGGTGAGACCAAGCTTTGCCAACCTTTCCCTGTGTCCCTTATTCCAACAGATTCATTGCGGGAGTTCAGCAGCAGGTCAGGAACGGGCTACGTCACTGAAGAGATATGGAAAAAAGCTGGTAAGTGTTTGCTAGTAACCTCGGCGAGGGATTCTGCCGGATCGGTTGAGGTAAACACAGATGCTGCAGGTTTGCTCTGCAGAAGCAGGAAAAGCCCAGCTGCAGGAACGCCCCAGGATGTGCACATCTGGCTGCCAGTGCCCCCAGCCTGGGTTTTCCAAAGGACTCTGCTCCTTCTGTACGATGCCAGTGGGGATCCCGTGGGGCTGAGCCTGGCCTCGCCGCCCCCAGGAGTGGTCGTGATGCTGGTGCTGACCGTGACCCGCAGGTGTCCCAGCCGCAGGGAACACGCCGCTGCATCTCGACGTCCCTCGGAGGCTTACCCCGCTCCTCGGGCGGGTGGGTGAAGCTGCTTTTTTCTTCCAGAAGAAGCCGTGAATGAGGTGAAGCGCCAGGCCATGTCGGAGGTGCAGAAAGCGGTGGCGGAGGCCGAGCAGAAGGCGTTTGAGATGATTGCCTCCGAGAGGGCTCGGATGGAACAGACCATCGCGGACGCCAAGCGCCAGGCCACTGAGGATGCTTTCTTAGTGATAAATGAACAGGAGGAGTCTACGGAGGTAAGGTGCCAGGGGACATCCGAGGAAGGGGCTTTCAAAGACTCACAAAGTCTCCAGATCCGGCCCGGCAGTGACTCAGAACCTGCAAGTCCCCCATCCCTTTTCCGTTTAGAAGTCTCTCTCCGATCAGTAACTAAAGGGATGCACTGATACCATAAAAAAGACTTTTTGCTTTCAATTTTGCTGGCAGGGGAATCAGCCTAAACGGTGTCTGCGGCACCCGCGTGTGCGCAACAGCCACGTGAAGGCACCACTGGGCACCGTGAGCTGGACCCAGTGTAAGGACCAGGGATTTCTTGGGATTGAGGGAGGTGTGGGAGCAAAGGGAAAGGGATGCCGGTGGATGCAGCTCTCCGTTTAGCTCAGAAATCCGCTGTTGTGGGGTACCTGATCTGTGCAGAAAAGGAATTGCTGTTTGTGGGCTTTAAAATAGCGGAGAGTAGTAACTAGGCTGCAGGTGAAGCTACATGTACCTGATGGTCTATAGCACACCCTGTGTCGGTGCAGACCAGCCTGGTACATATATATTGTCTTGGATGTTGTTGTTTCACTGGCTCCCGAAACACGGGCCTGGGCAGCGTGTGGTCACCTCATCTCCAGAAACAGGCTCCCCGCGTCTCTTGCCACACCGCTCCCATACGTATGGGGATAGGTGGGAAGCGTCTGTGCGGGGCGGCTGTCCCTGCGTTACGGAAAGCCTCATAACACCCTCATGAGACATTTGCACGTTGGAAAAGAAGGGATGACTCTTAGTTTGTCGTAGCCAGCAACACCTGCTGAATGGGTGTCTCTTAGAGAATTTCGTTCTACTCCTCAATCAATAATTACCTTCACTGTTGCTTAACTGGAAGCTCACTTCGTTAAGCTTTGGAGATTTCAGCTGGACTGGGCAAGGAGAATTGCATGGCTAATTCCTGCGCCGCCACGTCCCATCCACGTGTGGTTTGCTTCGTGTTGTAATTTCTCTGCACGAATGCAAGAGCAGAGGCTTTGTTTCTGCCGAGAAAAAATCTGATGGGAACATGGAGTTAATGTCCACTGGGACTGTGCGGGCAGCAAGTCCATTTCCCTCCTCCTGAGGGGTTTCTGTCCACCCTGCTGACCGCGGCTCGGGAAGGTCTGGTGCCGGGGTCCCCGTGCACGGCAGGAACCATGTAAATATTAGGTGGTTTTACGGAGAAGTATGTCTATACTATTTCCTGATTAAATCGCTGAAGGATGAACGCACCAGTCAGTAAACACATGATGGGAGTGGGTGGAACTGCTCAGGAAGCCATGGAAGAGATGAGACAAGTAATGATTTCTCCATGGGGGAATACCAGAGGAGTGTCGTCCTCCTCCGGCCGTCCCGGGGAGCAGCGCGGGACCTCGGGAGCAGCCGAGCATCCCCCCGCCAGCACGAGCCCCATCTCCCCAGCACCCAGAGCTCTTCCTTAAAGGCCATGTTGAAAAGCTGTCATGTATTCTGGCACACCGTGTAACCTTTGAAATACGGTTTAAAAACACCACTTGAAGTGTAAACAGCTGTAAAGCAGTGACCCAGTTTTCCAAGAGTTACCGCAGGCTTCGGTGGGGTTTTTTTTTGTTTGATGGCGAGTCCTGCTTCTCTTGGGAGACCGAGGAGCCTCAGGGACACACTGGCTCTGGAGCAGCTCGCTCCCGACCAGCTTGCTTTGGCACTTCGCTGCTAGCCCGTAAATCATCGCTGGGAGCCGGTGGCTCCGGTGCAGACCCTGGGAGCAGGGAATCTCACCGCCCTTCTCAGCAACAGGGCTGTCCAATTCAGGTCAGCATCTCCCACCACCCTGCTTTCCTGCTTTGACAGCTTTTTGCTCGCAGTTGCAGAAGCAGTGGCCAGCGAAAGGTGCCCTGTTAGGCAGGATTAGAGGCAGGCGGGCTCCGGCAGAGGCTGCTTTTCCGCAGCTGAACTTGCCCTCCCCAGTATGCGATTGCTAACGCGCGAGTCCAGCTGCAGGGAAGCTAATCCGCCTGCTCCCCTCCTCGGAGCAGCTGCAGCCGCAGCTCCCGGCGCTGGCCCCTTGCCCCCACACTCATAAGGAAGCGGTGGCACGCCGTAAGCCCACCAGCTGACGCCTCTCCCAGCGGCCAGAGGGGCTTTGCTCCACTTCCAGATTGAAGCTCGGGCTCTGGCAGTGCTTCCACCTGGCTGGGAGGCTTTCAAATGAGCTTTTTCTTTTCCAAATTAGCCTGCTCCGACCTCTTGTGCAGCTAGGCAGGGTACAAAGCAAATGGTGCCTGTGCAGCACGCTGTAATCCCTGCAGAGAGCACTTGGCTGGGAGTGATACCAAAATAGAGCTGCTTAAAACAGGAAGTAAAAAGACCAAATAGCAGCATCTGCAGCGTGTTTTTTAGTCCTTGCCTGCTGTTTCCTCTATGCATTTGGGTGGATCTAGGGGAGAGGATGTGACCGGTGCAGTCTGGCAGGCGGTTTTGGGCAGAGCAGAGGAGTAGGGGTTAGTACCCTTGGCAAAGGGCTGTGAAATAGCAGGAATTATTAATATTACTAAATCTAGGCCAGAGGGGGATGAACAGTCCCCTCCAGAGCTGTTGAGTCAGCACCATCCTGCAGCTCTTGGAAGCTAAACCCGTTTTAAAGTGTGGCGTCTTTGGTCTTGCAGAGTTGCTGGAACTGCGGTCGCAAAGCCAGCGAGACGTGCAGCGGCTGCAACATCGCCCGGTACTGCGGCTCCTTCTGCCAGCACAAGGACTGGGAGAGGCACCACCGAATCTGCGGCCAAGGCCTGCACGGCCAGAGCAAGCCGCTGGCTCTGCCCACGGGCCGATCAGCAGCCGCCGCCAAGAGCCTTGATGGCGTGCCCAGCCCGGCCCTCGAGAAGACTTCGGCGACCACCTCCCGATCCTCCACCCCAGCATCCGTGACAGCAATAGACACGAACGGGCTCTAAAGGGGAAGTTTTGGTTCGGCCCATTTGATTAGCTTCTCTGGGTTTTTTTTTTTAAGCCGAGAAAACCCCACAGCAACTTGTATCACTTGACACATTTGACACATCGCGTCACCTCCTCGGAGCGCTGACGCTCGGGCTTTGCCATCTCATTCTGCCTTTTTTCTTTTGTGGCTCGTGAAGAACTGTGGCCGGCCTTGCCCGTGGTGCCTCCGTGCCCCTCTCTCTGCAGGGGGGTACCAGAGCATCATTCGGGACCTGGAGGAGGCCGGGCACTCGCTCGGGGGGACCTGGACTCGGTGGAGAGCACTGCCGGCGCACACGAGAGATGCTGAGCCCCGTCCTCACGGGTCAAACGTGCTCAAGCTCCTTTCCTGAGGTGTCTGAGCCACCGCCTCCTTCAGCTACCTTTCTTCCATAATATGCATCTATTTTTTTTCCTTGCTCCCAGACAGTGGTGTCTCAGATGGCCGTGCTGGCCAGTTGTTGCTGTGAACAGACCGGAGCCGATTTCCCAGCAGGAGCATCTCGTCCTCTAGTGCAATGGCAAAAGCCGAGCCCTCTTCTCTTCTCCTGCCTGCAGGTTGGCAGCTGGTGACTGCAGAGAGGGAGGAGAGGATTCGTCTGCTCTAAACCAAATGTCAGTACCAGGGAAGTACGGACGGCCGCTTCTGGGTGGCCTGGTTTTAATCCCGTTCCGTGACGGGACAGCTAGTTGTGTGTTACCCCAGGTGGGACCTTTCCTGGGGGAAGGTGCAGAGCGAATCTGGATTGGTTGCGGGCGGTTATTGCCCTTTCCACCTGGGTACCGTTATTTTGCTATGCAGAAAGCGGTTTTTTTTTTTCACTGCATGGAAGTTGTTGGTTTGAGAGTTACTGCCGTTGTTTTTAACCACAGAGATCCTCACGCGATTGCGATGGGTTATTTATAGTCTGTTCTCTCCGCGTGCATTGGCCAAACTGTTAAAGTGAATGCAGGATTTGGTGTCCTACGTTGGTTCTTACGCCCCAGCCCCGGGGGGCTCCTGCGGTGCTGCTCCGACGCCGGCTGCGCTCCTCTCCCCAGAGATGCCCAGGGGTGCGCAGCCACCACCGCCTCGTCGGGCCTTCGGAGACTGTCCCACAAACGCAGGCTCAGAGAGCGAGGTCCCGCGGGGACGCCAGGGTCAGCCTGGGGAGCCCCATCGCTCGGAGAGTCCCTGCTGTGGCGTGGAAGGAGGGATTCAGGGCAGTGCAAACCCTATAATCGACACCGACCCACAGAAGGGCTGTTTCGGGGTGCAGCGGGGCTCATCTTGGATGCTTGGTGGAGGTCATCAGAGGCGCAGCCCGGGGGAGGGATGGGCACGTGCCCTCTGGGGAGCCGCACCGATTTCCCACACTGCACACAAATGGGCTCTAGAAAACCATCTATTCAGCAAAGCCGTGTTTCCGTGACTGTTTCTGTGCGATTGCTGGGCTGGAGCCCAATGAGGCGAGTAATTTCCAAATTATTTTTGATCACTTTTTCAATTGGAGGCGAATAATAGAGATGTAATGAATCGTCATTGATTTTGCAGTGCTGTAGTGGCTGCTGGCTGCCCGGGGATAAACGAGCGACCCACTGAACCAGCTTTGTCCCTTAGGGAAAGCTGTTTCGGAAGCTGCTGTCGTGGGATGGAGCGGGCGATTCCTGTGTCTGCAAGGTTTTATTATGCAAAAAAAGCCACCAAGTCGCCTGGTGTTCAACACGGCTCTCGAGTGGCAGTTGGGACTGTCTCCCGTGTCCCCCAGGAGACGGCACCGGGGCTCCGGGCTGCGGCAGAGCCATTTGCACGGACACGGCTCCTGGGAGCCGAGCACGACGGTGCTGTGCCGCTGGGCTGGTGCAGCCCTGAATCGGGGCGGCGCTCGAGCCACCCTGACCTGCAGCGGTGGCGAGGCCACAGCGGCCCGGGGAAGGCGTCACCTAGCCCGGAGGTTTTTACCCCAGGAGAGACGGAGGCAGCGGGGTCAGCCCCAAACTGCAGCAGCCCCGTGCTGCCCTGCGTGCTGCGCCCGTCGCAAAGGCCCTGGGAAGCAGCTCTGTCCGTGCCGCCCCGGCAGAGCTTAAAAACTTTCGCTGTGCCCAGGTCTGCAGCACGGAGGAGGATGCCGTGTGGAGCGGGGAGGAGCAGCAAACGCTTTGGGCTGGCGAGAGCACCTGGGCGGGGGGTTGCCCTTGCACCCCCGCTCCTCTCCCGGGAGCCGGGGGGGGGCTGAAGGGCTTTCCTGCCGTAGCAGGGCACGTGCAAAGTGGGAGCTGCCTCAGGTAAATGAAGCCCGGTCGCGACGTCCCAATCCCCACTGCAGTCCTGACCCTACACCGTGGGTCAGCGGCGGGTGGCCGACTGCTGCGGAGAGGAGAGCAGGGCAGGGCTGGAAGAAATTGCTTGTAAATAGATTGTCTTCCATAATTCTCATGCAACTTTGATGGCCATGTACTAAAATTAAATGAATTTTTTTTTCTTGTACACTTTACAAAAGTAAATGAATGAAATACTAACAGTCGTGATTAGAACGATTGCTCCTTTTTTTTTTATTTTTTATTTTTAACATGGAATGATAAATGTGAAATTCGGACATGGGAAGACAGTGGGTTGAGGTTTCTATTTTTTTTGACATTTAATTCTGTAATAGAAATTTGTTACTTCATTCCTGTGCATAACTTATTTAATGTACTGTATAAAGGAACCCAAACTGTTACAGATGTGTTTAGTTTGTTCTACGCAAAAGTAGTCAATAAAAAGACTATATTCATCGTACAGCTCCCCCTTCCTCTCTCAGAAGGAGCAGAGGTTTGCTGCAGTGCTCCGGCTGCTGGCGGGGTTCCGGTGGGAGCGCTGCCACGCCGTGGCCTTCGCCAGGGGAGCAGCGGGGGACGAAAACTGCCTCCCCCGTGGTGATGCTGCTGCAGGTCCAGGGGGGAGCAAGCGCAGGCAGAGCTGGCATTCACCCCCGTACTCGGAAATTTTGGATTTCTTTGGGTTCGTGTTTAAATATGTTCTTTTTCTGAGCTTTGGTTTTGTTGGGGTTTTTTTAATTTGAGCACAGAACAGCCTGTAAGGTGCTGTTGCGGCTGGCGGGCAGCGCCAGCCCTGTGTCCCCCCCAGCCACCTGAGGATGCCCACTGCGCACACCTTTGCCTAATCTGAGGGTTTCAGGCTCCAGGCGGCTGCAAACACTAATCCAGTGGTTAGGAAATCCAAAACTGGGGGCCAAACCCCACACCAGTCCAGGGAGGCTGCTGGCGTCCCCTGCAGCTAGCCGAGCCGGCAGCTCGGGAATCCCAAAGCCAGTGCCCGCTGCAGCTCTGCCATCTGTGGCTGTCCTGGGTGCCCCTCTCTAACCCCCCCCCCCCCCCAGCTCGTCCCTTACCGATGGCCCACGGCGCAGCGCTGGCCCCAGCGCTTCCCCGGTCCCCTCCTATGTGGTTCCCGCAGGGGGGAACGCAGCCCGCGGCCCGGCAGAGCCGGGGCCTCACAGCTGCCTGAGCAGTGGGCTGGAGCCGCCTCCACCACCCCGTGATCACGGCAAATTATGGCTTTGGCCAGGGAAATTAGCAGTTATCAATAATTAGATACGTAATTGGGCACAGGGAGGATGGGTCCCGCATGGGAACTGGGTCAGGCTGTGTGCTCACCCCGTCCCCAGGAGGGGGGGGGGGGCAGTTGCCGTTTGGTTGCCGAACCTGCCGTGGGATGGGGTTCGACGGCGCCCATCTGAGCTGGCAGCAGCAGCTGCGATTTCCCCCCCTCCTCCTCTAACGAGGAGTTTTCCTGATTGCCACCTCTGCAGATCGCTCCCAGCATCAGCCAGGTCACCCGCCCTCCGCCCCAAACACAGGGAGCCCCTGGGAAGCTCCTGCTGGGGCAAGGCAAGAGCCCCAAACCCACCCCTCCTCCCCCCGCCCCGTGGCCCCACGGTACCAGGACAGGGGGTGACACCGTGCCAGACATGCCCAGCACACCTTGTATGCGGTGTCCCCGGGATGGAGCTGTACCCACTGCCCCTTCGGCCGCAGATTAACTGCATTTTAATTCCTGCACCCAGGGATTGGGGAAGAAACAGTCAAATTAATGTTTCGGGGGGGTGCCGTTGGGGAGCAGCAGCCACGGAGAGTGGGAAAAGGTGTGGGGGGGCAGGTACCAATGCAAGCGAGGGTTGGGGGTGCGGGCACCCGCGGTGAGCCAGGTGACCCACGGCGGGTGTCGGGGACAGGCAGTGGTGCAAGGATGGCGGTATTTCCCATGCCAGGAGGCATGTGCCTGCGGGCATTCGCTCGCCCTCGGTACCACTCGCTCCATGCTGTTCACGACAGCGCATTTTACACCGGCTCAGCGGAGGATCTGCGTCTCAGCACCAACAAAGAAACCCCGAGCGTGCAGCCCACGGACCAGCTGGGCTTTGCTCCGCTCCGGCCAAGGGGGCTTCCCCGCTCATCTCGCGTCCCCCGCCACTGACCCCCGTCACCATTCGTTCAGCTACAATCTCCTGGCAGCACCGACGCTGGTGCTCGCTCTGGTTTATGTTAACTGAGCCGCAGGATGAAGCAACGGAGCTATCGGCCATGCTCGCCTTCCCCGGGAGGTGTGCAGTGGTTTACTGGGGGGACGGGCACAGCCATGGGCACAGCTGGGGGGAGCACGAGTCCAGTCTCACGGCCATTGCAATGGCTGCACAGGCTGCCGGTGTGGCCGGGGCCGGATCTGGCACGCCTTGCCAGAAATAATTAATTTTTTTTTTTTCCTATAAAACGCTATTCACAATCCACACGAGGCGGCCCGGCTCCCTGGGCAGAGCCACTGCTGGCCCAGGGTGGCTCTGGCGGGCCAGGCACGGGGATGCCACAGCTCGCCGGAGCCATGTCCCCCAGCCTGTCCCAGCACCCTGTAGATCCTCGGCCTGTCCTCAGAGCCAGGAGGAAGAGGAGCATGGGGAAGAAGAGGGGTGCAAAAGGAGCTGAGGGCTGCCGGGACGCAGCAACCAGACCAGTGCTCCCCCAGGGGCCAGGCTGCCACCCTCAAACACGGCTCCCACAGGCGCTGCTGGGAATGCCCCGCTCCCCCGCCCCGGGCATCACGGAGACTGTCTTGGGGGGGGGGGGAATAAATAAATTAACATGAAAAGAGGAAAAGGGTAAAACACTGCCAGGGACCATGGGCTGGTAGCCTCTGCCAGACTGCAGGAAGGGATGAGGGACAGGGAGGTGACAAACACGAGGGAAGGCGACGGCTGTGCTGAGGGCTCCGCATCCTTCTGTATGCCGACGGCGTCCTGAAAGCGGCTGCCCAGGGTCAGTTGTTGTTCATGATCCACCAGGAGGCTGGGGGGAGAGAGAGGGGAAGGGGTCAGGGATGTACAGTCAGTGTTAAACTGAGGAGGGGGATTAGGGGTGGCAGAGACGGGGGTCGGGCCCTGCTCGGGGGCAGCTGAGGCTTTTCTGCAGGTCCCTGGTACCTGGCTCTAAAGCAGCCACCACCCCGGGGTGGGGAGCGTGGCCACGGCACGGCCTGGAGATGGGTGATCCGCTTGAGCTGCGGTGACTTCTGCAGGGGAGCACTGGGAATGTGGTCAGCGGGACTGGCAGGTCAGGAGGAGCACCACCAGTGTGGAATTTAGTCCAAATTAATCTGTGTTTCATGTTATTCTGTACAAGACCCGAAAGTGATAGCAAACTGGGGCTTAATTTGGTCTTATCTGTCACCAAGCTCTCCCAGATCCTCACGTCTTGGTCAGATTTCTACCGGTACCGTGGGGAACGTGCGTTTTCCCTGAGCTGGTCTCTCCCCTGCCTCAGCACCACTGAGCTGTAAACCTGGAGGCAGCCACTGGGACTGACCCAGGAGGGCCAGTGCTTCGCAGAGCAGGTTCAGGGCTCAGGTGAAAAAAAAAATTAAAAAAGAAAATGAGGCATCAGGCATGTTCAAGATGGGGCTCAGCTTATCTGCTACCCGGGAAGTGCCCCCAGCTGCTTGGCTGTCTCGGCTGGAGAGCATCCCCCAGGCAGGGGAGAGGCCCCGCAGCGCTGCCCAGCACACACAACCAAACCTGCCAAGGAAACAGGTCTCACCCTGGTTTGATAAACACAGTTTAGGTCACCCCCAGGCCAATCTTCTGCTCTGGAGGGAGCCAAGGCACCTGTTCCCCGCACTGCTCCTACCCTCTGCAGAACGCCCGGAGCAGGAACGTGGGACTGTGGGGATCCCGCAGCCCCCCCAAGCCAGCCGCACGGCCCCCTCACCTGGGAAGAGCATGGTGGTCAGCAGCTCTGGGGACTCCAGCAAGCTGATGATGGCCCGCTGGAAAGTCTTGCTGCAGCTGGACTGCAAGTGGCTGTAAAATGGTGTGCAGGGTCAGGAGGGTGCAGGGCTTGTGCGTGCCTCGTGGTTGCAGGAGAGTGGCTGTGCACCGGGATCCCTGCCCACGCACAGGGGACAGGGCTGCTTTTGCACCGCCCGGAGCAGGACATCCACTCCTGCCCTGCTCCCCAAATCCTTTATCAGGGTGTTCATCCCCTTCCGCTGCAGACGGCCCCAGGGGTGCACTGGGCTGAGCAGTCAGCGGCAGGACAGGCTGCGCAAGGAGGGGGAGCAGCAGCCTCCTGGTGGAGCCACGAGAGGAATCCCCTTCAGCCCCCCCACCCAGAGCATCCAGACCCAGCCACGCACACAGAAAGTCTACAACCTTCTCCACGAAGTCACGTCCTGCCAGAACTCGTAAAGGATGAAGCAGGCCTCGTCCGTCAGCTTGCAGGCAGACACGCTGCGGGGACAGGAGCGACCCTGAGACGGGGCCTGGCAAGCTGGCACGGTGCGGCCACGTCGGTCCCGCCAGGACCGGGAACGAGCAGCACAGGTCTGCACACAAGCCTCACCATGAGGCTTCCAAAGAGCAGTTTGGATGCATCCACAATTTGTGGCTGCTGGGGCTGGCACATGGCTCCAGGGGATCCCGAACCCAAACCCTTCATGCTTCGCAGTTCCTGCAGCCAGGCAGCAGAGGAGCTTTACAGCTATTAAGCTGGTCCTTGCTGCTACCCAGAAACCAGCGTGTTAAGTGTTTTATTAAGTATTTCTTAGCGCGTCCCTAGCACTGCAGCACACAGCCTGACGAAGGAGCTCATCCTCCCAGTCCTTTGGAGTAGGCGTGTGTCATCCCTTGCCCCTCACATGGAGAGAAACTGACGCACAAGTGCAAGGAGCTGAGATCACAGCATAAAACCACAGCGTGCTGCCCCCCGAAGTGATGCTGTTTCGCCAGGTGATGCTTCCCACGCTTCCTCCTGCCGGAGGAACAGGCTGGGGCTTTCTCCAGTCCGTGGGAAGATGGAGGGGGAAGCAACAGGGAGGCAAGAGAGCAAAGCTCAGGGTGCAGGGCCTGGGGAACCATCTGCACTTGGCTGCAGCATCATTAATTCCAGCTGACGGTGAACGTTTCTTCCAGCTGCTGCTAAGGGCTGCAGGAAGGGACCAAGCCCTGGGGGGGAGAGCAAAGCAAGTCCCCCGGCAGCTTGGAGGCTGCGTCCCCCTACGCTCTGCAATTCCCTGGCGTGAACCAGGACAGCAGAGTCTCCCCGGGCTTCGCTCCAGCTTTCCACTCACGTGGAGAGCCTGCCCATGCAACGCTACCCAGTTGTCTACACTAATAGTTCTCATGACAGAAAAGTCCATCAATTCCAAAGAAAAAAAATACCACTCTCTCTGCCACTTGTGTCAAAACAAGTATCTTCCTTTTGTTTGGACTGAAAATGCAATTTTGTGCTGTTGGAACTGAAGAGCTGAAAAATGACACTTTAAATGGGAACAGCACGAACATTTCCCGCTGAAAGCAGCTTGCAATCTCCCATGGGAGAAGGAAAGCGCCTCTCAAAGAGCAGCTGTGCAATCTCCAGGGACACGCTGGCAGCGGCGTGTCACTGAAGCCAGACCTGGGCTCCGTCCTCAGCTCTGTTTGGAGCTCCGGAGCAGTGCTGGGGGGCAGAGCCTTGGTCTCATGTGGGGGTTAGCTTCAGGTGTTCACGGCCGCCTCCCACCAGCGCTGCACGCACTTTACATAAGGCAATGCTGTGACATGAGCTCTCCCCTTGACTTTTTCTCCATTACTTTCAAGTCCTTCAGTGCTGGAGGAATGCACGCTTTCTCTTACATGTGCATGCCACAGCCATTTGTGCTAGCATAAAAAACAGCCTCGTCCTTGCCAGACGCTGACAAGTGGTTCTTGCTGGGGGAACCTGCCGCAGGAGATGGGACGGTACCACAGGCAGAGACACCGCTGCAGCTGTGACACTGTCGCATCCTCTCTGCGAGGTCAAACCTCCGCATGCCAAGCCCACCCATGCGCCGACCGGCACACAAAATACTCTGCAAAAAAACCCTTTTATCCCCCAAGGGTGATGTGTTAAAAGCCCTTGTTTCTGGGCGAGCCATGCCACGAACAGCCCCACCACCCGCCACACTTACTGCAGGCAGCTGCTCTGCCCGGCGGTGACCTCCGTGTAGGACCTGAACGCCTGGCGAAACTCCTCAATGCTGCTCGTCGCCACCGAGATCTGCCTCTTTGCCACCAGGATGTGCTGCGAAGGGACAGCGGACGAGCAGCATCAGGGACTAATCTGCCCCTCCTGCCCTCCCTGCTCCCACCCAGCTGCGGGACAAGGCAGTACCGAGCAAGCACAGCACCACAGGGGAAGCCGCAAGAAGTGGCTGGCACCACAATGCTGGGGACAAAGCCAACATAAAGTGGCTTCTTCCTACCTGGGCAGGTTGCCTTTACAACGAGGACCGCACCAACAGGAGATGCCTCCATCCCCCGGTAGCGGGGTCCTGCTTTGGGGCTGCTGCAGTTCCCTGTGTCCTTCCCCCAGCAGAAAGGGGCCTCGGGACCCCTCCACTGGGGCTCTGCATGGTCTGCAGGCGCTCGGAGCAAACCTGGGGGATTTGGGCACCCACAAGCAGAGTGTTGCCTTCCTCTGGGCTGGCCGTGGGCACTGCCCTGGGCTTTCATGGACCTGATGGAGTTGTATTTGCCCTGTGGATGGTCCCACGCCGGGCTCACAGCTCTGACTCCCATCCGCTACATGGCCGTGCAGCAGACCTCCCGCCAGACCAAAGCCAGCAGCTCACCCAGGTGACTCCAGTCTCAGGGCCCAGGGGCTGCGCGAGCACACACGTGTGCGAGAGAGGGGATCTGTGCACACTACGGGGTTACCTGCAAACAACAAGCAGGGACTTACTGCATCTCTTCCTTTGCACATCGCTTCCTCCTTCAGCGGCTCCAGGCGCGGGCTCTGCATTTAACACCACAGGAAAAATCGTTACTGGGAGAACTTTGCAACAAGATAAAACGTGGCAGTAACCCGCAGCCCAGCCCAGCTCAGCGTGACAGACGGGTACCGCTCTGGGGACGTTCCTTCAGGTACCCAGGGGAGAAAAGGGACGTGACCTGCACATCTGTGGGGCTCAGTAGGTCCAGACTGACTTGTCAGATCAGCACGGACCACGGAGAAGCCAGGGGAGGGTCAGCTGAGCTGAGGGGAGAAGGGGGACTTTGGAGACAGCAAGGGATGAGCAGCCTTGTGAGTCCGGATCTGGTGAATGGGTGCAGCTCTGGGACGATGCCAGGACCAAATACCAGGGCTGTTGGCACAGGGAGAGGTCCCAGCGCCAGCCCCAAGGTGCGGTGCAACCCCCAGCCTGCCTTCCCTCTGCCACGCACCTTGCACTCCAGCTTCTCGATGAGCTGCTGGAGCCTGTTGATCTGTGCCATCCACTGGCTGTTGTCTTCGACACAAACGCCTGCGTGGGGAAGGGCAGAGAGCCATCACCGAAAAAGCTTGCTTTTATCACAGCAAAAGCTTGCTTAAGACTCAGAAAACCACAAAAGCTTCAAGACCTCTGATTTAAACCACAAACTGATTTGGTTTTCTCCTGAAACTTTTCCCGCTACTCAAGAGATACAACATCCCACAGAAGGTCCAGCTGGCGTCTGGGTGCAATGGTCCAGGCTCTGTCCTGGACAAGCCCCCGCTGTCCCATGCTGCTGCTCCCACACCCACTCCAGGCTCCAGTGGGGCAGGGGCAGAGACAGCAACCCGAGGGACGGCCGGGCTGTGGATACCTGTCGTTAGCATCCCGGAATAGGGATCCGTCGGAGACAGACAGACGTTCTTCTGTCCTCTGCGCCCGCATCGTCTCCCTGACCTCAGGCCAACCAAGGTCTCAGATTTCTTTATGTCCTTTCTGAAAGAATAAAATGCAAAGGTGGGGCTGGAGTCGTTCACTATATGGGTCAGCTCCACAGGAGGCTTGGAAAGGGCAGATCCTGTTCCCAGATGTGCCCCCCAGGGGAACCCAGGAGTCCTGCCCCATGCCGCAACCCCCACGAGCGGTGGTGGGGAGAGGGGGAGGACGGGCATTTCCCACCCCATTACCTCTCCTGTCCTGCCTGCTCCTCCACGGTGTCCACGGCACACTCCAGTGAGGCCTGCAGGGACTGCAGCTGGTGCATGGTTTCCCGCAGCAGGAAGCGGGTCAGGAACTGCTCCATCTTCGAGGAGGTCTCGTACCTCTATGGGAAAAGGGAGAGGATCTGTCGGATGCCCCCGGCTCTGCACGGGGGGGAGCAGAGCTGCATCTGGAAGGGGTTGGCCCTTAAATAAACCCAACGGGGTAGATTCCAACCATATTTTTAGGCATCGTAGGAAACGACAACACTGTAGGACAAAAGCATCCTCTGGCTGCACACCTGTGAGGTCACAGCAGGGAATACATGGCGTGACCCCCCCACCCCGGCCCCAGCACCCACAGCCCCCGGCTGGCACAGTCCCTGGGAGCCGTGGGGGACCACAGATGGACACCCCCAAGCCCTAAGGTAAAGGCCACTTGCAGAAATAGCCCCCAGCTCTGGGGAGGGCTCTGGGGCAGGCAGAGCATCCCTTGCTGCACCCAACGGTTCACACACTGCTCCGCTTGCACCAGTGCTCTTGGGACAAGGCTGGCGGGGCAGAGACTTTGGGGCAAGCGAAGGAGAGCCTGCAGCAACCCCCCGGGCACAGGCAGCCCCTTCCAGGGAGCACCCCACCACTGGCAGGATGGGGCAGTGGGCTGGTTTCGCGCCCTCTCTCCCCGGGAGGACAGCGCCGAGCCTCTCAGCTCCAACGGGAAGAGATCCCTGCTGAATTTCTAACGCACGCCTGCTCACGGCTCTTCCTGCTGACTTGCTCTTGCGCGAGGGCCGCCCCACATCCCAGCCCCACGTCACCCACAGAGCACGAGTGACAGCTGCCGGGAGGATGGCTGCGTCTGGCTGCAAGTCCCGGCCAATCTGCCCTACGGTGCCGGAGGGGTGTCCAGCAGGAACGCAGGGCTGTGTGCCCTTTCCCCACCACTCTCCTCCCTGGTCTGACATGCAATGTGCACACCACGGGTGTTAGTGCTGGGGGCATGTAGAGGCGGGTCCGGGGGGCATGCAGGAAGCGCTGGGGAGAATGAAGGGGTCACCGTGCATCCTGGCAAGAAGGCAAGCTGGCCCAGAGGGCACCCAAACAGTAGGTCAAGATGCACGCCATGCCCCAGGAGCAGGTCTGAGAAGCCTGGAGAGCTGGGGAAGTGCCTGGACACACACAGAGGCACCCCAAACTCCCTCCTTCCTTTGCCAGCTGTGACCACAGATCCTCTTGGGCAAAAATCTAGGTGCAATGAACAGCCGCAGCCCAGAGCATGGCTCCTTTCCACGTGCTATGGGTTCTGCTGGCAGCACCATTCCCTGCAGCCTGGTCCAATCACACTACTTTCCCATCCAGTTTTCACTTGCTTCCTTAAAACCACCTGGAGTTTTGTCCTTGCACTGTTAGATGACCCAAGGGCCTGGGGCAAATCTCCAGCCCCCAGGGATGGAGACGAGGTACCCAAGGAAGGATGCTCAGCGAGGCAGGGAGCAAGGATACAGGAGGAAAGGCTGAGGCACAAACCCAGAGACAAACACTTCTAGGGCAGGCACAGTTGTCCTCCGCTGGGGCTGAGCTGCAGTCTCCCTTGCAGAGCAGGTACCTGGCCTGGTTTGCCCACACGAGACTTCTCTTGTTCCACTGCAGGGTGAGTCTCTTCCTCCCTGCCCAGCGTCCCTCAGGGGTGCCAGTCATGCCAAAGCCTGCAGTCATCATAGACAATGGCAGCAGCTTCACCCGGGCAGGCTTTGCAGGCCAGAAGAAGCCCAAGTTTGTGCTAAGGACTGTGTCGCTGCATCCCTGCAGCACAGGCACAACGTGGGAGACCCAGCGGCATCCCACTACTGCTGAAAGCACGGAGGGCTTCGCTGTAGCACCCAGGACTTACCCACTCAAGCACGGCATCATTGAGGACTGGGACGGCATGGAAAACCTGTGGAGCCACCTCTTCTTCTGTGGCCTGAAAGTCCTCCCAGAAGAACAGCCCGTGCTCGTGGCCGACTGCCCTTCTTGCCCCTCCACCAACAGGGAAAAGCTGGCGGAGGTGCTTTTCGAGAGCTTCGGGGTGCCAGCCCTGCACATCGCTAACACCGGGTTTCTCTCCCTCTGCGCCTACGGCAGAGTGACCGGTCTTGCCCTGGAGGTTGGGGCAGGAGTGTCCCATGTCACCTCTGTCTGCCTGGGCCAGACCTGGAGGGAGGCCACCTACCGCCTCGGGGTGGCTGGTGGCTTCCTCTCCAGCTACCTGCACAGCCTGCTGATGGAGAGCCCCAACGAGCCCTCAGTGCTGAAGGCCTTGAAGAAGACGACAGTGATTCAGCTGAAGAAGCAATGCTGTTATGTCTCCATGGACTACGAAGGAGACCTCCACAACCAAGGTTACCATCATCCAGCCAGATTTCAGGCCCCCGACGGGCACTGGATAACCCTGGACAAGGAACGGTTCTGCTGCCCGGAGCCGCTCTTCCAACCAAAGCTACTCCACCAAAGCTCCCCAGGGCTCCACCACTTGGCCTTGCAGAGCCTCCAGAAAGTACCCGACCATGCCAGGAGGGACACAGTAGGTAACATTGTGCTGTCAGGCGGCTCCTCGATGTTTCCTGGCTTTCCCGAGAGGATCTGCTTAGAGTTGAACGCCCTGTTCCACAGCACGGGCTGCCAGATTCAGGTCCTGGCAAGCCCGGAGAGGGGCACAGCAGCCTGGGCAGGGGGCTCGATGGCAGCATCGCTCACATCCTTCCAGCACGCGTGGATGTCAAAGGGCAAGTACCAGGAGCATGGTGCTGGGTACGTCCACAAGATATTCCAGTAGGCAGACGACGACCATGCATTCAAAGCATCCCACTGGTGGGGCATAGCTCCTGCTGCAGGAGGAGGGTCTCCGAAACACCGCCTTGCTCAGGGCAGAGCTGCGGCAGTGGTGGTGACCAAGGGCCAGCTCCTGCGCTGCTGTAGGAGTGTGAAGTCAATTCAAACACTCTGAAAGAAGTAAACTGCTTTTCATTTACGCTCCGGGTTATTTCTGTGCCTATCCGCCATCACTCTAATAAGCATGTGTCCGATCAGGCTGACAACACAACCGTGGCTTGTGCTGTGAATTCAGGACATGCCGACTGTGTGGGTATAGCCAGTTGACAGCCGAGCCCCAGCGCTCCAGGCTGGAGGCTGTGCACATCTAGAGCACTGCAGCAAAGCTGTCCTTTTTGAACGCACTGCCTGCAGCTGCCAGAATGGGGAAGGGAGCTGCTCCAGCAGGCAGGAAAGCTCCTTCCAGCAGTCAGTGCAGCAGGACCCCCGAGGTCCATGGGGAGCCACAGGGGTGGGAGGAACAAACTGAGGAGGAGAAGGTCCACACAGCGCCTGCACTGCAGCAACTTTACTATGGGAGGTGATTTCTGATCTTGGCACTGAAGCGGCTCAGCACTGGGTACGGAGGATGAGCTGGTGAAAACCAGGGAACTGAATTCGCTCTTTGTAATTTTGGTATAAAGGTCATTTGGTGCTTCAGGGAGCCGATTCAGCTCACTGAACAGGCAGAAAAGCACTCACCTGGCTTTGCTGCTGCTTTAGTGAACTGACTCGGCTTAGCAGACGATTAGAAAAGGATCAGAGGTTGCATGGGAGAAGCAACTGGGAAGCACTGCCCAGCTGTCATAGCAGACTCCTTTCCCCATGGCCAGCCCCTGTGCCCAGCTCCTCAAGGGACACAGAAACCACGGGACATCACCGTGAGCATTAAGAGAGACTGGACTGGCAGTGGGAGGTCAAGGAAGGAGTCTCCACATAATGCAGGTGGGCTGGTTGCTCCACAGGAGCATCCACCAGGAGAGGTCAAGCCCTTTCCTTGACAAGATGAGGAGACAGACTGGACCAGAGTCACCTCTGCCTTCCCCGTGGTGTCCTCATGCACCCCAAGGCTGCAGCACAGACCAGGAGCCAGGCTGCCTTCACCCCCCCGAGCACCGTGAACTCCCTCTTTCATGTCCAAAATAGAGTCCAGCAATGCTACCACATTACTCAGGTCAAATATCTCCAATTCCTACTGTTTCTCTCCAACACACAGGAGAACTGAGGATCCTGAATTCCAGAAGCTCTGCACAAAAGCATGGGAACATAACCCTTCTGATGCTGGTGTCAAAAAATCTGTTGAGGAGGGGGGGCAGCGGGGAGGGTCCTGAGCCCCACATGGTTTTCTGGTTCATCTGCGCCACAGCCGAGCCACCAGCCCCGTCCCAGAGCTGCGTCCGCCTGGGGCTGCTGGCACAGCTGCAGCTGGCTAGGAGGGGAAGGTAAGTGGAGAGGATGCTCATCTACCGAGCACTGCCCTGGGCTTGTGCTGGAGTGGGCAAAGGACGGCCACAGCCACTCCCCACACCCCCCACCAGCTTGGGCGAGCAGAGCCCTCTGCCCAGCGGCTGTGCTGCCAGTGGGTTTTCATCCATGCTTGAAAATGAACCTCATTTCTCTGCCAGAGGAAGAGGATGGCAGCAAAGCCAATCCGATGTGGCCACGGGAAGCTGAGCTCCAGCTCTGCATCTCCGGGCTTTCCCCAGCCAAGCATCCCACCTGCTCCCACAAGCCTTCCCTCCCCACGGCCCCAGAGGATGGAGAGCATGGGGCTGGGGACCCCAGGCAGGGACCCTGCCGCCCCCCCTGCCCACTCCTTCACCCCCTCACTCCCAAGGGGTGCAGGCACCGAAATCCCCACCAGCGCCGCTCCTCTGTGCTTGCTCAGCTCCCACCAGCCCAGACACGCATCCCCTGCTTACAGGGGAACGACCGACATCCAAACCTCCCCATGACAAGCCTGAGAAAGAAAGGTGAAGAATACTAATTGACCGAGTCCCCACCGGGGCGCAGCGGAAGGGATACATTATTCACCCACCGCATGGCCGGGCACAGTCTGTTTCATTTTGGGAGTTGGTCCAAATCCAAACGCTGTCACCCCTCTTTCTGCACAGAGGGCACTTCCCACAGCAAGCAGCCTCCGCAGCCGCGTGGACCCGCTTAATGAGGTGCACTCCCATCTCCGATGCATCCTCCCCAGCCCCCCGCCAGGGCTGGCTGTGGCCCCCACAGCCTTGGCATATGGACGCTTCCCCTTGCACGGGGGCCGGATGCTTCTCCCCAGCCGCATCACTCCCCTTCAAAGGGCCAGGTGCTGGGAGAAGCCCCGGCGTCAAGCCAGCCTCCCAGCACTCCCCATCCTCTCAACTTTCATCCTGAGGATGGCCTAATCCTGATGTCCTCTGTGGATGATGTCGGTGGTTGGAGTTTTATCGCAGGAGCAGGCAGCTGCTCCCACCGACACCACGTGAGGGCTGGGGGGGGGCACGTTCAGCCTGCCCTGAGCCCCACAGCTCGCCCCAGTGCAGTCCTTGCACCCCAAATACGCAGGCACAGGCACCAACCTGGGGTGCCACGCCTCAAAACCCAACTACCAGCCCGGGGCACGCCGTGCTCGGAGGGGACTCGGCTCTGAAGCTCACTGTGCAGAGGGGTCCCCACCCTCCTGGTCCCAGCACGCCCCAGCCCACCTTGCAAGGGCAAAGCAGGATCCCATGCGGACACGTCAGTATTTCGTGTGAGCATTGCACATGACGAGCCAGCTGCCTCCCGTCTCTCGCCTCGTCAAACACAGCACACCCAGGGGAATGCGCCGGAGAGAAGGATGGAAATAACCATCTCTCAAGAGAGCCCCGAATGCTGTTTCACCCTTCTGCATTGACTTGGAAAAATGCCAGGGGAGGGAATCAATTGAAAATACACCTTCTCTTTGGTTCAGCTGCCCGGCCCGCCTCACACTCCTCACTTGGGGGCAAACAAGCGAAACCCTCTTGTCAGGTGTTGCACCACGCAGTTCAACCCCTCTGTAAATAGAGGCTCAATAAAAATGTGCTCTGTCTTCACTGAGCACATCATTTTCTGCTCATAGCAAAGACTCATGGAAAGGAGTCACGGAGGAAGTAACTCAGCAAGCATGAGACAAGGCTTTTGGGTCGTGGACTAGTATTTCAGCTCCCTTGACCCAGATGAAAATCCCAAAGTTGCCAAGAACTGCTGTAATTCTGCTTTTGAGAGGTTTTATTAGTTTCTTATGATGATAGTTAAGCTCGGGACAGAGTGGAACAGGTGATTGCATAATTCCTGCCAAAGGAGAAATAAGAGCGCCTGACTTGGAGAGGTATTTATAGATTAGTTTGCAGTGTTTGCAAAATGGAGAATGGAAAGATTTCAGCATACAGGTCCCCTGTGAGAAATATCAGACCGTTTCCCAAGGTGTTTCCACAGTTCACTTCTTACTCTGACGCTATTATATTGCAAATGCAAAGTTTAGCCACGGGATAAGCTGTATTTAGTATACTGCAGCATAGCTATCACCAGTTATATTTTACAAATATAAGTGGGAATGACGGAATTTGGAGAAAAACCCTCTTTTCTTGAAAAGGCATCTTTTCTTTACCATGTTTCTACCAACCCAGTGAGGAAGGATGGGAACGTAGGAACCCCTAATGATTTGGTTTCCTCCTGCCAACCTGTGGATCCATAACAAAGACCACGAGCAGGTTTGCTGCCCACACATACGCTATTTCCTACAGTAATTACAGTCACTTACACAGCGAGAAGGACAAACCCGGCTTGTGTTTCCCATGCTTTATCGCAGTGTTTATCCTGCAGTCGACAACGCGTGCGGCAGGCAGCAGATCGAGGAGCCTGCCAGCAAGGAGACAGCCACTGAGACACGCCATTGATCCAGTCCGGGCACCCTGGTCCGCAACGACCGTGACAGCACGCGCGGAGGTGGGAATCCTCGATACCAAAAAGGCTTTCGGCGGCAGTGCTTCAAATCACAGCTCCCAAACACAGAGCCGCGGCATATTCCCTCCGAGCTTTGGTTTCCTCATTTCCCTCTCTCTCCTCCCTGCAGCTCATCGCCCTGGCATGGTCTGAGCAAGCCTAGCACATCTCCCTGGCTCTGCTTTTGTTGTGCTAACAAAGCAGCCCGTGCTCTCTGTCTGTTTTCCTACTTGTAAAGTGGGCTCGTATTTTCATGAGCCTTTTTACAGCTGTGGGGTAAGTACCTGGAGGATGCAGGGGTGAGCAATCCTGTGGCAGCAGAAGTAAGGAACTACTGGAGATGGACCATGCCCTAACTAAGACAACTGATGAGACCCAGCTCAAGTCAGAGATCCCCTTCTTCTTTTTCTAGCTGGTCCGGGTATCACTGCCTCCTCGGCAGTCACGTGAAGCTCTCTTAAATATAGCCTGGGGAAAAATGGGCAGGGACTTAAGATCCCCCAACATCTGTTGACCCCACAGCCCTGTTCTGGAAGCACAGCTTTACGGTGAGGGCCGTTGGAGCGGGCAGGTCTCTTCCAGTTTGCTCAGCAGACAGCACAGCTGCATCTCCAGCAAAAGCAGCTCCCCAGGATGAAGTTTCATTTGGCTCTTCCAGGAGGGTGGTCTCTGCCAAACTGGGGCTCTCCGTCCTCAGCCAAGGTGGCATTAGAGGTGTTTGAATCAACAGAAATGAGGGGCAGATGTGTAATATGGAAAATCTCTGTTCTCTGCCCCCTCCCCTGGCTCAGAGAGGTGTGAGCTTTGCCTAAAATCCAACCTAATAAACCTACTAATCCTGTAATAACCCAAAATCGATTCCCATTCTGGCAATACAAACACGGGAATATATTCAGGTCACAGCAGGTGAGAACCCAGTATTTACCATCCCTGCAAGCCTCTAGCAGCAGCAGATTTCCCACAACTCTGCAAGAGCCCTGACCACAGGGTTGGAGCATTGCCCTCTCCTGCCTTCTCCCCAGCGCAGCGCCCAGCAGACCAGGGAAGCACAGGGAGATGCTTCCCGGGAGGGTCAGTATCTGCATCGGGGCACCCAGGAGCTCAGTGCTGGGATCAGAGCACCTGGATCAGCGCAGACCTTGCCCGGGTGATGGCAGTGCTGTGAACATCAGGCTGCCCTGGCCCCCTGGCTCCGGGCAGATCCAAACACAAGTGGAAAAGTGAGTCCATAAAAATCTGTTTCAACAGGGAAAACCTGCTTCTCTTTTCCAGGGAACACCTGTGGCACCAGAAACTATTAAGTGAATGAACACATCGTACCAACACCGTGAAGCAGACAGTAATTGCGCTGTCCTTTGGAGAAATACATGAATATACAAATTCATTACCAAAAAAAACCAAAACAGAAAAGAACTGAAATAAAGCATTGCTCTCTGAGGAGGATTCATTACCTCCCTCTGGACTTGCATTTAATAACTGTGAAGGGGGCCAAGCAGCTGAACCAAAGAGAAAATGCATTTTCAAGTGATTCCCTCTCCCGGTGCGTTTTCAAGTGATTCCCTCTCCTGGCATGAAATTTCCCAATGTACAGGGAGACACTGCTGAGGCTGGATCTGGCCAGAGGGAAACTCAAAGAGAGAGCAAGATCATGACTGACACTACAGAGGCACAAACACCACTTTGATGACTGCAAAGCTGACAGCAGGACCGGTCCCCCTTTGCTTCTCTGCCTGGCCGGTAGGTCAGTGGACAGTGTGTACGTGGATGTGCCCTTCATCTGCTTCTTACCGAGCTTCGAACCGCCACATCAAAGGGAAAGAAAGGGCCGGCCCTTCCCGTGGCTGTAAAACAGCATCAGCCCCAAGCACACGGCTAAACCATTTAATACATTTCGGATGCAAAAGGGGGCTGCTAGTCCCCAAAGAGGGTGCCTTCCAGTACTGGCCACTGCTTTTTCATGGCTGTATTTAGGCCGTGATGCTGCACACTGCAGACCGCTGCCCTCCAACGCAGAGGCAGGGGAGCTCACAAAGCAGGAGGCTGCTTGCCCTAATTAGCAGCCTCCGATCTGCCTCCCATCGGTACAAGCTGCAGGGAGAGGGAGAGAATTCACCGCAGGGATGAACTCGGCACAAGGCTAGGAGTCAATGAACTTCACCCTTTCCTACCTTCTCCCAAGTGCCTCGCCGTTTCCCAAAGCAGCCTTCCCACCACAGCAACTCCTGCCAATTTTTGTCGCTGTGAGCACAGGCTGTGCTGAGCACAAGCTGCTGGGGTCAGTCCAGAGCAGGCTTGACCCCAGAGTCCCCATTTCGCACCACACTGCTTTGTGGAAAAGACCTTGCTTTGGCTCAGAGACGCAACACATAGGTTATCAGCAATGCTCCCAGAAACAGTGTCCCCAGGCAGGACCCTGCAAGGAGCTGTTGAAACAACTGCTGCCAGAGCCCTATGAGGAAGGAGAGCCCGAAGACATCTCCAGAGCACAAGGGCACTAGCCCTACCCTTCTCCCCCTCCTGCTCGGCTCCCCCTCCTCCAGGCATGCTGCAGGCTGTGCTGCTGTGGCACTCACTGCACATGGAGACAACCGAAGCACACGCAGGCAACCCCGCTGATCTGGGAGGTACCACATTTGCTACCTCTGACACCTAAATTTAATGCTAAGCAAGCAGCTAAGATCACGACGGCTTCTGTTATGCACCCGCCTGCCCCGCCACCCACCCGTGGTCCCATCCTTACCAGCTTGGTTTTGTCCATGGCTGCCAGGACCGCAGAGTTGAGGGCTTCCAGGGCGGAAAGCACATTCCTATATTCTCCAAGATATGCCGAGAAATAATCTGAAGCAGAAGAGAAGACCACGGTGAGCTTCCCACGTGCTTCCACCCCTGCCTCCCTGCGCCTGCTGCTTCCCACACACAGCCCAGTGCTGCAGGGGGGCATTCGTGTCCCTCTCCAGAGTCACGCTCCCACCCGGACTGAAATGAAAAGTCCTTTCATATCCCCAGGGACAAAATGTCCCATCCCCTTAGGAAAACCACAGATGCCCTCTCTGCTGGGATTCAGGCACAGGGACTGTCAGTGCCACTTGACCGCCCAGCCCTGCCCAGGTCAGACATGTACAAAGCCCCACCACAGACCCTCGAGAGAGAAAGCCCTCTGAGGCAGGAATACTTACCACACAATTTCTCCGTGTCCACATTGCTACAAGAAACAGACAAACAAGCTCTTGTTAGATGGTGGGGCTGGTTCAGGAGAAACAGTTGTGAGCAAGGCGTTGAGGGCTTGTCTTGAGCCCCCAGTGGATTTTCTGCTCATCCCATTATTTTCAAAAGCTGTATTAGAAAAATAAAAAGCTGCACAAGTTTAGAGCCAGCAGCTCAGAAGCCATGCCCAGCACCTGCAGCACCCAGGCAGGGCTGCAGAGCATCACCTCTGCTTCAGGGGCTGAAGGAGCAAGCAAACCTGCTCCACCAAAATCTCCCGGAGCTGGAGTGTGCTGGGAAAGTGTCTGTGAGAGCAGAATGGGGCTGGGAGGGAGGTGAGGGGAGGCAGGCAGCGCCCCATGGCCCTAGGCTGGCCAGCTGGGTTGGCAGCCCCATTTCTGAGCCCCGGAGCTGACGAGCCCCAGAAGCTGCTTCTTCAACCCAGCCTCTTCCCCCAAAGGCGCGAAGCATTCAGCCAGGGCTCCTTCCTCGTGTCTCCCTTGACCTCAGCCCAGGTCTTCCCTCGTGGCTGCCCCATGGCACCAGGCAACCTCCTCTCCCATCTGCCCCACGGGTGCCCCTGGCTGCTCCTCCTCTTCCCTGCCTTCAGAGCCTGGGTGATGTGGGGCTGCCCTCAGGCTCCCAGGGCAGGGGGCTGGATGGCTTCAGGGCCCACAAGAGGGGTTGTTCCTGCCGTGAAGGCCATTAAAGCAGGGATCTGGGTCCAAAAACCTGGAGGCAGGGGCCAGCCGCCCGCCCCTCTTCGGTAACGGAGAGCACTACACTGGAGAATCAATGCTGGCATCCCTGCAGGGCTTGGACAGGTCCCTCCTGTTGCTAATAACGGCGCTGCTGGGGTGAAGAGAGAGGAGGAAACATCCAGGAACAGCCACGTGTTCTCGGGACGGGATGTCAAGCAGAACTGTGGGTTCGCATGAAGCTGTCGGATCTGCTCAGGTGGCCAAATCCACAGAGGCAGAGCTGCTTGCAATGCCCAGCATCACCTGCAGACCCTGCAGGGAAATGCCCCAGGATATCATTTATTCAAATCAGCCTCTGCTCAAGAAATTCTGCTGTCTCAAAATCCCCTAATGATTACCACCATTTTTAATCCTGATTGGAAAAGTGGAAGAGAGCACGAAAGAGAGGTTTTTAAGTGTTTAAGTGCTGTCATATGTGGAGGAACCAGTGATGCCTGGAGTTTGCTGGGCTCCAAGCACAAGGACGGCTGCAGTGCCGCTACCCAGGGGAAGTCAAACCACGGCCGCATCGTCCTGCCCCCCCCGCTGACACTGCTCACAAGGCAAAGGGGCAAAAATGCACCGAGGTAAAATTAGAGGAGAGTGTGGGAAGTGTCCAAAATGCCATGCCAAGTACAGGTGTAATAATTTAAGCAAAATCTTCCTACAGCTTTTCCCCCAAACATTAAAGGCTGGTTTCTGTGTCTCTCTTTCTGCTGGGCTTCCACTTAGTGTACTTTAATAATAGGCAGTGCTTCAAATCATCAAAATATTTTGGTGTGAGACGTCATTGCAGACCCGCAGCAGTGGGACTGCAGACCCCTCTGTTCAGCTAATTGCATCGGGCACCTTCTTAGGCAATGGAGACGGGCAGTTTTAGGATGTGATTTGGCTCATCTATTTTAAACACCTACCGCAGGGCTCTGGCGCGCTGTCCTGGCACTGCAGACAGTTTTTAAAGTGGATAAAAAGTGTTTCCCTTGAGACGCAGTACAGATAATCAGCAAAACCACATCCCCTTCTTCTGCCGACTCCACTCCATCAAACTTTGCTGATCCCATCTCTGAGCAGCTCCATGCGTCCGACCACAGCTCTGCCAGATAGAGTGACTGGGGTTTGAAGCACAAATTTAAACTGGAAAAATGTCTTGCTCCTTCTTAATTTTTCCATGTATTTCTGAAAGCTGCCTGGAGCCTGCAGAGCCGCTGCTGCTGCACTGCCACAAAAGACTTGGCACCACAGCATCTGCGGCACTGCTTGTTAGACCCGTGCCCCAGAGCAATAACTGCAGCCACTCGTTCCCATCCAAGAGATGGGTAAAATTCACAAAAGAGGGGATGTAGACATGAGACAACAAAATACACAGTGAAACACCTAATGCATACGTTACCCAGGTGTTTGCATCTGTCCCCAGTAAGAACCTGGGGCTGGGACTGGTTTCACTGGGAAGAAGAAGGGGCCACCAGCTCAACCCACTGCCCAGTTCCCCACCTCAGGTCTAGTGAGCAGGCATCCGTGTGACAAAGGGCTACTATCAACACCAACCCTCTGGCTTCTAAGGAGAGGCCAGAGATTATTAATAACTCTATCTTGTCTGTTTCCTGCTTAAAAACAAACATTAACTAATGAATCACTAAAACACTGAACAGTTAAACACTGAACCAATTGCCAAGATCTTGTGGCAAAAATCAGCCCTCTGGGAGTTGTCCAGTGGAGGATCTGCTCCCTTCCCAACGCAGCCTGGTCCGTCAGCAACCCTGCACGGCCACCTCTTCCCATGTTCCGCATCCTGCGGCAGCCCCCAGGGCACAGTTAGGGGCAGGACAGAGCGCAGCAAGCAAATTGCAGGACCGATGGTGCCATTCGCATGCTACCAGAAGCTACTTCATACCAGAAACCAGGACGAGCTCACGCACATCATGATGTACAGAACCTGTACATCAAATCCCGACCCATTTTGCACGGCTGCAACGGGGCAGCAGGCTTTGCTCCACTGCTCTCTCTGCCATCCCCTCTCCCACTCCAAGAGAAGAGCCATCCTCCGCCTCCAAAGCACTCATCCTGAGAGTCTCCACATTTCCAAATAGCTGTATTTTGACTGTGCTCAAACCACTGATTAACTGTAATTAAGCTTGAACTGATGATGAAGGATCTTGTCATCATTATGCTGTTGGGATTCTGTCAGAATGCGTCTGGAATTTATGCAAGAAAACAGCAATCAGCTTCAGCAAAGCAGATGAGAATTTCTTTATTTTTATCATTTATCATGTTGGGAACCTCTGCTGCCATCACAGATCTGGTTTCCAAACCTTTCCAGTGTGACCGAGTGTTTCGGTCACTCTCCATCATTCAAAGACTGGCAGATGCCGCAGCTCTGAGTCTCTGACTAAAGAGAGGGGAGGAAAGTTCACACAAGTCCCTTCTTCCACAGAACCAGAGGCTTGAGGTTATTTCCACTGAGAGTTTTTAAAAACCACCAGGTCAGCACTCCCACCTCTTTCACTTGTGGCTCAAGGTCAGAGACAGAGGCTCCGGGCAGTCTGTACCTAATTCCTGCCACCACCATCTGACCGCTCTCATACAAAGGAGGATTTGCCAGACCTTGTTTTCCTAAATTTTCCTGACAGATGCAGGACAGAAAGACACATGAGGTCCACGCAACACTCCCCTGGGCAGGTTTCATAGTCCCTTGCAAAGAGCAGTAGGCATGCAACCTATGCAACACTACAACGTTCAGTCCAAAGCCCTCTGTAGCCGACTCTCCGTTAAGTTGTCCCCGCGAGACCCTGGGATCTGCTGCCATCCCGCCTGGCTGTGCTGCAGAGGGTCACACGGCTGCTCAGAGAGCAAACCGCACTGTGTCTCTCCCAGGCACTTCTGCAGCAATGGAACTTTTTCATCCCTTCAAAAACATTTGTCTCTTCTCACCCAGACATTTCAGTGGATGAAAATGCATTTTTGCAGGAAGATGAATCTTTCTGTTCTGTGCCAGTGCGAGAGCTGGCGTGGAGCTTTCTGACAAGCTAAATGAAACAGTGGACCTAGCTGTTGTACCAAAGAGTTGAATTTGGTTTCAACATAACTTTTTAAATGTCAAAGAACTAGGGCAAGGAGATATTTTAAAGCCAAAATGGAACAATTTTCAGAAATGCAGAACAAAAAAAGCCTCGTGGGGAAACGTATAATCTGAACCGAACCCAACAGAGGTGCCTGACGCTCAGGCCACAGCACCTCACCTGAGTGCTGGGTGGATGGGAAGTGGAACGAAGATCGGATGGGAAGGATGGGGAGAAAAGGAGAGTGTGGTGCCGTGGGCTCTCTGGAAGGAGAACAAGTAATGTATGAGACCTCTGAAATATTCACCTTCCCAGATGTCAGCTTTGGGACCCAGGGGAGCAGCTGCAGGTTCACAGTGATGGGTGAGGGTCAGGACGTGTCTGGGCAGCGCTCCATTACCCAGACATGGAGAGTGCTTGGGTATAAAGGTCTCTGTTACTGTCTCTCCTTGGGTCAGGCTGGCACTGACAAAGAAACACAAGTTTCAGCCTAGACCTGATGAACACAGCACCCTTGTGGCCAAATCCACCCACTGGATTAAGGGTGAAACTTTCCCATCATCAGAAAAGCTACGGGACATGAAAGAAGCACGCCAGATATGTTTGCAAAGCTTGTAGTTGCTTTCCACCTTTGTAATACTTTGAGTATTATCTTGGGTAATAACTCTTGAATCTGGCAGCAAATTTCAGCCAGGTCTCAAAAATATTAAGTTCCTGCAAGTGCAAGGCAAGCAGGAAGCCCGGAGGAGAGGGCCCACCCCATCGAGGGGACAGCAGGGCACCAGCACAGCCCTTGCAAGACACCAGAGGTTGTACAAAGGAGCAAGTCCCCCTGCGCACCCCAAAAACAATTGCCAGAAAGTCCAGCTCTACCCACAGAGAACTCTACGAGGCCCAGCGTGCTGAACACTGCTTAATTTCCATTACCTGCCGCTGTGCAGTGGGCAAGCAGTCCCTGGGCAGCCCCCGGGGCCAGACAGGGTCATGCCTCCCTGGGGACAGGCCTGTCTCTCCAAGTCCCTCCTCCCAGCAGGCACACGGCTCTGGGTCAGGATCAGAGCGCTCTGGCAGACGCAGCGCTGCCCCACGTTGTTTGCAAGGGGGCAGCATGCCTCTCACCAGAAAATAAGCTGAGTGCCAGGCTCCTTCTCCGGGAGGTCCCACCTCCTCCTCCTCCTCCTCCATGAGCTGGGGATGAAGCTGAAGAAATCATGTACAGTTCCCTGCTGCCACCTCCCACGTCCCATCCCGCTCCCGCCTGCTCACACTGAAGCTGTCTCATGCACTGACCCTGCACACGTGCGCATGGACCATGTCCCAGCCAGGGACAGAAACAAGAGTTACACCTGCAATGGCCTCAGGGGTGGACTTTCCCTTCTGCTCTTCCAGAAATGAGAGCATCCTCGCAGGGCTGGAGGGAGGGCGTCTCCTACGTTTGCCTGAAGTCACTGAACGCAGGAATTTGGAAACCAGCTCTGTCCGCAGGGTCTCTTCTGCTCTTCATGGCAGAAAGAGATCAAAGACCCAATGGTCATGTCCTGCTAATAGATGTCACCAGCTCAATGCTGCAACTACCACGTTGTCATAGCTACCGCACCGTCATTATGGGTAACGAGTTAGAGAGCACCGCTGCAGCTAGGGCTGTGCATGGCTCTCAGAGACAGCCCGCTCACACGGGGCCCTTCAGTCAGTCCTGTTTCTCTGCTCTGGACAGACAGAAGCAGCCCAACCTGAAAGCGATGGTAAACCAGGAAATCTTCACTGTTCAGTTAAGGGCACAGTTAAAACTCTCTGCTTTGCTGCAACCCATGTTTTCCAGCAATATTGTATTCCAGCAATATTGTTTTCCAGCAATAATATATGTATATCTACAAGTCAAAATGGAGCGAGAGGAAAGTAGCATTTGCAGGGGAAAGAGGCTCACTGCTAACTCCCTGGGATCACAGCCCGAAGAGGCAGAGGCATTTTCAGGGGACACCTCCTGCTGCCCACATCCAACAAGCCCAACTGGCAGGACAGGCAGCCAGGCTTAAAAGAAAGTGGCACAAGGGGCTGCACCCACCAGCCCACTTCTCTGCCCCATCGCTAAAGCGGGAGCATCAGCTAGACCCACCACCCTGACACTCGGTAGAAGTTAATGATCCCCACTCACCCCGTCCTGGGTGGATGATGTGGTAACTTGCAGCCAGGGACCGCTGGGTATCTCCTGTCAGTGGCTCGGTGGCATTCGGTGGCTGTTGGCACCTTGGCATGGCACAGGCCCTCCGTGCCGCTGCCCTGGCTCCCTGCAAAGCCCTGGGACCAGCGTGTGCAGCTAAGGCGGGGACCTGCTCAGACACTGCCCTGGCCAGGGCGTCAGAGCGCTGCAGGAGATGCTTCCTGGGGTGCCAGGGAAGTGGCACGAGCCAGAGCCGAGCCTGCTGCCCGAGACCAGGAGGAAGCTGCAGCCACCTTCTCCCCCAGCAGCACCCCTCCGTTTGAACAGGCAGCCCCCAGACATGCAATTTAACAATGGCCAGTTTCTCCCAGTGCCAAAACACGCTCGTTCACAGCGGCTGGCAGGGCAGAGGGACCCCAGCAAGGCCACACTGATATCCGAAAGACTGGGATGAGAAACCCAGCCGAGCCCAACAGACTCCTCTAGATAGCACCAGTCAAGAGGAGACCAGGGCTAAGTGCAATTACTTCTCCTGTTCTTTGGGGGTTTCTTTTTTTAAAAGTTCACAGTTACACTCATAAGGCCCACTTCTGGTGGAAAGCAGCTCTTACATAAGTGAAAAGCAGTTCCCTGTGTCAGCAGGGATCATCGTCCACACATGCTCCTCCTGCAGACACACACCCTGCTCCATTATAGAGCTGTGTATTTCTGGAATACATTTTTCAAACTAACATAATGTAATTTTAAATGGATGCTTGCTTTTACAGAACTACAGTAAATCTGATAACAACTGTTCTCAAAATGTCTGGCTTCTCTCACCACCAATGCTCGTAGCTGGTGTTCAATGGGTTTTAACATCTGCGTGTTACAAGAGGTAGGTTTATCTCACCCTCACTATTTATTGCACCCGCCTCCAGATGTCCTCCATCTACAAGTCAAGCAGTTTTATATTCTCCTTCGTCTCGTCTCCTCTGTGCCACCATGGTACTCACTCTGAATGACACCTGTCAATGCCACTGAACAACTCCCACAGCTCCTCCGAGCTCAGGATCCCATCAGCGAAATAGTTCTTGAACTCCTCAAATGACAGCTTCCCATCATCTGCATTTAAATAAAAGGGAAGAATAATTATATATCTGCAGAAAGAAGCACACAGGCCCCAGCGATCCTCCCAGCAGCTTCTCTACCGGGAGCGTGGGATGGTTGGGCGTGTTGTGCATAACAACTAGAGCAGATATCTCATTGAAAGCATGTCCCACCAGTCCCCATCAAAAACCCAGGAGCGCTGGCAAGCAGGGCCACTGCTTCTGGAATTTCACGTGGGAATTTCATCCCCTACCAAAATGCCCCACTGCAACATTTTCAGAAATGCATGCCGACACTCTGTACTTAGATTACTGTCCAAGCTGACTGTCCAAGTACAGAGTCCATTACAAACAGCACAGTGAGGACAGCATCAGGTTTTTATGGAAAGAAAATCTCTCCATTGACTCAAGAGCTTTTTCCTTCCTCTCTGTAAAGGACTTCAGCTCCTGGGCTGCATTTTGATCTGCAACAAAAGCAGCTCCTGGAGCCTGCAAGCTACCGTGAAGGAGAAGAGCCCAAGAGAAGGTGGGAAGGCTCAGAGAAACGACTTGTGATTTTGGACTTCTTCGTTTATGGGTGCCAGATTAAAAACCGGGTAGCAGAGCCTAACTCTCGAATGCCAGGGGATCCAGTGGGCATCCAGGAACAGGGCCACCCAACCGGGGGCAGCTGTAAAACCCTGGACTGAGCGCAGAGACTGAATCAATCCTGCAAGGGACGGAGCAGAAGCCTGACGGCCCCTAGGCTGTCTGCTGCACAGCTTGCTTTGCCTTCCCTTCTTGCTGCCAGCAGCGCAAAGGAGAGATCGTGTGCATGCAGGCAGGAGAAGGGCTTGGAAGGGGCTCTGTCCTGCATGGCGCATGGATGGTGAATTGGGGGAGCCCACTTCCCCAGCCCCTGGCCAGGCCCTTTACTCCAGTGCCTTCTCCTCCAGGCGAAGCAGAAAAGCATTTTTCTTGCAGCCAGAGAGCTGCTTGTCCTTATCCTCCTTCACTCTTTCAGCCAAACCTCCCAGCAGGGGCAGACTGTGCTGCTTCGCTCAGACCCGGGTAGGGAGGGGGAGGCAGCGGCAGGAACAAAGCACTCACCGTTCTTGTCGGCTCGTCGGAAAATCTGCAAGAGAAAAATACGACAGGGTTTAGCGAGGCAGCAGGGAGAGCAGCGTGGCTGAACAGCGAGCCAGGCAACACCTGGCACGGCCACTATGGAAAACTGCCTCCCGGAGCCTGTGGAGCCGTGGAGAAGCTCCTGCTGCCAGGGCTGTGCAGGCCAGCGCTGCACAGGCTGCTCCGGGGAAATCCGCCTTTTCAAACGATTAAAACCATTTCTTGCCTCCAACGTGCAAAGCTCTTGGCACAGCCACCGCCGCCCGAGCGAGCCCAGCACTCACACCGACCACCTTTTAAAGAACACAGAGGGAGACGAAGTAGAAAGGGCTTTGCTACACCCTTGTGATGGAAAGCGTTTAATTTTTCAGACCCTTTAAACGAAAGAACATTAAGCATAAAATCACTGCGTAATGGGAGCACTTTGTGCATCACCGCTGACACTTCAACCGTCTGCACCGAGGAGCAGCTCTTGTCCTGCACTTTGCAATCACCCTTCACAACAATCCTTCCTGCGACACCTCGACACGCACACACACTGTAATTAATAATTAATGAATTAATTAATCTGTAACTAATTCTGCCACAGAGCACAGTTGGACAGCTGCTCCAATTCAGGCTCTCAACCCAGGTTCCCAACCACGAGACTTCCGCCTGTGGCCCAGGAGAAAGCTGGGGCTTCTTATCCCTGCCTGGCTCCTCTTTCACCAATAATTATCGGAAGGTCTGAGGCTGACTCCAGTGAGTAACAGCATCATTTCCGAAGCCTGGGAACATCTTGCCAGACCAAACAGTATGAGGTTTTGGCCGGCACATCCTAACGGAGCCGACGACAGAAAGTTTTGTGTGTGGCAACTTTCTTCTTTTTAATCATCCTTTTTAATCATCCTGGTTGATGAAGAAATCTGAAGGTCTGAAGAAAGATCAGGAATGAAAACGGGCAGGAAAAGGGGAAAGAAGACTTTGTTATGTTCTTTTCCACACACCTGCAAAGCAGAGACCACTGATAAAACCACCCCCGGACCAGCTCTGCTCCCTGCAGGAAGACGTGTCGCTGCCAGCTGCCCCCTCCGCCCCCAGCTCCCTTCTGCACCGCTCACTGACAGCTTTGCTGCGCGTTTTGAGGGCACAAGCCCACATCTAGCCACCGAAATGTCCCTGAAAAATCGCTTTGAGGTAAAGAAACAGCTGCCCAGAGAAACCTCTGCTGCTCACTCCTGAGGAAGCTACTAGCTTGCAACTGGGCAGAGGCTTTTCTGATGCTGGCCCCAGCAGGGAGCTCCCTTGTCCTTCCCTGCGACCGAAACCAGGAGCAGGGACACCTCCTCCTCGGATGCTCTTCTGAGCAAGGCAAGCTCCTCCCGACCCGAGCCGCTGCAGGGTACACAGAGGCTGCCCTGAGCTGACCAGCGTTAGGTAACCGTCCCTCTGGGACGTGGGCTTCCAGCCGGCCAGGCGGCTTCCCTTGCAGGAAAGCATGGCAGGCGCTCTCTGAACGCCCTGTAGGACTCACCGGATGAGCTCTGGAGCTTTACCGCTACCAGCTGAGACAGGAACCCGCAGCTCCCACACGCTGGGGGTTTCTCTGGGTTTTAAAGCAAAACTTTCTCCAGGCTAAAGAGTTCGCTTGTGCACCAGGGGTCTCACAACTGCAGGGTTACACATGCCAGGGCTCCCCAGCTGCAGGGGCAGCTCTGCCTGCAGGCAGGGGCAGCACCAGCAGGTCCCCCATGCCTGTGCCACCCTGCCACCTCCCTGCCTCAGGCGTGCCACTTTCCATCAAGGCAAAAGCTCAATCCTGCGAGCTTTCTGTCATCAGAGGGACATGTGGCTCATGCAACAACATCTCTATGACTCCAAATGTCACTGAGGCCAGCTAGCTCATCCCAAAGGCAGTCAAGTGTCACCCAGGCTCTTAAGAAATGCAGATTCAAGTGAGGTCAAACATTTCCCACTCCGAGGCTGGCTTTGCTCAGCAGGGTCTGTCTGCAGGCTAAGAGGGAGAGCACAATTTTGGGGGGGACCCCACGGGGCTGAGAAGGTCTCTAATCCGGGGTGAGCCCACCCTGGATTCAGCATAAATCTCAGAAAACAGAGCTGACACTTCTCCCTCGCACACGGGATCCTCTGCTCCAGTGGTGTGTTAGAAAAGCCCTGCCACTGCACAACACGACAGTTGCCTGAAGCTCAAAATAAATAAATGTGGCACAAGCAGCGGAGCTGCAAGAGCCCTGCGAGGTGAGGCCATGTCTGCTCCATGTCCCCCAGGGATGGTGGGGCTCCTCGCCACCTCCAGTGAGCCCGTCCTTGGCCAACCCCGGCTGCAGAAGGGTGCCTCAGTGAGCGCTGCACGCACTGGAAAACACCAATGGCTCCTGTTCACGAGGCAGGATCCAACTCCAGCCAAGCAAAAATAGCACAGAGCTGCTTCCACGCCCCCCCCATGGCACAGGCACATGCACAGCGATGGCAGGTAAGCGCTGCTCCCGGTGCAAGAGCCCGGCGTGGATGGCAGCCCTGGGACAAAGCCAAGGAAAAGTGATGCAAAGCCAGGCTGGGAATGGGATCAGGTCTGTCGGCTGCTGGAGAGGCCCTAGAGGCAATCCCTTGCTTGCACTCGGTGGGGCTGGCAGTCTCAGAAACACAGGGACACTGCCTCAAGCCTGAGAGAGGCATTTCCCTTAGCCCCTACCTCTTGGGCTTGCGTCCAAGTTGCCGCAGCCTCGCTCGGTGTCTGCAGCGGCAGACATGCTGAGACCGATGGAGGAAGCACTGAACCGGCATTTATGTGGGGATGACCCTCACACACCCTGGGAAGGAGGGACATTATAGGGCTTCTCCCTGCCTGCAGGGCTGGAAGCAACCATGGCTGCTGGACACGCAGCCAGGGACACGCCAGCTGTTGGGGAGGGGACAGCTGCCCTGGGCACACTGTGCTCATCGACCTACCGCAGGCTAATGTGTGCTGCAGCCACACGCCGGCGATAAATGGTGGGCTGTCCAAGCAGCTTTTCTGAACCTCCTGTACACCGAGAGGGGAGTAAGCAAGCCCCGAGCACCAGCCTGGGGGACAAATCTCCCAGAGATTTGAGATGTCTGCACAAACAACTGCAATGGCAGCACTGCAGTTCGTACCGTGCCTGCAGCAAAGCATCGCAGGCAAAGCCCTCCTCTTCCTCACCTCTCCTGAAGGCAGGTGATCTGTAGGCAGGGAGATGGCGGCTCTGGTCCCAGGAGAAGCACCAGCTGCCACCTGGGATCTGTCGTGGGCAGCCCTGCCTTCCCGCTGCCTGAGGGGCAGGTTGGCATCCTGTCCCGCTGCAGCGGGGGGCAGCTGGAGATCAGCCAACTGCCAGACCCGAAAGCGGAGATATTAAACTCACCCTGCCAAGCTCCGGAGCTGAGGTAGGAGCAAAAGGAGCCACAGGGAAGAGGAAGGGAAGCCACCAGAACCCGGAAAGCAGCCGCTAGCGCTGTTAACACTTCCCATTTTAATTGCCTTAATGACGCCCTGAGGGATAGATATGGGACTCAGCGAGTGCCTGGAGGAGCTGAGCTGGAACACAGCTGTCACCACCAACCCCCCTCCAGCCCATCTTTCATCAGCCAAGTAATTAGTGTGGTTAATGATGCTGGCTGGAGAGCCCTGCAGTCTGAAATCCCCCCACGGCAGGAGAGAGACCCTTACCCTCCGCTGGAAGCTGCAAGCACCACCACGGCCGAGGGAGCCACGCTTTCCAGCTGCTCCCTGGTGATGCCAGGAGGTCTCCCAGACGGAGGACAGGACCAGGCACGGCATTCACCTTCCCAAAGTGCTGCCCAAGATCTCCTGCTCCCCTCCTCTGGGGTGAACTGAGACACAGGGGGTGGCACCAACCGGACCAGGACAGGATGGAGATGACAGCTGGCACCGTCCTGGGCTGTCCAGGTGCTGGGGCACCACACCAACCCTTGCCCTTAACCCTCACTTGCTTTCTCCTCCCCAGCCCCTGCGGCAAGGCAGGGACAGCACCTCCGCTCACATGTCTCCTTGGCGCCACAGGGTGACTTAGACCCCAGTGGTGCCGGACACTGGGGAATGCAAGGGCTGGTGGCCCACCGGGGAGATTCGGGCGCCAGGAGCAGGGGGGTTGAGCACCTCTGATGTACTCCAACTGCAGAGGTGGGCTCTGACCCAGGCTGTGCCACTTGCCCTGGGAGATGGCCAGGCATGCAGCTGCCTGCCCGCCCTGCTGGGTGCCACAGGGGGGGAGGCGCTGCCTCCCCCAGAGCCCCGGCCCCAGGGCGCACAGCTCCCTCTTGACAGGAGCACCCTTGCCACAGGGCTTGAGGGGACGCGGTGTGACAGGAGGCACTGTGCCAGGACCTGTCTTGTGAAAACAAAGACGGCCACTATCTGCATCTTCAACTCCCCCAAGCCACCCACAGCCGCCGGGATGCCCAGCCAACCTCCAACCTGCGCAAAGACCATCTTCCTCCACAACTCCTGGCGCCTTAGGAGCGGGCAGGGACGGGGGCTGCAGCGGGCAACGGACACGCTCTGCCCGTGGGATCCCACGGCTTTTAACAGCTACACGGCACCTTCTGCAGCTTTCCTGCCAGACAGACACAGCTCCCGCTCCAGGAGTCGTGACAGCCAGCTCTTGATAAGGAGTGGGCTATTTCTAGCCACTCAGAGGCCCATAATTCAGAAAAAGGACACAACACTGAGCATTATTTAAGACATCGCGGCCCACACCCCGATTCACAGCTTCAGGCCCGGAGCAGCAGCAGGGCCCACCTGCTCGTCCCTGGGGTTTGGTTCCTCAGCCGGGGCTGGCGGGAAGGGGTCTCACCCTGACGCCTGCATGTGCAGCCCCGCCACGGCTCCCTGTGAGGAGGCACCGCGGCCCGCCCGGCCTGCGCTAGCCCCGGGGCTGGGACAGGGGCTCGCTGGGGGCCCGCCCCGCGGTACTCACGTCGTGGAAGATGGGGAGCGGCTGGCGGCGGGGCGCGGGGCCGCGGTCGGCTGACAGCAGGCACACGGCCAGCAGCTCGGCGCACGCCATCATGGCCCCGCCGGGCGCGGGCGCCGCGGTGCCGTAGGGGGCGCCGCGGTGCCGTAGGGCGCGGTGCCCCGCGGTGCGCTGCCGTAGGGTGCGGTGCCGTAGGGAGCGCTGCGCTGCCGTAGGGTGCGGTGCCGTAGGGAGCGCGGCGCGGAGCTCGACTCACCCGCGCGGCCCCGCAGCCGCCAGGCAACTTTGCCTCCGCTGAGGGCCCGCCCCCGCGGCGATCCGGTTGGCCGCGGCCGGTGATTGGCACCTGAGGGCCGTGCCTGTCGTTGGCGGAGGGGAGAGGGGCGGGGCGGCGCTGTGAGGGGCGCGGCGGGGGTGGCGGGGGCGCGGCGGGGGCCGCGGCCCCCCGGGTGCCGCGGGGCTGGGTGGGGGCCGCCGCTTGCTCCCGGGACCCGGTGGGCTGTGCACTGGAAGCAGTGCACCCCGCTGTGCTCCCAGTTGGCTCCAGTGCAGCCCACGGTGGTCCCGGTGCGGCCCTGGTTGCCCCAGTTGACGCCAGTGTGGCCACGGGTGGTCCCACTGTGGTCGCTGTTGGCCCCGGGGTAGCCCTGGTTGCCCCAGTTGACCCCAGTTTGGCCACGGGTGGTCCCACTGTGGTCGCTGTTGGCCCCGGGGTAGCCCTGGTTGCCCCAGTTGACCCCAGTTTGGCCACGGGTGGTCCCACTGTGGTCGCTGTTGGCCCCGGGGTAGCCCTGGTTGCCCCAGTTGACGCCAGTGTGGCCACGGGTGGTCCCACTGTGGTCGCTGTTGGCCCCGGGGTAGCCCTGGTTGCCCCAGTTGACGCCAGTGTGGCCACGGGTGGTCCCACTGTGGTCGCGGTTGGCCCCGGGGTAGCCCTGGTTGCCCCAGTTGACCCCAGTTTGGCCACGGGTGGTCCCACTGTGGTCGCGGTTGGCCCCGGGGTAGCCCTGGTTGCCCCAGTTGACCCCAGTTTGGCCACGGGTGGTCCCAGTGTGGTCGTTGTTGGCCCCAGTTTGGCCATGGGTTGTCCCACCGTGGTTGTGGCCGGCCCCGGGCTGGTCCCCCTGCCACCCAGAGTGGTTTCAAGTGACTCTCCGGTCGTGCCAGCCGCTCTGTGCCCATGGTGCTGGGCAGTTGTCGCTCAGTGCTGCTTCCCTCCGGTGCGGCATGCCAAGCGTGAGGGGGTCGTACCGATGGCGCTGGGTCCCCAGTACCTCGAGCAGGTGTAAAACCCCCTTCCTGCCCCAAGTGGGGGCTGCAGGAGTGGGGGACAGGCTGGCTGGGGAGGAGGAGGAGGAGGAGGAGGCAGGAGCTGCCTCCATTCCTGACTGGCACAGGCACCTGGAGGCCTGTGCAGGCAGAGAGGAATAGGATGGACATCCATGTCCGTACCCCAGCCTGTCCTCAAAAGGTTTTCACAAACAAGAAACAGATAATTAGATAAATAAACTAGATAAAGCCATGCCTGGGCAGAGCTTCACACTGCTCCCTGGGGTACACGTGGTGCGGTGACTTCTTGGGGTGGTGGGCTTCTTCCCATCCCTCTCGGAGTATCCTGGGATTTTACTTAGAAAAAGGGGCGTGCAATCGCTTCGCCTGGATGCAAAATCCCAGCCAGGCTTGCCTCCATCTGCACCGCCTCTCCCTTCACATGGACCTCTCGAGGCCAACCTGGTTTGCTGAGCTCGGCTTCTCTTAACCCAGCTCTCAAAACTGAGACACTTCCCTAGCCCAACGTGACCGAGTCGTGGCACGTGTAGTTCGCTCGCTCTCCTCCTCCCCCGGGGACAACCATCTGCAAGCTGAGCCCGGAGCAGTTGCAAGGATGCATCACAGTTATTTTTACCATCTCCCGGCTGCTCCGGGTGTGTGCAAGGGAAAAGAGGAAGAAAAAGTGCACCTGGGACCTGGTGGGGGTATCCAAGGGCTCCGGAGAGCACGTGCACCCAGCCCACATGGCACAGGGCTGTCCCCTGCCCCTGGGGAGGCAGAAAGAGGTCCAAGAGCTGGAGCTGTCGAGCACGGCCATCATCAAATCAAACTAAAATGGAGGCAGGTACTAGAGAAACAGGCAGGAGAGGCCCCTACGGCAGCGGGGACAGAGGATCACCTTGCCAGGGAGCATGGGAAGGGGCTTGGGTGATGGCGGGGCTCTGCCGTGGATCAAAGCAAAGCCCTGTGGGGGCCTTTCCACACTCCCGTGTTGCTAAAATCCGTGCTGGGTCCCTATCAGGATGCCTCAGGGTCAGCATGAGTTTCAGCATGGGAAGCAGCAGCTGGAAAGTGAGGGCGAAGTCCAGGGCAAAACTTCTGCCGGTGGCAGGAGGCAGCGGGTGCCCCCAGCTCCTTCCACGGGTGCTTCCAAAGCGCACCCCAAAAGTCACCGGCAGGGAAGGGGAACATGGCCTCAGCCCCAGCTGGGGGGTAGACGCCAGGTCTCTGCTCCCCAGGTGGGGGGGGGGACAGGACCACAACCGGGCAGGAATTAAATGAAGCACCCTTTTAACAGCATCTTGTGAATAAACGATGCTGCGCTTCACCTCCCTGAGTTACTTCCTTGCGGAAGAAACGCGAGTGGTTTTCGGAAGCGGAAATACTGAAGCGTGGGGCGGGATGCAGAAGCAAGGCAGGCGGCAGGCAGCGCTGGCAGGGGCACAGCACTCTGGGCCAGATGTACCACAGGGGCCTAGAGAGACCCCAAAACCTGTCCGGACCCTCCAAGGGGGATTAGATTAAAGGCATAAATTCTGGCAAACTTTATGCTGTGTCAGCATCTAATGCTGCCCCCCCAGCCACTGCCAGCCAGAGCTTGTCCCACTGTTGGGCTCTCCTGTCTCCTCCGAGTCCAAACCTCACAGCACGGGGACAGGAGACCCCACGACCGCCTGGGCTCAGCACCACATCCGCATCCGGCACAGCTCGGCCTGCAGATGCCCGCCCGCCCGCTGCAGCGTTTGCCAATGCCAATGGAGCCGCCACCGCAGCCCGATGGCACCGGGCACCCCTAGAGCTGGACAGGCACGGTCCCTGCAGGGTTACTGCCAGGGAATGGGAGATGGGAATGAACAGGAGCCGAGGACCCATGGGGCACCCAGGATGTGTGCAGGGTGCCCATCTCCTGCACCGTGTCTGCTTCGCCCGACGAAGAAAAGCATCACAGTGCAGATAGCTCATAAAACCAGGCAGCGCCCAGGGCCGCTTCCCAAAGCCGCCATGTGCTCTATGGAAACAAGAGCCCCTACATGAGCTATCATCAGCTCTTTCTCCAGCGATTCGAAATAGCAGGAGGGAAGCCCTTCAGCTGCATCATGAATCATCCCTGGGAGGCAGAGCGGTTATTTTTACGGTGCTCTGGCTTGCGTGGAGCTGCCAACGCATTCCCCCCAAGATGGGCTGCACTGCTGCAGCGGGAGATGCGGTCCTGTCCCTGCCGGGGGGCCTGCTTTCATGGGGACCGGGAGTCCCAAGGGCTCATCATCCCATGAGGTTCCCTGTCAGGGGAATGTGACGGTGAATGCCATCAGAGAGGTTTGCCTTTGCTCAGTGGAAAAAGGAAAAGCTGTGCTGCTACCGGGGTTAGCTCGCTCGCGGGAACAACCTGCGGAGCTCAGGACGTTGGCGTGAGTCCTCTCCCCTCTCCCTGTGCCCGCTGGCTCCCGTGAAAGCCGACGGCTACTTTCCCCTCGCCGGGGTCTCACCCCTTTGGGCAGCACCACAGATCACCATCACCCTCCACAAAAATGAAACTAAAAGGGGGAAAGGAGAAGGGGGGCCGGATCTTGCTAAGCGCAGGGATGAGGATGCATTGCAATGTGGCTGGGCTGGGCGCCCCGCAGTAAATCGTATAAGCTTCAGCACCTCTGTCACCTCAGGTGACAAACATCAACCTTGTGAAGAAGGATGCAGCAGGCAGGGGACTGGGGGCCATGCCCACCCACCCCGGTCTCCCCGTCCTCCTGCCCCTGGCTCTGTGGGGCAGGAGCCCTGTAGACGAGAGCAGCAGGAGAGCTCTTTCAGTTTAATTGCCTGAAAAAGCCCCATTTGAAGGGGCGACAGTGTGACAGCAAGCCACCGGCTCATCCCGCTCAAGCACAGGGGACAGACAGGCTGTGTGTGCCATTGCCCTCCTGGCCGCTGGGTTGGGTGCCATTGCCCCAAGCCCTGGCCAGTCCCAGGGGGCTGCGGGGAGGAGGGCTGGGAGCGGGGACAGTGTGCGGAGCTGGCACCACAGACGGGGCTGAGCCGTGGGGTTTGCCAGCCTACACCGGCACACCGCTATCCACGCGCGTCCTGCAGTAAGAACAATCCTGTGGCAGCACAACGAGCTGGGGACCACGCTCGGGTGCGGGGATGGAGGCACGAGGACGGAGGTCGGAGGCTAGGCAGCGGTGATGGGCTCGCCGTGCCACACCAGCACCCGCCGGCAGCCCGGCCCGAACCCGGGCTCCCATTCCCTGCAAAAGCCAGCACAGGAGTGGGGTGAGCTTACGCAACACGGTGCGGGGGGGAAATATTTGTCAGGCTGTTTAAAGGAGAAACAGGCAGGAGGCCAGGCAGAAAGAGGAGGGGAGCGAGCGCACAAACACAGGAAGGAAGTGGCACGTCCCTGCCTGCCACTGGGGCGGGGGCCACGGCCCCCCTGGGCCCACTCCGGGCTGCCAGGGCGTCCCTGGAGTCTCCAAGCATCCCTCCCCAGAGGGTCCCCGATGTCCCTCGTTCCCCTGGAAGGGACGGTGTGCCGCAGAGGGGGTTGGGGCACTCAGGGTCAGGGCTGCTGCTTGCAGCCAGCTCATCCTCAGTGAGCAGGGACACAGGGAACCTCAAACTTTGGGCCGTGAACTGGTGCCGGCGGGTGCCTTCAGGCAGGACCAAGAGGTGCTGGGGCGAAGGGGGAAGCTAGGGAGTCACTGAGAGCCTGCTGGTGCGGTGGATGTATGGACTGGTTTCACATCGGCCCCACGCTGCCTTCCTCTTCCCCACACAGGAGCTGCAGCCACAGGCATCCCCTTGCAAACGCTGCCCCAAAACCAGGGGGAAGGCAGAGGAGGAGGCCAGGCAGGAGAGGAGCCGAGTGGGGACAGAGGCTGCCGGAGGACAGGGCTGCCAAAAGAAGCGATCCCCATCCAGACCCATTGCCCCACCACCCTGGGGCACAGCCTCTTTGGAGGAGCAGAGGGTGGCAGGATCAGCCCCAGCTCCCATCCCACACATGAGAGTGCATGGAGTTGCAGGGGGGAAAAAAAAACCCCAAGGACCAAAGCACTTTCTGCAACCCCAGGCAGTGACATACCTGCTCGTGCATTTCAAGTTCAAAATGGAAAAAAAACCCCACAAAATAACCCAAACCCCCTTGGTTTCTCAGGTTGGGTCCCCACCACCCCTAATGCCCCCAGCCGCCTGAGCGCAGCCCTGCACCGAAGGCCAGTCAGTAGAAACCTTTATTAAACACGAAGCTCAGAGGAACACAAGCTTGTTAAAAGGCAGTAAAAGTGAAAGTGCGTCTCCAGCTCAGCCCCGGGGGGTCCCAGGAGTCCCCTCCCCTCCGCCTGTCCCAGCCCCAGTGGGCCAGAGAGGGGGAGACGGAGCCAAAAGGCTGAATGGCTGCGTGGGGAGGGGAAGAAAAGCCTGGAGACAGCGTTGGGTCCTCACCCGCAGAGATGCGTCCCCCCCCTCCCCGCCCCCCCGGAACACCCCTGTGTGTCCCCCCCCCCAAGGGGACATGTACAAGGTCCCGGGGCTGCCAGCCCCATCCCCCCTCCTGCAGCCACCTGCCACCGCGGTGGCCTCACCAGCAGCCCCGTTTTGGCTGCGAGCAAAGCCGGGACGTGCCGGCAAGTCTCCGGCAGGACCCTCCGTGTCCCCCTCCGCCAGCACCGTCCCCCCGCTCCCCCATGTCCCAGGAGAGCTCCCACACACCATAAATAATAAATAAATACCCCACACTCAGCTGGGCTGTGGACAGCCCCCCACGCAGGGGGGGACAGCACCGACCCAGCACCCCCCACGTCTCTGCCACCCCCTTCCCAGCGTGACGAAACCTCTCGGCACCCCCACTCTGCTGCATGGCCACCCCCACCCCCCCCCCCCCCCCCGGAAATTAAACGCTGTCCCCAGGGGACAATAATAAATTAATCAAATCTATACACAGGACTGCTTAAAGCTCTGTAACGGGCACCTGGCGGGGGCAGCGGCTCTGCCCTGGGCAGCCTCCCCTCCGTGATCAGGGCCCTGGGGGGGGGTGTCCCTCAAGATGGGACCCCCACCCTGGCATCCCCCTCGCAGGGCTGGAGCCAGGGACACCGCCGGCCCCCACCAGGCTGGGGGGGGCTGGAGGGGTAAGAAGAAAATATTGCAAAAATGGACGGGGAGAGGAGCTGTGGACGCTGCAGCTGGAGGGGCTGCCTGCCCTGCCTGCGAGGGCAAGAGCCCAGGGTGCCCCCCGCCCCCGCCTGGCAGCTCCCCCACGAGCATCTGGGCAGAGCCTCAGAAGTCCAAGGGTGTGAAGTCCCCAAAGTCACAGTCAAAGAGCTCGCTGATGCCCTCACCCTCCTCCAGGCCAAAGTGGTAGTCCTGCGCCTGCGGTGGCGACAGGTTGATGAACTCGTCCGCCAAGAAACCCGAAAAATCCTCCCTGCTCTGCTCCAGGAGCGCGTCCATGGAGGCCAGCGGCGAGAGGCTCACCTCCTCTGCCGGGCACTTGCTGGGCAGCGCACTCGTCTCCGGCAGCAGTGTCTCTGCGGGGATGGGAAGCAGCTGTAAATCCCACAATACTTGCCAAAAACCCCCAAAAAGCAGGTTTTGGCTATGCAGGAGAACCTGCCTTCCCCCCTCCCTGCCTTGCTGAGGTGCCCAAGCATCACCCCAGCTCCTTGCTTGTGCCGACAGCAGAGGGGCTCACAGCTGCAAATGCAGCAAGAGCCCCCCGCCAGAGCCACTGTGCCATCACGCCAGCCCCCCTGTCCCCAGCCCCGGCTGCCCACCTTGCTCTCCGGGCAGCAGCGGCATGTTCACATCCTGGGTGGGATGCAGGAGCGGGGAGGCTCTGGGCTGCGAATGGCCAGGGGACGATTCCTCTGCGGGGGCTTTGAAGGGGCTCTTGACAGGGCTACAGACCCCCGAGCTGTCCTCGGGGCAGAGGAAGACATCGATGGGGCCCTGAGTGCTTCGCACAGAGACCTGGAAAGCCTGGGGAAAGGGAAGAGGAGTGAGACAAGGAGGCACAAGGATGCCCAGGGAGCCCGGGCTGGGCTTTGCTGAGGGCTGTGGAGACATGGGGAGCAGAGGGTGGCCCCAGCTCACCTCCGCTGGGTCCGAGACCTGCAACTGGGTCTCTGGGGGGGCTTTGATAACCATCACCATTTGCTCCGAGGGGTCCACAATGCTGCGGAGATCCTGGCAGGTCACGTAGGCTGCGGTGCGATGTGTCAAGGAGCAGACACAGGGATGCTTTCATGAGGCAGCGGGGCAGGCAGCGAAACACCCTGCCTGCAACGTGGCTGGGCTCACCACGGGGCTCGACCACTTCCCCCCCCCCCAGCCAGCCCCATCCCTGCCCCGCACCGAAGGATATTGCTGGTTGGCGGGGTCCTCGGTGAGCAGGCGCAGCTGCACTGTGCACGTCTGGATGAGGTCGTCCAGCTGCCGCTCAGCTGCCTGCAGCTCCCGCAGCTCCTTCTCCAGCAGCCGGTGCCGGCCGGGGGCCCCCACGGTGGCCTGGCTGCCCCTGGGGAGCACCGCAGCCGTCAGGAGCCAAACCCCACGGCTCCCTCTGCCCCACACCATAACTGTCCCCATGCATTGTCCCCACCTGGGCCAGGCTAAATCCCACCCCATACCCAGGGAATCAGCCTTACGGGGATTTCCCAGTCGGGCACAGCCCTGAGGTCCTCTCCTGGAGCCTGGATGCAGCCCCCCCGCTCCCCCAGCTGGCTCAGGGAGCCCAAGGGGGACTTGCAGCCAACACAGGGATACCGATGCTTGGGAGCCACCCGTGCTCAAGCACAGACCTTGCCCGAGGCCATGGCCCATGTGAAGGGGGAGCCACCACGCGACCCCTGAGCAGATGCTCTGGTGACACCGCTCTGAGCTTCTCCATCCCAGCAAGACGCTGCTCCACCCTGAACCCAGGTGAACCCAGGTGGCTCTGCCATCCCAGGGGACAGCCAGCCACAGCCCCACAAGCCCAGCCCAGGGACGTACAGCCACTGGATGTTGTTCTTGGACTTCTTGGTGATGAGCTGGATGCCCTCCAGGACATTGGTGATATCATAGATACGCCTCTTCTGCACCTTCAGCACCTCAGCCGCCCAGTTGAGGTCCACCACGCCATCGGGCGACTGGCTCAGCAGCTCCAGGAAGCGCTTGGTGGTGAGGTTCAGCGAGGTTTCATAACGAGACTTCTCCCCGGGAGACTTTGCTCCTGCCAGCCACCAAGGACAACCATGATTTAGCCACAGGGGAAACCCAGTGCAGGAGCTGACAGGTCCCAAACCCCCCCCACGCTCACAGGTGGCTCGTGGACCACAGACCAAGACTGGCACCCCGAAACCCATCTGCTTTCTCAGGGCAATGGGGTGAACTCCCCACATCCTCCACGGGAAGGATGCTGCAGGACCTGGCGTGGGATCCGACACCTGTGCTCAGTTGTAACCGCAAGCTCGGTTGTGACACCAAGGTGCCAGGCAGGGCTCAGGGGGGAGATGATGGAGGGTCCAGGTGAGTCCACCTGTGACACTGCACTGACACCATGCTGGCAGCTACAGCTCCATCACACAGGCAGGGACGGAGCCGGTGTGGTGCCCAGCAGACGGGCAGGGCAGCTCTGCCACCCGCCCAGGGGACAGCAGCATGGGCTGGAGAGAGAGTGGCCAGAAACAGCCCAGCCCCAGGAACAGCCTCTCCAAACCTGGAATGGGGAGAAGCTGCCAGGGATGAGCCCGGAGGCGCAGCCCAGGCCGCGGGCAGCAGAGCGGGGCTGCTGAACCCCCTGCTCTGGGCAGAGCTAGGTCGGGGGGGAGCAGGGCTGGTACCTTTAGCGGGGTTCCTGGCCTTGCCCCGGCCCACCGGCAGGCTCTCTGCTATGTACTGGTGATCTGTCTCCAAGTTCAGCTTCCTCTTCACCTGCAAGGCACGGAGCTCCTCAGAGGGACGGCCACCCCCGGGGCCCCACTGCCCCCACAGCGCTGGTGACAGAGGGCGGCTGCGAGGGACCCCCCGGGGGACCCCCCTCCCCCCAGGGCACTGCGCTGCGGGGTACGGAAGCCCCCACTCCCGGCAGGAACGGGTTGACAGTAGCGGCTCCCCGGCTGCCAAACGCGCCAGCGGGGAGGCGGGGGGCCGGCCCAGCCGCGGGGGGGCCCCGCCACGCCGCGGGGAGCGCCCCAAAGCAGGCGTGGGCCGCAGGAAGGGGAGGCAAAGCACGGCCCAGCGCCCGGGCGTGCGGCTGGCGGAGCGGCAGCTGGGGAAGGGCCGCGCTCAGCAGGTGCGCTGCGTGGCAGGGCACGGTCCAGCGTGGCACAGCCGGGCACGGCATGGTACAGAGCACGGCATGGCACAGCCCAGCACGGTGCAGAGCAGGGAACAGTATAGCCCAGCCCGGCCCGGCCCAGCCCGCTATATAGCCCGGCCCCGCCGGAGCCCGCAGGGTCCCGGGCTCCGCAGCCCCCGCCCCCGCGCCGCCCCCCTCCCCGTCCCGCTCCCGGGGGTTACCGGCGGGCGGCCCAGCGCGGGCCGTCTCGGCGCGGCGCCGGGGCGGGCGGGCTGCGGCGTGGCGAAGAGCAGGAGGTCGGCGTCGGGGTGGCCGCCGCCCGCGGGCTCCTCGGCGGCGGAGACGATGAGGAGGTGCGGGGAGGCGCTGCCCAGCAGCGCCGCCAGCCCCGCCGCGCCGCCCGCCGCCGCCGCCATGGCTCACATGGCCGCCGGGGCGGCGGGCGGCGCGGCGGGCAGGGCGCGGGCAGGGGCGCGGCCCATGCCGGGCGCGGGGCCGCTCCGCTCCGCTCGGCTCCGCGCCCGCCGCCGTATTGTTCGGCGCGCCGGCCCCGCGCGCCTTTGCGCGCCAAATCCTTTTTGCCGCGAAAGCGGCGCGAGCCTCCCCGCCGCCCGCCCATTGGCTGCGCCCGCCGCCGGGCGCCGCGGCGGGGGCGCGGGGGCGCCGTCCCATTGGCCACCGCCGCCGAAGCGACGGGCGGTGCCGCCCGCCTATTGGTGGCGGACGGCGGCGCCGGACGCGCTGACAAGCGGCCAATCGGCGGCGACGCGCCGAGGCAGGGGCCAATCGGGGGGGGCGCCGCGTGGGTGGGGAGCGGGGCGGGGCCGGGCCGCGGGAGCGGCGGCGGAGGGGGGGGCGGGGGGGACGGCGGCGGCCGCCGCCGTCCCCCCCGCCCCCCCCCCGCCGCCGCTCCCGGGACTCCCGCTCCGTGCACGGAGGGCTTCTCCGTGCCCCCGGGCCCGGGCTCCAGGTCCTGCCGCGTCGGGGTGACGGGCTTCCGGCTGCGGGCGCGGCTGCTCTCCGGATGGCGGAGGCGGAGGAGGAGGGCGCTGGCACACACCCACGAGCAAAGTTCATATCGCCCCCTCCCTCCCCCCCCCCCCCCCCCCCCCCGCGGACTCTGCCCACCCGTGGGATGAGACACTGGTGGAGAAGAGGGGGGGGGTTGGGCTCTACGGGGCGCCCCTTCCCCGGGGGGGGACGGTAACCCCAGCCTTGCCCGGGCTCGCAGCATCCCCTCGCCGCAGGGGCGGCCCGGCAGCAGTGCCCTGCTTGTCAGGAGCTGGTGGGCATCGAGGGGTGCTCAGCCACGCTGGGGCGCAGCCCTCGAGCAGGAGGTCCGCTGTACTGTGGGGCAGCGTTCCCTGGGGGAGGTTGGGACTCCTGTACCGTGTCTGTAAAACTGATGGAGGGACGAAGGGATGAGTGCAGGGTTGTCCCGTCTCCCTCGTGGCAAAACTGCCCCGAGACCGTGGACGAGGCTGTCGGGCAAGTCTTGAGGCTTTGGGCTCTGATACTGCTCGAGGGGTCCAGCTCGCGCAGAAAGAGCGGGATGCTGCAATCTGCTCCGTCCGTTTGCCGGATGATTGACGGCATTTTGTGTTTCCAGACGCCGAACAGCTGTGGATCTCGGCAGCTTCTTCAGCACTGGTTGATAACCACTTGCAGGGCATCACGGAGAAAAAGCTCTGCTGGAAGCAAAATTCGCACTTGACCATGCCGGCAGCTATCTCCGGCGATGGGACTGTGCGGCCAGGGGCGAGGCAGAGGGGATGGCAGCCGGAGCCGGGAGTGGCCCCGCCACGCCGAGAGAGATGATAATCCACCCACAAGACACGGCACAGGCGGCTCCCACCATTGGCATCTCCAACGTGTGGGACGCTGATAACCCTCCTGCTGCATGAGAAGGCAAAATTAAAAAGGAAAAAGAATGTATACATCCTTCTAATAAAAAAACTCTGCGTTTAAAGACTAGGCCTTTCCCAGAGCCCGGAGATGTTGAGGCTCATGGGCAGAGTGTGGAGCATGGGTCTCGGCCAGGCACCCAAAACCCCTCTGAGCCAAGCCCAGCGTTCAACCTGTCCATGCCCCCCACGTGTCGCCGGGGGGCCCCGTGGTCCAGCACGGTGGCCCCCAGCCCCTTGCCGCTGCCGGGCAGGGCTGTGGGCCAGCGCTGGCTCCCGCCCCGGCCCCGCTGCCAACCCCGGTCTGCCGGGATGCAGGAGACAGGGTGTTTTTTCCACCAGTGCGTGGGATGCAGGAGGCATTTGCGGCGATGAGTTAACTCCTCTGCTGTGGAGCAGATCCTGACATGCAGTGCCCCTGTGCTGGCCTAACAGGTTTCAGGCTTTAAAGGATTTTATGCTGGATACTTTGGCAGTGGCTGCAATCTCCCTGCAGGACAGCCAGCACAGAGCAGTGCCGCAATTTCCCCGGATCCCTACCTCCTTAAATATGCCAGTAACATATTGCATGTCCGTGACCAATCATATCACCTCTCCGTGCCTCATTTCTTCATCAGCGAAGAGCACATAGAAATGCTGTCTTGCTTAAAGGAAATTAATACAGTTAATTAACACTTGGCCCTTCTAATATTCAAGGGCCCACTCTCTGGAGCCCTTGCACTGCAATACCATCATTACTGTGAAGCATTAGCAACACTTAGGCCAGATGTTTGCACACAGTTAATGTTTCTTCCAGCTGGGGAGGGAGGGGAAAAAGGCAACCCCAACAGCTGGGTGGGAGCAAATGGCTGGTGGTGCTTTCCCCGTCCCCGGGGAGCCTCGGCCAGGCGCTTCCTGGGGTGACGCAGGGTTTGGGACACAGCTGCTGCACCAGCTGCTCCCACTCACTCACAAAGGCTGGGGTTTCACACACACACACACACCCCCCCAATTCATGCAGGAGCTTATTTGGGGGGAGCAGGCTGTGCCCTACCCCCCCCTCCCGCCACGCTGCCTGGCTGCGCTGCAACTTCCCCAAGGCTTTTAGTGCTGGCGGTGCTGAAAAAGGGCAGTTGTGAAGACAAATGAAAGGCAAATGCTGGTGGGAGAAGGAAGGGCAGGGGCTTTTCTTGCATGCATATGAGGGAAAGCAGATGAATCCCGTCTCCTGCACAGCTGCAGCCTCCTCTCGGCCTCGCCAGCCCTGCTAAGGAGTGGAGACGTGCTCCCAAGATTAGCTGTCTGGCGGGTGCTGCACAAAGATAAAGTCCTGTCCCCACAGCCCCACTTGGTCACGGAGAGGATCAGGAAGGCTATTCATATGCTTTGTACTCCAGCCGGATTTACCCTGCAGCAGTCACTGGGTTCGGGTGGGTTTTGGCTGCCTTGCGCATCGGGACAGACTCAGGCCGAGGGGTGTCTGCTGGCCCCCGCGCTGAAGGAAAAGCGCAGACCGGGGCTGCAGATGGAGCCAGAGCTGGTATCTACACTGCAAAATCATCTCCTGGCAGTGGGAGCAGGCAGGAGGAGGGCTGGCAGGATGCAAACCTGCATCCCTGTGCTCAGTTGACCTTAGCATGTAGGTGTCCCAGAAGCACATTTACTGTCCTTGTCAACCGTAGCGTGGTCCTGCTTTCAGCAGTTCCCATACGGACTGCGCTGAGCTGTCGCACTGGAGTGACTGTGTCGTGTGAAGGCAAGTGCGACTTCCCCCAGGGTCCCCTGCCAATGCTCCTGTTCCCAGCGCTTCAGTTCAGATGACGGCGTGCCGACAGCATGGCACGCTCTAGCTGCAAGAGGACCTGCAGAGGGGACAGGCAGCTAGGGAAAGCCCAGAGCCCCCATAGTCCTGCTATCCTGACCTTACTGCCCTCCACCTCCATCACCTTAGCCATCGCCTTTTTTCTACGGGAACCGAAGCGATTTTCTGATAGCACAAATAGATTAACTAAAGCTTGCTTGTGGCAGAAGGAGAGCATCACTGGTTTAGGTGTCTTCTCTCAGATCCTGGTCCCAAAAGCTAGGAACCGTCTGTTCCCTTGCATCTTGTTAGGGAAGACTGCATACCAGCAGTTCTTCTCCCTAGACATCAGACCAACTACTCTCTTGGATGCTGGGCACAACAGATTCAGCGGTGTTATTTCCTTCTCTGGTATGACGGCATCTGTCGTTAAAGCTCACATCAATCCGTAGAGTCTTTCAGTAGAAGCGACAGGGGCATGGAGCCCGCTCGCCCCCTGCTCTGCTCTTCACACCCAAACAGGGCAATCTTGTTCCAGCCTCCGTAAGACAGAGCAGTACAAACGCCTGCTTGCCACGCCAGTTGCTAGAAGCCCCTCCGTTTGAGGAGGCTCTTCGACTTCCTTCACTCAAGGCCTGCGGAGAAATGGAGAGGCTGAAGTGTTTCCCTCCTTGCAGAGCAGTATGTTGTGCAAATCGCCTGGGAGTCCTCAAGGAGTACATTTGGGAATAAGCCCCTTGATGTTGCCTTCTGTGCTTTAGCTTTTACCTAAACTTAGTAACTCTAGCCAGTCCAAGTTCACTTCCCAGCAGGTTCAGAGCACGGTCATTGGCACTGTGAACCCAAAAGGCAGGTAAAGTGTCAGAGCAAAACCTGTAGCTCACTCAGAGCTTCACTTGGAACAGAAGAAGGGCTCAGGTACAGTATGATGCTTTGAGAGGGGAAAAAATCCACTTTAAGATAGGCCTGACATCAGTTTGGAGGTGTTAATTTGGCTTCTCATTTGGGCTCAGGCTGGACACTCCAGTATTACAGCAGCTACAAAGCAGGAGGTTTTGTCTTACAGCTACTCAGCGCTCCCCTCGCAGAGGGACCTTCTTCTGCTTGGGATCAGGACCTCCCCTACCTGCCCGTGCCGTAGGAAGCTCCTCACACGGGGACTGCTTTATCTCCATTACCACAGCTTTTACCTCTACAGCATATTCTCCCCGTAGCTCTTAGCTTGGAAGAGGCAGCAAAATCATCTATATACATCCTTATTTTGTCTAACTATTTGTATATGTCCTTATTTTGCTTAGCTAATGGGCAAAGCAGCTTCAGACTCGTGTCCAGCGCCTTGTACCTGCGCCCTGCTCCGGCAGATGGTCTTGCCGCAAGCTGTCTGCCCTAAAAAGGAGTATTTGGGCAAGGACCAGGCACACAGACTGAAGCCAGGACTCCACACGCAAGCGGGGCAGTCACCGACAGAGCTTCCTCCAGCTGACTTCTCTCTGAACAGTTGCATGCTCTCTGCAACCACTCGCACGCGTTCCTGGCAGACTGCAAGGCACCAAGGAGCAGTCTGCCCTGTAACCACGTCACCCCAGGAATACCCAACGGGACAGATGGACTCTTCGCCAGCTGCAACGCAAGAACCGATCACGCTCTTTCCCATTTACACTGTGTTTGAGTGTGTCCAGTTTGTACGTGCTACGAACCTCCCAGCCTAGCCCCAGTTTGACTCACTTGGTCTGAAGATACGGCCACGCTAAGCGATCCAAACAGCGACGGCATAGGAAAGGTCATGCTTCAAAAAAACCCCAAAAACCAAGCAAGGATGAAAGCCACCCCAATTTGTCTTTGCAGCTAGGATCCTTACCCGAGCTAGCCAGTGTTGCAGTAGTTAAATCTGATGGTGTGTGTGGTCAAAGTAGCACTGGCTATTGCCTCCAAGCTGGTAACACGAGGGCACAACCGATGCCAAAAATGCCCTCCGTGCATGACTTCTCTACATACAGGACTAGTAACATGCAATAATTAAGCATTACTTCATATATTTTAGCTTAATAATGATGACAGTAAAAAAGGCAAAAATTTAGGTTTTTATTATTATTATAGAAAGCACAGTATTATAATATTCAAAGAGAGATTATACAGAAATAATCTGCAAATACTTTTGGCAGAAAGTCTTGGACTGATGTACTACACCGACTGCACAAGAAGTCAATTCATAGTGGACAAAGCTACTTCAACAACCCACCACCCCCTCTCTTGCATGTTTTAAAACCAAAACCTGAGATATTCCTACAAGCATTCTGATCAGCGTGATTACAAGTTACCTGAGTTTATGTTCTTAACTTTATTCTACACTGTCAGAAAATCAGGGCCTGGATTACACAGCAATTATGAACACAGAATATATACCAAAAGCAGAGGTAATAATACTTGTATTATAGAGCATTTAATTTGTTTTTCCCCCTCCTCATCACCAGTCTCATAAGGAAATGAGACAGATGAAAATTCTTCTAAGTAAAGAGAAAAAAGTTACCTCCTCCAACAATCTGGTATGAACACACAGGTTGAAAATTCAAGATTAGCACCCCTAAAATATTAACAGTGGCAGACAGACTTTACGCTGGATAGTGTTATGCCTTATTTTCTCTCCTCCCTTATCTGCTGGGTTTCAGAACCAGCGTCAGAAAACGGAACGCGTTCTGCTCAGGTTGGCATGATCCAGGGAGACAGACACAACCTGACAAAGAGGAAACAGCATGCGGCTCGGGGTATTATCCAAAGGTCGTGTTTGTGCTGATGCAGCGGAAATGAGTTCGAGTCACAGCAGTCTCTCCTGTGTGAGGGTATCTGCACAGGGTTCTGGTTACTCCACCAGCACCAGCCATCCATGACTGCTCCCAACTGGCTGCAGAGCTTAGCGTGCACAGGAGACCCTCTGCCGTCACAGGGGGTCCCCATGGACACCCGGTTTTGGTCTACTTCAGCAGCCAGAGATCGTTCCTGCAGTTCTACCCCCCACCCAGCTCGGTTTAAAGCAGAGCTTGAACTACTCTACTAGAGCAAGAAAGTCTCGCAGTACCAATATCAAAGCTCGTCTGCAGCCTCTCCCTCCTGACCCAGCTGTCCGGAGCAGGGGTGGTTATCACCCAGACACACGGACAGTGACCGGGACAAAGCACGCCGTCACGCTGCGAACACAGGTTCACACCTTACAGCAGCCACAGCCTCCGTAAGCACTTCTCTGTGGCACCAACTGGAAAAGCACAAGTTTTTCTTTCAGAAATACCCTCCCCTTAACTGAAAGGATCAAACACAGTACAGAAAACCTCACCTAAACCAAATGTCATGCACCCATTTAATTTTCACCTTTGTTAAATAATGTAATTGTCCCGGAAACGGTTCTTCAGCAATCCCGACGGCCAGCACTAGCATACAAGCTGTCCTCCGAAGAGGAGCGAAGCACGGTGGGTACGCTAGGGCAGCATGCAGCGGCAGTAAATAACCCTGAGCTTGCTTTGTTCCTTCATAAAATAAATGATTAATAGCTCAGTACAGTCAGTCTGCTATTCAAGGCTTGCTGAAAACTTTTGATCAGTTTGATTCGTTAACCTTTAAAACTGCCTCTAAAAGAGGCTTAAAGTCTGAAGGAGAAGCATCATTTTAAAATGAACGCTTCAATTTTATTCAGAAATCCTAATATTTGACAAACTGAGTTAAGCATTGAGACATTCTGCTTCTCTTTAGAGGCACTCAGCATCTCACAGTCAGGTGCCGAGGAAGAAATGACACGGTAAAATAAAGCTGATGTAGACAAACAAAACCATGTTCATCTTAAAATTCAAAACCGATCAGGGCTGGGCGGAGAAAATGGGACTTCTTTGTGATTCTTAAGCATTTGGCCGACTCGCAGGTGGCTTCCCAACTGTCTCTTTATTTCTTTTGGTATTAATGCTAATAAAAAAGGAACACAAACAGGGACTCAATTCCCCACACAATGCACTGGGGGAGGGCAGGGAGTGTAACTTATGTATCCGAAAAGTCTGACTCAGACAAATTACTTCTAGTTCACTTCCTTACTACACGCCCGCATTGTTCCAACACCTCGGTAGCATAAGGGGTTCATCCCCAGCTATCTGGTCACAGAAACAGCAATGCAGACTAATGCCGTTAAAGAACTGCTCCAATTACTTCCCTGGGGAAAGAAGTGACTTGCAGCTTAACGTCCTGCCCCAGCGCAGCAGGAAAACCAACCGTCCGCAAACGCCCGGCTAATGGCTGCTGCTCTACGGGACCCGCTCCTGGGATGAGCTGCAGTTTGTCTTCCAGAGACGGCAGCTGGTTCCTGGATCAGAAGTACAGATGGTTTGAGGCTCGGGCACAATTTGCTTTGCAAGTGAGGTTGGTGATAGATTCCCAAGAGAAAAAGGGCGTTTTGAACCAAGGACGACTGATGGCCGCTGCTGCCAGGTTGATACTAGAAACTTGCTATTGGCTTGTTTTTGCCATCCAGAGAGGACAGAGATACTACGGTAGCGTGAAAAGGACAGGACAGGTCACTTGTCCTTCACATGGCCAGAGAGGTGCTTCACAAGCAGCCATATGGTTGCAGTGGCAGAACTACTAGTGGAAGAAAATGATTTCACCTCTAAGGGAAACACAAGCCTTTCTCAGAGAAAGGAATGCCAGCTATAAATTAAAAAGCTTAAAAACTTCTTACAGACACACGGCTCACATAACCAGCCTGCACCACCTTTTGCTACAATAATTATACACCGTCAAGGATTTGCAAGTCTAATAGTTCTAGGGAGAAATTTTCAAGCCATGGCTGCCAGATTCTGGAAGGGCTTTCTGAAATCCCATCAAAGCTTGTAGGAATTCAGCAATATTAGCAGAAAATTAACAGTCTTATTTGGAACAATATTGAGGCTTCTGACATCAAAATAGAGAGCTGCACTCGTGCTGCTTCAAATATCCAGCAGTGGTGCAAATAAAGACACGATGTTTATGAAGAAATCAGACCTCACCTGTAGCTTCAGTATTTTTTCTGTACTTGAATCTTTAAGCTTATCTACAACAAACAAAATATTTAACTACAAAGAAACAAAACCAATTCCTAACTTCTATAGCTTTCCTGGGGTCTATCTGATTGAATACTTATTGGTGTTCAAATTCAAGTATCCAGTACAGACCATACTAGGAGGTGATGTTAAAAGCTGAAGGTACATCGGACAGTTATTACGGCAAAGCAGTATCTTGTCTTTTGGGCACCAAAGGTGAGTACGTCATGGGTTTGCATGGGATGAGCACAAAGAAGCTTCCGCCTCTACACTGTAAGATCTCACAGTGAATGTAGTTAGATTCAGCATTAGATTCAGTTCGAGCCAGAAGACTCTAGTCCTACTCGACCTGAGACACTCAGGACATGATTCAATCCCAAACATCACAGCACCAGACTATGGGGAGGGGAACATTTAACTCTCCATCTTGCTGACAGAGTGGAAAAACCAAGCGCAAAGCAGCACTCAGAAGATGCATAATAGTAACAGAAGAGCTTAGGAGGACAAGGAAAAATGACTTAAGAAGAAATCGAGAATTTTTTTCTACTCAGAAGCTACCTGAACTTAAATGTACTGTTTTGGTCATACCATTAAATATGACAAACTGCTAGAGCCTGGAGTGTAAAGAGACTGCAAAAGACGATGAAGAACAGCATCAGCGGGACTATGAAATGGCAAGGTCAGGTCAGGATGGAAAAGCGGATGGGTACAGGGAGAACTAATCTTTTTCAAACGAGAGGTATAAAAGGGGCAAATAAAATAGTCCTGATTGAGACAAAAGGGAACTTAATGACTCTCTTGCAATATCACCACATAAAACCAGTGTGTCAGGAATTATTTTCACGAACATCATTAAGTGAATGGTATAGTGTTATACGGCAGTGTAAGTGCTTTGTACTATTAACAGTTCCATTTTATTAATTTTAGAACAAAACCTGCTTTTTCTCAGCTATCTAGTCAATCTTCTGCTAAAGCCCGGTGGGTGCTGCACTATTCCTGGGGCTCAGCTGTGTATTTTTAAGAGGAAGATTCACTTGTACATTCATCCGTGGCCTCAACCTGGCTCAGCAACAAGCCTGCACAAACTACAGGTACATTCAAGTTTGATTACAGCTAACACATGCCACTGCTGAGGAGGGTAGATTCTGGACCTAAGAGAAACCCATGCGCTTATCCTCCACCAAAATAAAAGTGCTTGTTAAAAGTGTTGCTTGCTTCTACGTGTAAAGTACCCAGTGTGATAGCTGAGGGCGTGCGATGCGCCTCAGCCTGTTTTCAAAGCAGTCTAAGTTGCGTAACTGTTTTTGGTATTTAGTTCAAGCAGCTTTTAAAAACTTTACAAATTGAGTTTAAAATAATTACAGTGTATTAATTAGGGCACTCCGCAGAGGGACAGATTCAGCCCAAGTGCATGAAAGAAACCGAGCAAAAATAGTCCTTCTGAGCCTGATGTACGAGGCTTGTACCAGACAATCTTTAACAGTTTTATTCTCAAACACCTTATTGTCCTCCTGAGGGAAAACTGCAGAGAAACTCTCTTAAGGAGCACACAACTGTCCTTGTAATAGTTTAAACAAGGTTTCCAGTCGTCCACAGAAATCAAGCAATTACGTCCCTGCTTTCAGACCTGAGCAGGTCCCCCACTCCCATCACACTACGGTGAGCACGGCAGCACAGAAAAACGCTTCTGTCTTGTGAGCATTCAGACAATCCCTAGAACATTTTTTTCATGACTAGACATACTCCCCACTTACTGTCAGGCTGTCATTTTGTAAGTATATTTAGCTTCTTTAAAAAATAAAACCACATACTTGTAGGGAAAATAAGGCCTCTTCTAAAAAAGACTGGTTTTAACTCAAGATTCCCAAGGCATTTTACTCTCATTGAGGACTGCAACAAGTTTCTGTGTGGTATTTACTCGCTCTAAACAGAGCCAAGAGAAGACTAATCAGAACATTTTGGCCAGGACACAAGAAGCAACTGTGCTTGATAGATGTTAATTTAAAAAAAATCACCAGTCAAGAGCAACAGAATAACCTTTTCCCTTAGCTGCTGGAAGGCACCGTCCCATTTAAAGGTGTTTTACAATGAACCACCTACTTGCTGTCTGTCCTTTTGTTATAAACCAGAAAGTCAGAAATGTCATGCCATACATTACTATCATCATACAGGTAGGTCATGGAGGACTGCAGAGAAGGCTGCAGAGTTTGCCGGTGGTATTCAAAGAGCCAGAGAACTGTCCCCCATATCAGAGCAGCGACAAGTGGAAAGGGATCCTGCTTTGGCTGTGGGACATAGCCCTTTTCCACTGCCAGCCGAGACAAGCCAAACAGGATACGAGACAGCAGGTACATAATGATCTGCATGAAGAGAAAACCCAAAGAACATTAGGTAAATAACCTGACCACATATACTAGCCAGGTTAAGTGATTTAGAAGCCGTAAGCCAGGCAAGAGGAGTGGAAACAATTTACCCAACTTAACCGCAAACAGGCGGTAGGTTCATGTATCAAGCAGTCTTTATAACTGCAGATGTTTGTGTCTTCCCTATGTCCTCAAAGTCCTACTCCTCTGCTGGCGCTCTAATTTAGTAATCAACAAGTCACACTTGATGCAACATATCTTTGCAGTTGCACAACTTTTATCTTTGCTCAGTTAATGCTACCTCAGATGCTGCTTGCTGATAGAATAGTCACGGAGCAGCCCTGCCAACCTGCCAAGCAGATACAAACTCGGTAGACCGGACACGTCCTAAAACCAGGCTGAAGGTATGCTCTTGCAGGTGATTGCATAAGTAAAACACTTTTGATTAATCTGCATCTGTGCGTTTTACTGACTGATTAATCCGTGACTGAGTATTAACAACCAAACTTCCCCTGAGCAGCTTTTGTCAGTTTAACCACTTTAGTTAAGTGTAGCTCAGTAACTGACCGTGCTCTACACTCACAACGTTCAAGCTACAGGGTTTAGCCCTGCAAGCGGGGAGACGAGGAGCGCAGGCAGCCTGTTACCACAGCTCAGATGACAGGTGGGGTAACCCAACGGCTTTGGATTGCGCGACTGCCTGACTGCCTTCCTAGGTATACAAGTGCAGCTTTGGAGGTAAACCTGGTCTTTTAGCTCTCAAACTGCACACACCGTTCCCGGAGGCACGCAACCACCGCGAGGATTTGAGCGCAGCGCAGCCAAAACCAGAACTTGTGCAAAGAGAAATACGATAAAAGAATAACGCTACACGGTAAGAACCGCCAGAAACATGCCAGGCTATACTAACCACTTCCTGGCACACGATCATCCATCTGTTGGGTTTTTTGTCAAGGAAACTTTCAACAAACGCATTTACCTGGCTGTTGATGGGATTGTTCTCACCGAACACTAGCCAACCTCCAATGCAGGCTGCAAAGAAAGAATGAAATGGAATTTTTTTCCCCTGTAGTCGGGACTGCAACGCCATCAGCCCCTTGTAGGTGGACACAAAATACGCCAAGTTCCGGGAATGAGTGTACGTAGCCTGAGCAATCGATTTCAATTTCTCTCTTAAACTGAAGAAAAGAAACAGACAATTAGAAGAGCAAAAAGGCAGTAGCCCTGCAGTCACTCAGCCTGGACACTATGCCCCTCTGGCCCGCCCGTCTAGACCGACAGCTCGGGCACCCCACAGAACAGCTACTTTGTGAGGGAGGACAAACCCCTTCACCTCTGGCTCACTCATCAGAATACCTTCAACAGCTCTACTTAGACTGTGGACTGCGCTTTTGTCTAATTCCATGAATAGTCAAGGAGCCTTTTTTTTTTTCTTCATTGCTTTTTTTTTTTTTTTGCCTAAGTGCAAACCTCTGGCATAAGCGGGGAAAGCCACAACATGCAGTGCTGGAGCTTGGCTTCCCTGATTTGAATGGAGAGCGGAGTGCTGCTGTTTGCATCTGCTAATTTCTCCTCTGCCCACTGGTTCTCATCAACCATTGCACAAGCGGCTGACCCCCGTGAGAATGTGTATTTGTGTACGCGTATGTGTGTGCGTACGAGTTGTCCTGGTAGCTATCAGAACAACGGGCTCTGACCACGGCTCCTGGGTCTTTCTGCTTTTTAAGCCCTCTGGAAACACGAACGATTGAATGCTTGAATGAAAGCATTCTAAGCAGTAACACAGAAATACAGAACTAGGGTTCGTACCTTCCACTCTTGAACAGGAAAGTCATCACCAGGGCATGCGGGGCACGAATTTTTGCTCCGTAACTGCAAAAGTGAATAGGTATTTCAGACTTCTTGTATTATGTTATCAAATGATTGTATTTCTATTCTATTGACAGGCAAAACATGCTACTTCAGCAATTACATCTTACTTTTAAGTCAGCCCAGGAGCAGCAGCACACCAAACCAGAAGGAGCCCAGGCCACAGGCTGAGAACGCGCACCCCAATAAGCCAGGCCCAAAGGGGACCCCAAAAGCGGTTAAAACCCCGCTGATCGGTGAGGGAGACGGAAACGCCCCTCCCGAACCTCTACCGCAACAGCCCCGGCCTCCTCACACGAACGGCGGGCACACGGCGGCCCTCCCGCGGCCGAGGCGCTCCCCACACCGCCCTCCCGCCCCTCAGCCGCCCCCGCCGCACTCACACGGCCCCGTTGCGGAAGCCCTTGAGGACGGCGAGCGCGGCGCGGTAGCGGCGCTGCTGCAGGAGGGCGTTGGCGGCGCGGAGCAGGGCGCGGAGCGCGTCCCCGCCGCCCGCCATGGTGCACCTCTCGCCGGGGCCGGTGTCGGCTGCCGGCAGGGCGCACGCTTCCGGGGGCGGGGCCCCGCCCGCCGCGCGCATAGGGTCTCCCGGCTGCCCATCGGCGCTCTTGGCCAATAGGCGGCGCCACCTTAACCGCTCATTGGTGGGGAGCGTCTGTCCTGCAGCCAATGGGGGGCGCGCGGAGCGTCCCGCCCCTCCCCTCCCGCTGAGGGCGGCGGAGGGGCAGCGCTCGCCGCTGTCGGCCCCGCGGGGCGGCCCGGCCCGGCGCGGGTCATGGGGCCGGGGGCGCGGCCCTCCGGCGGCAGAGGCGCGGGGCAGGGGCTCCGCGGGCCCTCGCAGCCGCCGCGTCGGGAGCCCGAGCGGGGCAGGTGCGGCCGCCGAGCGGTTCCCGCCCTTCTCGGCGGGGCCCGGCCTCCGCGGACGCCCGGGGCGCTGCCGGAGGCGCCGCTCCGCCGCGGCCCAAGTTAAACGCGAGACCCCCGCCAGGCCCTGCCGCACACGCCGGGGTGCCGCTGCCCGGAGCGCCGGGCCGGCCCCCGCTTCGCCCTCCCCCCCCCCCGCTTCGCCCCCCCCCCCCGCCCTCCCCGGGCCCCGTCGCGGGCGGAGGGCGCCCCCTGGCGGCGGACGGCGGCGCTGCTCCCGGTGCCCGCTCCGGCTGGCGGGTCGCGGCCGCCCCGGCTCCAAGATGGCGCAGGCGATCTTCGAGGCGCTGGAAGGTAACGGGACCGCCGCGCCGGGCCCAGCCGGGCCGCGCCGGGCCGACAGCGGGGATGCGCCTCTCCTCGCTCCCCGCGCCCGCCGTCGCCGCCGCGCCGCCGCCGCGCGGGACGAGGGGCCGCGGCGGGGCCGCCCCGCGAGGCCTGGCCCGGCGCGGCGCGGGGGGGCTCCCGGCAGCGCGGGGCCGCGCCCCGCTCCCCCTTCACTCCCCCCGCGGCGGCGGCGCGCACCGGCGCGGCCCCGGGGCAGGCGGGCGGCGCGAGCGGCCCCGCGCGGCGGCGGGGGCGGGGCGGGGCCGCAGCGGGCATCCCCCGCCGGCAGCCCGGGGCTCGCCTCGCCGCCCCCGGTTCCCTGGGGCACCCCCGTCACCTCCCGGCCCTGTGCCCCGCGGCACCCCTGCCACCCCTTCCCCGTGCGCCGAGGCACCGCCGCACCTCCCATCCCAGTGCCCTGTGCACCGGGCAGCTCCCGTTAGCCCGGTGCCCGGCGGCCCGGGGCACCCCATCGCCTCCCTGCCCCTGTGACCCCACCCCGGGGGCACCCCACCACCTCCCTGCCCCTGTGCCACGGGGTGCCCCACCGCCTCCCTGCCCCTGTGCCCTGCACATTGGGGCTCTCCCATCACCTCCGTCTCCGCGCCCAGTAAACGGGATCACCAATCCCCTGGGCACCCCCATCGCTCATGTGCCCCTCGCCCTCCCATCGCTCTCCGTCCCTGTGCCCAGCATGCTGGGACACCACCATACAGTGGGACACCCTCATGCCCTGCGTGCTGGGGTCCCCCCCATCCTCCCTGCACCCCAGGGCTCACACTGCCAGCCCCACCGATGTGCCAAGCTCCTCGCCTGCCCTGGGGATGGTCCCCGGGTGGGTGCTGGCCCCTGCATGTGTGTGTTAGTGCGGGGGGTCCGTGCTCTCCGGCACAGCCAGGGCAGTGCCCGGATCCTGTCTGCTGTGCAGGCGAACTGGTCGCGCTCGCGTTTGTCTCAATTTAGCGCTGGGATACTGTGTGTTACGGGCAGGTGCCATCCGAGGGGGACTCTGGGACGTGCTAAGCTGTGGCAGTCTGACACCGAACTCAGGGTCAGCCCATTTGGAGAAAAACTATTTCCCAAGGCATTTATTCCCTAAATTGGATTACACACATATTTTCCTTTACATGGGGGGACACCACTAACTGAAAGGCCTTGCATCAGGATCGTCACCCTACACTTTGCAAACAGCCCCTGCGATCGCAGCAGCAGAAAGAAGAGCAAAGAAGAAATGTTTCTCTCTATTTTGTCAGGTTACTTGGTGCATTTGACAGCGCTCTCTGTATAATCAGGTCCTCTATTTCCTCTTTGCAGTCAGCTCCTCATTGTGTGGGTTTCCTCGCAGAATTCAGGAGAGCAAAACATTTTAGCAAATCAGGAAAAAAGCGTGTTTTTTTTTTTTTTAAGCCCACAATAATTGGCAGCTTTTAGTAGCTGAGCTTGTTTGTTTTGTCTTGTTGATTCGATTACAAGTTGATGGTGACTTGGCATTTGTGTGCGGTGCTGAGAGCAGCCGTGTCCTCAGCGGGTGCCGTGGGGCAGAGGTGCATCTTCACCCGTCACCAAAGCACCTGGTGCTCATGTCGGCAGAAAAAAAGACTCAATGCGTGAAATTCAAGTCGTGAGAGAAAAGTAGCACCTGGGTGAAACAGACAGTCTTGTTTCCCTCTCTAAACTGAGAGAAATTTGAAAGGGGGGAAAAAAAAGCACAGATCAGTAGTCTTGTACTTTTATCCTGGCTTCCCCAAATCGCCTTGTTTTTGTCAGGCTCTGGGGAAAGCCTGCTGCTGCCAGGAGAGAAGAGATGGCTTTTTTTTTTAGGTTTCATGGCTGTGAAGAACATCCTGCAGACTGGTGCTGGCTGTAATCAGTGCAGGATCGATCCAAAGCTTTCTCCTGGGGTCTGTGGATGGCCGTGAATGGCATCCGTGTAACCAAGTGACCTGCTTGTCTTCATGGGTTACTAAACCTTGAACTTGGCGATTTCCTTCTGGGTTAAGTGTGGCGTTGTGCATGTACCCCGTGAAACTGCAAGGACTCTGGGGGCATATGTGTGAATTGCCAGATGAATGATGAGCAACGTATTTCTGTTGTCCTGGGCCACTTTTCTCCGGCAGAAGGCTGAATGCAACACTGATAATGCTGCTGCATCGTTGATGCCTGTCTTCAGGTCTTGGCCTCTCCTCAAGCTTCTTCCTGCTAGCGGGATCAAGGCAATCATCTGGCTTTTTTAACTTGGAAGATCTGGCTACGTGCCAGAAGGAAACCCAGTTGTCCAGTGCCGGGCACATCAAGAGTGGCATTCTTGATGCAAGCTGTTCTTAATTATCCCCATAATATACAAAACCTGAGTTTTTGATCCCCCTTTTTCTTTTGCGTCCTGCTAGCTTACTTCTGCTGAAGAATGGCCGCTCTGTTTCATGCTCTGGTTCGGATGTGCCAGTGAGAGCCTGCAGTGCTGCCTTTGCAGTTGACCAGGAAGTTATTTGTAGAAGAGCAGGTATATTTTAAAGCAGGGCTTCGGTCAGTATAAGAAGGTCCACCCAGGAGTGCTCCAGTGGCGTTCTGCTGGCGGGGCTGTCTTACAGGGCTGGTTGCAGCTCTCCACGCGAGCGAAGGCTTGCAGAACTGGACCTGCAGCTTTGCTGTGCCTCCGTGTGATTTATGTGAAAGGATTCCCATAGGCACGGTGGTAATTTTATGGTAGTGTGTGAAGTAGTGTGATCTGCTGCTTTCCAGTAGCTGCTTGTGCCCTCCACTCCCCAGCAGCTGGAGAATGGTGCTCTCCTCTCTCCCAAGGGCACGTGCAGCGTTTGCGACCTTTTCTTGGTGAAAGGTGTTTGATGAACAAGGTGTTCATGAAGTCTTTGTGTTACTTGCTTCACACTGGAGATGCAGGAAAAATGTGTATTTAGAGTGTCTTTAAAATGCTGTGGATTATATGGGTGCTCCCCATTGGGAAGGTAACGTCCCAGTTGTCCAGGAGAAATTCTAAAATGACAAGAGGAGCTTGCAATGGGAAGGTGAGGTGGTTGCTTCTGCTGTGCTGTTCCTTTATGCTGTGATCTGTTAACGGCGTTTCACTGTCCTTCCTGGTGCTGTTTGCTGAGCGAGGTCTCGTCAGGAACTGTCCTCACCTCACTGCTTGGAAATGATCAGACCAATAAGATTTTACTGCAGCACATAATTCTGAGTTCAGAGCTTCACAGTTTTGTTTTGCAAAGATCTTGAAGAAAAGTGAAAAGTAACGTAAGAACCCCCCACCTTTCTTTTCTGCCTTAATCCGCAAGGTATAACATACAACCCTGGCCTGCCATTTGTTTTATTCGTGGGTTCCTTGTCATAAAGGAATGGTAGGGAGGAGTGGTGCATAAAAATCGCCCCTTTTCGCTATTGTTTTTTTTTCCATAATCAGATTGTTCTACGTGTCTTTACATCTGATTTCTAAAAAGGAGTGTGTTGGGCTTAATCCACTGGTCGCATGCTGCTGGCCAGGTTGTCCCCCTAGATGAGCAGTCCCCATCCCCTGTATTTATCTGGAATATTTTAGAACATTTTAGCTGTAGTGAAAAATATTTGTGCCAAAGCAAGTGAGCCGACTCTGACAGCAAATCTGTCTGGGGGTGTGTGCTCTCGTGGAGTCCCGAGGGAAATGGAAATGGGAGAGAGCAACCGGCAGCTCTTGTGTGAGAACGTGAGAGGTGCCCACAGAGGAGCACAGCACTGGGAGTGGAAGGAGCCACAGTCCAGCTCTCCTGCATATCCCAGAACCAGGGTGGCAGCCGGTGGCCGAGCGGGTCCCCCCCCCAGAGCATCTCTCCCAGGAGCCCACGTTTAATATTCCTTCTTAAAGCTGTATCTAAATCCTCCTGCAGTTCATAGCCCTGTGTCTGATCAGATCTGGGAACGCTGATCTTGAAAACAGGGAGGCATTTCTAACACTGCTGCTGAGGCAGAATTGCACACCAAAGATTTTGTCTTCAGTGAGCTCAGCGGCTTGTCTGTGCTGTATCACACTGGGTCCCCACGGAGATCCACCCAGGCTGCTACCCCGTCTGGCCCATGACATCCCAAATATCTACTTCTTAGCTCTTTTCATACGCAGTGTTTGTAAGCATCCTTCCTCTCTGCAGCAAATGCCTGAAACCACGTCCGCATTCGGCTCTCCTTGCCCTTCTTCCCTTTCTTCTCCTTGTATCGAAGGAGTGTGCGGAGACAGGTGGGAGTGTTGCTTTAGTATGATAGTTAATGCTGTGGAGTAGAGGGGGATGAGAAGGTGAGAGTGGCTCTGCAGGAGAAGATGGCAGCAGCCGGCAAGCGGCTTCCCTCGACGACTCGTGAGCGAGCTCCCAGCGCCTGAGTGCTCTGTGTTCGGGCCGTGCTCGATTTACCATCCGTGCTTGTGTCTCCTTTCAGGAATGGATAATCAGACAGTGCTGGCTGTGCAGTCCTTACTGGATGGTCAAGGAGGTGTGACGGATCCATCTGCTCAAAATGTCAACTCCTCCACTGCCATCCAGTCGATGGGTGAGTCCTGGTAGCACCGGGAGAGAGGGGCAGGGGCTGCAGGTCTCTTCCTACAGCATACTCTCGTGACTGTCAGAACAGCTGTAGGTGTAGGGTGCTGCTACGAGTATTGTGAGCCCTTGGCAGGACTAAGCAGAGTGGGAGGAAGGGGCAAGTGCCCAAGCGAGTTGGTCATGGCAATAGACTGGACCACGCATTTACAATAAAGGCATGAAAGGAGGGAGCAGCCGCTTCTCCCTGCCACTAGTGCTTGTTACTGTTCACATTTTTTATTTAATGAGCCATTCCTTATCCTCTGGGGATGTACAACTACTCCAGTCATTGAGTATCTTATCTGTGTGAATGAATATGGAAACTGGTGCTCGACCAGGACTCGCTGGGTGGATACCGAGTTATCCCCTGGAGGAGTTATAGTCTGTGTCCCCAGAAACGTTCTGCTTCAGGCTGTGAATCAGAGAGAAGGTACAGCCTTGTGAGTCCAGCTGGATCAAGTGCAAAATGGTGTGTGCTTGTATGGTTTGCTAACGCTGCAAATTTAATCTAGGACGTGGTAACTGGGTTGTCTTCTTTCTGCTTCTAACGTCAAGCAGAGGCGCCAAAGACCAGCGGTCTTGTGGGGGGTGGCTTTCGGACACAAGCTGCCATTGACTGTGCCCTGATCCAAGTTACTTCTCTTCCTTTGTGCAACCTGAGTAATAAAAATCTGCCTCAGCCGGCATAACGCAGGTGTTTTGGAAGAAGCTGTTTTGACTAAAAGCAGAGGGTGCTACAGGGGCAAGGCTGAGTTGGTTGTTCATGTCTTTGGGATGAGAAGGCAGACGGGGGATCCAGTTTGTCACAGGGAGATGGCAGGTTTCGTATATGGGAGCAGGGCTGAGATGGGCTCAATCACATCAGCTGGCTTTAAGGGAGAGCTTGGGACTGGGGAGGAGGGACTGTTTGGCCCTTGTAGCTGATCTCTCCTGATGATGATGTCCTTGAGGTGCTAAGATCCAAAAGGTGTCTGTTTTCCTATGGCTGTGGTTGTTAGGTGTAGCGCTGGGGAATGCAGAAGAAAGCCTGCAGCAGTGATCTGGTCCTCTTAATTGCAGATGACGAAGATGTGTTCCTCTGTGGGAAGTGTAAGAAGCAGTTCAACTCGCTGCCTGCCTTCATGACCCACAAGAGAGAGCAGTGCCAGGGAAATGCCCCTTCTCTCTCCACGGTCTCGCTGGCCACCAACAGTGTGTACACCCCCTCTATCACATCGGTGCAGCAGGCTCCGAGCGCCAGCCGGCAGGTACCGTGCTGTGGACAGAGGCTCTGCTGCTCTGTCGCCGTGGTTTTGGGGGTGGGGGGGACCTCTGGGTCACGCTTTTAGATCCAGTGACGCCTCATGACTGACCTCTCTTCTGGGAATCATAGAATAGTTTGGGTTGGAAGGGACCTCTAAAGGTCAGCTCAGTTGTGGTCCTCTTGGCTTTTGATCTCATGGTTGAAGCTGCCTGGTCCTCTGCAGTGAGGTGTCCTTCGGCACAAGTGTCTGATAGCCCTTTTTTCAGGACAGGAGGGGTTTCATATTGTGTCTGTGCTACAGCCAGACTGGTTCTACTGGAGAGCCCCAGTGTCACAGGCTGGCAGGCTGGCCACGTGCCTGGGTGCATGCTGTGCGGTGCTCAGGGTGGAATGGCTCCCGCTGTCCCCTGGGCCGTGGTCTGGCTCGTGGGCAGAAGAGGAGGGCAATGTCTTGCAGCCTCATTCCTGCATCCCTCTTCTCAGTCTCCTGCAGATAAGCCCACATAATGTGGTGTGACAAGCGTTAAGGGGATATCCTCTCTGGAGTAACTCTCCTTCCCAACAGACTTCTCGGGAGTGAATCCCTTGTGCATGACATGTACTGTGCCTGCAATCATGATGGTTTCCGAAGTGCTTTCAAACCAACTGCTTTTTTCAAGTTAACTTAGTGCCAGTGGATGGTGCTGCCCAGGGCTGCAAACACAAGTTGTTTCCACACGGAAAATGGGACAGCCTCCCTCCCCTCCTATAATCCAATTCCAGTCTGAAGAGATGAGCCTGACGTTCATCATCTGCAGCCAGAGCAGCCTCCCTCAGTTCTCCGCCTTCCCTAGCTGGGGGAAGCACCCAGGAGAGGCCTGAACTTGTCTGTGACCAGTTTGTCCTGCAGATCTTGTTTAATAACCTCTGATTTGAATTGTAGCCAGTGGCCACTTTCCTGAGCCATGTGATGTTTTTTACCTCCTTTTCTGAAGAACATTTCTGGAGCTGCCTTATTGTTATGGCTAGAAACTACCATGGACTCAGCAGGAAGCTGTAGATAATTACTGTGGCTCACCAGAGGCTGTGAAAGCAGAGACTCCGAGGTTCAGTAAAAAGCAGTGTTGTCGGTTTTTGTTTATTGTTTTGTCCTGTTGCTGCTCAACAATGCATCTTTTTTTTCTTTCAGCAAATTTCTACGTACATCACCGTTCCTCCATCACCTTTGATCCAGACCCTGGTGCAGGGGAACATCTTAGTCAGCGATGAGGTGCTGATGTCGGCCATGTCTGCTTTTACATCCTTGGACCAGCCCATGCCAACAGTGCAGCCCCCGGTGCAGGTAAGGGGCACGTGTGGGCTCAGGGAGTCCCGCTGCATGGGGCCGTGCTTGCACAGCAGGAGAGTCCTGTTGGTCGATCAGACTCTAGAGATCTGCTTCGATGCTGAATCCTGGGCACCTTCCTAACGTGACAGCCAGGCTTGGGAAGGAGTGATGGATAAATGACAGGATAGCTCCAGGGCCTGCTCTCTCCTGGTGTCCTTGTTGCTGGATGCCCAAATCTTTGTAATGTGGTCTCTCCAGCTTTTTGTTGAGCCCCCATATAATGGTTGGCTTCCAGAGCTCTTGTCAGTTTGCTCCATGGATCCCTCTCCCCCTGGGATGGTTGTTTTGGGCTCTCCCCAGGTCTGGCCAGGCTGAATACACTCTCCATGCTCTGAAAATGTTCTTTGTAACCAGAAAGATTAAAAGCTGTAAAAACAAAGCAAAAAAGGCAGTGGGGCTTGAGCGCTTGGGTTTTGGAGGAGACAATGTCTACCAGCAGGTCATGCCAGCCCTCTGCAAGCCAGCACGGTCTGGTTCAACCTGGCAGTTAGACAGTGCTGCGTTGTGTCAAGACATAATCGCTGTTTCTGCAGGTGCTGGTTTGAATTGGGATTGGGAACGTGTGAGGGAGCCGCCCCTCCAACTCATCGCTGCTGCATTTTCAACATCTTGTCTGTCTGTCTCTCCCTGTTCCGGTTTTAGAGCAGCTTGAGTATGCACGCTGGGGCTGGCTACCTCTCCCAGCCCCCCCCGCCTCCGCCTCCCCCACCGCCACCCCCTCCTCAGCCTCCGCCGCCTCCCCCCCCGAGCATGGGGGCTCCGGGGCAGCCCAGCGCCGGCGGCAGTGGGGTGGTCGAAGTGTACAGTGCGCCTGCTCCTATGGCAGCAAACAGCACGGTGGAGATCCAGACGCTGGGGATGCAGCCCTATCCGCCCATGGAGGTAAGGCCAGGGGCTGTCCGCAGGGGCTCTGTCCTCCTGGGCCTCTTCTAACAAGCAAGGCTGCTTGGGAGTCGCCTGGACTGGAAATGCAGAATTAGAGTCTGGGAAGATACGTTAGGTTATTTGACAATGATTATTTCCTCTGGGAGAAGGTACTGAACAGAAGGATGTCGGCAAGATGACAAGAAAAACGGTTAAGAGGATTGGAGGGCTTGGCTGGCACGGGCTTAGGAGACCTGAATGTCTGCTGTGGTTGAGGGATACCTGCAGATGTTGGGAGTGAGAGGGAGCTGAGGTGAGGGGGCTTACCTCCCAGAGGGGTGCAGAGCAGCACCCTGTGCGCTGCAGGCTTAAGTGGAGAGAAAAATTTAATGTAAGTATCTATAAGCAAGCTTGACAAGGCAGCTTCTCTTAAAGAGAGGCACAGGCAGGGGTGGATTTACCGGTGGGTCAGCTTTTCGCAGCCTCCGTGTTAGCATTGCCATTCACAACGGAAACTACTGGGTGTAACAGAGGTTCGTCAGCCTTATCTTTGTAGCTGGTATCTGATCTGGAAGTGTCAGTGGTCAGGAATGGACGGGGATGTTGGATACTTAGTGCTCTGTGTTAATTTATCAGGGTGGGCAACAGAAATGCCCTCAAACCATGTCACCCCAGACTGATACCTACCCCTACCTGATACTTTTCTCTAGGCGTCCTTTTCTAATATTGGTGCTGACGTAAACAACTGTGCTTTGCCACCTGGAGTTTTCTTGTGCTTTCCTTCCCTTCTGCAGTCCTGCTGGGGCAGGCAGCAGGGCCTGGAGAGCCCCGCCTTCAGGGGTGGTGTGAACCCACAGGGTCAGCGGTGATCGTTCTGGTAACCTGCTCCAGAGGGATGAGAAACTCTTCTAGGCGTAAGACAGATGAGGGATTAGATGGCTCCTTCATAGTGTTTCTTTGCTGTCCTGTTCCTGGTGTAATAACTCCTGGATACTTTGTGATGTTCAGCGGGAGAGTTTCACACTGTGCAGGGTGTTAGTTTTAGTTAGAGACGCGTTGTTGGACTGGTGAACCAGAAATTCAATCCGGTTTGGCAGGAGGCAGAAAACTCAGCCAGACTAATAGCCTGGTATGGCAAGTGTTGCTGGAGATGGAGGTTACGGCACAGTATGACTCTGTGTAACAACCCTGTTTCCTCTGATAAATTGCACTCTTGCAGGTACCGAGCCAGTGTGTGGAAAGTCCTGTGTACCCTTCTCCTCCTGTGTACAGCCCTGGGAAGCAGGGGTTCAAGTCCAAGAGCACCAGCACTCCCACACCTTTGACCAGTGCAGGAGGAGGCGGTGTGGTTGGTTTTGATTCCACCTCCGCTGCCAAAAGTCGGCGCTGCAAAAACGAGAGTGGGCTGCAGGAAGGTAAGTGTTCTTGTAGCATTTGCCCTGCACTGACCTGTAGGCCAGTGTGCTTATCCCGTAGTGGACTGTCGAGCCACGGGCTCTCTGGGTGCAGTGGGGTGGCACTGGCTGTGCATGCAGCTCCGGCGGAGGAACATGATGCCCTGCACAAAGCTATCAAGAGCAGGTGAAAGTGTGGACGTGCTTCTTGTCTGTCACCTCTGAGCGCATGTGAAGGGACAGTCACTGTGCTACTGCATGGGCAAGCTTGTGCTAAATCTCTGCAGCTACATGCTTATTGGATCACACCTGAAATGGGGAGATCCTGCAAAGTAAGGTTTTAGAGCTTGGTCCGTTTTAACCCAAGGAAGGCTGCCCAGCTGCAAGGCCAGGGGGCTAGATGTGGCCTGGCCCTGAAGACTCTCTTTTCAAGGGCCCAGCTGACCCGTCCCTGCCGTGTGTTTCAATGCCTATGAAGAAAACACGCCTGTCCCCAGGTGAGGCAGGACAGGGGAATGCCCCATTACAGGATGGAGGAGCGTCAGATCCTCCGCTGGCCCAGCCTGCCCATTGCTGGTGTGATGCAAGCACACCTAGCTGAGTAACAAGGGAGGTCCCAGGCGTGAGGTGGAGGAAAGCCACGTGGCCTTCCTCCCCAGAAAGGTTTGGCCTCTGGAGATACACCCATACAGATGCTAGGGTTTAATGTTATTTGCAGAGGTGTGAATGATCATGTGGGCTGCAGCTCTCAGTCCAGAATTCCCTAGAGCAGCCTACAGTTCTGCTGTTTTCCATTGGTTTATACCTCATCATAGTAGATAGAAAATGAGACTGACTGATCTGCATGGGAGAAATGTGCGTGTACTCTGGCTGATGGCTGACCTTGGTGAGTTCATAGGAGAGAGACAGAACTGGGGCCCTTCCTCTCACTAATCCTGTGTCTTTTCCCAATGCTCAAAATGCCTTTAAAGTAGGTGCTGGAAGGGTCCCTGGAGTGGTTAATGCCTGAAGGGGATGCCCTGCCCCCTCCACTACTAGTCTCCTCAGTACTTCTAGAGTTAGCTCAGGCTACATTAAATATATGTTTGTGCCCATAACCTCTCCCCAGTCTGGCCAGGCAGATCTTGTCCTTTCATAAGCCCTTTATTCTTGGTCCTGAATAGACAGACATGTCTTGGGGCGAGGGTCCTGTGGCGCAGGGGGGGACAGGGCTGTGCCACGTGATCTCATTCCTGTGCATGCTCTTGCTCTTTCAGGCAAACCCAAGTCCCCCAAGCTGAAATGCACTTACTGCGACAAGGCCTTTACCAAGAACTTCGACCTGCAGCAGCACATCAGAAGGTAATGGTGCCACTAGCCCGGACACAGCAGAGTGGCTGGGGTGGAGGTGGGCACAGCCCCACTGAGGGAGTCTGCGCAGTCCGGTAGACCTTGCGTTTGTCATGTACCAGAATCTGTGCTGCACTGGGAGGTGATTCTTCATCCCCCTTCCTCCAGGACAGCTTCTCCTCAGCGGCTGGGGTGAAGGTTGCATCATGAATGTAATCTTCTTGCTGATTATGGGCTGGGACTGGAGACTTGTTTTCCTCACTGATGAGACCTTGAAAGCCAAACCTGTTGTCACCTGGTCACTGGAGCAGCAGCATCTCCACTGCTTGCCTCTGCCCTTTCCTCTTCCTCCTTAGCAAGCTGCAGCCTTTGTGTTTGCTGGTGTTAGCAAACCGTAAGCCAAGCTCCGTGTCTATATAGGGAGCTCTTGTAAGAGAGCTCTTCTCTGGCAGGAGGCAGTTGAAATCTTCAGTTTCCTCCAGCAGAGTCTGCTGGACTCAGGACAGATAAGAAGGAACAAGTGGTGGTTTCGCTCCCCTTCCCGGCCTGGACTCTTCACATGACGTACTCCATGTGTTAAAGTCCACTCTTTCTCCTGCAGCAGAAGGGCAGAGTAGAAAGACCTTTCTGCTGTGGGCAGGGGAAAGCAAATTCAGGGAGATCAGGGGGCTGCAAGCTAGAAGAGACATGGGGAGGGGAGGGAGGGGTGACAGGGAAGAAAATGGTTGTACACCTGAGAAAGTGGTGGGGTCCCCGAGGTCCGTGCGGAAACCCTGACAGCGAATGCCCTGATGTTGCAGAGGTCTTTTCCTCTCCCACTTCTTCCTTTGATCCCTTGTCATCCCAGGTTGCGAGTGTTTTGTCTGTGTGCCAGGCTTGTTTCCCCAGGCCTCTCACAATCCATTTTCTCTAGTTAATCAGGTCTCAAAGCCCTTGTTTGGCTGGTCCAGGTGCTGATCTGCCAGGCAGAGTGCTTAGTGCAGTCCTGCAGCAGCCACCCCACTGCAGTCCATGCCTGGGGGCTGCCTCCTTTCACTGCCGGCTGCTGATACGGTGCCTTCTGCCTTCAGTCACACAGGTGAGAAGCCCTTCCAGTGCATCGTGTGTGGCCGAGCCTTTGCCCAGAAGTCCAACGTGAAGAAGCACATGCAAACCCATAAAGTGTGGCCGCCAGGGCTGGGGTGCACCATCTCCCGCAATTCCATCACAGTGCAGGTCATGGCCTTGAACCCAAACCAGCCAGAGGATGAGGAGAACACAGGTTTGCTGCCTTGGTGATAGCACGTGCTAGGGGCAGAGCAGTGACGTGAGGAGTCTGCACGTCCCTGCACCTCCACACAGGGAGGGAGGGGAGACAGGAGCTGTGTGTGCTGTTTGCATTCCTCCCGTGGGGTTTAGCAGCACACTGTAGAGAAGTGAGTCACATTTGCTAGATTCCTGCTGGCAGGTGCATCCTTGGGTACCCCCAGCCATGGTGGATTCAGGTGCTGGTGGAGACAGTGGCTCCAAACGCTGTGACAGTATCTGCATGGGGAGAGGATGAGGTGTCTTCCCCCTTCTCCCTCCCTGGCAGGTGCAGCTTTGGTAATGCATGAGCCACGCTTGGCAGCTCTGGTCTACTGGCCGGACAAGCCAGTGGTTTAGCATAGCCCAGTGCTCTGTCTCGTTTGCAATGTGCAAGTCATGCCTGGGCTTGGTCTGGCCCCGGTGGCCAACTGAAAATACTTGAGGCAGAGAAGAGCTCCTTGCTGGCAGAATGTGTCTGGATACTCTTTCAGCTGGTGGCCTCAGTCCCAGTGAGAGGGGAGGGAACAGTGTGACAATGTCATGTCTAGGACAAGGCCCCACTGGAGCTCCTCCATGCAGACATCATGGACTGTGAGCTACTGGCTGGATTTTACCTCCCATCTGCCAGAGATGGGAGTAAATCTGGCTCTGGTTCCCTGGCGGGGGCCTGCCCTGCTGACTGCTCCGCAGGGCACAATTAGGTCCCTGGAAAAAGAGAATGGGTCAAGGAGAGGAAGATGGAGTAGTCAGAGCCTTTTATAATCCGCAGACAAAACTACCCTGTTAGAGGGTGAGATTTGTCTGATCTAAAGAATCTGTCTTTGAAAGGAAGGAAGAGCCTGGCCCCAGAGCCAGGCCTGGTGTGTCTTGGCAGCGTGGCACAGCATACCAGCTTTCAGAGGCGTCTCATGGCAGGCTGTGACTTTCTCTCTCCCTTTCTCCAGGTTTGACTCAGCCCTCGAGGAACCCCGCACAACCGCCCCAAGACATGAGCCCCTTGGACGAGAACGAGGCGGGCAAACTGGAAGCCAAGCAGGTTGTCTTGATCGATAGCTCTTACCAGTGCCAGTTCTGCCCCAGCAAATTCAACACCTATTTCCAGCTCAAATCGCACATGACACAGCACAAGAATGAGCAGGTAGGGACAGAAGGTGTCCTGTGTCGGTGGCGAGATTGGGACGGGCTTCATGTAGTGCACCGGCTCCCAGGGTCTGTCCTGAGCCTCTTGCTCTGTAAAGCTGCCAGCGCTTCGCATGCAGCTCGGCTCTCTGCATGTCTGGGTTGCAGCTGTGTGGTCTGGGTGGCATTGAAAAGCTCCACTGCCTCCACCCTGCTGCTGAGAAGTCAGCCGACTAGGTTTGGGTGGCTAGAGAAGAAGCAAAGAACCGAAGTCCAAAGTTTTCAGTGTAGGTGGCAGCTCTCAGGTTGTGGGACAGTCACTGCTGGGGTGTTGTGGTCTCACCCACTCGAGTGGTTTCAGGCGCTCACACCAACACCCCTTTCTCCCACCTTGCTTCCTTAGGGGAGTGCCCTGACAATCTGCGTTTGCAGAACGTTCAACTTCCAGCAGGTTCTGCCGTTGTCTTCACCTGGAGCTGTCAGCCACATTTTGATGCTGAGCTGCTCTGCACTGTTCTTTAAAGACCCTTCCTCTGAGTAATGCAGCAGAGGAAGGGGATGTTTTACCACTACATTGTGTCCTGCTGCAGTGCAGGGCAGGGTTTCACTGCTGTGCCCTGGCTGAGCGCTAATGGGGCCGGTGGGGCTTTGGGGCCGGTCTTGTTTAATATCTTTATTGATGATCTGGATGAGGGGATTGAGTGCACCCTCAGTAAGTTTGCAGACGACACCAAGTTGGGTGGGAGTGTTGATCTGCTCGAGGGTAGGAAGGCTCTGCAGAGGGACCTGGACAGGCTGGATCGATGGGCCCAGACCAACTGTATGAGGTTCAACAAGGCCAAGTGCCGGGTCCTGCACTTCGGCCACAACAACCCCATGCAGCGCTACAGGCTTGGGGAAGAGTGGCTGGAAAGCTGCCTGTCGGAAAAGGACCTGGGGGTGCTGGTCGACAGCCAGCTGAACATGAGCCGGCAGTGTGCCCAGGCGGCCAAGAAGGCCAATGGCATCCTGGCCTGTATCAGAAATAGTGTGGCCAGCAGGAGCAGGGAAGTGATCGTGCCCCTGTACTCGGCCCTGGTGAGGCCGCACCTCGAATACTGTGTTCAGTTTTGGGCCCCTCACTACAAGAAGGACGTTGAGGTGCTGGAGCGTGTCCAGAGAAGGGCAACGAGGCTGGTGAGGGGTCTGGAGAACAAGTCTTATGAGGAGCGGCTGAGGGAACTGGGACTGTTCAGCCTGGAGAAAAGGAGGCTGAGGGGAGACCTCATCGCTCTCTACAACCACCTGAAAGGAGGTTGTAGTGAGGTGGGGGTCGGTCTCTTCTCCCAAGTAACAAGCGATAGGACAAGAGGAAATGGCCTCAAGTTGCGGCAGGGGAGGTTTAGATTGGATGTAAGGAAAAATGTCTTTACTGAAAGAGTGGTGAAACATTGGAACAGGCTGCCCAGGGAAGTGGTGGAGTCCCCATCCCTGGAGGTATTTAAAAGACGTGTAGATGAGGCGCTTAGGGACATGGTTTAGTGGGTGGTGGTGTTGGGTTGACGGTTGGACTCGATGATCTTAGAGGTCTTTTCTAACCTCAATGATTCTATGATTCTGTGATTCTAATGTGGCTGTGGGCATGGTGGGATGCTCTGGGAGCCACAGTGCTGCTTTGTTCATAACATCAGCTCAGCTGTTCTCCAGCACAGGGGGTCAAGGGGCAGTGGTCCCTTTCTGTAAATGACCCAGTGGCAACGATTTCCAAAAAGGAAGGCCATTCTGTTGGCGGAGGATTTTCCCTGTTTGTTTCCATGGTGTGCCATTCCAGTTGCTCTCCCTTCTTCTCCCAGGTGTACAAGTGTGTGGTGAAGACCTGTGCTCAGACCTTCCAGAAGCTGGAGTCCTTCCTTGAGCACATCAAGAGCCACCAAGAGGAGCTGAGTTATCGCTGCCACCTCTGCAGCAAGGACTTCCCCTCCCTGTATGAGCTGGGCGTCCACCAGTACTCCCACAGCCTGCTGCCCCAGCACAGCCCCAAGAAGGACGTGGCCGTGTACAAGTACAGTAGCAATCGGTGCTCACAAGGCTTGTAGGAGTGAGTGGGTGCAGAGCGTGTTTGGCTGAGAGCGGTGGGGACATTAGAGGGAAGAGGGGGCTGTGTGTTCAGCGGCTGCGGTTCTCTTGGGCACCCAAGTTGCAAATGGGGGGCCCCTCCACTGGGCTGCTAGGGCGAAGCACTTTGAATGCAAGGAACCTTTCAGAAGGACAGTGGAAGGCTGGGATCAGTTACATGGGAAGATCCCATCACCGCAAGTCCTCTTACCACCAGTCGAGTGAGATGGGCACAGCTGAACCTGCACTGGGCTGGATCAGAGACCCAGGGAAGCCGCTTCCCAGCCTGTTTTCTGTGATTCTCTAAACACCTGCAGCAAAGGGAGTGCAGGTTGTAGAAGCTGTGCCCAGAAAAAATGAGTTATTTCTCCTATCCCTTTGCTGCGAAGGGGTCTATTACCTGGGAAAGCCTTTCTACTAGCGTAGAGGGAGAGGGTGAGGAGTTCCACAAAGAGCTCTCTGGAGCTTTTGAAATGCCTGTAGAGACATACAGGAAGAGTAGGAAGCCCAGAGGATACTGAAGTCACCTAGGAGCTTCATGGAATAAATATCTGCTACGTCCTGCATAGACCATAATTTCTCGTTATCCTTGTGCTGTGGGGATATCCTACAGCTGTATCCTACAGCTTGCCAGTGGGGATCTTTGAGATCAGAGCCCTGCTTATGTTTGAGGAGGGTCTAGTCTGATCTAAGGAAAAGGGGTTTCACAGCAGATAGAGGGTGTGAGTGCCTCTGTATTCATTGTGGATGATGCATGTCCCCATTGCCCATTATCAGTCAGCTTTGGCAGAGGTCTCTGACAGAAATGCTGCCAGGATGTGTGAGAACAGGGGAGTTTAGGTGGAGAGGGCCCAGGTGGTTTCGCAGAGGTGGCAGCATGAGCTGAAGCTTTGTTAGATGCCAGAGACCCCACGTGGGAGCATGTCGCCTTGTGGCTGCCCCAGCCATGGGTAATGCTGCTGTGCTGTGACCCTACTCTCAGCTCCTTCACTGGGAGCTGCTGTCTTCATGCAATGAAGATGGAAGGAGGTGTTTTAAGTAAGGTGAAGCCTTTACTTAAGGCTTGTCTCCATGAGGAAGCAATGTGGAATATGAGCATGGGTCCCTGGGTGCTCCCATGGGTGTCTGTGTGGAAGAGCACTAGCAATTTAAAAGCTTCTCCACCCAGTTTCCGAGCATCTCCCCCTCGTGAAGGATGCTAAGTGTGAGTGTGATCTGGCCATGTGGGTTGCTGAGGTTTCAGAGCACCTGGGTGATGGTGTTATTGTCTGTACCAAACCGACCCTACCAAAAATCAGCCTGGAAGGTGGCTGGTGAATGGGCTGGGCAGCCCTGCCTGGGGTCTGCCTGCGGTGTGGGGTTTGCTGGCGGCAGCCTCGTTCACAGGCTCTGTCCTTTCTCTCCGCATTCAGATGTGTGAAGTGTGTAAATAAGTACTCCACCCCGGAAGCCCTGGAGCACCATCTGCAGACAGCAACGCACAACTTTCCCTGCCCTCACTGCCAGAAGGTGGGTGGGTGACCGCTGCCTGAGCCGGTCCTGGACATGTAGCTAGGGCTCTGAGGGGGACGGGAACCCTCGGCTCCCTTTCCTCTCCCTTCCTACCTCAGTACGGACTGGCAGGCTCGCAAAGTGCTTTTCAGAGAGACAGAGGTGATTGCACCCCTGGCCTGCAGCTCTCTGGCCTCTCACGCAGAGCACGTTCCTCCCCGCAGTGCTGGCTTTTCTCCTGGGTCCCATCTGCTGAACAGAATTTGTCAGGGGAACTCCCTTATTCCCACGACAGCACAGGACTGCACACTCTGGGCTGCTGTCCTTATTTCTTAAAAGCAAGTGTGCCAGGAGGAGCGAGGCTGGTTTTGGGAAGTCTTAGAGTGGCGGTAGTGCCTTTGACCCGCCGTGCCTGGCTACCTATGGTTGGGCATGAAAAGCCCTAGGTCCTGGGGGAGCTCGTACACCTCCATTGCTGTCCTCATCTCCTGTCGCAACAGAAGTCTCTGGGTTCCCCCTCGTTCCCCTCTTTTATGCTCTGTGTCCTTGGCAAAGAGAAACCTGTCTGAGTGATGTGACTGGGACTGGAACGATGCCCGGGTAGGTTTTGGCTGGAAATTCTCTCTTCAGCATAGCCCCTGAGGGGGTTTGAGGGGCAGAATTTTGTGGGATTTGAATTCTAATAAATTATTTTTTGAAATCCAGACTAAAATTTGGACCCTTGCTCCTCTGTTTATAGCAAAGGAAATGAAAATCCTGCAGTGGGGGCAGGGACAATCTCAAAGGAGTGACCACTCTGTACTGAGGTAGCTCAGGAAGGGGAAACGCACTCCTGCCATGGTTAGTAACCCGTCTTTCTTTACCTGTCTTCCCTCCACTTCCCCCGCCAGGTGACAGATGCCCTTCTGAGCCTGGGTGGGACTTTCAGCATGCAGCATAGGGGTTGGAAAGCCCATTATCTGCAGCAGTATTTTTTACTTCTGTTTATATTCTTACGAATATTGCTGTTTTCTGGAGATGCGAGAGCATAGTCTTGGGTACCAGAACTCCTGGCTCTCCTGTGCTCTCCTCAGGTGTGTGCTTGCAGCATCCTCATTGGGAATTCACTTAGCTTGGGTATTTCCAGTATCCCCGTTAGCCAAAGGAACCATTCATACTGGCTTTATAAAGACCATGAATGAGAGCCTTTGGAACAGGTGATTGGGAAGCACAAACTGGAGTTAACACTGCGGAAGGCAGTAACTACTGGGGGTCCTTGCCCAGCCCGTCCTGCTGCTGGTTCTGGTGGGAGACTGGGTGTCCATCTGGGGTGCTGATCCTCAGCAGTATGGTGTTGCAAAACTTAGCAGCAAGGTTTCAGCTTACGTGTTTCTTAAGGATAAGAAGGTGGTGGTATATTTATTTATTTTTTTTTTAAAGCTCTATCTGTATTTTCCTTATGGAAACAAAAGGTTTCCTCAGTGCATCCTTTCCAAGAAAGCAGTCACCATGAGCTTCTTATGCTTTCTACACAGGCCACACCTCCAAAACCCGTGCAGGCTCAGTGATGTCCCTTGTGTGCTGCTGGCTCTTAGCCTTGGTTTTATGTGTTAACAGGTGTTCCCCTGCGAGAGGTACCTGCGCCGCCACATCCCCACGCATGGTGGGGGCAGCAAGTTCAAGTGCCAGATCTGCAAGAAGTTCTTTCGCCGGGAGCACTACCTCAAGCTGCACGCCCACATCCACTCGGGTACGGGCTCCCCCGGCACCACAGTGCTCACTCTCTGTATCACAGTCCTTGCTGCACGCTGTAATGCCCTGGCTATTTTCCTGATAACCAGAGTAAGAGGGTTGAGTGTATGAGTCATTTGTAGTAACGCTGGGTTCAAGAAATGTATGGTTTTGGTTCAGCCTCATGCCCAGTACTGCACCAGTTAGAAGTGGGACACAGAGGTGGCTTCCCCCCTGCCCGCGGTTGCAGAAGCTAAGGAAGCTGGCCCTGGAGATCAGGAGCAGTGTGGATTGTATCCATCAGGCAGGGTAGGGAAGCTTGGGAAAGTTTATAGAGAAGCAGAGAGTGGCACTGCTGCCAGAGCGAATCCTGTACGTGACTAGAGCAGCCCTGTGTGACTGGACTCTCCCTGACTCTTGGTCTCTTTTTTTTATCCAGGTGAAAAGCCCTTTAAATGCTCAGTGTGTGATGCGGCCTTCAATCGGAAAGACAAACTCAAGCGACATATGCTGATCCATGAGCCTTTTAAGAAATATAAATGTCCCTTCTCGTACGTAGCATGTCCCCATCATGGGGGCATGTCTTAATGGGGTTGGGATGGGGTTTGGGAAGGAAGGAGTTTCTCTTGTAGGTATCCTAGGGTGCATGTGTGGCATCTGCCAGTCCACTACTTCTTGGGAAGGCAGGAATGCTGTCTGCTGTTGAACTGGGAACCCAGAAGTCCCAGTTCCTGTCACGTGAGGCCACATAATTTCATCCCAGTTCATCACGCCTGTAAAATAATGCCTGCCTTCATGGGATGCTTGGGGGATTACACCTGAGGAGCACTGGGGAAGAAAAGGAGTATTATTTGAGCACAAAGCACAAGGTTGCCTGAATGATGGGCTCTCCCCAACTGCCATGTCTTGAAAAGTGCGTGTTAACATAGGAGTTAATGTACAAGCCAAAGAACCCCAGGTTTAGAAGGTGCATCCCCAAATCCATGGCACAGCCGTGGGCCTTCTGAGATAACCAATACTGACTGACTTCTCCCTGCTCCAACCACCTTGTAGCTCCTTCCGAAATACTTCCGTCTATAGGCGAGATCTTGAACCTGCTGCTTTTAGGAGCATTCATAGTGAGACACAGGCCACGTGTAGTCTAGCAGAAGCCACGTGTCCCCGTAGCAGCCTGTTCTATTTCTCGCCCCTCTCCAGAAGGGCTGAAATAGTGGCGCTCCTACTGGGAGTGCACCCAGGAACCCATCTGGGTGCTGCTAAGGAGAAGGGTTGTGGATCTCTTTATGATCCAGGATCTGTTTATACGTCGGTCCTCAGTTGAGTCACGCTGCTCACCAGCATTTGTTGTTGTTACAGAAGCCACACGGGCTGCAATAAAGAGTTCAACAGGCCTGACAAGCTGAAGGCTCACATACTGTCCCATTCAGGTAAGTGCAGCTCTGCCCGTGCTGCCAGCGGTTGGGAACGAAGCTGCTGGGATTCACTGTGGTGCTGCAGGAGGATGTTACAGAAGGAGTAAGCTTGAGAAACGAGATAGCAAACCGTGAAAGTGCTTCTGCTTTATACCCCCAGAAGCGCAGGATGGTCCTTACAGGTGCTTTCCCTGCAGTGTCCCTCCGCCCACCGCTCAGCTAACACAGCTACTCTGTACTTCTCTGTGGGAGAATTTTCCACTGCGTGTAGTACAGTGTTTCCCAGATATAGGCCTAAATTCTTAATATAATTTATTAGCTTTAGATTTTTTTTTAACCTCTGTTGCTGTAGGCCTGTTTAAGTGAGCTTGCATTTTAGAGCTGTGTCTAAGCTTTGGGCTGTTTTCTAAGGCAATATAAATCTGTAGGCAGGGCCTGCTGGCGAGGCTCAGAAGCAGAGCTGGATTACTCGGTGTGTTTGCTATCAAATGAATATCCAGAGTGCTCTGTCCACTCCTCCCCAATACCATCTCACATTCAAAACTCTTGGGGTTTGATTCCCTTCTCTCTGTGTTCCAAAAATGATGCTCCCATTCCTAATAAAGACAAATAATTTATTCCCATGCCCTAGGGAGCGTTCTGACTTTTGTCTTTTGGGGTAAAACTGAGTGTCTTGTGCCTGTCGTGTCCAAAGCCCTCCACTCCAAAGAGTGCGATCAGATGGGACTGTGCTGACAGTGCAATGCATGGTTTGTTTCAGACTTTACATTCCCATACTTGGGAGGAAAAAAAAAAGTGAAAAATTTTTTACTTACCAAATACACTTGAAAAAAATCAAAGTTTAAGACTGTTTTGCATTTTTAGCACAATTACCTGACATTTTTTTCTAATGATATTTTAATCCTCTTATTTGAGGCAAGAACTATTGTTTTAGCCCTTCCTAAACACAGACATTCGAGGTGTAACCACTCACCCTTTTCTGACTGCAAATTTGCCTGGCACAATGTCTCCTCAGGCCATGGCGTTTTTAGAATCATAGAATCATAGAATCATTGAGGTTGGAAAAGACCTCTAAGATCATCGAGTCCAACCGTCAACCCAACACCACCAGGCCCACTAAACCATGTCCCTAAGCGCCTCATCTACACGTCTTTTAAATACCTCCAGGGATGGGGACTCCACCACTTCCCTGGGCAGCCTGTTCCAATGTTTCACCACTCTTTCAGTAAAGAAATTTTTCCTTACATCCAATCTAAACCTCCCCTGCCGCAACTTGAGGCCATTTCCTCTCGTCCTATCGCTTGTTACTTCGGAGAAAAGACCAACACCCACCTCGCTACAACCTCCTTTCAGGTAGTTGTAGAGAGCGATGAGGTCTCCCCTCAGCCTCCTTTTCTCCAGGCTGAACAGTCCCAGTTCCCTCAGCCGCTCCTCATAAGACTTGTTCTCCAGACCCCTCACCAGCCTTGTTGCCCTTCTCTGGACACGCTCCAGCACCTCAACGTCCTTCTTGTAGTGAGGGGCCCAAAACTGAACACAGTATTAAATTATATATAAAAAATTTAAAATTTTTTACACTTGCTTCAGTTATTGGAACCACACCAAGTCTATGGTGCACTGCAATATGTTTGACTGATGGCCATTTCTGTCTAACATCTCTGCAGATTTTCTTTATTTCAGTCTCTGCCATTGAAGTATATGCTTCGTATTCTAAGTGAATCACTTTTTTCCCTTCAAAATTATTTCTTGTAGTACCAATGAACAGAGACACTGCCCCACAGTATGGTGAAATGACCAGCTCTGACACTTCATCTACAGAGAGCTTTTCAGACTTGAGCTTGATAAAATCTTTTGGCACATCTTTGCTTTCATCCATAGCTCACCAGGAAAGCTCTCTGGCAATTTTTTTCCATTTACTGCATACGTGTTTGTTTTAATTAGCAAGCTGAAAAAGAGTAGGGCTTCCTGGGTGAGGAGGTGGCTGTTTCAAGCTTTTATCAGGGAACATCTCCTCGGAAGAGGGGATGAAGCTGTGATGCGCTCCCTCGGTGCGGTGCAGATTTTCCTGAAGACCTGCATTCGGATGCAGGGTCTCTAACTGAGCTCTCTCTCCTCCAATGCTCTGTGCAGGGATGAAGATACACAAGTGCCAGTACTGTAACAAGTCCTTCAGCCGACGAGCCCACATGATAGAGCATCAGCGCTCGCACACCGGTAACTACAAATACCGCTGCCCCACCTGCAGCAAAGGCTTCACACGCCACAAGTACATGAAGGACCACAAGTGCCGGCTGGGCTCACCCAAGGACAAAGACCTGCAGCTCAGGAAGCCCCAGAAGAAGCGGGTGGCACGGGGGCGCAAGGCGGGCCTTTCCCTCCCCAACCAGCTGGGTCTGGCAGAGCTGAAGGATGGTGCTGCTGGGGAAAGCCCCCCCGAAGGTGGCCCTAACAAAGAACCGTTCCAGGAGTCGGACGCAGTCCTGTCCATCGTGGTTGGTGGGTCAGGAGCTGCTGACTCGGACCTTGTCGTTCCTGGGCAGCCCAACAGCATCGCATCCAATTTGGCCTTGGCAGAACTGCAGACTGCCTCGGACGGCCCCTGCACCATGCTGGCTGTCCCTGTTTACATCCAGACGACAGAGTGATAATGTGTAAGAGCCACTGTGTGGCTGAGGGCTGCTGCTGGGGCTGTCAGACTCGGTGCTAAATTTTATCCCAGTGAAAGAGACCAAAGCTCTTGTGGGGAGGTAGGTGGATATGGGAGAGAATGGCTTTCATCTCCACTTGTTCTTCCCATCCTTGGGCAGAGGACTGCTTGGAAGCCACCGACGGCTACAAGGCACTGAAGAGAATGGCTCCATTATTTCTTGTCCGTCTGCATCCCTGGCCAGCCTAGGGCAAGAACGACTAAGATCCCTGAATCAGGGTAAGAAGAAGGAGCATGCAAACTTGCAACAAACAGAGCTGCTGAAATCAGGTGGCTTTGCAAATCACAGCCTGTCCCATCTGTGGTTTTTCTGGCCTAAAAGCTGTATTGCCCAGTATTTGGGTGGCCTTTCCGAGAGCAAACAATTGATCCTTCCTAGTGGAAGCAAGTTCATCCTGAGATCCTTTGGGAACACTGTTCAGAAATACCCTGATAGACTTATCTCTGGTATCTTTCTCCTCTCTGTCTCTATCAGTAGAAAGATCACCTTGTCTGTACTACATGTGTTATAAACACCATGGACCTCATGTGCTGTGTGGAGTCGATGGGTGGGAGCACGCGCGTGTGTTGGCTCTTCTCTCTGGCTGGTATTCTCTCCACAGTGTTTGTTCTTCTCGTGGTTTTTCTCCGTATCCAAGGATCTCCAAGTGCCTTAGACATCAATGAGTCAATCCTTGTGGCAGTTAAACATGACACCTTCAGTGTACAGCAGGGGAGACTAAGGCCTGGGTGAAGTGACCTGTCCAGGGTCACGCAGGAAACCTGTGATGCATCCACGAGCCGGTTTTCTGGCATCGGCTCTGGACTAGGTGCTGCGGGATACTTCTGTGCACTTCTCCGTCAGCTGCTTCCCAGCCTGCGCGTTCCCTTAGCTCAGTTCTGTGGGCCAGCTGTTAGTCGTTTCAGCGGGGTCACTGGCAGGTGGGGAGTCCGTGTGGTTGGGTAACAAGAAAGTCCGGTGTGACTGGGACAATTTCTCTTGTCCGCTTGGCTTCTCCTCTCTGATTTCCCAAGTAGGAGTCCCAAAGCCAGCACAGGAGCACCAAACCCAGGAACTGAACATTACCATTGTGCAATGTTGGTAAAGGAGGTTGCTCGTCTCTCCTGTGCTCTCTTCCCGCTCCCTGTGTAGGCCAGCCAAACTGAGCTTTCCCTAGTAAATTTGTGTGGTGAGCTGCTAAGTTGTCTGTAGATGCAAAATGCTGCATTTCCAGCCTGTTTCTCCGGGGGTGGTGCAGAGCAGAGCACGGGTTCAGTCAGTCCTGGGTGCCGAAACTCTGGCTGCGGAGTCCCTCTGCAGCCTTGCCATCCGGGAAACGGAGGGTGTTCCTGGCTGCTGGAGCAGTCAGCCCAGCGTTACTGGTCTGACCGGCCTGAGCCTGATGCCTGCCTGCAACCTGCCTGAGCTCCAGCCCGTCGTTTGACCTCAAGGTGCTCTTCTGTCTCCTTGCAGTGTATTTTGCTCAAATCTTAAAAATAGCAGCTTGCAGAGAGAACATGCTGGTGCTGTGACGGGCATCTCCTCCTGGCGGCATGTGCTCCCAGAGTGCACCCCATCTAATGATGGGTTACACTGTCGCCCCTGGAAGACTGTCACACAGTTCCTGTCAGGTTAGGTCCCGCCAGCCGTTCGCTTTGCTCGCTCACTTTCCTAACTCACTTTTTGCCCATTTGACTTTTTTGTGATGCTTCTGTACCTGCTGCTGTTGGTGGGCGTTAGGAAATGGAGCACAGGGCTTACAAGGGGAGGCTGGGAGAAGGGGGGTTGTTCAGGCTTTAGAAGAGGTTAGGGAGAGGTCTTGCTGCCGCCTACAGCTGCCTCACAGGCGGGGGTGGAGAAGGTGGAGCCAGACTCTTCAGAGGTGCGCAGGGATGGGACCAGAGGCAACAGGGACATGTTGGAACACGGCGACTTCTGACTCGATACAAAGAAAAGAAATTTCTACCAAAGGAGGGAGGTTGACAGGCCGTGAGATCTCAGTACCCGCTGATACTCCAAATTCGACAGAGCGTCCTGTTCTGAGTGGACGTGCTTGGGAGGCGGTGGCTGGGCTGGAGACCTCCAGACGGCCCTTCCTACTTACGTGTTTCTGTGCTTCCCTGCACGGAAGGACAGAAAGGACTCTGTCCTTGTCTGCTTTGAAGGAGAGTTTATTTGCCCACAATTTTTGTTTTAAATACTTAGCTCTCCCAGGACGGGGACAGTATCAGGAAATAGTTTGCTAAATATACTTTTCGTATTTTCCTCCCCTCTGTACCCACACCGTACGGTGTCATTATGTGGTCTCTGGCGCTTGCTGCGGCGCTGCAGTCGTGTCTATTTTGAGACGATGGTATGTGGGTGCAGCACTCCTTCAGCTCGGAGGCACCATCTGGAGGCCTGGCCCTTCCTTTCGGGCCCCTGCTTTCCACCAGCCCCGCGCACAGGCCAGCCGGTCTAAATGAGATGCTGGAGGCTGGTTTCCACTGACTAGGCTGAGCGTAATTCAAGGAGCGGAAGCAGAGCCACAAAACAGCCTCGTATGTGACTGGGGGGGCTGAAAGGTGCCGCGCTGTTTGCTTGATATGCGTTTGCACGCGTGGTGGTGGTGAACCGAAACAAGTTTTATCAAGTTTTATCTCGAGCATAACGATTGTCATCTTAGAGTAAACCTCAGAGCCATTACGTGCAAGATAACGTAGCAGAGGTCCCTGATCAGGAGAGAGGCCGGCCTGGCTGGTTGTGCAGCTCTTGCCTTTGGAAGCTCTGTGGATGCGAGTCCTACGCGTGTCTGATGGATGCTGCAGCCCCAGGGGGACTGGCAGAGGAAAGGATGGGCGACTGCCTGCAAGTGTGGTGGCCCCTGTCCCCCGCTTCCCAGCTGGGCCGGCTGCGGAGGAGCCACAGCAGGTCCTGGCAGCCCCTGCAGAGCTGGGTAGGTGCTCCCGGAGCCTCACTGCCCTTTTTGTGGAAAGGAAAAAAAAAAAAAAGCAGTTATTTAAAACAACAAACCCCCCCCCCCCCTCTGTAGCCATACTGCCTGCAGATGACATTTTGCCATGGAAGGCAATGGCATGGGAAAGAGAATTGAATTAGAAGACTAAATGCTACCACTGAGACGTCGCGAGTTACGTGCGGTCCTCGGTACCATTCAGTACACGGGGACCAGTTGTGCAGGGAAGGTGCCTCATCACAGCAGGCCACAAACTTCAGAAACTTTTCTATTTCCTGCTGGCCAAAAGGGAAGAATCCTACCCAGAATTTTACCCCATTTCTGTTTCTCTAGCGAGCGCCTGCCCACTGTTTAGCTGCAGCGTGGGCCGAGGCGGATCTAAGATGCTCAGGGCACCGATTTTGTCCCAGCACCGGTTCCATCCCACGTCCTGGGTACAATCGTTTTCTTTACAAAACCAGTCAGAAGCATCTTGGCATTTTTGGAAGTTCCCTGGAGTACCCCAGGGCCGGAGCCATCCCCTGGGAGAACCGCAGCCGATACCGGATCAGAACCAAGGTCCGTGGTGCTCGGCCTCCACTTCTGACAGCAGGGGCTTACGTGAGAGTAAGACAAGGGCAGGTAGAAGCTCTGCTTCCCCTGGTACTCTTCCAGCCTCAGATGTTGTCAGCTGGGGGGGGCTTTCCTGCCCTGGGAGTGGTTTCTATAAGCCTCCGTGGATTTTTCTTGTGTATTTTTTTTGTCTTTCTTCCGTATCTGCCATTACAACGTTAACAAGGTGGAGTGAGGCAGGATCCATTACACAGCTTCGCTGCTGAACTCCCACCTTGTACGTAAGGAGGCCGTCTTTAATTGTACTAGCCGGTGCCGTGCCTTTTCCCACTTGCTGAGGGCGTGAAAAGGCTCTCTTGCCCAACAGGCAGTTGTTTGGGTCATTTTTCCTCTTTGCCATTTGGTGTGTATATCCCGGCCTGTTTTACAGAGCACTAACTAGTCCAACCCTGCTCAAAAGCAATGATTAATTTTCTTGGGTGATTTCCAGTGGTAAACACTACTATTGCCCTAGTCTGTTATTAATTAACTTGTTTTCACACCACCACTGTGAGTGGAGAGGGGGGTGTTTTATTACTTTTGCAGATGTAAGAGGCCAAGCACAAAGAAACGAAAGTCAAAAGTATCCAGTAAAGGTTGTTACCAGGCTGAGGCAATTAAGGCTTTATTTTTTCATTGGACTTTCGACTCTGTACGTAGGTACTGTGGTCATACAGCATGGAACTCTGCCCATACCGCCGCCACAAAGCAGAATGCGTGACTCAAGCGTCCAGGAAAGAAGGAGCTCACCGCTAGTCACCACCGACTGAGCAACCGTGGCTCCGGATTTAAATACTCGACTTCGGGAAGCTGGCAAGTTGAGAAAGGGAAGTTTAACAACCCCAAATTTCACCACACGTTACCTCGGCACCTTAGCGGGCTGCGCACGAGCGGCAGAATTTGAGGGATACATTAAGGGTCGTAATTACGTGTGCCGTTACGTGCCGCGTGGACTAGCACCAGAGGAGGCGGCGACTTCCCGGGACTGGCACCCAGACCCGCTCACGGCGGGGACAGGAGGCTCCGTTCCCAGCTCTGGCGGCGCGACGGCTGGAGGGGCCGTCACCGGCTCCCGCGTTACGTTCTTCAGCCGCGGCCCGGCGTGCGGTTCCAGCCCCGCCCTCCCCGGCCGTTCACGCTCCTTCCGCCCTTCCCCGCCAGACCCAGCACACGCGGCGCGAAGCCCCCGTGGGCCGGGATCCCGCCCCGGGCAGGCCCGTGGGGAAGGCAGAGCTGGCGGCCTCCCCCGCCTGGCTCCTCCCGGCCCTTCCCGGGGCCCGGCGAGCCGCGGCCCAGGGCGGCGCCTCCTCCCGCCCCGAAGAGGCCGCTGAGGCGCGGCCGGGGGCGGCCCTGCCGCGGGGCTGCTGCCCGAGCCGCCGCGCCCGGCCCCGGCCCCGGCCCCGTCCTCCCCCGCGCCCGCCTCCGCGCCGCTCGGGCCGGAGGGAGCTCAGCCGCGGCGCTGAGGGCCGGGCCGGCCCCGCCATGGCGCCGGCTCCTCCTCTCCCCCGAGCAGCCGCCCCGCCGACGTCACTGGGCCCCTGACGTCAGCACGCGCCGTGACGCCGCTCCCAGGTTCCGCTCGGGAGACCGCACCTCCCCGCGCTTCCCGTCGCGCCCAGCGCCTGGCTCCGGCCGCGACTACATCTCCCAGCAGCCCTCGCGGGCGGCCGCTGCCTGCCGGCGCGGCGCGGCGGCGCGGGGCACGCCGGGAGCCGTATGCGGCGAGGGGGCGGCGAGTGGCGGGGCGGGGGCGGGGCGGCGGGCTGAGGCGGGCGGGGTGCGGGGAGTCCTGCGAGCCGACGAGCGGCGGCGGCGGCCTGGGCTGTGCGGGTGGACGGTCGGTCGGTCGGTCTGTCTGTCTGTCTGTCTGTCTGTGAGGGGAGCACGGAGTGAGAGGAGCGGGTACCGGTGCTCCACGGCCGTCCTCGCCGCCACCGCCTCACACCGCGGCCTCGGCGGCCCGGCCCGGCCCGGCGCAGCCATGTCGGGGCTCCTGGGGAAGCTGTTCGGGACGGGCGCCGGCGGGAAGGGCGCCGGGAAGGGCCCGTCCCCGCAGGAGGCGATCCAGCGGCTCCGCGACACGGAGGAGATGCTCAGCAAGAAGCAGGAGTTCCTGGAGAAGAAGATCGAGCAGGAGCTGGCGGCCGCCCGCAAGCACGGCACCAAGAACAAGCGCGGTGAGCGGCCGGGCCGGGCCGGGCCGGGGGAGGCCGGGCCGGGGGAGGCCGGGCCGGGCCCCCCTCCCCCTCCTTCCCCTGGCAACGGGTCGGCCGGGCCCGGCTGCCCGGGAGCGGGGAGGGCCGGGGCGGCCTGTTGGGTCGCTGGCTGTGGTCTGTGTGTGGCACAGACGTACGTGTGAGCTGTGTGTTACAGCTTACCGCCTTTTGTAGCGCGCCGCCTGGGAGCTGCGGCAGCCCTCTCCCCAGGGCCTGCCGCCCTTCCCCAGCGAGGTTTTACGCCGGAGCGGGCTTCCCCCGGCTGGGGAAGGGCAGCCTTTATTCCGTGGAGCTGTCTAACGTGGGTGCCGCGTCACTCCCGCGTGATAACGATGTCGCGGTGTCGCTCGGCTCCTCGGTGCGAGGTTTGCTTTCTGTTCCGTGTGCGCGTCGGCTTAGGGGGAGGTTTGGAAAATACTGCACAGCAGAAGCTGGGCTGTCGCTGGTTGCCTGCAGGAGCAGCTGGAAAAGCAGTGCATCAACGTGGAGTAAGGCCTTGCTTTACTATGTTGTTGTTTTTTCTTCTAACAGACAAAACTCTTTACCAAAACCCTCCTTAATTTGAGGATTTGGTTAAATATATTTTTATTGTCGTCAGGGTGTCCTAAAGCTGTAGGGGGCTTATAAATGGATATTAGAAATCGGTGTTCACCAGGTGGAACTCGGCCTTCCTGGGGAGGTCTAGCGATGTCTTTGCAAGCAGTGCTTGATATGCATTAATGGTCTGTCAGCCAGAAGGTGAGAAGTGGGTTGCCAGCTTATGTATTTCGGTGCTCTGATGGGCTTCTTGCTTGTTTTACAACAGTCATTAAAAGCGGCGTTTTTGGGAAAGCATGTTTAGATTTTTGTGTTGACATTGCCCTTTTTGTGCTGGGTTACAGCAGGACGGAAGACTTGGAAGCAGGAGGTGCGACTAACACATACAACTGTTGGCCAAGTAGCAAGGGTTAATTTATACTAATTACCAATTACAGTTTATGCTTCGTATCACTACTTTAGTCAGTATTTTAAGCCTCCTTTCAAACTTCAGAACAGTGCTACATCAGGGTTTCTCACTTGCACTGTGTTTGAGTGATAGTGCGAATGGAGCAAGCTCACGGGCGCTTGCTGGGTTTGTGGGCAGCGGCAGTGTGGCAGAGGCCTCACTTGCTGCCCCAGGTGTCTTCTGAAGGACCTCAACAGAGCCTGACTTCAGGCTTAACTAAGTTAGTTTCAAAATCAAATTTATTGCAACAGTTTTAATAAGTCTGAATTTCTTGTGCAATTTTTGGCCCAGTTTGGTAATGAGCTTAAAAGGAGAACTAAAATACATCTCTCTCTCACCTTCCTCTTCTTCTGCAGATTCTGCATCCTCTGTCTTACGCTGATCCTGTTTAACTTCTCCTAAACTGCTCTTTCTGCTGCTGGTTGTTCAGGTCTTTGTCTTGCTCTACTGAAATGCTATCTCTCTCCGTGCCTTTCTGTGCATGCTGCCCATCAGTGTGCTCCGGAGCACTTTGGGTAGTGGAGGAAGGAGAAAAACCTGCCCATTCACTAGCGGGATTCTGGGTCAGACTAATTGAGGTCTCGCAGAAGGATAGGATCCTGAAAAGTAATTAAGGAGCTGTGAAAAGGAGAAGGGCTAGGGATGGTTTTCTGGTGGAAAACAAAACCTCTTTTTTCCAGAGGACTTCTGAAACTAAGAGGCCAACTTTTATTATCGGGCTGCTAGGAAAGACAGGTGGTTATCTGCTAGCTTGCTGGGAAGTGAGTTCCCCTCAGGACAGACTAAGGGACTGCTCATTTATTCTGGGTTCAAGATGTCAGTCATCTCCAACAAATTGCATGTTTTTTATATGCACTTGTTTGGATTTTTCCCTCTCTGACTTCAGGCTGTTTTATAATCCAGAAATCCTGTAATTTTGATGCAAAGTCACAAATTATGGATTTAAGTGACTTTGCATCAAAATATGTTGGTTTTATATGTGAAAGTCTGTCTTTTTAATGGAAATACTTTGACATAGTTGAATGTTTTAAGTAAAACTGAACAAAAGCTAATTAACTACGGTTTGGTGGGGGTTTTTTTAAGTGTTTGATCAACTTTTAAAAAATACAACTTTAAGAATTCTTAAGCTTTCTTAGTTCTCCAAGACGTAGGCATTTTACTCTGGGGATTTCTGTATATCCTGCTATTTAGAGAGAAGCGTACTGTGGATGGTGCGTATGTGTAATGCTCAGCTGGACAGTCGCGCTGACATTAATGGAAGCCGCTGTGGTAAAGCCAGCAGAAGAATATACGTGTCTGCAGCGGTGGGGCAGGGAGCTTACCTGAAAGCTTAAAGCCACCTTGGAAAACCTGGAATGATATTTTTCTTTTCTCAGAGGAAAGATGGGTGTCTGGCACACTCAGGGTAACAAAAGGAAACGTTCTCTGCTCTCCAGCACACTGTGCGATTGTTCGGGTGCCAAGTGAGCGGGGTTTCTAAAGGCTCATTGACTAATTCCTACAGCACTTCTGGAGTCTAACGAAAGCACAGAAACTTACAGGCCTTCTGGTTCTCGTGCCTGCCCCAAGCACGTGCAGGTTTTTATTAATTTATGAACTTAACTTTACGTGTATATTTTTCATAATCTGCATTTAGGATATCCAGGCACTCCTCATGAAATTCTGAAGTTAAAATGAGTAAGTAACTAGTATAAATTTCCTTAATCTGTGTTCTTTCTTGACATGGGAGGCTTTCAACTTTTCATAAAAAGCTCCTTTTTTCAGGGTCTTTCTGTTCTTTTCTGGCTGCGCAGACGTGGCAATTTTATGATCACCATGCCTTCGGAAGGAACTCAAGTCATTTTAATAAGTAGTAAATTTTTTTTTTCCTTCATTCTACCAATTCCTTCTCGTTAGTCCACAATATCAAAATAGCTCCTGGGGGAGGGAGAGGGCAACAGTCTCCAAGTGTTAGGTTGGTGCGAAGGCACCTATTCAGCTTCTAGAGCATGTCGGGGAGACCAGCAGTTATGGCTTTAATGTGCATGTCATTTTTTTGTCCATGGGATGAGAAACTGCCGAGGAGAAGACTGATCATCTTTAGAAGGGTTTCTTGAAAAGGTGCAAGTTAATATTCCCTCTTCTGCGAAGAAGTTGGGTTATGCTTGTGTTTTGTTTTGTGTTATCTCATGGAAATGTTCAGCCTATTCTTTTGAAAACAGCATGTGTTCTGGTGTTTATCTTTTTTTTTTTCCTTTTTTTCCCTTTTCTTTTTTCTCAAGAGGCTCTTCCAACACTTTTGCTGTAGCTCATGAGTAGTGGACTTACTCCTCTCGGTGAAGTTAATGGAAGTAGCAGTAGTAGAGCATCGTTTGAGAACACCAGTCAGCCAGTATCTTACTGGATTTTAAATCTGTCCTGAAAATAACTTTTGCTTTAACGAAAGAAGTGCGCAGCTGTGAGCTTGACGGTTTGGAAGTACTGTGCTGCTGCTGCATCCTTTTATTCCGCTCCAGTTTGTCAATATGGCGTGGTTGCATCCAATCTGGGATATTTTATTAGGCACTCAAACTTCATGAAACAAGCCAAACTGCTAGATCTTGCAGTTAGGAAGTTCTGGTGCTCAGTATTCAGTTTCAGGATAGCTCAAGCTGATCTTAATCACTGCTGCTCCAGTTTTACTCCTTTCTTTGTGGCTATCTCCTGATCCTGCAAGAGCTAGCTCACAAAGCCAAGCTGCCAGAGAAATAGCATACACACAAAAAAAAGCAACAGGTTAATTCCTTGATCTCTGATTACTTCGGGTATAACAATTCCAGAATCTGTTTCTGCATTATCTTTTCTGATGGAAACCCAAAGCTCAAGTTATGTCTCAATGTGAAGATTACAGTAGGGAGAGAAACCTGACGCTCTGCTAGGGTGCTACTTTTACACGTAGTCCACTCTAGAGTTTCGATCCAGGGTGGATCAATACAGTTATGTTCCTGCCTGCCACTAGATTTTACATTTTTGTTAATGAACACTAGGTCCACAAACACTGGAATGGGTGAAAAGCTAAGATCGTGCTAATATGCAGTAAAAATATTCAGGCTTTAGTGGGAGACTGACATTTCATGGATTTTTCTATCAACTCTGACTTCTGCTAGTTAGTGTTTTTTCTTCTCTGATGTCAAAGTTTCTCTTTCACTGTAAATAAATACAATGCTGTTTTTTTTCAGCACTGGTGACTGAGTGCAAAATGGATGCAAAACCGCTGCTAGATTCCTGCTGTATAATTCAGGCTTTTCCTGGAAAGAGAGCACTCCTGTGCTCCACCCCACACATAAAAAAACCGCAACAAACAAGAAAGTTGGGTGTGGGCTGGAGCCAAAAGTCATAATTTTATGCCCACCTCCGGCTCACAACAGATCACAGTGCTGCCACAGGGAAGTCAGTTCAGCTGGCTGATCGGATGGAAAATTAACTGTTTACCATCCCCCTGCCTTTTCAGCCTCTCGCATCGGTCTGATGAACTGATTTGCCTGTTGCTGGAGGGTTACTGTATCTGGCACAGGAGAGGAGGCAGAACTGCCCCTGTCAGTAGCAGCTCAGTTAACCTGGCTGAAACGTACAACTGGTGCGTGCTGGTGCGGCTGTGGAACTGTCACCGGCTGGTCTCGAGTGACGTGGCTGCCAGAAGTGTCCCGCCTGTTTCTCTTGTGCTGGTGTTAGCATTTGTGCGGGCAGTGCATGAGTTGGATTAGTTTGCTGATCCAGCCAAAACCTAACTCTTAAGGGAGAAAAAAAAAAAAAAAGAATGTTTTCCACACTTAACTGCACAAGTGCTAGAGCTGGCAGGAGAGGGAGTCAGGAATGTGACTGGAAGGAGGAGGGCAATTCTGCCTCTCCTGGCAACAGTCCCCCTGCTTTGTCATCTTAGAGGTATTAATTGTGGGAAAATCTGAGGGTGGCATGCGATCTCCCAGCAAGGGGGCCAGCTGATCATTAATTAAAAAATGGAAGCATGCCTGCATGATGGCACAGACGTTTTTATTTAGAAGTTTGAATGGTTCAAAATGTTGCAACGATCTGGAATTCAAGGAAGAGAAAGCTGCAACCTCAGGTCTGGGTACGGGCAGAGACTCAAATGACCTGTGACCGTGTATGTAAGGTCTTAGACATTAATGCATTGCTTGCGAACATGTTTTTAAGGTGCTGCCTGACATTTGGCGAGAGAAGTGGTCTCTGCTCCAAGAATCAAATATGTGAACCTGGTTTTGTTTCCGTGACTCATAAGATGCTGATGTAGGGGAAGCAGAAGTCCTGCAGCAAACACTATCCAGCCCTTCTTGTGGTACTTCAGTCTGCCTTTTCTGTGTTTTAAGTCATAATCTAATGTAAAAATGCATCTTTGAGTTCTAGGTGCTTAACCATAAACCACAGCTTCAGTGCAAGAGTACTGATAGTGCTGGCCCGAGTCCTTCTTCTCCCCTGAGATTAATGAGTTGAGCATTAACCACCTGGCTTGGGAAAAGTGTGATAATTACTCTTTTTAAATAGATGTTTGAAAATGAGGAAACTTTCAGTTTGAAATTCTACCCTATCTATGTTTAACAGAGGCTTTTTGAGGCAGATTGCTGTGGTACAGAACAGCTTGGGAGGGATGGGGGGATTCACAAACACCTTTTAAAAAATTTTAAAAAGTGGCATAAATAAAAACAAAAACCTGTTGTTCTGCCAGATGTGTTTTGGTAACTGTATTTGATGCAATACATCCTTCCTCTGTTCCTGTTCTCTGTCAAGCCCTGTCAGAAGGGAAACCTGGCATGTTTGCAGCCACTGCCTTTGTTTTTATTACTTTTTCTCTCCAAATGTATTAGATGTTGGATTCTAGTATCTCGTTAAGCTCCAGCCCTAGTTACTGCATCCTGCTTAAGGGCTCCTAGTGCTGGTTCACAACTGTGATTTGCAGGTGATGCAAATTGCTGATTTGGTTTAACCCTCTTCTACTTTCTCAGACTTTCAGAAAACTGCCAGGTTGTTTCTCGCTGGCAGAATTTGTGCTGAGTTGTGTAATGTTCGTCTGGACCGGGATGTTGTGGGGCTTCGCATTGTATCCTTCAGGCCTCTCTGTTAGTCCCTTCTTGCCCTTTGGCCGTCTCCAGACACTCTCTTCTCCTGGGGATGGCCAGGCGTTGTGTGCTCAGGTACGTTCCGTGGTGCAATCTACAATGCTGCTCGATGGACAGGTCAGTGTAGGAAAGGTGCTGTATTGGGGCTTGGAATTAAAAGCAGTCACTACTCCTTACCTGGTAAATCTTGACGCTTCCAGGCCTGAAGTGATGGTGAAGGACATGGCCATGCTTCATTGCTGAGCCGGCAATTAATGTAACACAGAGAAGGGAGGGATGGTGTCACATCAAAAGGAGTCTGCAGCCAGTGCTGTCCAGGAAAAGGATTTTTTTTGTTGTTGTTGTCCAAACTGTTTTGCAGTTGCTCTTTGGCATTCATGAATGACCTACCCCTAGGTGGTGGTACCACCACCTCTAAGCTCTTGTAGGGCTCACGCAGACTGTGTTGCCTGTACTGCTGGACTGAGTGGACGTCTTTGCAAAAGGTCTGCCACAGCTGTGCGTGTCCATGTGCCTCTGTGTCTCCTTTTCTGGTAGCCCAGCCTCCCCTGCGTGTACGTGGTGGACCTCTTGCCTGCATGCGATGCTCTGCGTTGCTCCTGGGCTCTTGTATTTGCTGGGGGATGCACTGCTGGCACTCGCTGAGTCTAGCTGGGAAAAGACCACTGTGATGATTTTGGCAGCTTTTTGCTCTCCCCTGTGAAGTCCCCATCTGTTTTGGAAAAAAACAAGGTTTTTAACATTGCCCTTTCTGTTTTTTTGGGGTAGTACATGCTGCTTGATCCAGAGACTTTGCACGGGATGTGGTATGAGTGGGGAGGATGTGGCCTGACCTTCTGCAGCCAGCAAGGCTCTGAAAGAGTGTGTGTGTGAGGGCAGTGGGGTGTAAAGAAAAATCTTGCCATTTACTCACACCACTTAAAAATGGATGATTTTTGCAAAACTAAAAGTTGGGGCAGCTCATGTGCTTTAACATGCTTTCCATGAAGTTTGCAGCCATGCATCCGGCAAACTGGAAATCCTGGCATGAAGTGCCTGAAACAAAAAGGATGCAGTTAGAGAATCGTAAATAGGCCACACATCAGATGTTGATAGACCTTTGCCTTTCCCTCAGACAAGCCAAGGCCACAGCACATAGCTGATGATAAGGAGGTTAGTTCTGCTTGTAATCATCCTGGTTGAGTCTTTGAGCAGAAGTGGTGTTACAGTTGCTGAAGATGTTGGCAGATGCAGGCAAGTCTGCTTGCATGGATGTGGCCAGATTGCAGGTGAGGAACCTGGGGGCACTGTGGACCTTCCCAGTCGCCAGTACTGAGGGCAGTGAAATGTTCCCACCAGCAAAAGGTCACTGTGGCCACGGTAGAGCAGAAGTTTCCCCTTGGTGAAGCTCAGTGCCTGGCTGCAGCAAAGAACTGTAATGTTCTTGCAGTTGGAAGCCCAGTTGGGAAGGGTGTTCCATGGCTTCCTCCGGTTTCACTGTTTAAATGAAGCCTTGCCAATAACCATTTTTATAGGGACTAATACAAGTATAGGGTAATTATACAGAGAGCTGTTGTCTTGTAACTCTCAACTGATTGGCAGCGAACCATGGAAGTTTGGGGTTGGTGTTGTCCAAATAACCAGTATAGCCATCTCTCTTGCACACACTGGGATGTGCATGTTTATCCTTGTGTGCAGCGAGCGAGGGCTGAGCTCAGTACAGACTTTCATGACTGCTCCCTTCCCATTTCTGAGCTTCTGCACCAGCCTGTGCTCCAGCAGTCAGCTGTTTCCCCAGCTCCTTACCCTCCCCCAGATAAGGGCAGCCAAGTCAGCAAGTGTATCAACTGATAGTCCATTCTGGACTGTGCTGTTGCAGCTTGCAGGACCATATCTGGAGTGATAACCAGGTAGTACCACCTTCCACTGCAACTGCTTTCCAGACGGCAGTTGCTTCAAAACAGAATACAAGATTAACAGGTCTCTCTCATCCAGTAGGTCTGACGTGTTGAAGTCAAGGGTTGGTTTAGGCACAAGGTAAACCAAGAGACTTGGTAACGTGGTCACCATCCTGCTGGCACAAACCCCTTGAGGTTAACCTGATAGTGACCGTTTGTGAATCTGGTCATGTAGCTGCATCTTGAGCTCGTTTGGATACCTGCTGCCAGGTTACTCCATGCATGCAAAGACTTGCAATGTCTTTCACTGTAAAACCTGTCTTTTTGGAGTCCCCCTTTCTGATAAGGCTGTGATCAGCCATGCTGGCTGTTTCACTAAAGTGGTGGTGTGTTAAGTGTTACCAAACATCCATACTGTACGTGCTCTTCATGGCTTGGCAGGAGCTTATTCAGGTTTAAGGATGTCATGTTTACTTCTAGGTGACTGCACAGAGGTTCCTTGGATGTAGTGGAACTGAAAAGAAACATAAGTGCCAGGGTGAAGGAACATCAACTGATGATATTCAGAAACTTACAGGCGATTTTTGTTAGTTACGAAATAAAACAAGTTGATGTAAAGCAAACTTCATAATGGGCTAACTAGGAACTGTGCATAGTCAATGCATCTCCCCTGAAGGTGGCACCTTAATAAAATGTCTTGACAGCATCCCCATGGTGGGTTCAGCATGTGCAATGTCCTGGGAGGAAACTGAGTGGTAGAAAGCCTCTTCTGGTAAGTGCTTCCCTGGCAGCGCTGTCAACTTGTGATGTGAGGGCTGCAGTAGCAATGCTTATTGCTAAACCTGGCTCCTGGAGCTCATCACTGCCTAAGAGTATGGGATTGCCATTAAAAAAATGAAATTCAGTTCTGGCCTCGAGAGATGTACTGCAGCGTTGCCAGTTAAGTGTTTAGGGGTTGATTCAAGAAGTACAACCTTTTTCTTTTGAAAATAAACGGTTTGTTTTATTTGTTTTATAACTTTTGGGTGTCTAAAGGCCTGCATTTTCAACTTTTTCCCCTTCATCGTTAGTGTTGGAATCTGAGCATTCATGAAAAAAGTATTTTTCACATCTCAAAATAGCGTAACTTCACCAGATGAGATGTTAAGAGAAATGCTAAATATTATGACAGCCTCAACAAAATTCTTAGACTTGGCAACACTCTAATAATAATTGCTCAAAGCTGGAAAATGCACGATAGATTACCCAGGCAGCCCCTTGTTTTATTCCCCAGGAAGAGAAGGTCTCGAAATGGGCCACTTAAGGGTAGGCTCTTCTGAGTATTGTGACTTAATCACAAAAAATATTGTTAAGCATAGGGAATTTGATTGTTTGGGTTTTTTCCCTGTGAGAAAAGAACATTTTGAGATACTTAGGAAGAGCTACTTCTGTTCTTGTAAAGCTGAACCTGATGCATTTCTGGCAGGGATTCAGGGGAAGATCATAGTTTTTCACTGGAATTCTCTCTAACAAGGTATCTTCAGCAATCTCAAAATAAAGAAGAAAACCCATAAAGAGTATTTGCAGGCTGCGAGAATCCCAAGGAGTCCTTAAGGAACATACTTTTCTCATCTAAAAGTTTAAACCTTTGTTGAATTCTGAATAATTATCTCCTTTTATATACATATAAAATTCTGTTGTGAAATAAGGTGCAGATTTTCAACAGCAAAGCTGTTAAAAAGTTTAAAAGGGTAAGGGAGGATAATTTACCCCAGCAGCCTTAGAATATGTCTAGTTTTATTTGGAAAGAAGTGTGTTTTGGGTAAATAAGTTTTGGAGATGCCTTGCAATCCCCTGCCATCATCCAATGATGTGCAGGACTGCAAGAAGTGAAACACTGGAAATTGGGAAATATGGTATATGCTTTGCTTCCAGAGGGTGGATCAGGTTTAATGTAATAGTTGGAAGCATTAGGCCTCCATGATCTTGGCTGGTCGGGCGTTTCTTAGGCTCATTCCAGCTCCTGGGTGGAACAAACCCGTTGGCTATTCTCTGTAATTGGGATCTGTCTTTCCTGGTTTTCTCATTTGGGCTTCAAATCTCACTGTAGTTGACATTTTTTCCTTTTTTTGAACAAAACTGTCCCAGGCTCACCTAGAGATTATTTTACAGAGGATTATTGACCAGAGGATCGTTGCCTTGATGTTCAAGGGGCAGAGGGATCAACTTCCAAGGCTGAAGGCTTGCTTGCTTTCTGGACTGTCCACCTCTGTTGCCTGAAGAAGGCCAGGCCGGGAGGAGGTTACTCAGTTTGCCGGTCCTGCATCCGCAAGTGCAATACATTTCCATCTGTAAGTTATAACCTGAGTGAATTACTCGCTGTTTCAGGAATAAATAGCATTGTAATGGTGGATTCTGACTTTCGGAAACACACTTTCTGCACTCCATATGAAAATGACTGCTTGTGACTAATTTGCAATAAGGAAGCGTGACAAGGAAGTGCGTTACGCTTCGTATAGCTGCCTTACGTCTCGGCTATGGGATGTGGAACAACACTAACAATTGCGGGTGCAAAGGTCGAGTCGATGCTGATCAGAGCACTGAGCAGCACTGCAGTCGGTAACGGCATGAAGGTGGTGGTTACTGTATTGTTTCGGTGATGCATGTATCAAAGCTTTGATTGCTGTTGTACAGGATGCTTTTTTCTTTATCTTTTTTTTTTCGCCTTTGTGCATTTATAGATCTTTAGAGCTTAAGGAATGCTTATTGTTTAGTTTAATCTCTTGCACAATAGACTAAATGTTCTGGCACTACTTTGCCTAAGAGGAAGTTGTAATCTTGTTGTTTTAAATACAGATAGGACAGAAACCTTCTTGTATTCTCTGCCCTGGTTTGGATGCTTTATTGGAGTAGTTTTAATCAGTCACTTCATCTCTGAGCTGGGAATAGTTGCCTTCCTTTGAGGAGAGGATTTGGGAACTTTATTAGGTGTTTAGTAGACAGACACAGAAAGATAAGTGGAGGATGAAGACTGAACCTGCTCACGATTCCCTGCTAAAAGCGCAGCATCTCCCGAAAGAAAGGCACAGGAGGCTGCTGACAGCTCTTGCGAGCTGCTCTCTGGGAACCATGCTTGGAGACATTAGGCCTTGGCATTGGGGGGAAACGTGTGATAATGGCTTCAGACATTCAGCATAAAGTGACTTCTGGGCCTGTGTATATCCTCACGGGAAAGGAAATGATGCTGCTTTGCACTGTATTAGCCTTGGAGTTGATGTGAATTTATGTTTAACCATGTCTTCTGTCTCGCAACCCCTTTCACACCATGATGCTTAAAAATCAAACCTGACTTCTTGGACCTTTGACATTGCGTGCTGTGCCATCAACTTGGCTCAATGTAGCTGGGTATTTAATGGGCAACCAGTTAGGAATATGCTTATGTATCAGCTTAGTGGCCATGCTTGCTTTCTTCCTCTTCAGTCCCTTGTACGAGGCCTGTATGTTACTGTCTCTGAAAGGCTTTACGTTTCTTCTCATGTAGAGAAATCTCACTAACATGCAGGATGTGGGCAAGGCTCTGCTGGAGCAAAGGAAGAGTAGGAAGTATTTCCAGAACTGAAAACAGCACCAAAACAAAAATGGTCAGGCAGAAGCTTGCAGGATGAGGGTGCTCTCTAGCTGTTACATCTACAGTAGTTACATGGTTTTGGAAATAGCCTGAAAGGTTTTGGAAACACCCTGAAAAGGTCTGACTTCTAGGACCCTGAATAGAGACTTACGAGTCATCAGCTTCTGCATCTTGTCAGACTCACGTGGTCTGGGACGAGCATTCCTTGGTATGTACTGCAGATCTGTTGTGGCAAGGTACTGCCCAGATGCTTTTATACTGGGTTTGGTTTAAACCAACACAAACATTCTTCAGCTGGTTAACAGTTCCTTGAGCTAGCAAATCCCTGCAGAAAGATATTTATTCAAGGCTAAACTCAATGGTGTGAAAGAAGTTTGGCAAGACTGTGGTGGGATTTATATCTACCTTTTTATCTGCTTGTAGCATTGGCGGATATCTTGTGAATTGTTTTAAATTACCTTTTTGCTTCTTAGGAATTTTTTTGAGATATTCAAAATTAGCAAACTGCTTACAATGAGAGATGAGCAGTTGCTGCCTAAGATGAAGCTACTCTACTATATGATTCTACCGCAGGCAAGGCAGCCAATTACTTCTTACACCTACTGGTGCCTCTTGTTTATCCCATTTCAAGGACAGTGAGGATGTTGTCTGTGATTAAATTTGCTGGCAAGGCAAGTGCCAGGAAGATGGAATGGTATTTTCAGAAGCAGCAAAAATAATGACACTTCTTTTTGTTGAGAAAATTATATTTGCTCATCTGTATAGATGGATACACAATATAATGTGCAAGACAGTCACCCGGTATTAAGTTGATTATCTCAACCATCTCTAATGTCTCAGCTTTCTGTTAGAGGGGCCAAGAGACCCCCATTTGGGAGCTTCTTTGCAGCTATCTTGCACTATTTATTCTGGCATGGCTGACATTTGGTGTACATTATTTTTGAGGCTGCCGTGGAACTTTTCCATCCCATATTAATACAGCTGGTGTCCTTTTGCAGTGGTATCTCTGCTGCTGCCATTTCTTCTCTCGTTTGCCAGAGAGAATGTAAGACTTAGATGTGAGATTTAAGTTATTTTTTCCCCTCAATTGGAGTAATCAGAGTTATTAACCCATGTGTCTTCCTCTGGATGAGAAGCCTTTCTATTTTAGGTATCAGTGTGATTTTTAGCAGATTTTTGCAGAGGCAGGAGTTGGATGGGCAGGAAACGCACACGTTGTGAGCCACCTGGCAGGGTGATTTCCCTGGGTTCACGAATGCGTGGACCTTGGTACAAGTGTGTTTCTGAATTGAGTGAAACTCTTGCATTATATTCCCAGTTGTTCCAATGCTCTTTGAAGTAACCGGTCCTCGTGCTCTTCTCAAGTTGAGACGTGGTTTTGCTAGTAAAATTTGGAGTTGCAAGTATATAGAAAAAGAAGTCTTAAGTTCTTCCTTGTTTTCTATCTACTGATCTATACTTTTCTACTAATGATGTTTAAAAGCATTAATTCAATAGAATTGCTGTATGCATAAATATCCCATTAACGCTACTTGTCCTACTAGTGTATAAGCAGTACTTATTTGCAGGAGGGCTGTTGATTTTTAACGAAATCACTGACACATTCATAGTCAGTTTTTCCTCTCTGAATGCAGTACTGTGTAGTAAAATTGTATTTTTATTATCCTGCTAACTTCTTATCACAGTGAACGTTTTTCTTATTTCACTAACAAACTGCTGTAAATATTGCAAGGAAAATCTTAAGACTTACAACAGCTCTGTTAATAATAATTTGCTTATATACAGGTTGAAATACTTTACAAATACATAAAATTAAATTCTTCCAGATAGCATTTCTTGAGAACAAAGTGAAATTATTTGGGTGAGCAGTCATGCTTTTCAGACTGAGAGTGCTGACGGAGGAGGATAGTCTGGCTCAATGACTCTACTCTTTTCACTTGTGAGCATTCATTAGTCAGAAGGAGCAGTGACTGAAAACCATAACATGAGTTCCTGCTTATCAGTTGTGTTGGAGGGCTGGGCGCTGCCATGGTAGGCATAACAATGAAACCCTTGGCTTCTTGTTATTCGCCGTGGTCGAACGGTAAGTGTAAAACTTCTGCTGGAATTTCTAGGGGGGAGTATCACAGAAATTCAAATAAATATGAAATTAAAAATAGTATTTTGCAGTTCATCAATTGAAGACTGTAAATAAATAAATAACCAACCCACCCCCCAAAAAAAACCAAACAAAAAACAAAACCCCAGAGGAAGGAATGGCTTTTTATGTATTAAAAAGTTTGAGTTTTTAAAAATCTGTAAAATGTTCTTCAAATGTACTTTCATACATGTTTTTACATTCAAGTAATTGAAGCAGTCAGTCCAGATATAACTGCTTTTGACTCAGCTGCTGTTTTACTGGACTTGCCCTTCTCTCTGGAAGCTGATGTGTTCTTTGTGAAAATTTCTGTGTAAAAAGGAACTGCAGAGATTAGAGGCTGATGCTTATTAACACTGAGACATTTTATTTTACTTTGCCAATGGAAAAGAGGTCATAAACTATTTATATCAGTTTTAACTGGTCAGAGCTCAGTGGTGAAATCTTTATGAATAAAAATTGGCTCCAACGTCCCAGTCATAGCTGATAATAAAGGCAATGAATATATCACAATGTCATATGGAGAAGAAAATTTTGAGCCTGCTCACCATCTCCTAATGGATGGCAGGAGTCACCCAGTTAGTTTTAAATGTATTACCTTTAATTTAATTGTAATAATACATATAACTGCTTTTTCCCCAGTGCATACTTCTTTATGTAATATGCTGAAAACTTTACTAAAATTCAAATAAAGTACAACTAAGTTTTGTTATCTGCTGTTATTTTTTTAGAGGCTATTTTAAGTGCATGGAATTCATCATGCACATTGGACTTACAAGCTAAAACACACTGTGCCTGTTAATAATAAGGTACGGGTTGTAAAGGCTGTCTAACATACCGAGTGTTTATTGGCAGGTTCTTGCTGTCATCTTGTGAAAACTAACTTCCCATGTAATGATCAAATATTTTTGCTATCATTGGGTCTGCATTGATTCATTAAGTGAAGGTTATCTTAAATGTTAAACTTTTTTTTTTCTTAATAGTAAATTCTAAGTCTACCAACAGCTTTCTCTTCTTGCATCAGTTTATCTAATAATCTGTGGCTGTTTAGCAGGTCGGGAGAGTAATCTGTCAGTTTGTTCTTGTAAAATGGTTCAGCAACTACTGTCTTTTCCTCGTGTGCGACCTATGGGAGATTTGAGCTTAAAAAAAAGGGGGGGGGGGGGAAGGAAGGAGGGGGGGCCCAAGAAAAAGATCCCCTCTTAAACCAGCCAGTGATTTGAACTTGTACTACTGTTTTTATATGTAATAGGGATATTTCAGGAGTAAGTTAACCCCCACCCAAAGGCAGGATGCTCCGGGAGGAGAAACTTGTGGTGTTACTGAGCGACTTCAGTGGAATGTCACTTCTCACCGAGGGAAGGCTGCTCATGGGACAGCGAGTGCTGATCAGGGACACCGCCTGTCGTTTTTCTGTACCTGTTCCTGGCATCCTTTATTGCAAGTCCGATGCCCAGGAGCTGGGGAGGTTTGCATACGGAGCGATTTCCTTCAGCTCTGTGCAAGAGGGATGCCGTGCCGAGTGATCCTTCAGGAGCTGCGCCTTGCCCTGTACTCACCACCTGCAATGCACCGGACTTACCAGCTGTGCTTAAGTGATTAGGAATGTGTAGAGGTCGTACGGGATCTTTCTGTGCTTTATTCTGTATAAAGGCAGATATTTCCGTAAGAAATACGCAGCCACAACATGGTGAGAAAAAGCATCAGTCCTTATTTGTTTTGAGCCTCTGAACATCAGGCACTTTGCAGAAGCTGCTGTGAGAGTCTGGTCCAGTGGTCTTGTAATCTCGTATAGCTTTTTACTCTGTGATAAGGAAATTGTCACACTGTTGGAAAACTTAGATCAGCCGTTTCTAGAAAAATGTGCTGGTGATCTCTCTAGCAACAGGTTCTGGGTTGTGAACGAAGCCTGTCTGGCTACGTTAGAGAATAAATGCTTTAAACTTAATATATGGTTACAGGTCCTGCTGAAGCAGTTCCACAGCAATTAAAGTTGGGTATTAAATTACATTGCCTGCCTCTGTAATTACTATCTTGGAAGCAGTGAAGGTATAATTAGGGGTGTGGGTCCTGAGGACTGCCTCTTCCGCGGCTGCCTAATGTGATAGCAGTCTTCATGAAGAGCTAAGATGGGCCGTGTTACACTTTGACTTCAAACGCACATCCGTTTCTTGCACGTGTATAATGCTAGAGGACATATTTGTAGCCTACTGTCTCTTTTTCATATTTACTTCAAATTCTGGGAACGGATTTTTTTTTTTTTTTTTGAGAAAAAGAGCCAATGTCATTCCCTTCAGAATAGGTATTTATAGCTTTGATTTCAATGAAAACTTAATAAAAATGTATTACTCTGGCAGTGCGTAAGATTTCAGTAGGTATTTATGCAGACGGTAAAGACTGTTTTGCAGGAAAAAAGCGGCACAACTGCTCATCAGTTTTCAGAAATTGACACCTAAATAGGAGAGTAGAGATAAAGTAGCTGTAGATCAGAACAGAATCACCCCCTCGGATCTATACCGCCATCAGATACCACCGCTCTGTAAAGTATGTCAAGTATGATAGCAACATATGAAAAATCTGCAGCCCCGTTATTTGTGCTAGCAAAGACTGTTGCTGGTCCTGCATTTCAAGCAGGAGTTAGGGGCTCTTCCCCCTTGCATGTGCCCGGCTGGGTAAGCCCCTTGGCCCCTGTGCAGAGGTCGGCGTGGCTCTCATTTTTGCCTCCAGATGGACCCTTATTCTAGAAATTCCTTGTGACCTCTGAGCTGTGGGTATTGATGCTCATCCACAAATATCTGAAAATTGGGAAATCAGTCCTGAGAGATAGAAAACCAACTTAACTGTAATGGTCTTAAACATGATTTTAAGTATTTCTCTGAAAGAAAATGCGTTTTTACTAACCTTTTTATGAAATTAGATGCAGAGAAATGAGCGTGTAGTGATCTGTTTTTCTAGTCGAGACAAATACCGATTAGAAAGGTCTGCACCGGATCCTGGCAGTCTCCACCACCCTGTGTAGAGGGCAGGCACGCGGGAACGTGGCACCGAGCATCGTTTGCCGAGTTGCGTTTGTGTCCGGATGTGGGTGCCTGGGAGCATCCGTGAAAGGGGCACCATGAAACGGCTGTGCTGCTAATTGCGACAAGGAGAATCCTGAACGTAAAGTGCAAGTCCTCTTCTGAGGGGGGAGGAATATGGGAAATGAATTGCCAAAACTTGCAGGATGAAATGAATGTGAGTGACCTAAATTAAATTGGTATTTTCTTATCTTTTCAGCTTAATAAAATCTTCTCATCATAAACAAGGACTTTACATTAAAAGATAGTTAAGCAAGGAAACACAGCTGAAAATAAATTGCAGGAAGTTGTGATCATCTAATTTGAGGCACCGAACACCTTGTTTTACATTTCTTAGTGCTTCTAGCCACCAGAAATTGTGATCTCTTGTGTAAGATTTTCTTCATTGCGGAAACTCATTTATCACTTTGATGTTAATTGGCCTGTGCTAAATATTTATGCTGAACTGTCCAGACACAGAAGCTTTATGCACGGCCCTGCGTTTGTTGCTGGGGCTGTGTATTGGTCCGTGCTCCTTTTAGGCTACTGAAACAGGCATTTCTACCAGTCAGTCTTCAAGTAGGTACAGGTGGGCGCCGTGGCCTTGGGAAGCTTTGTCCCTGCATTGGCCTTACAGAGGAGAGGGGAAAATATAAATATCTTCCTTGGCTGCTCTTGGTCCAAAGGAGTTGGAAACATTTCTAGAAAATACCACAAATCCATTTTAAGTTTTCACTTTAAACAAGGCAAGTTTTAAAATGAGGATGTTTATGTTCCTGTTCCTAGGCAGGGGTCGGTGTGCCGGGCTTCCGACTGAGGCAGATCTGAGTGAGGTCGGTGCTTGGCCGGGAGACCAGCAGTAACTGGGCAGGGAGCAGTGCTGCAGCCTGAACCTGGGTGGGAGACATGTGCCATCTTCCAGGTCTCATGGGGGGATCCCTGCTCAGTTCTGAAAGCTAGAAGATTACGTACCATGCTTTTTTAAAGCGGGAGCCTTGATCTGTATACAAGTGAGAAATTAATCAAGGAAAGGATTTATAAAACAGAGTGAAGGCTGGGGAGTGTAGTTCTGGTACACTGAACTGGTGAGCGAGGGGACAGGACCCAACAGTCCCGATAAACACTCCTGATCACAAGATTTTTTACAATGATGCTTGCAATGTTTGGTGTCCGAGCAGCTTGTTTTAAAAGTACATATGCACAAAATGTAGATAAACTGTAGCTATTCTCAGGGAAAGCTGTAGCGGGGAACTGTATGTAAATTATAGTACTTGGGTTTGTATAATGGTTATAAAATCTCTGGTTTTGCCAATAGTTCTCCATGATGCACAAAATCCTCAGTAAAGAATGTCCTATCACTGTCTGACACTTTCCCAGCATCTGTCACTATATAAACACAGCCTATTAACAGTTTTATCTTTCTGAGTAAGAAAAATTTATATATCCTTAATTAAACCATTAGCGCAAAATTAACCAGACTAAATATACCAGTAATGTGTTGCTCATCACTTGATGATCTGGCATAAAGCTGGAATGTTTCAGATGGTATTTGTGTTGTGCTTGATTCTGCAGAGCAAACATTGTCCTTTGTGTTACAGGAAAACCCAGTCCTGTTCCCACTCTTGTCAAACGAGAATGGATGTTGGACTGGCCCCAAAATAGTGGGGAGATTTACGGGTTGTTGGAGTGAAAGGCAGTGAAGGGGCTTGTTTTGGGTCTTTGGCTTCTGTTGGAACAGTCGAGGTGACCTGTGCTTTTCTGGTTTTGATCACTTCGACTAAATCAACCTGTGCTACCGTGCGTGCTTGGCAACCTTAGCTGTACCTTCACAAAGTACTTTTTTAATTCTCTAATACGTTAGTGTAATTTGAAAGTAATCAAATATAGCATATTCATAACCAGTTGTAGAACTGAAGGTATATGTAGGGCTTCTGGATGCCAGGACGTTATCTTGAAGGACTGTCAAGCTTCTCAAGACAGCATCTGACAAAATACGCGGGCTGGCTGCAGGCTTAATCCGCTTTTAGGAGAGGAGCTATTTTGCCTGTGTTGCAGGAACATACTCATCATGTCACAGAGTTATCATCCCTCTAGTAGGGGAGATAAGGGAAGCTGTCTGCTCTCGGGATTTCCTACTCCTTGTTTTCTGCTCCCCTCCAAAAAATCTGCAAAGGTTTGAAATAACATCTTTTAGAGATTTAAAGCTTTTATTTGCCACCATTCCTGGTGCATGACTGATCTGTTGGGAGGTCCAGGATGCTGATTTTTAGCAGAGCCGATCCTATATTATGCTAACTGTTTTCTGCCATGAGTTTCACAGAGATTAGGGCATTGAAGAAATGAAGTGTGCGTGTTGCTGAGTTCAGAAACTGAGAGTAAGGCTGTTAGGACAGCAGCTTGTGTCCAAGATGAGTTTTAAAGTACACAGGTGTATTATATGACCAAGACTGTCACACAGTGGACAAGTATGTTCGTATCCGGAGGGGAAGTAGAAATGCCATGAAGGGAAGCTGTACTCATGTCTTACTCGGTGTGATACTTGGTGTTTGTTCGTCAGCCGGCAGCGCTCAGTGCTTGGTAGTCTTGCCCCACTCCATCTCCTACCAAAACTTTTAGCCACATACAGGCAAGATTATATGTAAATCTAGTTTGTGTTCACTGTCAGTGTTTCGGGAACGGATGTGCACCTGTCTATTGTCTGTCCGGGTGTCTCGGGGAAGAGCTAGCTGTTGACTGTTTTTACCCGTTGGATGCGTACCTGTCTGGGTGGGGTGGAGCTGAGCCTTGCAAAAGGAGCTGGAGAAGCCTAGCTGTGCAGCGACTTGGACCAGTCCTCCCACACGGGGTGATCCCCGTGGGTGCGGACCCCTGTGTTGGTGCTGTCATGGGTGGGCTCCTCTTGCAAGAGCAGGCATTGTACAAGTGCTTACAAGCAGCAAATTGCTCAAAACAATTTAAGTGATGGCATCTTTCTTCTCATGTCTATCAGTAGAGACTGTTATGTAGACAGCACCTTGTAGTAGGAGTAATATGAAACATGCACAAAGTTTGTTTATGTATAAATATTTCTGTATATGTACAAATATGCGTATTTCACAGCATTAAGTAGCAAAGCTGAAGAAACATTTGTCTTGCTTTGTATTTGAATGAGTTTCTTCTCCCGGCAGCTGCCCAGGAGTTCAGCTGGCTGGTAGGGACCCTGCAGCAGCATCATAACCTCATCTGACAGGAGCTACAACAACAACTGTGCCTTGATGTATTGGGGGTGATGGTGAACAAAGATGTTTTTAAGTGGATCAGCTTGCCTATTGAAGCCTGCTGTTTGTTGTAGCGTAGTCTCTGGTTTGTGGTGTGTTACGAGCGACTGGATGACCGGTCCTTGAGTTGCTTCTTGGCTTGCATCCTGCGTGTGGCAGGGGATGGACAGCAGGCATCTGGCCACCTTTAAACAATTTTGTTGAAGGAGGGAAACACAAGGATTAGGCAACTTAGTTTATCTGGGAAGAAAAGTAGGTGACAAACAATAGAAGGTGTTAAACATTGCTCTGTACCGAGTGGCATTTGGTACAAAATGTGAATGGCTGTTTTGGGCATAAATCTCACAAATCCTACCCTCTTCTTGGTTGTTCAGCTGCTCTTCAGGCCCTAAAGCGTAAGAAGAGATACGAGAAGCAGCTTGCACAGATAGATGGCACGTTATCAACAATTGAATTTCAGAGGGAAGCCCTTGAGAATGCCAACACTAACACTGAAGTGCTTAAGAATATGGGTTTTGCTGCTAAAGCTATGAAAGCTGCTCATGACAACATGTAAGTTATTCCCTTCTGCATCTTTCTGTAGGACCTTTAGTTTGTCATTTGTTTGAACTGCTAAATGCCAGGTGTTTCATAACCAAAGGTAGAGCTGGAGTAGCGAAATCTTCTTTTAAAAGGCTGTAACTTAAATTAAACTAAAATACTAGATACTTCAATATGTTGAATTAGATGTTCAATATTTCATATTGAACAAAATATGCAAGTATCGATGCTTTCTCAGTTTTATATGGCACAAAGCCGCTGCCTTTGTCCCACAGAAGGCTAGCACCAGTGTAGTCTAAAGCAAATGGGAGGGTGCACCGGTTACAGATCCACCTAGTAGCAGCAAGAATTTTAAGGCTCAAGGGGAGACTTAAACTTCTTTCTGTGCAGTGGAGTTTGTGTATGTAGCAATAATTAAAGGTAAACTGCATTACGGGAATGTTGTACTTGCTCCAAAAGCAAATATTGTAGATGTAATGTAGTAATGCTGGATCAGGGAACAGCAAATTATTATTAATACCAGTAATGCAGAACAAAACTTCTTCATATGAAGTCTCTGTATATAACTGCTCTGAGCTAAGCTTTTAAGGAAAAGTAAAAAATACATGCATAATTTTGTTGAGACCGGGGGGATAAAATTCAGACTTGCATGCAAAGTATATTTTGGGAAAGGACCTTGTAGATGTCACCATGGCGTGGCATTTCTACAAAACCCCAGAAATACAGTCTTAAGTGTTGATGGGGAAAGTGCCTGATTACATTGAACTCTTTCCTTTCTTTTACAGGGATATTGATAAAGTAGATGAATTAATGCAGGACATTGCAGAACAGCAAGAGCTGGCGGATGAGATTTCAACAGCCATCTCAAAGCCAGTAGGATTTGGGGAAGAATTTGATGAGGTATGCTTTTAAATTTGCCTCTGATTATATCATAGAATCATAGAATCATTTAGGTTGGAAAAGATCCTTAAGATGGTCGAGTCCAACTGTTAACCCAAGACTACAAAGTCCACAACTAAACCGTGTCCCTAAGTGCCACGTCTGTACATCTTTTAAATATCTCCAGGGATGCTGACTCTTATGAGATCTTTCTTTTAAGATCTACATATTGCATGTGTCTAGGTGTAGTACTAGGATATAAAATCTCTCCTAGAACTTGTTACTAGCTGTTCGTACCAGTGCATACAGCAGCTATCACCCTGACTTTATGCTGAGAATGGACTGCATGGCCTGATCTGAGATTGGCTGAGATGGCCTTGGACTTAGATTTCTTCTTCTCTTCACTGCTTTCCCCACCCTCCTCACCCTCCAAGAGATCATGTACAGGAATTCAGATGAAGAATCAGACTCCTCGTCTCCTCAGTTTGCTCTGATCCTGTGCATTTAAGCTATTTTCTTTAATAGTATGACTAGCTAGATCTACTTGCTAATAAATATGAGTTAAAGTTTCTTCCTTTTTTTTTTTTTCCCTCCTTTTAAAAACTAGGATGAACTCATGGCAGAACTAGAGGAACTAGAACAAGAAGAACTAGACAAAAACTTGCTGGAAATAAGTGGTCCTGAGACAGTACCACTACCAAATGTACCCTCAATATCAATACCATCAAAGCCAGGTATGTATGGACCTTTACCAGAAACATTTTGGATTGTTAAAAAGTATGCTTATTTAACTGCCAGCTCCTCAAATTTGAGAGATCTAGCTGCAGGCAACACAGACGTTTTGCTTGAAATTGCTTCATAAATCGCAGATTACATCTAGTGCCGTTTCTCCGTGGGGGTAACCTGCCTTTCTTAAGAACTGCAAAAATTAATAGTTATCACAGGAACAGTTATCATCTATTCTAGCGCTACCAGTTTATCTACAGCGTGGATGATGCTCAGAGTAGAGTGGAGATGCAGAGAAAGGAAGCTGTCTACCATTAGCTGCTGGCCCAACAGGGAAGTAATCTTGACAAACATACCAAGGCTGTAAAAGGGAATGTACAGTAAATTAGCTCTTGGAATTAGTCCCAGGCTGGTTCAGATTCCCACACTGAACCGTGCTTCCTTGCTGCTGCTTTGTTTTTTTAATTTGATCCCTGCTTTTCTGGCTTTTGGGAGAAACTAACCTGAGAGTCCCCTCTTTGGCGACAGCTGTTACCTCCTCTGAGGTTTGCACGTACCCAAGCCAGACAGTACCAAACTTAGGGTGATTCCAGCACGTATATCTAGGAAATTTTAGTTAGTGTGATGATTTTACGTGGAGAACGGGCAAGAAATGTTTGTATTTACACAGACAGTTCAAAGCTGCTGTTAAATTTGAACTGATCACTCTTCTATGAACTAGAAGTGATACCTCATGAAATACAGTTGAGTCGGAATACCTCTGGCATGCATTAATGGGATATGAAGCTTTATTAGCCTATTTTGCTGAATCTGCTTTAATGTATTATGAATAAGTTGTAGACTTTGCGGCTCTGTTTCATGTGCTTACTTAGGAAAAAAAGGTCCAAAAAACTGGTGGATGAAAGTAGTCCCAATTGGCTGGTGTATCTATAGTTATTTCGCTGCCTTTCCAGGCTTAAAAGGACCTGGGAAGCAGCGCACACTGCCAAACAACAAGGTTCTGCTTTAGGTGGCATGCTATGAAGTTTGCTCCTTCTGCGTTACAGTTCTTTTATTTTGACATAATTGATTTTGTGTTTTTCTAGTTCTGTTTTGCTAGGCAGAATCACTGACAAGTGTTGATGAGAGGGGAGTGAGTTATATCAAAATATCTTAAATCTGAGACTTTATCTGGATTCAGATCCAACAGCGGGAGAAATAGTTTAAATAAACGTGTGCATTACCTTCTTATATCCTAGCTGGTTTAATGATGTTTCTTCTCTAAATATTCTTTGGGTATGGACCTTAAAACATACTGACTTGAACCCAAATACAATTTTTGCATTATATTAGGTAGTAGTGACTGCACACTAGTAAGAGGCATTGTCATTGTGCACATATTTAAATAACTATACAGCATAAAACTTACGTAGACATAGCACTTCCTAAAATAATAAAAATTATGAATGTTTTCTGCAGTAAAAACTGTGAGTATAGAACTCAGTGTTTTATAGGATTTATGTTAAGCTGCTTTTGGATGGAAATTAGAATTCCATTAATGTATTTAAATGGCGTGCCACTTTTTACTTAAATAAAACTGCCTCCAACACCGGCATATGGGAAACCTTGGGATTCTGGGGTGGTGGCGGGTGGGGATTTTCTGTGGGTTTCTTTTTTAACCTAAATTGTTTTTCACTTAAAATTGACTTAATACACACTGGGATTAAAAGTTTACTTCTGGTCATCATGGGTCGGACTTTCAAAGGGACTACTTTACCTAATAACGCAGGTACATGCTTAACGTGTCTTTTGGAAAAGTAATGTGTCTTCTGTGGTAGAGCTGACTCTTATTACCTCCTTCTTATTCATTGAATGGAAAATGATCGTGAGCTTTCCTGCTTTTCCAGTTCTCAGGAGCTGTCTGGATTTTGACTTAATCAGTCTGAATGAGAATTTTTTTGCTGTTGCCTGTCAGCTAAGTGGATGTCAGAAGAAATTCAGGCAAAAGCTGTTTTTGTTTAATGGAAACCGGAAGAGCTTAATATAGAAAAACAAATTCCAAACTTGTACAAATGATAGGTCTTGGGTTTGACTTAAAGCTGACTCAGTTCTCTCTTACGTAAATGTTTCATTTGGAATGACACAAACCATTTTGAGTATGAATTATTTGACTCTTTTTTTCGCCTTCTGAAGCGAAAACACCGACTCAGGAAATGACATCTTTTTTTGGTATTTTCCAAAATTACTTCAGCTATTTCTGGGTTAATACCTTTTTGCCGAGTTAATCGTTTTCATCTCCAGAAACTGGACTTGTCACGTTACGACAAATAGCAGCGTTTGCTCCCCTGGAAGGACCAAAAATGACAACAAGGCAGCATGTAGCCTGCTGCTTAACAATCACATCCAGCCAGCTACTAGTGAGCGTGGCAAGAGGCTACTAGTAGCGTGTAGCCAGTGCTAGTTAGCTCTCCAGCCCCTTGAAGAGCTTGAACTGACACAGGAGTTGGAGGTCTCCAAATTCTGTAGCTAGCTAGACCAAAACACAGTAGCCTCATTTGTTGCACTTTGAGGACTTAATTGGAGAATAAGGGATTTATTTTTTATGGGGGAGAGACTGTAATACTGGAGACGTCAGACGAATTTCTGTAAGAAGCTATATCCCTCTGAGAGGGGCTCAGAAGCTGAAGGCTCGGGGTCTTCTGCTTGGAGGCTTAGTGATTATGGAAAACGATAGACACTGCTGGTGTACACACCTTAACCTTCATGCATGTTTGCAGTCTTCCCATGAGAGGTATTGTCTTTCTCCACGTAAAGTGGTAATCTCAGGAAGTTTAGCCCATGCTGGCTTTTTCAGAAGGCACCTTTTACTTCAATTCGAAAAGGTCTTTTATTCCTCTACTGGCACTTGGTGCTTCACTTATCGGTTAGGTCAGTGGCACAGAGGCTTCTCTCCTGCAAAGAATCGAGACAGGGTTCTGTCAAGATTCCCACTCATTTATTTTCTTTTAATATTCTGCAGCCAAGAAGAAAGAGGAAGAAGAGGATGATGACATGAAAGAGCTGGAAGCTTGGGCAGGAACCATATAACCACAGCAGTAACTGGCTGGAAAAAGACTTTGATTACCTATTCTGGATGCAAATGTGTTGTGTTGAGGAGAAAGCATACGCAAAATATCTTTATCTTTAATTTTAACCCAAAGCAGTGGGAACTGCATTGCTGTTTTCTGCATGGCATGGTCTGCACAAGGAAAGAAAGGGGAGCAGGGGGAATTCCCTGCAGTTCATACGGTTGAATTTCTGTAAAAAGGTACTTGCAAAATCAAACATTCAGCTTTTGGACTGTGCTACTGCCACTGCTGGATCTTCATCTTCAAAAGTTTGGGCCATATTGAAGTGAAATAAGCTGAAAAACACTCTGTAATTTTAAGTCAGTTTTAGTGTGTCTGGAAGTCTTGTAAGACATTCAAAAACCCGGGAAAGTCGTAAGTCACCATCGACTTCTTACTGTGTTTAGGTGCAAGAGTGCTTTAGGTTTTTAGTTCTTTGCAAGTTATATTTATATCCCTTGACTGATGTGTGGCCAGCCTTGTGTTTGTCACTGCAACAATGTAGTCACTATTCCCGTTTTAATTGGTGATAATGATTTGCAATTGACAAATGCTATCTTGGAAGTAGGGATGATTTAAATTTCAGTTGTACATTTTTCTACATAGCACTACAATGTTTATTGCTTTTTGTGATAATTGATAACCCATTCACAATGTGCACACAATTATTTGAATTAAGAAACTACTATGGATTGCACTCTATTAAATATCTTGATTAATTTTCATCTGTGGCTACTGTTGTCAGTTCTTTGTGATGTTTAAGTAATATGACTATAACTTACGTGCAGTTTGGCCTCTTTCTACATGAGTGATATACACTCTTTAAAGCTAGCTGAACTTTGGTTGTATGACTGTAGCGTAGTTGCATAAAACTACGGTCTTAGCTGAGCAAAATTGCCGGAGGGCTGCTGTAGCTGTTTTCTTATTGTAATAATATTCTGGTCCACCATGTCAAAACCTCCACACTAAGGAGAAGTCAAAGCTGAGTTAATACTAGAAGCAACAGGTTTAAGGACAGAGCTGGGAGCCTTGGCTTTCTATTTTTTTGTCATAGAAATGATCTGTTGTGCACTGTGCTAACAAAATGTTGTATTTTAAAGCACTAGTCTTATAGGAGTTATGGGTGAGCATCTTAAGTGCAGTGAAGTGTCTTAATAGAAGTGTTCAGGTGTAGCTGGGAGAGGAAAAAGAAATCCTGTAGCACTGTTAATGCTCTGAAGGTTACTGATGTAGAAGCTCAGAAACTGTAAGTGACAACCCAGCAACCAGCTGTTTCCTGGGCTGTGTTTTCTTTCCTGTTCATTTAGCTAATTGCTTTAACTAAAGGAAGAACCTCGTCTGCACAGCAAGAAGAAAATGCAATAATGAGCGTATGTCACGATTCCTGTTTACTTTTAGCCAGACAGCTAGGACAACTTTGTTTCTTATAACCTATTGTTTCTTGATTATTTTAATAAATGATGGGGTGGTTTCTTAATCCTACAATTTATTAGTATGTCTGAGGACAGCTCACCTTTCTGCTTTGAATATCACTGAATTCCTTGACACATTGCATAATATCAGTGAACAGCTAAAACGCTTAGAGTAAAACATTTTTCTGCCTTGCTCAGACTCATTCTGTGGGCAAAACTTACCCGTAAAGAGCACCAAGATGCAATGTAAAAGGAAGCAGCTGCCAACTGCCAGCAGGCTGTCTGCAGCTGTGCACTCCAGTGCCCAGGGTTTCCCCTTCCTAGGAAAGGCAGTCTAGTTCCTGCGAGGAAACTGTTCCCAATTAACTTGTCCTCATCACACGATTTGCAGCTGCATCGGTGTTTTCTTGTAGAGCTGCTGTTACATGTTAACGGAGGCAAGCAGAAAACTGGGATCCAGGTATTTTCAGTTTGTGATTAACCCTTGTTTTTTCTAATAGGAAAGGTGAAAAGCATTGTCACTGTTGCGTGTGTGTGTGATACTGACACATTTAAAGCAGGGCAAAAATACAGTCCGGGCTGATGGACCTCATTACTGCTTTTCCTCTATAACGCTTTCAACCTTTTGCAGAGGGAATGGCTGTTACCTCTGCTATGCAGGTGGAGAAGCCGGGACACTGCATTTGTACTTTGACCCTAGGGAAGCACAGCGCTTTCGCCAGGAGTGGCAGGGAAGTGTTTTGTATTTATGCTGCTCGTTTGGGTTGGGGGAGTCAGGAAAAAGATCGCTGTGTGGTGGCTGCTCAAAGGCTCAGGCAATTATCTGCTTTTCTACCTTTAGAACAGGGTGAACGTGCAAAGAGGGCACTTGCAAAAGGTGGGCCAGGGAGTGGCTGAGGTGGTTTTGCTTTCAGCACTGCTGATTATAAACCTCAGCACACGTCCTCCCCCGGGGCTGGAGAGCACTTGAGTTGTACAGCAGGCGGGGGGGCTGTTCCCTCCCAGGAATAACAGCAATCCATAGCTCTGCCCAATACTGCTTTATATGAAATCAATCTTCAGTGTTGTTGGATCTTTACCTTTCCAGATGTATGAATGGCTTTTCTGTGTGCCTTCCCTGGTCTTCTCTCCAACAGATGCTCTTTCTGGGACTGTTTTAAGACATTTAACTGCAAGAATCTTCAGTGTAATGTTAAATAGGGAGGAAATAAGAGGGGCTCCATTAGCCACCGGTGGCAAATCACTCTCCAGTTGCTTAACTGATGAGTTGTAAGCAAGTTTGCTTGTTAGTTAATGCATGTTAGTAATGGGCTCTCGGGAGGTGCTTCGTGGCACTTCCCTGGTGCGAGCGATAGGAGATCTAACTGGAGAGCGGTTGGCCTCGCACACGGGTCCTGGTGCAGTAGGAGCAAAGCAATGCGTTGTGTGGGGGGCATTTGGGTACGTAGCCCACCAGGAACCATCTCGGGCTGCGGTGGGGGGCAATATGCTCACTAAAATGTGTAATCTACTTTTTGGTACTTAAAGCGTTTGAGGGAAAGCGTGACTTCTCCAGAAAAAGTCATCGGACCTTTGTCTTTGCTTTGCCTGCAGGGAAGTGCTGCCCACCTCCCCAGGAGCCAGCGCTGTACCCTGGCTGCCTGTCCCTGACCTCCTGTGGGCCAAAGGCTTTGCTGCCAGATGTGCTACCACTGTTCTTGCATTCATAGGTCTGCCCTTACTGCTTGTGGCTAATTGTATGCGGCTAAATGGCCTACTTGGTGTCAGCGAGGAGAATAGCTCCCGTGCTGAGAGAAGGAAGAGCTATTTGTCTTCTCCGCCTGCTTCAATTTGAGCGTTTCACATCCAGCATGCATGAAGCACCGCGCGTTGACTAGCAAAGCTGTGTCTGGGGAAGTCCCCTGCTGTGTGTGGCCACTGTCCATACTGGTGGGGTCAGACGCGGCTTCAACACCAGCCGCAGTGGCAGAAAAGGGGCTTACGGCTCTGGGGAGAGAAAGTTTGGGAGCTGGTTCCTGCAGTTGTGCCAGAGCCTGGCTCTGCCCGCGCTCAGCAGCAAGTGGAGGTCAGCAGTCAAGTGCCTGCGTGTGGCTGTAGTTCACTTTCACAGCGTGGGCAAAGCTGAACCTGCTCTGAGTGCCCTTGGGGTGGCAGTTCGTTAGCGTGGTTGCTTCAGGGATGGATGGAGATGTGACTTCTCCCTACAGGCACGGAGAACCTGCGTCCTCAGCTCAGGAAGGTGAATATGGAAGTGGTGGGAGGCAGGAGGCCTTTTTCAAAGGTGCTGTTTGTCGGTGCTGTGATGGGAGGGAGCAGGAATGCTTTCCCAGCTCTTCAGGAGCTGCTGCACCCTGTGCGCACACAGGGCATGACGTTTCATTTAGGAGTGAGAGCTCGTGGCTGTCACTTAGTGGCATAAATCAGCTGCCACACTTGCCCTGGGGACTTCCTTTTCCCTGTCTGAAATGCTGGCTGCCACCCCACCTCTGTCACTCTCCCCCTTCCCATGGCATCTTACCTATGCCCGTAGAGCTTCTGCATCCCCTCTCGGGACCTAGTCCTGATCTGGGGGACAGCTGACCTTATTTCACTGCCAAATAAACCCTGCTTCCCACTCTCACAGCAACACGTTACAGCTCCCTGGCTCTGTCTTTGCCCCCACGTTGTCTGATGCAAGTTACTGTCCGGTTGCTTCTGCCCCCCAGTTTTCCCAACCCTAAATTGACTCTCAGGCTCTGGACTCCTGCATCTGTCTCACTGCTGGGCTTCCTTGCAGGGCGGATGGGTGCCACCAGGCTGGGCCCCTCGGGAGCCGCCGATGCGGGTGCTACGGGGCGTGCGCTGGGCTGTGCCTCCGCTAGAGCTGGGAGCCCCTGCCTCCCTTGCTGTCAGGGGAGGTTGGGGCCATGATCGTGTGTTTTGGCACTGAAGAACCGCTGTCCTCTGGCCAGCCTGGCCCTGGAGGTCACAGCCTGGGCTAAGCTGCTTGTGCTTGTCCTTTCTTCTTCTTCTCTACCTTGGACCTACCCTGCCTGCATTCCCTGTTAAACCCCACCACAGAAACCCATCGGATGCTCCTGTGATGCTGCAGCTCCTTCATCCCCAGGCACAACGCCTGTGGCACATCACCTTCCAGGGTCCCGCGGCCACCTCTGTCATCCTGCGCATCGCTGGTGCCGGGTGAGTGTTTAACAGCACGGGGCATCCGAAAAGCGGAGTGGGCTGGAGAGCCCCCCGGCTGCACCAGGGCTGCAGTGCTGCCTGGCCGTGGGGTCTCTCCCCAGGCAGCCCATCCCTCCATGGCTCCCCTGGGATGCTGGTGCCCCGGGAAACACCATGGGCTTCTCTGCACCTCTGTGGGTACCCCCAGCGTGTGACAGCCTGTTGGGTTACTATGGCAATGTGGCTTCATCCCCAGAGATGCCATCACCAGTTGCAACTCTCTCTAATCCCTTTGCAGACATATATTTAAATCTCAACCCTTTCATTAAAACCGATCAGCTTATTGAAGCCTCTGAATGCAGCGTATTTATGAAATTAGCCTGCCTGTGAGAACGAGTTTCTTCTCACTCAAGAGGTGTAATACCGCTAATCGATATAATAGGTTAAACCCTTTTATTACGGCTCTGCTGAGAGGATCTGGAGTTTGACATTTGTATGCCATGCTCAATGCTCCCTTTCTCCCCTGCTAGTTATTTTTATCATTATTTTGGTTCTTATGACAAAATTGCACTCTGCTCATCTGGAAAGCTCTTCCCCCTCTAAATCCTGCTCGCGTTCGGCTTATGCTCAGCCCTGTGGCAAATAAAAGAGTTCTCTTGACTTAATTTTCAAACATCAAGGTCCATTAAATCAAAGTGATGCTTTCCAGATCTTGTGGCTCTCAGCAGCCCATCCCTGTCCCCATCCCTCCCTCTCAGGGCTCCAGGCGTTTCAGCTCTGCTGGATGTCTTCTGAACTGGTCAGCTGGCAGGATTTTGAGGCCATGTTTTAGGGCATTATTGGAGGTTTCCCCCTGTCTTGCCTGCGCTGTGGGAACCCAGTGATGTCCTCCTACATGTCATCTCGGAGCTGTGACCGAGAGCATCCCTTGTTGGCTGTCCCATGGGTGCGAAGGAGGGATGGTTGGCTGGATCCAGCGGGGTCTGGGGCCAGCTTGTGCTACCCTTCTGGCCAGCTCATGTCACCCTTCTGCTCTTCTTGGGTTTCTCCTGCCCTTTGCTATTTGCTTAGCTATTCACCTGCACTTTTGCTCCTGCTCTCGTTACCTGCTGTGCTAACGAGGGGAAGTTCCCCATCCTCCTCCGGGACCGGCTCCATCCATGCGATGTGAGGAGGTTTTGCAGAGGGATCCAGAGAGTGGTCAGCAGGGAGGAGGGACACGACACGCAAGGCCAAACGGCTCAGACAGATCTTCCCCGTCCATGGTGAGTTCTCTAAAATCAGCCGCCTTCGCAGCTCCTGTCCCTGGCTGGGGGCACCCGGTCCCAGGGACTCACCTGTGGGCACGAGGGAGAAGATGGCTTTGCAGTTAGGTGGAACTGAGACTTCTAGGGCTTTTTGGGGTCCCGAGCAGGCAGCACCGTGGCTTGAGGATCCCAAATGTCCCAGGCACCAGTGGGGTTTAGACTGGGCTATCAAGCACAGAGGCACAACCAAAAAGCTTGTCCTGCTGCCCTGGAAAGTCCCATTCTCTCTGCTGTGCTTGCACGTGCACGTGCACCCACACATGTGTGCACACTCATCCCCCTTCTCCATGTCGATTCAGCCTGCTGCAGAGACCACGCAAGCACAATTTGCACGCTGTACTGTGGCGTGCAGGAGGATGAGACCGGCTAACGCCGTCCGTGCAATATCCTGCTTGAACGCTTGGAGGCAAAACTGCATTTCTGGACAGACGTGCTGACACCGCGATGCGCTGTGCGGCCGCTGTCTCCTGCCTCCCTGCCCAGGGCCGGGGCTGCTGGCACGGCTGGCGGGCACGGCAGGGGCTCCTGCCGACCCTTCCTGGCTCTTCCCTTGAGATTCGGGGGAGGCACTAACCCCAGTTGCTGGGTGCTGCCGCGGGCTCCGTCCCTCTGCGACAGGTCACGATGCGGGCACGAAGCTGCTTGCCCCGAGCAGTGGGGCCCGGCTGCCTGGTGCTCTGCCAGCGGCCGACCTTCGCCCGGCTCCCCGCTGCTGGGGGGCGGGAGGTGATGGGGTGCTGGTGATGCTGCCGAGGGCACCTTGCCGGGCTCACCCCAGGCTCAAAAGCAGCGGTGGCCCATCGGCCAGGCATCCCCCTGCTCTGGAAAGCATCTCCCAATGAGGTTTGCAACCATAAAATAATTTCTGTGTCTCTCTCCTGAACGGCGTTAAACTTCTGTAAATTAGAGACCAATATTTTAATGCTGTGACAGGGTCACTGGCTGCCAACTGTTAATGAAAACCATTTTTTCCCCACTTTAATTTTCAGCTCCCTGTTTCTCCAAGGGTGAAGCATGGCCCCTGGAAGGCTCCAGTCCCCTTTTCCAGTCGCTCGGCTGCTTTCCTGGGCACACAGCAGCCTGCTGGAGCCTGCAGCCAAGCCTCGGAGGAAGGTCTTCCTCGCCCAGTCCCTCCAGCTGAGGCCAGTGGTGCCACTGGGATTTGGGCCTGGGGATGCTGTGGGTGCCCAGATGAGCAGCCAGAGGCAACGGAGTTGCTCCCCAGGGTATTTTGGGGAGACGCAGTGGGGGAAAGGCTTATCCGTGAGGGATTACCAGCAGAGGGCAATGCCGTGATGGATTTCCATCTCTGTGCAGTTCAGTAGGTGTTAAACCAGAGCTGGTCCAGCGTGGGAGGGGGAAGGAGACAGATGCTGGTACCGCAGTCCCCCTGGCCCTTTCAAACTGCCTCAGCCCTGGTGACGTTTCCCTCAGCAGGCAGGAGGGCACCTTCTTGCTGGGGCAGGTGGCTCACGACTGCCCAGCACCTCCCCATCCCACCGGTGAGGGGTGGAGGTGACGGCTGGGAGCTGCCTCCCTGCCCGCGCGGTGCCATTGTGGGCAGCTCTGGGGAAGCGGCCGTGGGATCAGGGTACCCAGATCAGGGTGGGCCAAATCCTGGATGATGCTGAGTGTTTTGACTGCTCTCAAAGACCAAGTCTTGGGCTTTGCTGCTGGCCCGTTCCCCTGAGGGCGAGGCAGAGCATTCGGGAGGCAAAAGGAGAAGCGTTCACACCGCTCTTCAAACCCTCAGCAGAACAGGGAGGAACGTTGCCTTTGGCTTTGCAAGGCTGCAAGCATCCCCATTGGGTTTGTGCACCTGTATCATCAGTAGAGACAAGAGCATCCTTCCAGCAGGCAGCGACAAATGCTGCTGCTCCCCTCGGCATGCCCGTGCCATCCGGGGAGGCGAGGAGCACTCGTGCTCGCGCAGGCGGGATGCGCGTGGGGCTGGGGGGGCTTGGTCTCTTGTGAACGTGGTAGAGGAAGGGGAAAATCTGATTACAAGTGGCAAAATGCAGTGGGGTTACACCAAATACACGTGGCGTGGAGCACAGAAAAGCACGCACTCTTGCACAAAAGACCCTAAAAAGCAGCAGCTGCATGGAATAGGCTGAAAGTAGGGCCTTGGAGACTAGAAAATCATTACAATAACCAGAGGAATCTCAGGGCGCCCGGATGGTTGCGTGGCGCATTCTCGTGGCTCAGCTGACGTGGCAGCTTGGCCACGCAGGGATGCATTGGATCCTGCAAAAAAGTTCAATGCTCTTTTTCAAGTAACTCTGCGCCCACAGCTCGCCGACTGTCCCTTGCTCTGCTTGGATCGCAGTGTCCTCTGCAGCGCCAGTGATCCCTGTCTCTCCCACCAAGGTGTGCTGGAAAACCAACTTGCATTTTCCTGCTCTGGCCACCTCCGGAGGTGGCAGAGGTCACATCCAGTGACAGCAGTGTCGGGTTCGGGGAGCACGAATGCCTTCCTCTACTGGACTGGTAACTTTTTGGCAGCACAACCGCCGGCATCCCTGTGTGGGGCCGGCCACAGCTCCTGGGTGCTGGGCTGTGTTCTCCTGCCCTGCAGCACGTGGGCACCCAGCCAGAGGACCAGCACCTTCCCAGGGGCCGCTGACGCTTCGGCGTCCTTGCTTTGCCTTGCTCTGTTGTTTCATGAAGCAGCAGCACACGATGGTCTCTTTAGTCTCTATTAACAGAACAAGAGCCGGGGAAAATTTGTAGCCAGCTGAAGGGCTGAGCGGAGGAGGAGGTGATCCACGCCTGCAGCTAGAGAGCGATGCTGCTCCGGACACTGCGGAGGTACTCGTCATTCCATGGCCGTTCCCTGCAGAAAGAGGGATCAGCTCAGCGGATCAGCTCTCTACACTTACATCTTTTATTTCACCCTCCAGGAAAGCTGCTGCTTCTAAGGCTGCCATAAGCACAGCCCCGTTCCCAAAACCAGGAGACCCTGGCTGGGCTCCCGCTCTGCATTTTCCAAGATCGCACTTGTTTGACTTCCAGGGAAGAAGTTTGCCTCATTCTTCCAAAAAAGATCAGAACAAGGAGGCCAGTTTTGTCACAAATAAAATATACCCCATCTTCATTACAGTGTACACCCACTCCGGCATCAGTTATGGAGAAAGAATGTTACTGGCCCTGACGTTTGGGGCTGGAGTCAGAAGACTGCTTGCTGATAAGAAAATAGCTGGGGTAAACCGTCCTCAGCGCTCCTCCTTGGGCGTTTGGGAGCAAAGCTCAGGGCAGGTCCCCACCGCCGTGCTCAGCCCCTGCGATGCTGAATGGACAAGCAAGATCAGCTGCAGGTGGGAGATGTCACCGCCTGTTAATGACTCCTGTTTTGAATAGGGGTGTTAGAATGAACTTGGCTGATGGCCACATGGCCACTGGTCTGAAGTCTCTGCGGTCTCATCTGGGACCTTTCCCGGCCAGGGCCGGTGGCTTTCGGGGCACTTGGCCAAGGGTGTCCACATTCCTTCTCCTGTCCTTCCCCCGTCGGCTTCATCACCTCCAAGGTGCAAGAGCCATTTGTGAAGCTCTGAGCAATGAAATCCCTCCTTTGCAGAGCCGTCCTCGGGCCACTGTGTCTGAACCCCAGTCTGAGCAGCTCTTCTTTCCCTCCCCAGCCTGTCGGGGTATCGCCCCGGGGCGATGCTGGGGTCTCTGGGGTTTGGCACAGCCTCTCCTGGCTCTTGTGCTCGCCCCTGTCAGGGAGGGTCGGGTCTCAGCTCTGCCCTACCAGCAATGACATGGAGATAAAATGTAAAATGTGCTTATTTATTGCAGGGAAGACACAGTCCAAGGCTTTTCTCTCCCACGCTGGCAATGGCAATACAGTTTATGCCCCCCTGAAGGCAGGAGGGCTATAAAGAGACTGTGGTGCAAGCAGTCCCGTGGTGCAAACTCTGGTCCGTGGAATAAATCCTGGGCAGGTTCATTACAAGCTGGGTGGATCCAGCTGCGATTTGGAGACGCAGGGAGCCTCTCCCATCCCTCCTTGCCCTTGTGAGTCGGAGGCTTCATGAAGCCGGGCTGTGCTCTGCCCCAGCGTGCCTTACATATCTGCCCAGCTTTCACCTCCCAGGGGCTCGGGGCTGGGTTGTGGCTCTCACACCTCTAGTAAGAAAACCATCAGCTGATGTTTGATGGCACAAGGCGGGATCGGGCTTGTCAGCACAAGTGATTAAACTGGTTTATAGGTGGGGAAACTGAGGCGCAGAGCGGCAGCGCTGCTCCGTGAGACAGGCTCTCGGGAAGCACAGCCACCATCTTTGGACAGGGCTGTCTTGTGCCGTGTCGGCATCCTGACCGGCAGCGCGTCCCTCTCGTGTCCGTGGCATTGCCGTTACTCAATTAATACTCCCAGACCTTTCTCTCCTTCACCTCTGCTGGAAGATGAGAAAGGGGAAATTTGCCATATGGTTTCTTGATGGCATGTTGCTGTAAGTGGAGCTATTACAGATGCAAATGAACAACTTTAAGCAGTGAATGTGAACCCCAATGGCAATGGGACGCTCTTCGCCTCTGTGACACTTTTACTTTGGCAGAGGCTTGTGCAGCCGCGTGTCCCAGGTTATGGGTCTGGCACGTCGGGACTGAGCTCTCGGCGGTGTCGGGATGCTGGGCCTGGAGGCATCGCTGGAAGAGGAAGACTTTGCATTGCGTGCGGAGGGATAAATCACCTTGTGCTGGCTCGGGTGGACTACTGGAGGCAGTAAGTGCTGTGCTGAGCATCCCCAAAAATAGGGGCCCAGCTCCTGCGAGGGGAGCATCTCTGCTGCATGTCCCTGAGGATCCGTTTGCAGTGATGGAGCCATTCCCTCTGGGCATCTTCAAGGTGTCTCAGCTCTGGGGCTCCCGTGTGCAACAGGGGAGAAGGAGGGATTGCTGGGCTGATGGTTGTGGCTGTGCTGGGGCTTTCTGCAGCCCTGCGAGACACGTAACCATTTTTTTCTGTCTGTTGTCCCAAACGGCTCTTCTGCTGGGTCTGAGAGTCCCACGAGCGGCAACAGCACGTGTCCATCCTTGTCCTTGCCCCTTTCACAGGGGCCTGCTGGCATTTTTGGGCATGGGGAGGAAACAGAAACCTCACAGCCCCGGGTCAGATGTGCATGGAGCCAGGGTTTCATGCCCATAACCCTGCGTGCAAGGAGAGCAGGAGCATCCAGGATGTGTTTTTTCAGCCTTTGTGTTAACAGCCTCCTGCCCGCAGGCACGAGTCGGGGAGCAAGTGCTAAAGCTGTGTGCTGGGACACATGTTCCCAGCAGAAAATGCCGACACGTGTCCCGCAGACCGAGGAGGTGCTTGTGAGAGGATGTGTGGCGTGGGGAGGGGGTGCAGAGCCATCTGTCACTGCTTTCTAATTAATGCTGGGTTTGATATGATAATTAAATCTGACTTCTGCATTAATTTTTTGCTAATTATTTACAAAAGTGTTTTGGATAACTGTCATCATGTTGTGCAAAAGTGACATCCAGCAGCCAGCTGGTGGGCGCTGGGTCTGAGTGTGATGACGGGCTCATCAGCGCGCTTGGCCGTGGGGCCGAAACTGCCGGGGAGCAGGTGGCCCCAGGTCCCCAGGGCCACCACATCAGTGGGGACTTTTTGGGAAGCTCCACATCCCGCAGAGCTGGGATGGGGGTCGGGGCCAGTGCTGGGGGTTGGCAGCGGCTCTCCTTCGCCCCAGCTGTCCTGGTGCCATGTGCTGGCACGTGCAGGGTTGGGGGAAGGAGGACCCGTGGGTGCCCCCCATGGGGCCATCCAAGCTTTCAGTGAGGGTGCGGGAGGGGTCCGGGGGTGCATCCTGGGGCTGCCCCAGGCAGTGCAAGGGCTGGAGGCGAGGTGGGGGGCAGCAGCATGGCTGCCGCTCCGCTGGGGTCTAATGAACGACCCGATTTTGAGCATCTCTTGATGAACACAAAGGGCTGGTCCCACTGACATTTCACAGCTCTGACCTCATCATTTGGAGCTCCGGAGGCTCGTCCCCTTGTAAAGTCAAACCTGTGACCGTGTTTGGCACCGCCACCGGGTGCTGCGGCCAGGTTGCCCATGCAGGCGGCTCTGACGGCTGCACGGATGTCCTCGCTCACCGGCTTATGCCGTGGGGGCTCGGGGATGCTCCGCTCATAGCGGGTCCCGGACCTGGAGAGAAAAGCCAACCCCACGGCAGCAGCCTTGCGGGTCAGGAGGAGAACAGTGCTGGTTATCAGGGTTTTCATGCAATGCCAGCCACCCCAGAGGAGCTGTGCTCTGGGTACCCTGGACTTTGCAGCCCACCTTCCCCTTGAGGTGAGGCAGCGTTTGCCTCATCCTCGGGGCACCCTGGAGCAGCTGTGCTAGGCGCTGCCGAAATGTCAGCTGCAAAGGAGCTTCCTGGCATTTCAAAGCACTGGCATTTGAACAAGCTTGCAAGAACGAGAGCTGGTGTCAGCAGGAGAGCCGTGGGGAGGCTGGGGAGCCAGCGGGACCGAGGGGGCGGCGGAGGGATGCGGACGGATGCTCCAGTGCAGTAGAGAGGGACCGTCAGGGACCGTCAGGGACCGACAGCGCAGTTGGGGTCTCTGCAAACTTCTTGGCGTTACACCCAAGCTGCTTGGTGAAGGTTCAACCCCAGGACTCCCTTCTGCCACCGCCAGCAGCCAAGGGGGCTAGGGTCTCTGGGGGCTGTAAATAGCAGCCAGCCTCTGTGCAGAGCCTCCGTTTTCCCCTTTTTCATGGAAACTGGATTTTGTGGATCCCCTCCAGCTGTGCTCTGCCATTCCTGCTCACCGCGTCCCTAAACACCATCCTCTCAGGTGCTGGCACCACAGGGGACAATGTCAGCAAAGCCCAGTCCCACCGCATCAGCCCGAGAGCACTGTGTTGGGGATGTCTTTCCCCAGGAAGGACCTGAACTTCTTCAGCCTCCTCCCGCTGTGGAGGGAAGCACAGCAGGAGGCCGCCGGCCGCCCGGCAGCTCCGTGGAAGGATGTGTACCACATATTTTATTTTTACAGGCATCTGCATTGAAATTTGTCAGATGGTCTCAACAGGGAGCAGCTCTGCATTGCATGTAAGACTGGGGTGGGCACCATGGTCTCCCAGCCCTGCTGAAGCATCGGTGCCTTCCCAGCACTTCCCGCCCTCATGCATTTCATCGGCTCCACCAGCCCTTGCATGGTACGAAGGGTCTGACTTTGCTCTCCCCGGTAAGGTTTTGGCGAGCGAGGAGTGGCGACTGTGCCGGATCTGTGCAGGGCCAGCCAACGCTGCCGGTGCCTCAGTGAGCCTCAGCTGCTGCCAGCTCTCGTCCCTTGCACGAGGGGAGCAGGAGCATCTCAAAACCCGCGGTTAAAAGCTGTGCGGAGCAGCTGTGGCAGAAGTTTTAAGTGAGCTTTCCTCCACCCAGGGCAAATTCTGCGTAAGAAATGTTTAAATTTTAAATCTGTGGTTCTCGCTTGCTGCTTTCGTGGCTCATCTGACTCTTTCCATGCTGCTTGAGAGGCAGATTATGGAGCTGCGTGGGACTGAGCTGCAGAGGTCGGTGCTGGGGGACAGGCAAGGGGTAGCGGGGAGCTGCCCGGGGGTGAACGGGGCCCTGTGCCCGCCTGCCAGGGTGCAGGACGGGGTGCACGAGCTGCAGCCTGCGGCACCCTCAGTTCTGGCTGTTGCTTTTCCCTTCGTTAGTATGAAGCGCGCGTGCGGATTAGCTCACCCTGCTGAGCATATTATAGGTTGCTGGTTTTCTGCACTGGCCGGCTCTGTGGCTCTATAATGTGTAATTCACAATCAATTTACCTAAAGTTAAAATACAAAGAAGGGGGAGAAAAAGAAAAAAAAGAGCCTTTTCAGTTTAACAGCTGGTGATGCCTCAATAGCCGCCACCATGGGCTATCAATGGCACTTCACAATCCAATATCTGACATTATTTCTTAGCCTCACTCACTTCAGTTTCACCTCAATCCTGAGCAAATATTGACAAATCTCATATAATCCTGCCAGTACAGTACCGGAGAACTTTATTTTGTTTGCAGTGCGCTTGGTACCATCTATATCCCCTGGACAGGAGCCGAGGGACACAAGCACAACGTTAAATAGGAATAGCAAAAGGATCGGACAGCAAAGAGGCTGTGTGTGCACACAGTTTGCTGGGAGCGTTTTTTGGGGACCAGGGCTGCTCCTTCCCATGTGTCTGCCCGGCCTGGGGCTGTTGGGGCCTGGTGGCCGTGGGTGCATCCCCTCGTGGGCATCCCCCTGCGCCCAGGGGCTCCGGTCCTTCTGCAAAACCCTCCAGGCACATCCAAAAGCAAAACTTCTCTCTGTAACATTTCCAGGGACACAGGTATGGTGCTGACTGTCTGCAGGGGACCGGTGGAGACCCGGCACGTGGGGACGAGCCACAGCTCACAGACCCCAGGCCAGAAGGGACACCCCGGGCTGGGCGGTGTGTCCCACCGCTGGAGCCTGTCTGGGGCTGAGCGGTGCTGCGGCAAAGCACAACGGGAGGAAGCATCGCTCAGGCGGGCAAGCGGGGAGAGTTTTGCTTTGATATTCCTGCCGGGACAGTTTCTAGTGTTTGCTTTCGGAGAGCATGACAAATCTTCCCGCACCCACCGCTTTCATCACTCACCTGCGGTTTATTCTTCCCCACCAAACCATCTCTCAGAGAGGCCGGAGGTGCTAAATCAGCTCCTTCTCAGCACCACAGCTCATGTTATCGCTTTGAAGGTTTGGGGCGCTTTTGTTTTACCAATCCATCAAAAACCAATTCCGGGTCAGGAAGAGTGATGGGTGCATCGGGATGAAGACCCAGCGAGCGCTGCAGTTTCTTCTCCTGGACACGTGCTGTCGGGGTCCCCATCACTCCTGCGGTGGCCGGCAAGGAGCTGGGGACGGTCCTTGCTGCAGCTCTGGGGCTTAGTAAGCAGAGCGACATCGTGGCATTGAACTGGCTCAAGTCTGTTGCCTTGAACTTGAGCCAAAGGTTTTGGCTGAGGCAGGGGAAAGGTCTTCTCTTTCTTCTGCTTATCCCCATGGAGGTGGCAATGGGTGCTCAGCGTCCATGCTGAGCTGATGTCTGGTTCAGCAAAGCTCATAGCAAAACAGCGTTCAGACAGCACTGCTTCTCCCTGGGGCACAAGGGGTGTCATGAATGGCTGAGTCCTTTTTGGGGAACACTCTGCACCCCAACAGGCTGCACCCGATGGGCAGAGCTGGGCCAGCGCTTGAATCCTGGAGGTAAAATCCCAGCACTTGAATGGGAAAGACCTGCCCCAGCTCTGCTCATAGGAAATCTGGAGTCTGCTGGGTGCTGTGGCAAAGCTGGGGTCCCTGGGGTGCTGCGGCAAAGCTGGAGTCCCCTGGGTCCCATGGCAAAGCTGGTCCCCAGGGCGCCACAGCAAAAGCTGCAAGAAAAGGGACCTTCTTTCCCAGGATGGCTGCTGTGGTGTCACCCACTGCCTCACTTCCCGGTGCAGGTGAGTATTTGCAATCCCCCTATTCTGGGTGTGATCTCCCATCCCACGCCGCTGTCGCTCTGGGCCAGCACGTCCCACCGCAGCTGAAGGCAACTGCACCGCGGGTGGAGCTGCCTTCGCAGCTGCACGGATCCACAGGGGCTGCAACAGGGCAGGACCTGCGTCCAAACGTCCCTGTCCCTGCTTTGGGACCTCGGCTGTGATTTTGTCCCCTCGGCTGTTAATTCTCTGATCAGCTCATTGTACCCTGCCCAGCGCAGGAGCTACTCTGTCCCTGGACTGGATGGGCTTTGTGGCCGATGCCAGGCTAGCACATGGAGGGGGAGTGCTGCTGGTGCCATCACAGAAGTGAAGCAGTGTCAGAGCAGGATGAGCCCATTGCAGGATGAGCCATGGGGGGAGCGGTGAGATTTGGGGGACCACACTGCCCCAGCCTGAACCCCACCAGACCCTAGCCAGTGCATTTAATTTGTCAGCATCATGAGTGCTAAAATGGCCCATCCCCATCAAAAAATGTGCTTTTTATGCAACCAGGCAACTGAATTTCTCACCTACATCATCCACAGCATCTTCACCCTACCCAAATCCTGCTGCAGCATGGACCCAAGGGAACAGCGCCGGGGCACTGAGATGGATGTGCAAAGCCAGGAGTGATGGATGGAAGGGCGCCTGGCAGGAGGGTGGCAGTGGAAGAGAAAGCTGATTTCAATTGACTGGTTAATGACTTCATAAAGTCAGTGACTTGTTGGCAGCGCCTGGCAGTTCATTTTTAACAGCAGAACTCCAGTGCTCAGCCCCAAAGCCAGCTGCCTCGGAAATTCAAAACTCAATAAGCAGCTCTGGAGCTGAAAATAAGCTCAGTTTGAATCAAATTGCGCTCTTCCCTGCACCCCGTCTGTGCTCTGCGTGCTGCATCCTTGCCATCCCCCAGTCCTGATGGAGGAATCGTGCTCTTCCATGCGGTATTAATCATAACCCGGGACCTAGATTAACCTGTTCAAGATCCAAAAGATCCAAATGGCATCTGTGGTTTGACCTGGGCACAGCATTCAGTTTCTTTCTGAATTCGTGAGTTTTTACACCCCGCTCACCCGCGGCGTGGAGCAGATCGGGCCCCTCAGCAGGAGGCAGCGGCAGGCGCCGTCTCACCCTCGGTTATTCCCTCCCCAGCCTCACGTCCTGTCCCCTGGATTAAGATGGGTCGTTTCTCTCATTGCTTATCTACGGTGCATGTCTTGAAACACTTGCAATATAGTTTGATCTTTTTCAAGTCCCACGGTGTTGCTTGGCGAAATGCTGGGTATTACCGCTAATCTTCCTGGTCTCTGCTCATTTAATTATCTTGCTCCACACTTCACCCCCGCCATCTCCCACCCCTGGCTCTCCAGCTCCCGATCCACAATCTATGGTGGCTCCTCAGCATGGGCAGAAAAGCTGAGCCTGCAGCTGGGGCTTCATCTCCAGCTGTACACTCTGACTTTGAGGTCTTGTTTGAAATCTTCACCTTAAATACCTTTAAAGGCTCCCTTCAACCTGCCCATGACCTGCTCCCCACCTTTCCAGGTGTCCCTCCCTGTGACACCACCCCGCTCCCGCACCCCACAAAGCATCGCAGCTTCTCCCGCAGGTGAGGCTGATTCCTGGCGAGGTCCAAAAAACCAGGATAAAACAGTAATAAGGGCATCCTGCATTGCACTAACTTTATAACTTATTTATGGGCACATGTGCAAAAAGCATTGCTGTATTTAATCAACTCACTGCCAGCAGCCCGGCGGCGATGGGCTGCGTTATTTCAGCAGCTTGGGCTCACGGTTATGGGAACATGGGGTTACAGCCGTGGCGAGGAGCTGGCCGCAGAAGAAAAGTCTCTTCAGCGCAGCGGTGTGTGGTAATACATACTAATTAAAACAAATGTAATTACCCAGGCTGCAACTCATGCTTAACAAATTAGAACCAAAACATGGCAAACATGAAGAGAGAGGAAAAACAGTCTCACGGCTTTGAAAAGCGCAAAGCCCAGGCGGGAGCTCGGGCATCGTCTCAAGTCAGTGGCTCTCCTAGAGTTCATCCAGGGCACAGGGCATGACTTTTCAGCTTCCTCCACAGTCAGAAAATTGCTGCTGCAAATTAAAGGGGCAAAAATAAAAAGAAAATATTAAAGGGGCAAAGAAAAAGAAAAAAATGTGTGTGTTTGTGTATCAAGAACTTGGGGAGAAGAAATGAACCAGCCATCCCCGGGTCCTTTGCAAGGAGCGAAGGACAGGGACAACAAATCCATGTTCTTACTAGCTGTGAAACCCCTGTGTTTCCTCAGAGGCCACCGCTGGGGACAGCCAGCTGCCTGTGCTGGGGACACCAGCACCGAGCGCTCCCAGAGGCGGCCGTGCTGGTTCGGAAGGGCAGATTGGAGGAGTGCTGCCCCGGCTGCTGCAGCATCGCGGGGCTTTCTGTTACGTGCTGCACTTCTTGCCTCCTGCTTGTTTTCTTGCCGGCATGTGGACGGCCTCCATGGCATCGCTGCACTCCTGGGCAAGTCATCGAAGAGGTTTAATGCAGGCTGCATTAAAAATCCCCATCGTCTTTATGCACAGCCATAAACTAATCAAGGAAAGCTGAGCGCTTGGTAAAAATCCTGAGCTGGATTGCTTTAGACTTCAGGCTTTAATTTTTATCAGATCATCTGATTTTTAGCAGATGAATCAGGCTTTAACGTTTATCAGAAAGGAGCTGCTGGTGAAAGCTTAATGCACTGATCACGGGTGGGTGCTAGTGAGGATGGTGGGACGGAGCTGCCGAGGTTTCCCGTGGGGACATGACCGTGGTCGACGTGGTGTGTGGGGATGCGTGGGTGCTCCTGCACCCACATGGCTGAGCTCGGTGCCTTGCCTGGGCATCTGTGAGCTGAGAGCGGGTCCCTGGCGGGTCTCTCATTTGATTCCCTGGCTCAGACAAGCTGCTGTTGGTCTACAGCCTGGTCTGGTGCAAGTGTCCTGAACCAGAAGCCTGCTGGGAGGAGAAGGGGTTATGGGAAAACAAGTTTCAATGAAACCTTTCCTTGGTATAAATGTCGGGAAGAGCTGCTGAATATTTCTTGCTCCCCTGGAAATGTCAAAAGAGGCTTTCGAGCATGGAGCTGAGAATGAGCAAACCGGCCGAGAATCGGATGTTGCCCAGAAGTGGACATTGCCCCTCGGGGCAGGGCAGAACCGTGCACTCCTGCCCTCGCACGCTGGGAGAAAACGCCAGTGGCTGTGCTGACCCTCCATAAGGGCTCGATGGGGTTCTCTGGGGCAGCTCTGCTTGGAGCCCCCCTCACCCGGCTGCGCTTGGCAGGAGGGGGGCTGCATTCACCGTCTTGTGGTTTCCACTTACAGCGGGGTGATTGCGAGGGGATGTTAGAAAGCAGATTAATGAGCAAGACATTAAGACTTAAACTAATAAAAATCTGCACGGTAAGTAGAGCTGCTGTCAAATGGTGTTCCCGAGGGAGATAATACCCCTTCCCCCTTAATTTCTTAGTAAATCCATTATGATTAATGCTATTACAGAGGAAACACTATTATTACAAACACATTGATGATGGCAGAGCTGCAGAATTAATAACACTGGGTATTACTTAACTAATTAGCTACTGTTTTCAATAGGACTGTTATCCAGATGCATTAAACTGAGCCTTACATTGCGTTGTCCTCTGGACTGTCTTTGCTGCAAGGAGATGAAACGAGAAGCATCTCCTTCTTTTTGGCCAAAAGCCATCTCCCTGTGGCGCCGTCATTCAGCTGAGCTGCCCACTGGTTGGTGGCACCTGTGGAATCATAGAATAGTTTGGGTTGGAAGGGACCTCTAAAGGTCATCTAGTCCAACCCCCCTGCCGTGGGCAGGGACATCTTCAACTAGATCAGGTTGCTCAGAGCCCCGGCCAACCTGACCTGGAATGTTTCCAGGGATGGGGCATCCACCACCTCTCTGGGCAACCTGGGCCAGTGTTCCACCACCCTCAATGTAAAAAATTTCTTCCTTATCCTAGTCTAAATCTCCCCTCTTTTAGTTTAAAACCATTCCCCCTTGTCCTGTCCCAACGGGCCCTGCTAAAAAGTCTGTCCCCATCTTTCTTATAAGCCCCCTTTAAGTACTGACAGGCTGCAATAAGGTCTCCCCGGAGCCTTCTCTTCTCCAGGCTGAACAACCCCAACTCTCTCAGCCTTTCTTCACAGGAGAGGTGTTCCGTCCCCCTGATCATTTTCGTGGCCCTCTTCTGGACCCGCTCCAACAGGTCCATGTCTTTCTTATGCCGAGGGCTCCAGAGCTGGACGCAGTGCTCCAGGTGGGGTCTCACCAGAGCAGAGTAGAGGGGCAGAATCCCCTCCCTCGACCTGCTGGCCACGCTGCTTTGGATGCAGTGCAGGATACGATCGGCCTTCTGGGCTGCGAGCACACATTGCTGGCTCATGTCCAGCTTTTCATCCACCAGTACCCCCAAGTCCTTCTCAGCAGGGCTGCTCTCAATCCCTTCATCCCCCAGCCTGGATTGATACCGGGGTTGCCCCGACCCAGGTGCAGGACCTTGCACTTGGCCTTGTTGAACCTCATGAGGTTCACACGGGCCCACTTCTCCAGCTTGTCCAGGTCCCTCTGGATGGCATCCCGTCCCTCTGGCGTGTCGACCGCACCACTCAGCTTGGTGTCATCTGCAAACTTGCTGAGGGTGCACTCGATCCCACTGTCTATGTCATTGATGAAGATATTAAACAGTACCGGTCCCAATATGGACTGCTGAGGGACACCACAGATCTCCATCTGGATATTGAGCCATTGACCACTACCCTCTGGATGCGACCATCCAACCAATTTCTCATCCACCGGACAGTCGACCCATCAAATCCATACCTCTCCAATTTAGAGAGAAGGATGTTGTGGCCTCACAGAAGTCCAGATAGACGACATTCCCGGGAAGCCCCAGGAAGCTGGTGGTGGAGAGTCTTGTGGTGTCAGAGACCAGCAGCAACCGAAGGAGGAAGTGGAACCAGGACCTGGCATCTCCAGCTGGTCCTCAGCCCTCCAGGGCTGCCCATGCAGGGGACCCGAGAGGCCACCGCAGCCCATGGGGACCTGGGCCAGCTTGGGAGTGTTCTCACTCCTCCTTGCAGCCTCATGGCTTCAGAGCTCCTCTGAAGGATTTTCCAACACCTTTTTTGTTGCTTTCCCCACCTGCTGCAGAAATGCCATTAGCAGGAGACCTCCTTATCTGGGGTTTGCTGTGCCCGTTGCTTGTTGGCACTTCCACACTGGGAAATCCTGATAACTGGCTGCGTATCGAGCTTCACCAAGAGCGTGGTACCTGCTTAGTGGACAAACTGGGTTTGAACAGGAGCTGGAAGGAGACAGGTGGGTTGAAAGTGCTCAAAACATTGAAGCTGCACAGGTCACCAGGATGTTGGGGACCCTCATCTCACCTTAGGAAAGCCACAGGATCCTGGGGACCCTTTTCTCACCTTAGGAAAGCCATGTCCTGTTGTCAGGTAGACCTGGGAGCTGTGGGCAGCCTTGGTAGTTATTCAGCACATCCCATTTCAAATCAGAGCAAAGACTGGGGGGGGGGGGGGGTGAGGTAGTCACCTGCCATAGCTGGGAGGGTCTCACCCAGTCCATGCCACTGTCACATCAACGGTCGTGTCCTGCTCAGCATCATCAGGTAACTTCTTGGCAATTGCTGCGTAATGGCCTGGAGGTGGGCTGGCCACGTACTGCCCCTGCCAGCACTGCCCCTGCTCCCCAGGGACCAGGTCCCTCCTCTGCACAAGCATTGCTGTCCCCAGGTGATGGAGCGGGCTCTTCCCCTCCTCCATCCCCCATCTCCATCCCCTGCTACTCCTGACACAAACGGATCCTGACGCCGCTGGAGGGCTCCTTTCAGTGCCTTCAAATTAACACCTACTTAAAATTCAAATGCAAATAAATTTTTAATTTCCTTAATTAAAATTATTTCCTCGTTAGATCTGAATAATGGGATTTGAAGAATAGAAGTAATGGGACGTGACTGGCTGTGTCGGAGGGGACCAAGGCGCAGGCAAGCAGAGCGAGAGCCCAGGAGCGGTGGGACCATGCCCCACGTGTTTGGGGAGCCAGAGCAAGCTGGAGCTCAGCATCCCTCACACTTCCAGTACGTAAAACTCACTGAAGGGGCAGCTTAAAATGATATCACAGCAGCCCCTGCTTTTGCAGTTTAAAGGTGATGGATTGCTCCCACGGCCTCCCCTACAGCCCAAAGCAAGGTCCAAAGGGGCTGCTGGGGGGTTGGAGCCACTAAGGGGGCTGATCCGCTCCCACTTGCACTGTGGGGGACCACGGGAGCTGGGCCTGGGGTGCTGAGTCGTGGGCGAATGTGGAGTAAGATCATTGCTGGACTGAACCGCTGCAGCCTGATGACAGATGGGGTGAGCTCCCTCCCTGTGTGCCAGTCCGCCCTGAAATGCCTCTGCCCCAAAATAACTCTGTTTTTCTGGTTTGCTGGCTGGTTTTCTCAGCTTGGCTATTGTGCTGGTGAGATGCAGGAGACCCGTGTATCAGGACTCTGGTGTACATGTGGCTGTGAAAAAAAAGGGAAAATATATGACGATGATATAAATGCATTTAATCAGCTCTTGCTGCCCATACACACCCCAGTGCCTGGACTCGTAGATGGGAGGTGCTGTAGGAAAGACACAGATTAGATCCACTCTAAGCTGACTGAAAGACTGTTGAGTGAAAGCATAGATGTTCTGAATCTCTGAAATGTCCCTGCTGCTCTGTCTGTGCGTCTCCTATCTGCTCCCAGTCTTTCCCTAGCATTTACCCATTAAAATGCAGCAGATCAATGAGTTATTCTTGAACGAGGTGAAGAGCCCCGCATGTATGGCTTCGGAGAATTTATTAGCTCGTGTATTTGCACCTCTTGCAGCATACCTGTTAGATGCTGTACATGAAATGATTTATACAGATCACTGCCACTTGTACCAATCCAGCCTAGAATAATTCAAAAGCAATTGCATAAATCATTTATTAATTATTACTGAAGTATTTATGCAGCGAAGGGGTGCCTTCATTTGAACTGTCGGCCGTTTTTTACCAGCCTTTGCTGCATTGACAAAAAATTTTTGAGTGTCTAATGCATCCTGCTAACAGGATGAGCTGACTGCAGGAGTGGCCAGATCTTTGCAGCCCGTCTCTGCCTGGCTGAGGTTTGGGCATGCAGCCTCTCACTGCAGCCCCCTGCTTGACCACAGCGTGTCTACACGCTCCCTCAAATAACGAACAGGTATCCTAATTAATCCTCATTTCCAGCAGCAGCTGAAATGAGCTCCACGATGAGCACAATGCCATTTGATGCAGATGAACTGTGCTTTGGTGGGAATTCAATTACACAATTTTTCCTCACTGAACATAATGCATTTTGACGATACAGTAGTTTCAGTGCTAATGAGATGCATTTTAACTGCTGTGAAGACTGTATTTCCCCCTGCACTTAGTACACAGGATCCACATTAATTACAGTTTCAGAGGAGAAAAACCCACAGAGTTACTACCTGCATTTTACTTCTGGTAATAGCAGTTTCCTTGCACTGCCGGGAACATTATGGATTCACTTTTAAGCCACATTTTATACCAAATGACTTGATTGTGATAGCAGGGAGAAAACAACCCTGCTTTCCTTTGACTGCTCAGTCTGTGTTGTAAAAGGGTCATTTATAGCAAGGTGATGAATCAGATGCATTCGAGTCAGAACATCCTTAGAATAAAAGCATTTATGGAAGTTGTTTTAAGAGGGTTCTGTAAGACATATGGGACTCAAAGCCAAATTAAAACAGCAGCTCATGGGCCTACACAAAGATGTGCTCATCCTTTGCCCCTGTGATTGGGGGCTGTGGCCAGCTGGAGCACATCCCCGCAGGGCAGCACCCGGCCCCAGAGCCAGCGTGCAAAATCACAGTTGTTTTATTCCAAGGAAGAGGCATGGTTGCTCTTTGATGTCTTTTTGAGAGTTTTTGAACTCTCAAGCCTGGCAGCGCGGAGTTTCCCTGGTATTTCTCCTGCAGGAGCTGTGCATCGCGGGAGGTGCTACTGCTTGCCGTAAGTCACAGCAAAACCCCCACATTTTGGCCACAGGTTTTGTCTCCTCAGTTAAACCACGGTGTTTGCCTGCATTTCTGGTGCGTGGTCCTGGCGTGGCAGGAGAGCAGGCAGGCAGCAGAGCAGGCAGCGGCTCCTGTGGGGTGGGACTATCGGGCTGCAGCAGCACCAGGGATCTAGGCTGCATCCAGCCAGGGAGTGTAGAACAGCCCTGGGGCTGCTCTAATGCTCTGAAGCATTTGCCTTAGGAATTTATAACCGATTTCTTTACAGCCTTTTCCCTTTCTCTACACAGGGGTTCAGGCTGAGAGACTGAAGCAGACAGCTTGGAAAAGTCGAGCGGTTGTAAGTTCCGTGAAGCACGTGTTTGATGAGGTGTTAGCAGTCAAAAACACTGCAGAGATCTTTAATAAAAGATTGATAAAATGCATTGTATCATGTTGTATAAATCACTCTGTGACCTTCATTTAACGCTGACGCCTCATCTGTTAATAGCTGGAAATCATTTGTAGCCTTCTATAATGCATCTCAGCAATTGTAGTGGAAAAAATAAACCCAATTATTTCTGTTAATCATTCATGTCTTTATTTAAGTATTTATACATCTCCCTTCGTTTAAAGTTCCCCTCCCTCTCAGCAGAGGGGAGAGCCCAAGCCCACCGGTGCCGCTGAGCCGGGGAGCGCTGCAGCCGGGCTGTGACCGGCACTAAGGCAGGTGACAAATAATCAAGTTGTTCATCAGCCCAGCGAGGCAATTAGGCTCTCGCTTCTGTGGCTGGAGGAAATGGCTGAAGAGACAAAGATGTATTTGCTGTCAAAACTCTTTGAATATTGGGTATGGTTAAAAATGTAATATCACGCACAAAGTCTTACTTAGCTTCCCCGAGGAGCAGCCGTGCGGGAGGAGGGGGAGATGCTGGGGTCCATGGCTGGTGTGGTGGGCAATGGACAGCAGAGGGTCTTTTGAAAATGGGTGTGCATGGAGCACTGGGGAGAGAGAGACTCTATGCCAAGTGGAGTGCATTTTAGGAAAAAGCAGCGAGAAGGATCTCATCCTGCTTTTTCCTTCATTCCTTCTGAAATGAATGCTGCTCTTTTTCCAAAAAAGCTTCTTTTTTCTTTTTCCCCCCCCTTTTGATACTGATGGTTAAAGCAAAACCAGGAACTCCCAGCTCTGTTGTGCTGATGGTGTAGGCTCCCTGTTTGCTGACAGCTCACAGCAAGAAGTTGTTTAAGGGGAAACCATCTTTTTCTAGAGTCCCCAGCACCTCCGGCGTGGTGGATGCTTTTGAAGACAATCAGGCAGGTGCCGAGACCTTGAAAATCTGAATCCTTTTGAAAAATCAGGGCTGTGTTTCAGGCAGCCATGCCCTGACGCCTGGCTCTGCTCTGCACTTACAGAGGCGGAGGTTGCAGGGCCAGCGAGCAGCACAGGCTTTCGCAGTGCGGCCACCCACAAGTGCTTTCAAGTGGAAAAGTAACCAGAGGATTTAAAAAAATAGAGACTCACTGCCTTTTTACTTTCTCTCTGGTTGTGAATGCACCTGAATTGTGTTTTTATGGTGTCCTTTGCAGCATCAACAGCTGAAAATATACCAAATTTGAGAATTGTAAAGCACGAGTCTCTGGGAATCCCGGACTCCAGGAGCCAGGGCCTCCCAAAATGCGGAGACAGAGATACAACCTGGGTGCTGGCCATGCCACGGGCGCAGTGCACTAAATGGAGCCACAGGATAGCTGTCTGCCCCTGGCTGCCCACCCACCCGCTTGCAACCCAACGGAGGAAGGTGGCTGGACACAGGAAGCTGACGTGGGTGACCTGCATGGGGACATCGGTGGCCACCTTGTTCACCCCAGCAAAGCCCCCAGGATGCCTTTGGCTGTTCTCATTTGAAGCCTTCTTGCTGGTTTTGCTCCCTGCAAAGAAAAATTTCAAAAATGTGGAAATAATTTTGCAGGTACTCTAAGGCAACTACCTTTTTTTTCACTTTAGCAAGAATCAGTGGAGGATGTGAAGACGTTTAACTCATCTGGATTTATCTGGCCTCTGAGCCTTCTTTTCTGGGAAAGTACAACCATTCTTGCTTGGCCAGCTGGGACTCAGCAAGGTCGGTGTTCGCTCTTTGCACTCGCAGCGGGTGAGGCTGGGACAGTGCCTTTGCTGCAAGAGCACTCGCTGCCCACCTGCTCCATTAACCGCTCTTATCTTATCCTACTGTCTCGGTGAAATATTGCTGGATGAGTCAAGGACCATTTTCTGGGCCAGAAATGCTATCTAAAATACCAGGTCCTCCTTCCCTCTTCCACCAATGACCATCTCTTTGGTCAGCCCCATGTCAGAGGCAGGAGCGTGCCGTCCTCCTCGGTCTCGGGACAGTGAAGTGCTGGTAGATCTTGCCCTCAGCTCACCTGCTGCTGGCATCAGCTGTGTCTTTGCAAAGGGGACGTCTGTCTGTCCTAGCAAAATGGGTGTGGGAGCGGTCACGGCTGCTGAAGAGGTTTTGCAGATCGTAAATTAAAATTGAATGAAGGGGAGCTCACTTCAGATATAAAAATATGGAAATACCTAGAAGTAGTGGGGAAAAAGCAGTAAAAAATTAATCTGGAGGAATTTACTTGAGGGTAGAGATTTCACTGTTTCTTTAAATAAAACTTGGTAGCAGGTTCAGGTAGTTAAAATTCTCCTTAAATCTCTGGCTTGGTAGACATCTGTGAAGGTTTAATGGTAGCTAATAGGAAATACCGGGCCTGTTAATTAAGGGGAAAGGAATGAAAATGCATCAGGTGAGTGGTCACGGTGGAGATTTTCAACAGTTCTGAAGTTCTTTGGTACTCAGTGAGATCCTGCTTTCCAGGCAGGCATGTCTGTGGGAAGGGTTTTACTTAAAGATCCATTTATAAATGGTACTAGAGCCTCTAGAAAGACTTCAAAAAAGAGACTGCTTCTTCCCGAATGGGGAAAATGACTCTGTTGGTGAGGCTCTGGCTGGATCTCTGTGCTTGTGTGGTCGAGCCTGTGTGTTGATGTACTAAGCTTAATTGTGGAGCTGTGTTTGTGTGGCCTTCACTTGTGTCTCAGCCCAGGCTCTGCTTCCAGGTAAGGCTCAGTGTCAGAACTTTCCAGCTGTTTTGTTATTTTTTTGCATGAAACATTGCTAATTTTGTGGCCATTGTTGTGGGCCACTAAAAAGTTTCATGGAAATGTGTCAGCTGGTGAAACCTTTAATGGGGGACATGCCCTGGCCAAGAATGGGGGAGGAGGGAGCTGCTTCTTAGCGTGAAGGCTGGCTGCTGTCTAGTGCCTAGATCTGAGCAGGGTTGGGGACAGTCCCACTGTGTGATCTCCCTTTGGGTGCTGGGGGGTAGAAGGCAGCAGGGTTTTTTAGTTTGGGCAAACAGCTGGTTGCTTGTGGCTGGGTTGAGAGTTTGGCTGAGGTCCTGCTGCTCAGATCTGCCCTGCTGCAGGTGGAGAGAAGGGTGAAGAGCAGTTTCTCACCTGTGGACGCTTCTGCTTTTAGTGACTATTGAGCTTTTGCAGGGAAGTGGATGTGAAGGTCTGTGAGGTCAAGTCCAGCCCTGTGTCCTAAGTCATCCCAGGCTGCTCTACTCCCTTCCACCTTTCTCCCCCCAAACACAGGTCTACTTCAGGGTCTTTGTTGCAAAGAAATGGCAGCCATCTGTTCAGCCTGCATGAACTTTTATTTTCATTCTCATTTCCACGTCCTCTGCAATAATGATCTCAGTTGGGAAGAGAGAGTACCTTGCAAATGCCATATGCCCAGAGTTGTTCTCATCGTGGTTCCCCAGAAGCACTAAAATCTCATAAGCAACCTGGTTTAACATGATTACCAGCTCAGTTTCATTGACCAGAGGGGAATGGATAGTTTGCATCTATTTCAGAGAAGCAGCGGTGATTTTGATAGTTTTTGTGAGATTAATTGAACCGTGACAAGTTTTCTGGTTCACCAGCTCCAGAGGTCTGGCCATAGAAATTCTTCCTCTTCTGCTACTTGCAAGCAGATGGCAATTTATTCTGTAGTCATGTTGGAATAATGTGTGTTTCTGTGCCTCTGTATATGGATGGTCAATAGGGAGCAGTCCATCTTCACGTAATTTTAAATATCTTAGAGGATCCAAATGCACAACCCTGCACTTGGGGACTTCATGTAGATTTGTGACCCTCTTTAGAGGAACTGAGGTCATAAAATAGTGACTGGAATTCAGGGGGACATAAATACCATATTTTCATCTGTGGCAGCCATAACCTTGCTTGAATATTGTTCGTTTTATTTAGAGGGAATATGGACACATTTGGCTTATTTAATCAATCTGAAAGTTGCAAGACAGGATGGAGGCAGTAGTTCTGATAATGGAATAAGCTGTACACAAGATTTGGAAAGGCAGCTGAATGTCCTCTGACAGCAAAAATGTTATATTTAGGCCTTTCTAGAGGTTTATTTATGGAGGAATGTGTGCTCCTGCACTCTTTGGAACAGAACAGGGCTGGTGGGAAGAGCCATCTTCTTGCCTTCATCAGAAAGCAGCATGCCACATTTTATTGGCTTTTAGCTGGGATGAGCTGGAAGCCCGTCTGAAGCATCAGGGAGCAATGGTCTCCACAGACAGGAGAGTAACTGTGGTGCTTGGGAGGTCTCTAAGCGGGAGTGCAGATCTGGAGAACCTCAGCTGTGCTGCTAACTGACAAAGTGCCTGGTGCATGGTCTCAGCAAGGACATTTGGGGACCACAGGCTCAGGCTAGGCCTCCAAGCATGGCCATATGGTATGTGACTGTCCAATTCTGGGGTTGTCTTGTGAGTGAAGGTCCTGTTTTCCATAGTCCAGAGCTACCCCAGGGATGGTAGGTACAAGGCAGGCCTAAGATAAGTGCAGCACTAACGCTTCTTCCCCCTCTCCAAGGTCAGCTATCTATTTTGGGGTTTTAGGGAGTCAAATCATATTTACGAATAACTTTTTGTACAAAGGTTTAAACTGTCAACAGAGTGATTTGTGAATAAATGTTTTCATTACCTGGCTGGCTCTATGGATGGATGAATAATATCCATCAAATAAATTATTCATCTCTTTCTCTCCTTGCCATCATCAGATAAATTCTTTGTGATTTATATTTGTTCATTATTCATCTGGCTACGAGAAACAGACGTATTAGAGATGGGTTAAGGGCTAAATCTGCTTTATTGAAACCAATGACAAAGTTCTGGCTGATATTGGAGGCTGTACCAACACAAATCTCATCCCGTGTAGTTCAAGTGCCCTCTGAGCAGTGATGCTTAGAGCAGCTCCATGGGTAGCAAGAGTCTCCAAGTGATGTGGGCAGAGCCACGTTCTCCTGCTCTGATACCTGATCCCCAACTTCTTAACTTCTTCTGACATGTTGGGGCTGCCTTGGGCTACTTCTTGCCAGAAACCATGGGTTAGAGATGCCACCCTGGATGGCTGATGAGTTGTGTCCTTTGGCCAGGTCATGGCTACAGAAAATAGACACGTGTGGTTTTGGAGAGTGCAATTCCTCAAAAAAATCTGGTATTGGAGTCCAGGGTGTCCTGGTTTCGGCAGGGATAGAGTTAATTTCCTTTCTAGTAGCTGGTACAGTGTTTTGGATTTAGGATGAGAACAAAGTTGATAACGCACCGATGTTTTAGTTGTTGCTAGGTAATGCTTACACTAGCCAAGGACTTTTTAGTTTCCCATGCTCTACTGACTGAGAAGGCTGGAGGTGCACAAGAAGCTGGGAGGGGGCACAGCCAAACTGGCCAAAGGGACATTCCATACCATGGGACGTCATGCTCGGTACATAAACTGGGGAAAGCTGGCCGGGGGGGGCCGCTGCTCGGGGACTGGCTGGGCATCGGTCGGCGGGTGGTGAGCAATTGCACTGTGCATCACTTGCTTTGTGTATTATTATTATTATTATTATCATACTATTATTATAATTTTATTTCAATTATTAAACTGTTTTTATCTCAACCCACGACTTTTTCTCACTTGTGCTCTTCCAATTCTCTCCCCCATCCCACCGGGTGGGGGGGAGTGAGCGAGCGGCTGCATGGTGCTTAGTTGCCGACTGAGATTAAACCACGACACAGGGACAGTGAAGAGGGGGACTATTGGTCTTTATAGCAGCTTTTGCAGTGTTTTACATAACGCAGGTCTGAGGCTGTAGTCCTTCCCTTCCCAGGTTCCCACTTTGCAGCTTCCTCAGGCTGTTTTTGCCCCTGACAAAGCTGTGCCAGCACGCTTTTTGGTGTGGTGTTGGTGGGATGCCATGAGCAATGGGCCACCAAGACCGGGGCGTCAGGCCTGTAGGGGTCAAGTGTGGCAAACTCTATAGGGGTAGACCTTCAGTATCTTCCCTTTTAGCCCCATCACCTTTTAAAACAGGCCAGTGAGTAGTAGAGGGAAGGCAGATGGTTTTGTTTTTCCTTCAACTTTCTGATTGAAGGGCTGGTGCTTGACAGGCTTGGGACTGTCAGACTTCTCCAGACTTCAGCCTGGAGAAAAGGAGGCTGAGGGGAGACCTCATCGCCCTCTACAACTACCTGAAAGGAGGTTGTAGCGAGGTGGGTGTTGGTCTTTTCTCCGAAGTAACAAGCGATAGGACGAGAGGAAATGGCCTCAAGTTGCGGCAGGGGAGGTTTAGATTGGATGTAAGGAAAAATTTCTTTACTGAAAGAGTGGTGAAACATTGGAACAGGCTGCCCAGGGAAGTGGTGGAGTCCCCATCCCTGGAGGTATTTAAAAGACGTGTAGATGAGGCGCTTAGGGACATGGTTTAGTGGGCCTGGTGGTGTTGGGTTGACGGTTGGACTCGATGATCTTAGAGGTCTCTTCCAACCTCAATGATTCTATGATTCTATGATTCTATGACTTTGCTGCTTCCTAGCAGCCTCCTCTTCAAAACACTCCAGCAACAGGGATATGGAAAGACTTTCCAGTGATGCCAGCGGAGGGAGGGAGAGAGAGAAGACTTCATTTGGCTCCTCTAGAAAAAGAAGCAAAGAAAACCATCACACACAGCTGACTGAAGGGACAGACACAGCAGATATCTGCTGCTCCTGCTCAGAAGTAACCTTTCATTTGTTCATCTGATTTACAAGCATTATGTTGTTCCACAGCCTGGTGACTGAACCAGTTTCAAGTTTCAAAGTTTTGCTTTTTTGCTTTATACCAGTTCTGAAAAGTGTGTCTATGGTAATTTTCTCTTTAAAGCACTGGGAAAAGCATCTTTCAATTGCTCTCCAAGGACTCAAAAAAAATGACAAAATGTTATTCAAACACTTTTCCCTCTCAAAAAGTTCAGGCAGACAGAACATACAGAAAGTTTTACCTTTAAACAGTGAATAGCTGGGAAAGTTACCTGTACGCAAAAAGCGGAGGTAATAATGGAGCTTGTTTTGTAATCTAAGCTTGAATATGCTGTGCCAGGCACCTGCTTGTAATAACAGGCTGATCTACGTGAGGTGTTTGCAGACAGCCCTGGGACACAAGAAACACTTTGATTTTTTTCATTCACAGCATCTAACATGACACTCTCAGCTGAGTGATCAAATACAGACATAAGCGTCAAGATTCAGCTGGAGAGCAGAAATGACAACTGAAGGAAAAACCCCGTGACTGAGCAGATGAAAGGAGATGCATCCTCTGCAGGCAGGGAGGAGGCAGGTGGCACGGGCAGTGATTTGTTTAGCACTTTCCAGCCCACCTCGGTCTGGTGCTGGCTTTGCTCCCGAGCCGTGCTGCTCAGCTGGACCCTGTTGGAGGGGCTGCAGAGACCTGCTCTGTGATGCCGGCTGCGTGAGCCCGCGGCTACTGTCCCTGCCAGGGTACCCCACAGCAATGCCCTGCACGGGCTTTGTGGCTGTCACGGGCAGGGTCCTCTTAAACGCACTCTCAGCTGCTGTAATCCACACATACCCTAAAGAAAGCGAATACGGCAGCAAGCAGGGGACCTTCATGCCTGAAGGACGTATTGGAGTATAATTTGTGGAGTGATTGATATGTTTTATTTTTATAATTTTTTTCCCCTCTTGCCGGATGTCTGGCCCAGGGAACACATCAATCTTTGAGCCCTTTCAAACTCAGAAATGTATTTCGGCAGGAATTGTTTGTCTTGCCTGCCTGTGTGGGACGGGGGGGTGTGGGAAGGGAAAGGAGCAGGGGTTTGCTCTGCAGAGCAGTGCTGGAGGGAGGTATCTTCTGCTTGTTTTTCTGTTTGCCTCTGGTCTGGCACCCAGGGTACCTCCTGCTCTCTTGGGTGTGCAGCAGCCCTCACCCAGCCCAAGAGCTGATCCATTAAAAGCTGGTACTTTAGAGGCTGTGAGAGCCTTTTGCACAAAATTAAGCCTATTTCAGTCTCCTTTTCAAAGCTCAACAGGTCTTGGGAGCAATCATGGGGGACAAGGGTGTCCTGAGCCTCAGCCAGGGAGCTTACCTCTTGCTTGCCACCCCCTCAGGTTGGCTTTTCTGATGTGGATGAGGAAAGTGTTTGGTTGGGGTTTTTTTTGTGGTGTGTGTGGTTTTTTGGTGTGTGTGTGTGTTTGTTTTGTTGTTGTTTTGGTTTGGTTTTTTTTTAGCTTTTTCTCCCTCTAGCAACAGCAAGGAAAGATCTTCGACATCAGCAACTTGATGTTCTGTGTAGGACTGATGGGTGAGAGGCATCAGGCTGGCATGTGCCAAGGAGAGACCATCCCACCAGCTGGAGCCAAGACAGACCTGGGTGCAAGTGGCTGGATTTTGGGGTCTGTTCAGGCTGCCTCTGTGGTGCCCAAGATCGATTTAGCACCCATGTTTTGCTGAAGTTTAGACACATCCCTGATCTTCCCTGAGGTCTACAGAGAGGTGTGTTGGGAGGGATGGAGAGTGCAGATGAAACCAACGCTGGGTCAGGTTTCAGGTACCCAATGCAAGAGGAGGCTGACTGCAGCTTGGTAAAGGGCTGTAGCCTCCTTGGGAGCATCTCTGCCAAGGGAGCTTCTGGGCAGGACTGCGGTGCACCCTTTCCTGCTGTCCTTCTCTGTACACTGTCACTGGTGAGTCTGCCCTGACAAACTCAGGCAGACATAAATGAACGCGTATGTGTGTTGGCTTAATCTGTCCTGATTAGTTTCCCTTCAGCATTTGCATTGGGCAAAGGATGCAAACATGTGCAGGGGAGCAGAGCTGTCAGTATCTGCTGAGCTGCAAAGGTTGTGTTGCCTCATGGCTTTGCACTCCCTGAGCGCTGGGTTTCATCATGTCTCGGTTGGCTCCTGTGAGATGTAGCTGTTGAGCTGGGGGGAATGGGGTCAGCACACAGACCAGGAGCTGCAGAGGCAGCTGCGAGCCTGAGTCCTATTAAATCAATGGGACAAAGAAAAGATGATGAGACATCTCTCAGACCTGTGTAACCAAGGAGTCTTTTCCTTCAGGCCAGGCTACCAGCATCTCAGGAGACCATAAGCTGACGATGGTTGGGACCCACTTGTGCACAGGAACATATGCAAATAGCTGCCATCTGTGTAACAAACCAAACTTGTTCTGCAGAGCTGTTTTTTGGGGGATATGGAGTTCTCAAGGTTGCTGTTCTTTGGTAAGAGCTGTTAGTCTGTCAGAAAACATGGAAGTGCTGTGAGAGGGCAGCACTCATCTGACTTCCACAATACGGCTGTCATGTCAGCTGTCCTGAATGTTAGCCTGAGGTTGTCTCTGCGGCCAACGTTGGGAACAGCCTCTTCAAGATGTTCCCTGCACTGAGCATGTTCATTGGGTTACTCGGCCTCTTGGGACATAGAGGTGATTGAAAAGTTTTGGGCCAAGAAACCTACCATCTGCTTATCCTGCTCAAGGCTCCCTGCAATCTCAGTTTATTACTGGAATTTGCTGGGATATATTTTGATGAAGATCCTATTAGTCACCTCAAATTAACCAGCAGACAGTTACATTGCTCTATTATTAGCTGCTGTGTCTCCTGTAAATGTTGGAAATAAGTACCGCAAATGCAGGCTGGGAGGTGGCTGGCTGGGGAAGATGAAGACTGGTGGGTCAACTCGTGTGTATGTCCCTTCTGATGAAGATTTGCAGACCTCTCTCTACCAGAGAGCTGTGAGAGGTGCAGAAAAGTTCCCGAGAGATGTGCCCACAATCATGTTGGGGCTGGTGTTCAACAAGATGGCGTCTATGGAAAAGCAGTAGTGGACAGAGGTAGACGCTTATTGTTTCCAGAGTCCTTTCACCTGTGAGTGCTTTGTAGAAGTGTCACCTCCCCACTGTCAGAATAAAGGGGATTATTCATATATTCTCCACAGCTGAGAGGGCAACTGGTGTCTGGATGGACTATATGGCTTTGTAAAGGTGACCTGGCAAACTGCTGAAGGAGGGCACCCAGACCCTCAGCTACAACTGCCAGCCCATACTTCATGAATTGCCTTTGCACGACTCTGTGTGTGTATATGTGGAGGTCCTTGGTTCAACAGTTTTTCACGGTTCAATTTTATGGAGGTTTACTCGAAGCCCTGGGCTTGACTCTGGTCTCTGAGGAGAGCTCTCAGGGAAGACCCACTATCACCTCACTGATGATGCAGACCCACAGCTTCACTCAACCGTGGTTCTGACATTGGGAAGAGATTAGAAAACCAGGTTGCTCCATCAGTCCTGTCCCCTCTGTTTTACCAGCTCCTACCTGTTCATTGGTGCCCTCCTGGGGAGGAATTCCCCACCCTCCTGGTTAGAGAGGTTTTGGGTGGCTGGGGCAGCGCTGCTGTGAGGGGTTGTGATTGGCACCTTTCTGCTATCGAGCCAGAGGGTGGGTGGGCAGCCCATGGAGATGCTTCTCACGAAGCTTTGCACGGCACAGGGCAGTGGCCTCTCTGCAGGGGTTGCTGGAGCTAACCTGCCCCAGACACCTTGAGGGCTGCTTGCTCTGCCTCTGGAGTGGATTAGAAGATTTTTAGACACACACACACACACACACACGCCCCCTCCAGCTCCTGCTGGGCAAGTGGCACGGGCTGGACATGCTATTGCACTTGGGGATGTTAAGGGGCAGCTTTCCCGCAGGCAGACCCCAGGGCTGCTCATGAAAAAACATAATTTCCTTTCAGCTATGAAGAAACCTTTCCACACAGGGCCACCATGGGTGCGGGGGCAGTTTTACCAGAGATGCTTTTTAACTTTTCTTCTGGTAACAGGAACTCCAGGAGGCTTCTGCTGAGACTTCCCACCTCATGTGCAGCCCAGGTGTCTCTGGCTCAGCTGCTGGAGCTTCCAGCTTACCAGTAACAGTTTTTCTAACAAACACTTTTATTTTACCCAGAATATTCTGTAGCTCACTTAAAATTAAAAATGTTAGAGCTGGGTAAAATAAATTGTAGAATCATAGAATCATTAAGGTTGGAAGAGACCTCTAAGATCATCGAATCCAACCATCAACCCAACACCACCATGCCCACTAAACCATGTCCCTAAGTGCCTCATCTACACGTCTTTTAAATACCTCCAGGGATGGGGACTCCACCACTTCCCTGGGCAGCCTGTTCCAGTGTTTAACCACTCTTTCAGTAAAGAAACTTTTCCTCACGTCCAATCTAAACCTCCCCTGCCGCAACTTGAGGCCATTGCCTCTCGTCCTGTCGCTTGTTACTTGGGAGAAGAGACCAACACCCACCTCTCTACAACCTCCTTTCAGGGAGTTGTAGAGAGCGATGAGGTCTCCCCTCAGCCTCCTTTTCTCCAGGCTGAACAACCCCAGTTCCCTCAGCCACTCCTCAGAAGACTTGTTCTCCAGACCCCTCACCAGCCTCGTTGCCCTTCTCTGGACATGCTCCAGCACCTCGACGTCCTTCTTGTAGTGAGGGGCCCAAAACTGAACACAGTATTCGAGGTGCGGCCTCACCAGTGCCGAGTACAGGGGCACGATCACTTCCCTACTCCTGCTGGCCACACTGTTTCTGATACAGGCCAGGATGCCATTGGCCTTCTTGGCCGCCTGGGCACACAGCCGGCTCATGTTCAGCTGGCTGTCGACCAGCACCCCCAGGTCCTCTTCCACTGGGCAGCTTTCCAGCCACTCTTCCCCAAGCCTGTATTTAATTTCAACTTAAGTAGTCCAATGATACTGCATGGATGGTATTCTGGATTTTCATAATTTATTCAATAAACCCTTTGGTTTGTGATAATATATCTGAAACGGCAGCAGAACTTAGTAGTCTCGTCTTGGCATTTAGGCCAAGCCTGCCACAGAGTCGAAAGGGCTTGGGCTGTGCTCTCTGTTTTTTTTGTGGGGCCAATTCTGATCTTGGGTGGGCAATAGTAAATAAGGAGATGCCCAGCTGGAGTCACAGGTAGATATAAAGTTGGCTGTTGGAAGATAGCCTGACAGAGATGAGATGATAAGCAGCCTCATAAAGGGGAAAGACAGACAAAAAACGTATTTCTTGGAAACCGAGCAGGAACTTGCAGTTCCTGTGAGCAGGGCAAGTGGTTGGCCTAGCAGATAATCTTTCACCTTCAGCCAGTTATTGTCAGCATTGCTTTTTAAGTGAAGACCAGGTGGATGGATTCCCCAGGCTCTCTCCCTTTCTGCTCTTTGAGGTGGTGTCCCTAAGAAGTGTTGCCTTGGAGGCTCCAGTGGCCCTTAGCTCCAAGAGGAGATCCTGTCTCCCTTGGCTCTGAGGTCATGAGGTGAGCCTCAGCCCTGGCCCTGCTTCTCAGTCGCTCTCTACTTTCTGAGCATCCACCGAGTATCCCTGAAGAGCTACCTATGAGGGGCAATTTTACTGAAGAGCCCAAGCTAAGCCTCCTGCAAGTATCACAGCCAGACTACACAGCATGCAATTACCAAATCCACTGCTTTAGCCTATGGTTGGTGTCGGGAAGCCGAGGAGCTGTGTGGCTGGGCTGCGCTGTGTCCCAGCTTCCCTGCACACCGCTGCGTTTCCTGTCTTGGTGCTTCCAGCTACCCCCTCGCTGGGGTGACCCTGCTCTGCTCCTGGCCCTGCCAGTTGTCCCAGCTCCAGAAGCAATGGCAGACGTTTTCAAAATCATTTTTCTTTATTGAGCCAGCACCACCATGACTTCAAGGCCAGGAAGGGCTGTTGCAGTGTCCTGAGCAGACCTCCCCATGCTCAGGATATCCTTCCACTACCTCCAGTTCAGTGTTTTGTCTTTGCATGACCTTCCGGACACTGGACAGCCTTGACCTGAAGACCTGGGATGTAGGGAGGTCTCCATACCCACAGGGAGGGTCTTCTAATGCCAATTTCTGGTGAAAATGGGGTTGGCTGCCAACCATTTCTTTGCAATGTTGGAGAGTGCTTCTATTTTGGGCAGGAAGAGATGAGTTGCGACTTCCACGCGGGCAAAGTCATGGGCTGATTTGGGTCCAGAACAGGTAATGTTTGGACCATCCCATGTGAGCTGGTAAAGCTGCATCCTGTCCTTGGTTGACAGTGTTCCCAACACCAGGAAAGGAGTCTCCTGCCAGCTTGTCTTCTGCAGGGCAGGAGAGCTGTTAGACAGTAGGTCTTTGAGCTGTGTTGGCCAGGGTCATGTCTCAGCCAGGCTCTGAGGCTCCCTCAAGCTGCACAGAGTGGGCAGGAGACAGCCCCAGGGCCCACTTGCACAGAGCTGAGCCTGCTCCCCTGCGAGAGTGCAGCTCAGCTTTGCTGTGGGTTTTCTCCGGCTGTGGGTACCTAGGAGTCACTCTGGAGAAAAGCAGATAGGTAAGTGCAAGTGCCTACATTTTGGGAAATGTTGGGCAACTTAAACAGCTGAATTCTTGTATGAATTTCCAAGCTGATGCAGGGGGTGTTTTGCTCTGTGCTTTGTCACATGGCATTAGGCTTTCCCCGAAGTGTCTGAGATGTGGGGGGATGTAATGCTGCTGGACAGGATGTACTCCAGAAAGAGCCCTTCAGCTGAAGGGATTGGTAAGAGGCAGCCCAGGAGTCTGGGTAGAAAAGCAAACTTCACTGCTCCCCCAGATAAAACACTTCACACGTGGCTGGTTGGTCTCGGGAAAGACAGGCAGGCTGCTCAGGTGGGTTTGGGCAGACTGAGGTTGGTGCCTCCTGCTGCTACATCTTGCCTGCAGCTGGGAAGCACCTCCCCAGGTGAGCAGCCGGGCTCCAACCCTGCTGCAGCTGTGCAGCGAACCCTGCTTGCCTGTGTTAAACTGCGCTGGGAGCCTTCCTGCACCATGCAGCATGTTTCAGTGCTGGAGCTGTGATCTCCTGCTGATGGGTGGTAATTAGCAGCTCCTGGGAAGAGTTGGGGCACTCATTCCTGAACCTGATCAGATGTGATCTGCAGATGCCCATCTGTTCAAACCCTTAATTAATATCCCACTGTGTGTCTCATGAGTACTTGACAAACCTTAGAAGACAAACCAGAAGTGGCTCATGGCCCTGTTTGGATGGGTCTCTAAAGCTTAGGCACCGTTAGATATGTATTAAGGGATTCAGTGAGCAAAGTATTTTCAGAGTCCTCTAGACAGTACTGAATGTGACAAGCTAAGATTCCATTTTCATGGCTCAATTATCCCATTCATATCCTTTTTCTTGTTCCCAGTTGTTCTTAATACTCCTATGTTCTACTTTCAATTGTGGATCTTGTTCCAGGGATATAGGGGAAAAAATGTGGGTTTTTTTTGGTATGTGGTGCGTGTTTTTTTTTTTTTTTTTAGGTTTAATTGAAATAACCTTGTCTGACTGAGTACATGGCACTATGGTCATTTGCATCAATCCAACCGAAGGGTCAGTTAACTGGGAAAATGGGAGCAGGGACTGCATCAGTCTCCAAAGAGCCCATTTGTGTTGACCTTGCTTTGCACCCACACATTTCCCATGCACGGGCTGAACTTGAGTGTGGTCTGTTCAGAGCAATTCAACATATTCCACCTAAGGTCCTGGGGGGACACCTAGCCTGCAATCACACCGGCTCCTGCTGGGTGCCACGTGTCAGGACTACAAGAAGGCAGATGGTCTCCCTCAGGCTTGCAAAGAGGGCAAGGTTGCAAAGAAGAACGGAAAACCAGCTGTGACCTGCTTGGAGGCACAGGGTGAGAAGCAAGAACAAGAATGAATGCTCCATGGCAGCAAAGCACAGGGATATGTTGGGGTTAAAAGCAGAAGTAAGCAGGCTGGGTGAGCTGGGGCAGTGACCTGCACCCTCTACTCCTGTTCCTCCTCAAGGCTGGACAGGCATCTGGGAGGTGAGCACTGGGGTTGTTGTGCTGACAGCAAGGAGGTGTGGAAGTAACCTTCAAAACACATCTCCACTCCATGCACAAGACCATAACTCATCAGAGCTACAGTTATCCTGTTAGACCAATTCACATCATCCTTTCTGTCTATGAAGGTCTACTTTTGCTGCTGACCCCATCCCATAGGACAAAATATTTCTGTTTTCAGGGTCTGTTTAATTTGTATTTTTCATGGATGTTTCAGCAGTAAAAGACCATGTTTTTTGGTGCAGTGGAGTGCTCGAAAGTCAGAAATGCCGGTGTTGTATATGTTAAGGCATTTTCTCTAATCGCTGCCTTCCTTTACTGCTGCTGCACACTCCTGTCCCTCTATAATCACATAAAAAGCATCTTCCAACAGCCTTGAAGAGCAAACAAGAATTAAGTTGTGCTTTGACTTTCCTTATTTGCAGACAGAGCCTGGTGCTCCCTCCTCCTTTCAACCACTGTGAGTGGCAGAGAAAGGTCTGATGAAAGCCCTGGAGCCATCTCTGCCATTGGAGAAGCAGCAGTGTTGAGTCTCTTTTCTAATGCCTTCCTCAATGTATTGATCCATGAGCTACAAAGTGTATGTAGGAGCAGGGTTTGGATGGAATCCAGTAAGGATTACATAAGGATGGAATCCAGTAAGGTGGGGATAAACCCCCACCAATGCTAACAGTAAACTATTTGTTGAGGGTTTTACTGATGCTAGCATCTTTGACTTTGGCCATCAAACTGAGGTTGCATCCTGTCCATGCCCACTACCAGCTTGTTCCAAGCTGCATACTTAACTGGGAATCTTTGCCTTGGACTTGGGCCCTCGTTGCCCTCAGCTAACGAATCCCTCTGATGTGTGCTGGATTCAGCTCACCACTATCAACCATCTGAAGTTGAGGCATCTCATTAGAGCAATTATTATTTTTTTTTTTACTTTTGGCCAAGGCAGTGGAGAGAGGTGGTCACCCTAGAGGGCAGCTGATCTGATTTGGAGCTTGGTAGCTAAAGATAGCTAGGCTGGGTAGCTCTTGGGGGACATTGTCTCCACAGCCCCTAGAAGCTCATGGTGACTAGGTGAGATTGGACACAGACGGGAGATCTGCCTCATCCAACATTATACGTTTCCAGTGCAAACAGCTGTGTCTGAGCAAGTTATACAGGCTTCCCTTGGAGCTGAGAGAGAGAAGTAAATTTTTCTGGAGTGCCATTCACCTCCCTGGATTTAGATATCTGAAATGAGTGAAAATATGTGTCCTCGAGAATTTTTTTATTTAAATGAAACCTTCTTAAGGAGTCTGAGTGGCTAGTTTGGATGGAGACATATGAGTGGTTAATATCTAAATTTGGACAAATGTGTTTCTTCCCTAATTTTAACTCAACTTCCACCCTCCAGCAGTAAGTGAGCTATACCCACCTAGCTAAAGCAGACCCAAGTTCTCTGCTCTTTCTACCTCTCTTCCCCCCCACCCCCCCAATGTGATGTGAAACACTATTTTAAAATGTTTTACTCTGTAAAACAACATATTGCACTGTTCTCTATTCACTTTCAATTTTATGCAACTTTCTTCATTGGAATAATCTCAATGATCTCAGGAAATAATTGGTGAGCTTGTTAGACTAATGGGATTTTTATTTCCAAGGCTATAGATCAAACAAGTACGCCTGAAAATTCATTATACATGCAGTGTGCACTAAATAATTATTCCTGCCCATGAAAGTGCTGGAGGAGAGACTATGACAAGGTATAGCTTTAAAAAAACCAGCTTGATTTATCATTTATAAAGCAAAGTTCATATTAGATGTACTAGTTAAATATTCAGTGAATAGTAAGTCAGTTGACTGGCCAGGGTGCAGGAGTAAAGCCTGGCAAGAATGGTGCCTTTTCTTGTTTGACTCTATTTTTGGTCTGGAACTGAATGAAGTGCCTCTCCCTGAGTTCACCTCCACTCTGTTAGCAGCAGTAGCCCTTGATGTTGCTGGAAATAGCAGAATTTTGTGTTGCTTCCAGGTGGTGAAAGGGGATGGCCTCCTACCGCCCTCTTCTCCAGGGCTTTGATCTTCATCCTTCTTCCCCTCTGCTCTCACTTACACCTGGGGAAGCAAGAGCAAATGTCAGTGTGCAGCCAGGAGGGAAGCATTTTGCCCAGCCCTGCTGTTGTGGTTTAACCCCAGTCGGCAACTCAGCCCCCCACAGCCGCTCGCTCACTGTCCCCCAGTGGGATGGGGGAGAGAATCAGAAGGGTAAAAGTGAGAAAGGAACTCATGGGTTGAGATAAAGACAGTTTAATAGGGAAAGCAAACGCCGCGCATGCAAGCAAAGCAAACCAAGGAATTCCTTCACTCCTTCCCATCAGCAGGCAGGTGTTCAGCCATCCCCAGGAAAGCAGGGCTCCATCACGCCTAACGGTGACTTGGGAAGACAAACGCCATCACTCCGAACATCATCCCCCTTGCCCCTTCTTCCCCCAGCTTTATATGCTGAGCACGACGCCATATGGTGTGGGATATCCCTTGGGTCAGTTGGGGTCAGCTGTCCCAGCCGTGTCCCCTCCCAGCTTCTTGTGCCCCCCCAGCCTGCTCGCGGGTGGGGTGGGGTGAGGAGCAGAAAAGGCCTTGACTCTGTGTCAGCACTGCTCAGCAATAACAAAAACAGAGCTCAAGCTCTGACTGTATATGTACTCCACGAATAACTTGAGGAGGGTGGTTGTTACCCTGGGACCTGGCCTCTGTCTCACAAGCTAGGTTTAATAACTTTGCTTTGTGGCATGGCTGGATACAGGAAAGATTTTTCTTATTGTAGTTGTTTTGCATTTGTTCCTAACTTCTTTTTTTTTGAGAAGTGGGGTAGTGGGTGAATTTTACCTTCAGTGTGTTTGCAAATTGCAACTTATTTTTGCAGCTTTGTTTGCAAACTAAGCTGTTTTAAGGATGATATTTTGTGTGTCTATGTTGGAGTTGTCCACTCATTGCTACTCTTCTATCAAGTATTTAGTATTTTCCACTTGTAGAGCTGGTCAAAGAATTGTTCA